>NC_140586.1:355934856-356543470 GCF_964204655.1 Triturus cristatus | reverse complement strand
AATTGACCATTGACAACGGGGTTCATTTAGTCAGTCTGCCATCTAGATCATACCAGTAATGTCTCCTTATGGGGCAGTTGTTAAAATGTTTTGCTGCACCGCAATGATGCTTGTTTGGTGCAGCAGCATTTGACCTTATGCATGGTTAAGTTATAGTTGAGCCAAAATCGGAGGGAGTGTGCATCTCTTAGCTCAGGCTGGAATTCTAAAGTAGGGAAGAGCGGCTCGGGTACTACTGAGAGCATGTTAGAGATCTCATTTAAATGGGATCTTGTTGATTTAACAACTATTTAGTACCACCTTGGAGTCCTTAACATTTACCAGTATTCAACTCTCACTAATATTTAATGAATCAAACTTTCTATGGTTGCACAGCTGAAAGTAGGTTTCACAGAGATGTATGATGGAAATCGTCCATTTACATTCCTTGCCGGCAAAGCATTCACTAGGGAGTACATTTTTCCTATTGACTATCTTCTTTGTGACTAGCAATATAGCAACCTTATCCGTGTCCCCACAGCTCTTATTGACATAAGCAAACTCTAGATCAGTCAGAACTGGGCATCAGCATGGAGGATTTAAGTTACCAGGATATCATTTGTGTATTTTAAAAGAAAAATATTTCTTCTGCATGGGCTTTCCAGCAGCTCAAGCAATCCCCATAACATCAACTTCAGCAGGAGTGTCCTAGTGCAGCACACAAACAATTTGGTCTCCAGTCTTTTGAACCCATCTCTGTTCTCCAGCACAGTCTACATTTCATGCTTTACTGGAGTATTACTGATCATTTGGGGTTGTTTTGGAGCTACTACTCTGGTTCTGGCCATGTATTTGAGGTTTTCATGCCTGCTGACTAGGTAAGATGTTTTCTCCAACTTGAAATCTTTGAAGGAACCTGTTCATTTTTTGTGTTAAACAAGGCAGTCTTTGGTGTCCTATGTAAAACGTGTTCATGTTGTACAGTGTTTATTCAAGGAGGATGAATATATCAGCCAGGATGAAACATTCCTACACTGTCTGCCATCTGACAAAGAAAGAAATTATTCAATGGACTGTCAATACGACAAACATTAGATAAAATGAGGAAAGAAAAGCTAAGGAGGGTAAGTCGCCTGTTTAACCCCACTACTACTCACGTGAGGAGGCAGTGACATAGAAGTCTTCTTATAGCACCCCTCATAGGTGGTCTTAGGGATGTTTCTTCCTCTGTTATCAAATCATTCTATACAAGGAGATCGTTACTGAGGGATAGGTTTCCATTTCTGAGAAATCCAGAACATTGATGCCAGTAACAGAAGTGCTCTAAAATTAAAATCTGGTAATGGCCACTGCATAAACACCAAATTCTACCCCAGACCCTTTCTAGAAATTTAAGGTCCTCTACCGTGCAAAGTTAAATATTTCCCTACAGAAAGAATAAAAATATATAAGGTATTCCTTCAGTTACACATACTGTTTTTTTCCTTCTAATGTCTGTGAACAGGTCCAGGTCTAGGTCTCTTGGGTGCCTGAACTTTGTCAGGTCCTTCCATCTCCAGACTTCGTCAACATCCCCAGGATGAACCATGGGACATGTTTTGCAGACCGTGTAAGGAGTGACAGCTAGTGGAGAATGGTTTAATGGGTCCACATGCAAAACATATATATTAAACACTATAAATGAATTAAAAGTGCAAAGGCCTTATATTGCACTAGTATTTGTATTGTGCTTTCCTTGACCCGTGTAAGGGCTAAAACACAAATGTAATAAGCATCAGTCACCTTGAGGAGGTTGTAGACACTTGTGCAAACCTCAGAATAATAGACTAATTTAGGTTGGACCTCAGCATTTTTAAGAGAATTGGAACAACTTGGCAGATAGTAGTAGGATTCAAAGAAGCGGACAAACTTTAATGAGACATTTTTGCAATTAAGAGAAAGTCACTGAAGACAGATAGATACTGGAAATCAAAGGGTTAGGGCTCTGGATTGAATTAATTTCAAAGAGTTCCCATCCCACCATTCTTTCAAAACAGATGGCGCCAAGAGAAAACATTTGAAGATTTTGCAGCGGGAACATCAGTCATCTTCAGGGAACAGAGTTGTAGAATTATTCCTGCTGATCAAGTGTTTAAGACGCTGGATAATTTTTGTTATGTGGGAAAATGCAAGTGTCTACAACCATTCTCAATCTTCAGAAACAAAACTGATTTATGTGTAATGTAGGAGGAGGGATACAACCTATGTGCAGTTGACGTATAAGATGCATACTAACTTGTTACAGAGGAGAGCATGGACAGTTCAGATTCATGGTAGGAGACCAGCATAGCAAATTCTACGTCCATTTTTAATTAGCTTAACCCTACCCCCATA
This sequence comes from Triturus cristatus, assembly GCF_964204655.1. NCBI lineage: Eukaryota > Metazoa > Chordata > Amphibia > Caudata > Salamandridae > Triturus > Triturus cristatus. The sequence continues at coordinate 356,541,118 of NC_140586.1, read as the reverse complement.
CTCTTGAGCAGATGCCGGGTCATTGATGAATGTAGTTCTGAGCAGAGAAAGTCAACTACCTCAATCTCAGCTGCACGCTGATAAAAGCAATGCCACATGATCTGAATGGACTTGCTGTATTGAGGATGATCTATCCCTACATCAAAGTTCTCCTGGTCATACAACATTAACTGATGCTGAAGAATATTCATCGACACTTTGAAAGGGGTTAATCCTTCTCAAGGCATGATCCGAGCTTGGAAGAGATTGTTTGTTAAAACACCATTTGGAACAATTGAGATGATAAATCCTTCCATAGGACGAAAGCTTTCATGCATCTTCCCAGTGCCTTTCCCAATGTTGACTGTGAGGTAGGCGCAAGGATGACCGGAAAGCTGGAGCCAAAGGCATTCGAAGTCTGATGAGTCTCCCACATGGTGGTGACATCTCTTTGGTGGCTAAGGAAGAAAACCTGTTGAAAGAATTTTCATCGAAGTGCGTGGTTGCTGTTACTGAACAAGCAAATAGCTAGCATGGGACAGTCAACGGGCCAGACAACCAATCTTTGGAGGCAAGTGCTTCACCTATAAACTCGGTACAGCTCAGAGCTGTAAGTTGCCAGTGAGGTTTATATTTTCTGCATCCCAGGATAACAATTAGGAAGACATACAATGCCACTGCAAATTATTACAAGAAGAAGCAAAGGGACTAAAGATCTCCTATGCTTCCCAAAGTAGGTTCAGCACCTGGGGCAAAACGTGATTTCCAAGCATGACTCAATGGGCAGTATCCTTTCATATGACTGTACACTTTTGAATCCCTTTCTTTTCTAGGTAATCCACTTATTACACATGATCAAAGCAATAATGATCTTTTAGCTCTGGTCATTCGTTTACATGAGGATAATTGCTGCAGAGTTCGCTGGGGTAACCAGGGCCAGAATATCGATCGGATTCCTGTCAACAAGATAGTCCGTCCGGGCTGTGTTCTGGCACCCACCCTGTTTTCCCTTTATCCTAATGACATAGTTTGCTTTAATTCCCAGTTTACCACTGATGCCCCCACTTTAGCGCCACTGAAGACACTTATTTTATTGTTTGCCAATGACACTCTACTAATCTCCAAAATCCCTAGTGGGCTCCAACAACTATTACTCCGGTTTGAGGAGTTTTGCATGTTCCGTGGGCTGGAGATCAATGCGGCAAAGACAAAGATTATGACTTTCAGTCAACACAAACATTTCATAGGGAGTCTACTGTTGGGGGGGGTACATCACTTTAGAAGGTGGATTTATTTAATTACCTTGGAATCACTCTGTCTTCGACCATGTCTTGGAAGCCCCATGTCGGGAAAATTATTCTTAAGCACAAACACGTCACAGGTGCCATCTCCAAGGAACACCGAGCATTCTCTGGTAAACCAATAGCCCCTGCGTATACAAAGCTAAGTCAGTAGACTCTGCCCTGTATGGTTCTAAGCTTTGGTTATTTTTATATTAGTGGGCTTGTAAAATCAGAGAATAAGTTCATTAGAAATGTGTGCTTCCTCCCACAAAGTATTCCCACCTTCCCACTGTTATTTCAAATGGGCAGGAAGGCAATAGAAGATGAGGCCAGACTGTGCCCATTGTTTTTTTGGAGAGGGATATGGGGTACTCCAGAAATCCGGCACTATGCTGCTGCCCTGCAGGATATTATGAACGCTGATAGGTCCCATAAAATTACCTAGCTCTCCCATATTAAAAAAATGCTGCACTTGCTGGGCTTGTAGGAACTTTGGGAGATCCAGCCACAAGACTCCATCCCCTTACAAATTTTGTTGAAAAAGCATTATTGGTCTTGTTGTATGTAGAGTCATGTTGCCAAAGCTGTCAGAGTTGCATGATCAGGGGAGTTCCGTGATTTTAAATGTACCAGTAGCCTGGAACTTACTGGGATTGTTTAACTGTCTCATTGGACAGGAAACTTTATTTTCAATTCATGGTGGGTGTGCTCCTTTTGAAAACTTTTACGTTATGTCCTGCTTGTAATACTGCTGATCAAACTGTCTCACATTTTGTTTTCCTGTACTGCTTATGCTTGCCCGCATCTCAGATGGATCAAGCCCCTTTGCAAGCAGCTGAGCACCCGCACTTCTAGTACTGCACTGAGAATCCTTAGGTCGGATCCTCGTCCACTGTACGCATGTGCGATTGCTAAATTTTTAAAGGGCATGTGGCTCATTAGAAGAAGGTTATAAGGGAACGGGTTGCACACCGTAGTACCTCATATTCTTATTGTTATCGTCTTTGTGTGCTTAACACTGGTAACGTGCCCAGCCCAAAGAGCACGTGATTATGAAACATCAACAATATAATGGGGTTATCTTTAAACCCCAAAACCAGTGGCACGACATTTGTTGCATATGCAAATGTTCATGTTCTTTCAACCTTTTTTCTTTCTTTTAATTACTGTTGGCTCCATGTTTCATTCTCTCTTTACTAAAACATTTTCCATCCTCATGCAAGGAACTGCAATTTTCTAAGTTTCTCATGTTTAAGTGGGCCATCCGAACCTCTTCATCAAAAACACGTACCAAGGCAATGTCCATAAAAGCAGTTTAACACCCAATGCATTTCGGGCCTCGGGGGCCCTTCGTCAGGGGTAACTGAAATTGACAATAGAATATGCATTACAATCACAACCAATGTAAAAAACGACATTTCATTTAAATACTGTGAACGATACTATTTTGTACTCCGTTTTACAAATAACGGGCATTCTAAACATTAATGTTGTCTTCAATTTACAGCTCAACCAATATTCATGTGACTATAGCAGCTAGAGTTCAGTTTATGCACATTACAACCGAGTCCTCGTTCTAACTGTGTTTGCATACTAGGCTTGTGTAAATTAGTATTGCTAGTTGTCATATTGCCTCCAGAAAGCTGTAACATGGCGATCAGTAAACATGTTCTGCAAGCATTACTTTGTGGATTTGCGATGCTGGGCTGAAAATGAAGTTGGTCACGCCTCACTTAAAAACGTTTGTCTTCTGTTGCTTAAGTACTCTTTCCCTCCCTTCTCTTCTTACTACATTGAGTTTCAAATGCCAAACAAAGTTACTTACCTTTTACCAGTTCTAATTTCAGCTCTAGACTCGCATGCTTCCCACTCTCCACCACTTTCTGTTAAGTGTCTATATATCGGCTGGAGTTGTTGCAGGTAAGATGGCACTGTCAGTGTATTGCTCCCTGCTGCCACCTAGTGCTCTCCACTGCACTGGGACTACCTGTCCTCTAGTGCCTAATAACCCCCTCTGCTCATCACTGTTGCAGTTAAATTGCTGCACTTAGATTGTTTAGTTGTTTTTCTAGTTTGCTTTGTTTTTGTTCCCCTTCACCGCTCCCACCTTTTCTTCCCGCCCCGTGTCCTGCTAGCCCCTCCCACTTCCCAGGACTCCCTATGGAGTGCTCAAGGCCCTCAACCAAGAACTCTCCAACAACAACAACTGCTGCCGCTCCTCCCCCGATCCACTACCCCGACCACCCCACTGCTTCCTGCTCAATGCACAATCCCTCTGCAAGCAAGGCTCCGAAATTTGGGATACCATCACGTCCCTCACTGAGACATAGCTCAACCCTGAGCCCACGGCTGACAAGGCCGCAGCCATGCCCGATGGCTACAAGATGGCACACCGAGACCACATCAACAAGCACGGAGGCGGAATCGCCATCATTCACTAGGAGACAATCCACTGCACCACCGCAGACGACATCACCCCGATCATGGAACACCTCATCGAAACTAACAGCAAAACCACCTTCGGAGGCACCCTTTCCTATAGATCCCTAGGGCCCGCCCCGGCTCCTGTAACTTCATTTCCAATTTCATCTCCCCACTTGCCATCAACTCCGAGAACTACATATTCCTGTGCAACATCAATTTCCACCTCAACGACCCCAACAACACCAACTCCGTCAACCTCCTGGAAAGCATGAGCACCATCGGCCTCAAACAACTGGTCACTAACACCACCCACATCGCAGGACACAAACTCAACCCGATCTTCACGGCCAGTGCTGAATCAAGCAATAGCCATGTCACTGAGCTCACCTTGACAGACCACGCCATAGTCCAAATCACCATCTCGGGACTCCCTGCCACCGCCCCCAAGCCATCCAGCATGCCACACCCCAGGTGGAACAGTATCTCAGAAAGCCAATGGACTGACACCCTCAACACCTCCTGCCCTCACACTGTAACCAACCTTGAACAGGCAGTCAAGGAGTTCTCGGCCAGGATCACAAACTGCGCAGGCAGAGTTTACCCCCTGCAAAACCACAAAACCCAAAAGATACTAAAAAGCGAGTATGCTGGTACACGATGTAACTAAGAACCATGAAGTGCACCTGCAAACAATTTGAAAGGAAATGGTGCTCTAGCATGGAGCCCATGGACCAAACTACCTTCAAATCCGCTCTCAGCCAATAGCATCAACTCCTAAAAAAGACCAAAAAAGCTCCCTGGCGACCGCATCGAAGCAAGCTCCAATCACCTCAAGGAGCTCTTCAACATCGTCCAAGAGTTCTCCATCCCCTCAGCCTCCGGAAATTTCATCTCCCTGTCACAGGAGCTCTGCGACTCCCTGGCAAATTTCTTCCTCAACAAGGTCTCCACTACCTGGGACCTGCTCACCACAGCCATCATGACCTCCATCCACTCAGGAGTACCCTGGGACGCGTGCCCCCACCACATCAACGTCGGGAGCAAAATGATAAGCAGCGAGCTCACCTTCATCCTCAACACATTGTTCACCATGGCTGTTTCCCTGACAAGTGGAAGCACGCAGAGGTCTAGCCCCTACTCAAGAAACCATCCGCTGACCCCAACAACCTCAAGAACTACCGCCCCATCTCTTTTCCCCGTCCCAGTCAAAGTCCTAAAGGAGGCCATCAACTGCCAATTTACATAGCACCTGGAGAACCATGATCTTTTGGACACGTCCCAATCTAGATACAGTACCAACCACAGCACTGAAACTGCCTAAGTGCAGCCATAGACGACATCAGATCCATCCTTGACCAAAGTAACAGAGGCCCTGATCCTCCTCGCCCTCTCAGCAGCGTTCGACACAGTATCACACCACACCCTGTTCTGAAGGCTTCACAAGATCAGAATCCAAGGGCACACCCTCAAGCGGATCGATGGCCTCCTTCCTCACAGGCAGAACACAGGGAATCTGCCTCCCACCCTTCACATCAGAACCTAAGAACAACATCTGCAGCATCCCTCCAGGCTTGACCTGTAAGTTCACATGGACTCAACATCATATCATAAGCCAACGATACCCAGCTCATCATCTCCTTATCAAAAGACCCCTCCGCAACGCTGACAAACTTTCTCAGATGCATGACAAACATCACTGAGTGGATGAGGAGCAATTGCCTACAGCTCAACACAGACAAGTCAGAAGTGCTGATCTTAGGAAAGACCTCACCATAGAATGACGCCTGGTGCCCCCCCCCCCCCCCCCCCCAAAGCTAGGACCAACACCTACAGACCACGCCTGCAGCATTCTGGACAGCAAGCTCACCATGAAAAAACAAATCAACAGAGTCTCATCTGCCTCTTGCCTCTGCAAGAGTTTCACATAGCTCCCCAACAACACCAGACGCGCCGTCACACAGGCCCTGGTCACCTGTCGACTGGACTATGGCAAAGCACTATATGCATTCAACTCGTACCTCCACAAGAGACTACAGACGATACAGAACGCAACAGCCAGACTGGTTCTAGACCTCCCCAAGTGGGCCCACACCACTGGCCACCTCAGAAAGCACCACTGGTTCCCCGTTCAGAAGAGGTGTCAGTGTCTGATGCTCACCAACTCCTTTAAAGCCCTCTACAACTAGCGTACATCAACCACTGACTGAACTTTCACTATCCCTTCTGACACCTGCGCTCCGCTTCCCTCTGCCTTGCCTGCACTGCCAGCATTGCCGCAGCAACAGTGGAGGCCGCTCCTTCTCCTACCTCGCGGCAAAGTCCTTGAACGACCTCCTACTTTACCTACAGAACTCATCCCATCTACGGGAGTTCAGAAAAGGACTCCCGACCTGGATGTTTGACTAAGCCAGTGCAGTAGCACTCTCAGCGCCTTTATACCATCACGGGTGATTAGCCATGCTTTACAAATCCAGATTGATTCAATTATGGGATGCTTTCATGATATGTATCCCAAATTCGTGGTGCTAAAAAGGGATATGCTGTGGTAGTAATGTTCTGGGATCATTGATTTGAAATCTGAATAGGGCCAGCTTTAGCGCTGGTGGTGCACGGTGCAAAAATCTTTTTTGCCCGCCCCAACCCATAACATGACCTCCTTCTCCACTGATTCCCTCACGATCACCCTCCAACAGTGCCCCTCCACTCTCCATAGCCCCCTCTCTCACATGCATTTCACTTGTTTTACAGCACTACTCATACAAGTGGAGGGTGTCGGAGCACGTTACATAACACACACATTATACAGAGATGATAACTCAGATGTGGAAATCAGACTATAGAACATATTATATAACACTATGCAGACTGCAGGGTGTAGGAGTCGCATGCCATCCATACCTTTAGAAGGTTTATTTTAGGAGTGTTTGTTCTGGAGAAGCGCAAACTCAGAATTAAAAACTTAAACGTACCACGGTGGTTGGAGTTTGATTCACTCACCAAAATTATTTGCCGAACAAACCCTTTTTTAGCAACAGGGCAATGAAAGACTGCAGAAACAACATATCGTTCTAATCTACACTATGCAGTTTGAATGCAGCTCTTTGACAGTTTGTAGGCCAGTGTGCTATTTTAGGATTGTAACTTATGAACTGCACTTACCTAAAGGACCTCTGTGACTAAAGCTGTAACCCACTGAGTTATCCACATAAAATGCAGTTCTGTGGTCTGCATGGTACATGTGTTCTGCAGCATGCATATTAATCCTGTGAGCTACTTAATGAGGAGTTAGCTCCGATCTCTCTCCAGCAGGAACATTAATCAACAGTTATTTTGACATTTTTATTGTTGCACCAAAGCTGCTGAACCCACAAGAAATTGTGCAGCAGGTTCTTTTTATTCCATAAGATATTTGTAAACACAGCGCCCCGAGCTCAGTGTCGGGTGTGGCTGCACCGGTTGCACCACCCTAAAGCTGGCCCTATTTCTCGATGTGTGCTACTACTTGACTCTTAGGACGATACCCACACTGGAGAACAGTAAGTCACTTTGCCACCCCTCTTACATAAAGGTCTGTGCAAGGTGTGTGGCAGGATTGCGCTATTCTCCTTTGCTCTCAGTGAGCCGACCTGTGCTGGTGATGCTCATGCCATGACAACAGTAACGGATTATTAGCAGCTACATTATAATCTGTTGAGTAATCTAAGACTGTTTTTAGCGTCATTATCTCCTCAATTCAGCTGGTGCCTTCATCAATCCTGCAGTGATATGTGCCAGGAATGCTTTGTGTTCCTCCTAGCTGGTCTGAGCTTGTGTTGATTCACAATAATGATCTAGTTGGCATTCAGTGAGCAGCTTTGGCTAGATATTAATGCATGATCATGTCCTACGCTGCTCTCTGCCACTCAGCATCATGCAGCGGATGTGTTCAATTTTCATATATCCTCTTGTACAGGCGGCGCACATGCTCCTGCTTTGAGATGGCTTGGTGTTGTATACCCAGCTCTAATGGCACATATTTCTTTCAGCCACCCAGCCTGTTTAATTAATTTTCCTCCCCCCCAACATGCATCTCCTCCCCTACCCATACACACTCCTAAACCATAGATGAGCTGCTGTAAACATCCTACCTCGAATTGATCAACCCAATTAAGAAATCCACAAGGGATCTCTGCAAAGGTCATCTGCATGTCTTATCTCTTCGGTTACAGATGGTCGTGGATTGCTGCCAGAGACTGCTTTTCTAAGGACTTGGAGACTGCTCTTGGGTTACAGACAATATTCACTGCTGCTGGAGACCAGCATTTCAAAAACGCATTCCTCGCCCATGACACCCGCCACATGCACATACCAGCTTCTCTTCGCCCCTTCTGGTTTCCTGTGCTTCGATCCATTGCCCCCGCCAATCATCCTTATAGGCCGCCCATGCCTTGCTCTGTCCTTTACCTACTACTACCAGCAACCTCGCACCACTGCTCTTTTCTGCTTAAACCAGCTACCCAACCATTGCACGTTCCTGTAGGCCCTTCCAGCTGCCTCTCCCCCTTGCTGGCCTTCCTTTTCACCTCACTCTGGCACTGCCTGCTGACTGCAATCCCATGCCCTGTCAGCCATGTCTTATCTCTGCTACCCAGAAGTTCTCTCACCTCTATCTTTCCTTATCTTGGGTTATTTTAACAATACCAGTTTCTCCCATCTCTTGTTAATCTTCTCATGTCCAACTACTTCTTTGAGTGTCCTCACACGTCTCGTCCTTACCCATTCTGGGGTGGCTGTCAAAGCCTGCCTTCGTCCATCTTAGCTGAACCTTTCCCCAGACTTTTATCACCATTTTACACGCTGCCTTCACTCCATCCAATCCCACCTTCTCTAAGGTTCCGCCCTATCTGTGCCAGGCCCTACCAAACAGTGCCTATGCTTAGCTGGGATCCCATTAACTTCGCACCTAATTTCACATCTAACTGTCCAATTGAAGTCTATTTGCCAACACAATATGTCGGTTGTCTGGATGATGTTTCTTGTATATGTATGCTCCTAGTTGAGCTCATTCTTCCTGATGCGGTCATATTTTGTGTTTGGTGGTTCACAATAAGTCGTATTGATGTGTTTCAAGGGGTTGAGCAGTTAATCAAGGATCTTTCTGCCTGAGATTCATTCAAAGCCTCCATATGTAGAGGAGTTTCCCTGTCTTCACCCAAAGGTGTTCTGTTTTGAATGCTGTTGATGCCCCTGCATTGATGGCTGCCTGTCTGATTTATTTATATTGTGGATGTGTTGGCTAGTTCCCCCAAGGGTGCTTGGCTTCTGATTTATTCATACGGTGGCTGTTTTCAGTGCTTTGTTTTTAATGTGTTCTATTGATGGTGTGTTGTGGTTCTCTGGAAGGCTGTTGTTTAAACATTTGTTTTGTGGACGTAGTTCGGCTGCGTTAGATATTATCCTAGTGTTGTGCGTTTATGGAGTGCATGATAAAGATCAGCCTCTTTCTGTTATAGTCACAACTTAACTACATTGACTGATTTCCTGAAGGTTGCTGTGTTTGGTGTTTTCATACTGTGGGTACTTGTGGAGAGATTGCTTTTTTCCGGTGTTTATTTTATGTTCAGTTGCTTTTGCAGTGACTCTTCTGTTTTCCGTTGTGTTTGTATAGCTTTGCCTGGATGTGTACTAAACACAGTGATTTTACATGTTGTTATCGTATCATTAAAATTGCTGTGGTATATTTAAACGTTCAGGAATGTAGGTGGAGGTGCTTCTGTTGGCTGCTTTCCCTCTTGTGCTTGCCAGCTAAATGAGTGTTCTTTCCAAGGATAATTTTGAAGGAGGCCTGTCAGAGAATGACTAAATGAAGCCCTGCTTGGTTCCGAAAGGTCGGCAAATCGACTGATTGTGGAGATCCATGTGTAGTTCCTTTCTGGGTAGCCTTTCAACACCATTATGGGTAGTAAACGAGCCAATCAGATGGACTAGCAAAGGGCTACAATATGTCTTGTGGATGGTTACTTTATTTTTTTAGTTCCATATTCATTTCTGTTCAGTCCTTGAGCGGCTGATGGCAGAAGGTCTGTAGTTAAGTTGGCAGTTGGGATATATATGCCAATTTTTCTGGAATAAGTGTGTGGTGTGATGAGCGGGAAATATTTCGCAACTTGAAAACAAGACACAAGCAGTATATGCTGTCGATTTCCTGTATGCTCTCTCCTGTTAACTGACATGGATTCTAGGTAAGTAGGGAAGGGAAGATGGATGCTGGACTTTGGAACAGTGTGCAAGGGATCGTGCTGATGTACTTGTGAACCACTGTGTTATGAGACTGGGATGGTGCTTGTGGATTTAGTAACATGGAATTAGAGAGAAATAGACTGCTTTTAGATAGAGGGGGAGGGTAAGGAAGCAACACATCTTGCCAGAGAGCGGTTGGCAAGACAAGAAGGTGATGAAGTCTTCTTTGTTGGAAGAATATTTTGGGAGACTATCGTTTTCAAAAATACAAAGATAGTGGGAGTATCTCCTTGAAGAGTAAGCTTTGACAGTTTCTGAGGCTTTTCCTTCACCAGCAACCACCACATCCAAATGAATGTCACCTAGCTCCAAACCATACTGTGTGGAAAATTGTTAACCTCTTATACTACAGTAGTAGAGACCGTGGCACACACTTTTATCGCCATTTTATTGTCTGCTGAGGTTCTCTAATGAAGAAGATACTAGCATTACTTAGTATTTGCCTCATTAATATGAATTTAGGAACAAAATTGTCATTCATTTACTTTTTACGGTTAGTGAGAAGCTTTGCATTTGACGTGGACGCTCATGCAACTAGATTATAGCTTGAGGTCGGGTGTACAGGAAATTGCTGTTAGACATACTACATAACTTGTTATAGTCACTGCAAGAGAAACTTTATAACCATCTGACTGTGTTGTTCGATCCGGTGGTTAATTGTTGGATAACCTTTTGTACTGTTACACTCAGAACCTTGCTAAGTGAATGTGGCGAGTAGGTCCGTAATTTTCATGTTGCCTGCATAGTCTCAATCTATTCTTCGCTTACTGATGAGTTTGCTATAACTTTCAGTCAGTGATAGATGCGTGAAAAGGACAATCTCTCTCCTCATTAGGTTTAGTGGTACCAGACTTGATGAATTCAAATGTAGGTGGACCCTGGCTGAACTGGGTGAGTGGTTTTGTTATGGCATTTAGACAGCCATATCCTAATAGGTCAAAACAGCACCTTAAGTGCAATGAAGTAAGTCTGATGAATAATTCCTATGGTGACTCTGTTAAATCATTGTCAATCAAAAACTTTAAGACCGAGAAGAAATGAGGGGCAGTAAGGAAGATGTGTAAATGAATAGCTAACAAAATTGTAGGTCTTGATACTGTTAGAAATGAAGTAGTGACGAAGTAAAGACATATGGACTTTGTTTTGGGAAATAGCCAAGAATATCATGGCTGAAGCTTGCGAGACTAAAAGAAATTTGCTGTACATCTAAAAAAAACAAAAAACAATCAGCAGGAAACAGAAGAGTAATGTGAAGATAATTTACAATAGTGATTCAATTTAGTTAGTAAGGCGTTAAGGGAAGAACACTGTTTAGACTGCCACAGTGATGCTACATACAGCAGATAGAGTGAATAATGGGATGGGACAGAGATTGGTTTAACATTGTTTAAGGCGCCAGATGATAGGGTGGGGCAGGTTTGGAAGTCTGTTGTGAAGAGCTAGTCTTTATTCATCCAGGTCTACAGGAAAGCAAAGTGGAGAAAGATTTACTAATTCAAGATGGTGGCATTCTCTTTCTAGTTTTAATGTGTGATTTTCGCATCTGTTTTTAGATTTCTGTACTTTTTTGATTTGTTGTCTGTTTCGGCATTTGAAGCCATCTTTCTCGCAGTTGGATCCTACAGTGAACTGTAGAAATATATTCGCTCAAGAAAACTTGTTTGTGTTTACTCTTGATAATCCTTTCACACTTTGTTGAGAACTTTTGATCTATATTTAAAGAGGCATCCAATTCAAAACGCCAAATTAAATCCTTCTGACAAAACGTGCATAGTTTAGTAACAGACTAGCACAGTTTTAAAATCTAGTTCAGTAGTTGGAGCACTGCATCTCCTCAGGTTGTCGTGGAATGGATGGTAGGGGGTACTTCATTCCCTTCCCTTTATCTTACAGGTGAATGTAGTGGTAAAGTCCATTCTAATTATCTTGTTACCGTAGCTGCTAGGAATGCCCGTCCTAGTTATCTCTTCCTGAGGAACATGGCATCAAAGTCCATTCCTGTTATTTAGGAGAGTTGGTAGGCATTCGGTTATTTCACAATATTCGTTTGATTGGGGTTCATCTCTTTGCAGCTTTGTACCAGCTGCATTAATGATACAGATTTGGAGGTGCATTGTCTGCACTTTGTATGGTATGTGATTAAGACTCGGATTTTGGGGGCTGAATTGTGGTTTGGATCTCATGAAATGGAAGCATCACTCACAACTTTTAGTCCAGTCTCCTGTTTATTGGCTTAGATTGTGGTCTCTCTAGTGAGCATCTGGGTTTATTTTCGATTTCAATCTAACCCTGTGCGACATTGTTTAAACGTTTGTTGTAAACTCTGATTTGACAGATCTCCTGTTTCACATGCTTTCTTTTGAAGTTCGTTTTGTGCCCAAGCCGTAGTTGTAAAGAATTTCCTAAAGTCAAATTACACAGCCGCTCTAACACTCCTTGGAGTTTTGAGAGATTTAGACTTGGAGAAACCTACAGTGTCTAAGCATGTATTTCTCTTTTCTGGAACCCACTGTTGATTTTGCCTACGGTGCTATCTATAGTGAAGCTAGAGGACAAGCTGATTCTCAGCTAATTGTCTGGCTTGTTTAGCTAATACGTGTATTCTGTGATTAATTTAAAATAAAGAAGATTGGCCCCAATTTTTATCAGGACTCCGCTCCCGAGTGCTGTCATTCCAGAGTACAAAGTCTGCTTAATCGGACTCCACCTCATGCCTCTTACACCACCCTACACTTGCTGTCTCTTTATCACACTCTTGGAGGTTCTTTTTTTCATATTTGCTCTCTCATTCTATCACTGCTGCCAGTCTTTCTCTTCCTTACTTTGCTGCCTTTTTGTGTTCTCTCTGTCAGAGTCTGATGATAAAAATATATGGTTCCCAAAAAGTGAGTTCCAATCACTTGCAAAAGTTAAGTACTGGACATACTCTGTATTGGGAAGATTTCTGCCCTTTTAGCATGCCAGAAATGCTGCCTAGATAAATACATTTGTATGCCTTATCTTATTTTTTTGTTTATTCATATGCGTATTTTATGTATTCAAAACCAGCAATGCACCCATTCAAGGCCCATAATTGATTTTGCATGGCTTCATGTTGGAGGCTGGGCTATCTACCAAGCAAGCAAATCTCATACATTTGGTTGGTAATCCTGGTAACATGATCTGCATAGATTCCTTGCCTTTTGAAGATGAAAGGTCACTTAATCAAAAGCAAGGCAGAGTGTGTGTACATGCTAATAGTTGCGGAGATATGTTATGCAGCCACTTGGACTCTATTATAGTTCTTCTGCCCAGACTGTCTAGGATAGTGCACACTCTTCTGCACTTCAAGCAAAATTGTGCGCTGCATTATCTGCATACCCACCTCTAGACGTGCCTGAAATATGTACTGAACAGTTTGCAAGTGCATGTAAATAGTAAATCTACTTCTCTGTGCTGTGCTACATGTTTTTGTATATCACAACGTTTGCTGCCTCTGGTGCTCTCCGTTGGGTGGCTGAAGTGAGCACTGTAGTCTGCTGGTTGCAGGTTAGCTCAGAGGAGGACATACACTGTTGTGACATGACAGCATCCGTACTTCCTGCTGGTACTGCTACTTGTTCCTGCTGTTTGGACCAAATGTGTGGCAGAGAGCCCCTGGGGCCATCATCGCTGGGATAAATAGTTTACCTCTGTTATGTACTAAAGCTGAACCATCCTTTCAACAAAATCAATCTTTAGGTTTAGGCTCCTGCCTAATTGGAAATGTTGCAGGTCTGTTGTTTTCATGATCATGACGCCATATGGCTGTTACTGTATGTAAAAACTACTTTAGCAAGATGCTTGTTCTTTGGGATAAGCACAGAGTTGCCGGTCCATGTTTTTATTGCTAAAAATAGGCCTCTTGTCTTTGATATAACTCTGAGCGCCTTGTAATGGAATAGAGAGGGAAAGATATTAAAATCAGGCTTTGAGGGGCCTAGGGCTAACAGCAGCTTCTTCATGCTTTTGAGTGAGGCTGTTCAAGGACATGGAATTGGCAGTGAATGTTCGCTGACATAAGACTTTGTTTGTTGATCAATGATCTTTGAGCATGTTGGGAGAACAGTGAAGAAGGGTCTTTTATTTATTATCACAAATATTCTTCCCCTTCGTTCTGACCTAATGCCTAAAGTTTGCTCGCCTATATGAGGCTTTGCAACTGCCCTGAATGGCATTTTTCACAATCCAGATGCCAACTCTCTCCACTGTCTATCTCCACATAACCCTTTTACTGTCCCTTAATCTCCTTGATTTGCAGATTGTGCCTCTCCTGTCCATTATCCTCCAGATAATGCCTTTAATCTGTCCCTTGATCTCACCTTTCAACCCCTATTTACCATGTTCTCTGGCACTCTGTCCTACTTTAATGCCTTTCTCTGGCCATTAAACCCCAGATAACATCCCTGCTGCTTCTCATCCTCCTGATGACACCTTTCTCTGGCTCATTATCTTCTGCCGATGTTTTTCTCTGGTCTTTCATTCTCAAACAATGCCTCTTTACTGGCCTTTATTCAGATAACTTCTGTTGACCTGTCATTCCCTAGACATCTCACTTGGGCTTCATCCACCAGATAAGGTTTCACTTGACCTTCATTCCCTACACAGGGCCTATTTTGGCCTACATTTTCCCAGAAAGGGTCTTTCTTGGCCTTCATGTCCCAGCTGACACTTCTCTGGGCCTCATTCTCCACTAAAGGCCTATCTTGACCTTCATCTCCTGGATATGGCATACCTTAGCCTAATGACTCCTCTCTGAACTGACGCCGCTCTGGATCATCATTCCCCAGATCATGCCACTCTGGGCCTTCATCCCCCAGATAACACCCTTCTTGACTTCAATATTCCATATAATGCATCTCTTGGCTTTCTTTCCCGTATAATGTTTTGCTTTGCCTTTATCCTCTACAGAGCGCTTCTCAGCTGCTGTGTTTGTATTCCTTCACTATATAATGCCTCTTTTTGCTTTCTCCCCCATGCAACCACTATCTTTGCTTTCATTCACCAAATAACTGCTCTGTTGACTTTCCTCCTGCACACCACCTTGCTTGGCCTTTATTCCTGTATAGACCTGCTCTCGACTTTCGTTCCCCTCTCACCCTATAAACTCCTCCATTAGCTTTCATCCCTTAGGACATGTCTGTCTTGGCTTTCATCCTGCAAATAGCCCTTCTCTTGCCATTCCTCTCTTCTTTCCTCTCACATAACACCTCTCTTGCCTTCAACCTCCATGTACTGCCTCTCTTGACTTTCCTTCCCCGTATATAGCCCCAAATTGCGTTCTTTCAGCCCCCCCCCCCTCCAAGTCAAAGCCTGTCTGCGACGTTTAATAGCGCTTCACGTTGGTCTTGAAGTCCCAAACGATGCCTCCATTTGGCCTCTTATCTCACATAACGGCTCCCATGGACCCTTCATGCCCCTATCAGGCCTCTTCTCCCACAACTTGTTCGACCCCTTGCCCTCCGTCAGCTTCTGTCACCTATTGGAAGGCGCGCGTGTCCTTAGAAACCTCTGACATACCTTCTTTAGGCCAACGGAACTGTTCCCATGGCATCTTGTCATCTGCGTGTATTGATCATTTGAAAAGGCCGTGACATCTGGTCAGGTGACTAATATAAGAGAAACGTCCAGGAGCAGGCGCTCACCCGTGCCTGAGAGCACGATGCTTATGATTGACAAACGATAAGAAAATAATTGTGTCTCATTGCGGGGGCGTCGGCTGCTCCCGTGTCTGTGAGGCTGGCCGGAGAGCTCCCGGGAGGCCTGCGAATGGCCCTCTCTGATGGCCGTCTTCAGTAATGTTATTCTGTGGTGGGGGTTCGTGCTGCACTCACTGTAGCATGGGGGAGGGACTCAGTCTTTCAGGGAGAGGGGGTTGTTCGTATCCTTGCATTTTCAGTTTGATGCAATTCCATATCCCTTGTGCCTCATGCTTGTCGATTCAATCAGTCTCCATGGTTACCTGCTGTATGTCGCTCTTCCAGGAATGCCACTTCAATCTGGGAGCTGCCAATCTTTGTGTGACCCAGAGCGAGCTGCTCTACATATCTGTATATCATAGACCGAGCGAGGTGTTCTACATACAGCATTGGTGCCGGGGGAACTAGACTAAATACCTGTATATTATACTGAAACCCAAGCGAGCTGCTTCATATATCTATATATCATAGTATACACCGAGCGAGGTGTTCTACGGACACCATTGGAGCCGGGGGAGCTATTCTAAATACCTGTATATTACACTGGGCCCCAAGCGAGCTGCTTCATATATCTGTATATCATAGTATACACTGAACGAGGTGTTCTACGTACAGCATTGGTGCCGGGGGAGCTATTCTAAATACCTGTATATTACACAGGACCCCAAGCGAGCTGCTCTACATATCTGTATATCATAGACCGAGCGAGGTGTTCTACGTACAGCATTGGAGCCTGGGGAGCTATTCTAAATAACTGTATATTACACTGGGCCCCAAGCGAGCTTCTTGATATATAGATATATGATAGTATACACCGAGCAAGGTGTTCTACGTACAGCATTGGAGCCGGGGGAGCTATTCTAAATACCTGTATATTATACTGAACCTCAAGCGAGCTGCTTCATATATCTGTATATCCTAGTATACACCGAACGAGGTGTTCTACGTACAGCATTGGTGCCGGGGGAACTATTCTAACTACCTGTATATTATACTGAACCTCAAGCGAGCTGCTTCATATATCTGTATATTATAGTATACACCGAGCGAGGTGTTCTACGTACAGCATTGGAGCCGGGGGAGCTATTCTAAATACCTGTATATTATACTGAACCTCAAGCGAGCTGCTTCATATATCTATATATTATAGTATACACCGAGCGAGGTGTTCTACGTACAGCATTGGTGCCGGGGGAACTATTCTAACTACCTGTATATTATACTGAACCTCAAGCGAGCTGCTTCATATATCTGTATATTATAGTATACACCGAGCGAGGTATTCTACGTACAGCATTGGAGCCGGGGGAGCTATTCTAAATACCTGTATATTATACTGAACCTCATCGACCTGCTTCAAATATATCTATATATCATAGTATACACCGAGCGAGGTGTTCTACGTACAGCATTGGTGCTGGGGGAGCTATTCTAAATACCTGTATATTATACTGAACCCCAAGTGAGCTGCTTCATATATCTGTATAGTATAGTATACACCGAGCGAGGTGTTCTACGTACAGCATTGGTACCGGGGGAACTATTCTAAATACCTGTATATTATACTGAACCCCAAGCGAGCTGCTTCATATATCTATATATCATAGTATACACCGAGCAAGGTGTTCTACGTACAGCATTGGTGCCGGGGGAACTATTCTAAATACCTGTATATTATACTGAACCCCAAGCGAGCTGCTTCATATATCTGTATATCATAGTATACACCGAGCGAGGTGTTCTACGTACAGCATTGGTGCCGGGGGAACTATTCTAAATACCTGTATATTATACTGAACCTAGGGTGACCAACTGGCATTGGTGCAAATTCAGGATGGTGAGTGTAAAAATTCAGGACAAAGGGCCAAAATTCAGGACACAAATTCAGGACAGGAGGTCAAAATTCAGGACAAAACTTCAGGACAATAGGTAAGTTTTACAGACACATCAGAGGAGGTCGCGCAATAGTATATAAGTAAGCCCAGTCATAGCCAAACATATTCAACCATTTGCAAACCTATCCATCATGTATCATTCCATCTATCATTCCACTCATCCATCCCTTCATCCATTCTTTCACTCATCCAACCATTATCCATCCATCCATCCATCCATCCATCCACTCATCCATCTAGCCATTTACCCTTTCACCCATCCAGCCATCCTTTCATTTACTCATCCATCCACCCAGTCACTCATCCTTCCACCCATCCTTCCACCCATCCACCCTTTCAGTCATTCATCCATCCTCCCTTTCTCTCTCCATCGACCCTTTCACTTAGCCATCCTTCCTTCCTTCCATCCATCCACCCATCTACTCATCCACTCATGAATCCATCCATTGACTATCACTCGTCTATCCTTTCTCTTATCCATTTATCCTTTCACTCCTTCACTCATCTATTGATCCTTTTGTCCGCCTACCCTCCCTTTCACTCACCCATCCTTACATCCACCCTTTCACTCATCCGTCCATCCATTCACCCTTGCTATTTACCTTTTCTCTCATCCATCCTTCCACTCACTCAATCCATCCTCTCTCATTAGCCATCTATTCAATCTTTCATTCATCCATTCACCTTTTCACTAATTCATCCACCCATCCCTTCACTTACTCACTCACCTTTTCATATTAATTTTGAGCTGAACCTTTTTGAGAAGAGGCCCATCAAGAACTTCACCCTTGCTGCAGGAGCCATTCCAGGACTGGGACAGAAGCCACCCAGGGTGGAGACAGGACCCACCACAGGGTGGGGGGGGGGGCAGGAGCCATCACAGGCGGAGGGGGGGACAGGAGCCATTTCTGGGGGGGGGCTGCCATAACAGGAGGGGGAACAGGATCCACCAGGGTGGGCACAGGGGTGGGCATGCAGTATTCTAGTATCATCTTGGTCTCTTCCAGGGTGGGGTAGGGCCTCTCACCCCCTCCTGGACAAGACAACGAGACGACAGGATCTCCTTCTAAAATGTTATTTTTGCCATCCCCCACTGTGATGTACAGTACTTAAGGGAGATACTCCAAGAGAACTGATTTAACTGATTGCCCTCCATACTTTGTTAATCAGTGTGGGTGAGATTGTGCCATTTCTTAATTTTATTACATTATAGACTGCAATGTTTCAAGAACCGAGGTTTGCTTACAATTTAGTAACCGCAATTAAGCTCCGTGAAGAGAACCACGTGCTGCCTCGGTGTAATCAGGGCCGGTTCTACGATTTTTGGGGCCCTGGTCAGGAAGGGAATGCGTGAGGCCCCTCTAAATTGCAGCGACATGACGCATTCAGGGCTGTTTGCATCTGAATAGATGCCCCTGCTCCTGAAGCTGCAGCCCCTCCCTCTGTCACCTTCAAGCCCCTCTTAACAGCTCATCAAGGGCTGAAGGTGTGAGGGTTGCCATCCCGCTGTGCAATGCTGCTGGGTATCTGAGCTTTGGAACTGCATCGGAGTCTGTTACACCCGACCTCAACAGCATCGGAGTCAAGCAGGGAGGTGGGTGGAAGCTGTGCCGGCTTTAGGGTGGTGCGACCGGTGCCCGGTTAAAATTATGGACAAATGGCGTCCGTTAAAGAATCCTTCACGGACAACGGACAGACGGCCGAAATTACGGACTGTCCGTGAAATTTACGGATGGTTGGTCTCCCTAACTGAACCCCAAGCGAGCTGCTTCATATATCTATATATCATAGTATACACCGAGCGAGGTGTTCTACGTACAGCATTGGTGCCGGGGGAACTATTCTAAATACCTGTATAATACACTGGACCCCAAGCTAGCTGCTCTACATATCTGTATATCAAACCCCATCCAGACTGAGCTGCATCATACTGCGATAAATACCCATCTTCTATCACACGTGCCCAGAAATAGCTGATCTATCCATCTTGTATCATACTGTGTCCAGAGGTAGCTGCTCTACATATCTGTATATCATAGTATACACAGAGCGAGCTGCTCTACATATCTGTATATCATAGTATACACCGAGCGAGGTGTTCTACGTACAGCATTGGAGCCGGGGGAGCTATTCTAAATACCTGCATATTATACTGAACCCCAAGCGAGCTGCTTCACATATCTGTATATCAAACCCCATCCAGACTGAGCTGCATCATACTGCGATAAATACCCATCTTCTATCACACGCGCCCAGAAATAGCTGATCTATCCATCTTATATCATACTGTGTCCAGTGGTAGCTGCTCTAACTCCTAGACTGAGTAAGAACAATGGAAATCTGCACCTAGCCCTACTAAATTGTCGGTCCCTAACCAAACATAAATATGAGTTTCATGATATTCTTAGGGAACAGGCATTGGACGTTCTCATCCTGACCAAAACGTGGCTTAACGAAAACTCCACTCCAGATGTTCTGGATGCAATTCCCTATGAATATACGCAAGTAAGGCAGAACCGCATAGGGAAAATAGGTGGCGGCATCGCCATAATATATCAATCAAAACTGAAGTGTGAGATAAAAGAAGCAGACCTTGAAAACTGCGAAGCATTTCTATTCACTCTAGCAGCAATGGACGACAACACCTTAGCGGGACTGCTAATCTGTCATCCACCAGGTCCATGATCTTAATTCATTAAAAGCTTAGTAGAGAAGATAGTACACCCAGCTCTACGACACAAAAATGTTGTGGTATTAGGTGACCTCAATATACATTTCGATAAATAGCATAACCCAGAAGTGAATACAATATGCAAGGATTTATTGACACTTAACCTAAAACAAATAGTAGAAACCCAAACTCATCAAGGAGGTCACATCCTGGACCCAATTTTTTCAAACTTTACGGAGATAAAGGTAGCCACTCCATGGCCAGTACCCTGGTCAGACCACTACCTTATCCAATTTACTGTACCCTCTCATAAGAAGAAATCAGAACAGCCTAAGGAAATCACTAGCAGAAAGTGGAACAATTTTAACCCCTCTACCTTCACCAAAGCACTGATGGAGAAAAAGCTTACGTTAGACAAGGACATTAACCTAGCTAACAGTGATCTTGAATCATGGATCACTGAAGCACTAGACAAGGTAGCACCGTTGAGCACTAGGATCCCTAGAAGACAAACGGAAATGGCACCTTGGTTTAATGACTAATTAAAGTTGGCCAAAAAAAAATGTAAAAAACTTGCGCGAAGCTGGAGGAGGGAATATTGTAGTACATCTAAAACATCTACAAAGGGGAACTAAAACACTACCATGCATTAATTTAGAAAACTAGGTGTACTTTCTATACAGAGAAAATCGAGAAAGCGAAAAACTCCTCTAAAGAAATGTTCAGTATACTTAAGACCCTTAGAACACTGGAAGCCAGAGAGGACTCTATCGCCTCTACTGAGAGCTGCAATAAGGTGGCAGGTTTTTTTTTGCAAATAAAGTGACTGATAGATATGCTACCTTTCTGGCGGAAGCACGACTAGGAACAGGCTTAGCCTGCGACAGTCAGATCAAGTTTGCAGGGCAGACTCTGGACGAACTTAAGATCCCGGACATAGAGGAGCTTACAGCCATAGCGAAAGGAATTTAATCGGCATCTCCGCTGGACCCAGCTAGACCTAAAATAATGATGGAAGGAGCTACAGTAATTATGCCTTCTGTCTCGGAGCTTATCCTGTGCTCCTTCCAAACTAGCATCGTTCCCATCAAATAGAAGCAGGCCATTGTCAAGCCACTCAAAAAAACCAGACCATAATTAGATCAAACAGTGCTAAAAAATATACGCCCGATCTCACTATTACCGTTTGTTTCGAAAATAGCAGAAAAGATCACAAACAAACAGCTAGTAGACCATGTAAGTAGGAACAATATCCTTCATCCATCTCAATCAGGATTCAGGAGAGCTCATTCCACAGAGTCTGCATTACTTCTGGCCTCAGAAACCCTGAGAAAGTATGCAGACAAAGGACAAACGGCCGCCCTGATTCTATTAGATCTCAGTGCGGCGTTTGATACCGTCTCCCATAAATTGCTCCTCTACAGGTTAGAGACGTGTGGCGTCAAAAAGAGGGCACTAAAATGGTTTACCTCTTTCCTTTCAGCACGAAGCTTCCAAGTCGCACAACAAAAATTTGTATCTGACAGCATCTCTTTGCCTCAGGGGGTCCCACAGGGCTCCATTCTGAGCCCTACCTTATTTAACATTTACGTGGGACCACTGGCAGAAAGAGTAGAGAAATACAATGTGTCTATTGTCTCCTATGCTGACGATACACAGTTTATCGTGCTGCTCTCACAGAATAAGGACCAAGCAGCTTTACACTTATCAGAATGCATAAAGGAATTAGCAGATTGAATGTCCAACCACTGCCTCAAGTTAAACTGGAATTAAACAGAGGTACTGATAGTTGGTAGAACACCTTCCATCTGGTCAACTGCATGGTGGCCCGACACATTAGGCCAACTACCTACCCCGAAACCAATAGTGAGAAACCTCGGAGTCTGGTTTGAGTCAGAATTGACATTTGAGAATCAAATACAAAAGATAGCGGGGAAATGTTTCGGGACCATGAAAACACTGCGGAAAGTACTAGATCTCCTACCACCAAATGCCAGGAAAACCATCGTACACTCGACAATAACATGTCAATTGGACTACGGGAATCTCCTGTACCTCGGAACTACAAAAAAGGATCTGTCCAAATTACAGAGTACAAAATGCAGCGGCACGTCTGGTACTGGGCCTAACGAGAAGATCTATCACTAAGAAAGCCTTGGAAGCTCTTCACTGGCTTACGGTGGAAAAGAGGGTAGTGTTTAAAGGCAATGTGTCACTGCCACCGCATTTTGCAAAAGAAAGGACCCACATATCTGCATTCTCTAATCACCAAATATTCACCAGGACGCAGCTTAAGATCATCAGAAAAGGCTCTGGTGACTGTACCAAGAATCCTCAGAGCCAGAATGAGAGAGCGTTCATTTAGACATCGCGCAGCGAGGATTTGGAACGGCCTCCCAATGAACTTAAGAACTGGATCATGTGAAAATAGTTTCTGTAGGCAGCTAAAGACCTGGCTGTTTACACAACCGATTCAAAGATAGGACCGGTAATGACCACTCACCTTCTCAGACCTGGCGTGTTGTAATCTATTTCTCAGAGTTAGTTCTCAGCGCGGGGACACACCGGTGGTGTATCCATGCGCTCTATAAATGTATTAAATAAATTAATATATCATAGAATGCACAGAGCGAGCTGCTCTAAATATCTGTATATCATAGTATACACCGAGCGAGGTGTTCTACATACAGCATTGGAGCCCGGGGGAGCTATTCTAAATACCTGTATGTTACACTGGACCCCAAGCGAGTTGCTCTACATATCTGTATATCAAAGTATACACAGAGCGAGGTGTTCTACGTACAGCATTGGAGCCGGGGGAGCTATTCTAAATACCTGTATATTACACTAGACCCCAAGCGAGCGGCTCTACATATCTGTATATTATAGTATACACCGAGCGAGGTTTTCTACATACAGCATTGGAGCCGGGGGAGCTTTTCAAAATACCTGTATATTATACTGAATCCCAAGGGAGCTGCTTCACATATCTGTATATCAAACCCCATCCAGACTGAGCTGTATCATACTGTGATAAATATCCATCTTATATCACCCAGCGCCCAGAAATAGCTGATCTATCCATCATATCATACTGTGTCCAGAGGTAGCTGCTCTACATATCTGTATAGCAAAGTGTACACTGAGCGAGGTGTCCTACATACAGCATTGGAACTGGGGAGCTATTCTAAATACCTGTATATTATACTGAACCCCAAGGGAGCTGCTCGACATATCGGTATATCATAGTTTACACCGAGCGAGGTGTTCTACATACAGCATTGGAGCCGGGGGAGCTATTCTAAATACCTGTATAATATACTGGACCCCAAGCGAGCTGCTCTACATATCTGTATATCAAACCCCATCCAGACTGAGCTGGATCATACAACGATAAATACCCATCTTCTATCACACAGCACCCACAAAAAGCTGATCTATCCATCTTATATCATACTGTGTCTAGAGGTAGGTGCTCTACATATCTGTATATCATAGTATACACGGAACAAGGTGTTCTAGATACAGCATTGGAGCCGGGGGAGCTATTCTAACTACCTGTATAATATACTGGACCCCAAGCGAGCTGCTCTACATATCTGTATATCAAACCCCATCCAGACTGAGCTGTATCATACTACGATAAATACCCATCTTATATCACACAGCACCCACAAAAAGCTGATCTATCCATCTTATATCATACTGTGTCTAGAGGTAGGTGCTCTACATATCTGTATATCATAGTATACACGGAGCGAGGTGTTCTACATACAACATTGGAGCCGGGGGAGCTATTCTAAATACCTGTATATTATTCTGGACCCCAAGCGAGCTGCTCTACATATCTGTATTTTATAGTATACACCGAGCAAGGTGTTCTACGTACAGCATTGGAGCCGGGGGAGCTATTCTAAATACCTGTATAGTATACTGGACCCCAAGCGAGCTGCTCTACATATCTGTATATCCTAGTATACACTGAGCGAGGTGTTCTACATACAGCATTGGAGCCGGGGGAGCTATTCAAAATACCTGTATATTATACTGAACCCCAAGCGAGCTGCTTCACATACCTGTATATCAAACCCCATCCAGACTGAGCTGTATCATACTGTGATAAATATCCATCTTATATCACCCAGCGCCCAGAAATAGCTGATCTATCCATCATATCATACTGTGTCCAGAGGTAGCTGCTCTACATATCTGTATATCATAGTATACACGGAGCGAGGTGTTCTACATACAACATTGGAGCCGGGGGAGCTATTCTAAATACCTGTATGTTACACTGGACCCCAAGCGAGCTGCTCTACATATCTGTATATCAAACCCCATCCAGACTGAGCTGTATCATACTACGATAAATAACCATCTTATATCACACAGCAACCACAAAAAGCTGATCTATCCATCTAACATCATACTGTGTCAGGAGGTAGCTGCTCTACATATCTGTATATCATAGTATACACGGAGCGAGTTGTTCTACATACATTATTGGAGCAGGGGGGTTGTTGTTCCAAATATCTGTATATTATGCTGGAGTAACTGGACCCCATGCTAGCTGCTTCACATTTCTGTATATCAAACCCCAACCAGAATGAGCTGTATGGTACTGCGATAAATACCCATCTTATATCCCACGGCGCCCAGAAATAGCTGATCTATCCATCTTATATCATACTGTGTCCAGAGGTAGCTGCTCTACATAGTTTTATATCATAGTATACACGGAGTAAGTTGTTCTACATACAGTATTGGAGCCGGGGGAGCTATTCTAAATATCTGTATATTATACTGGTCCAGAAGCACGCTGCTTCACATATCTGTATATCAAACTCCATCCAGACGGAGTGGTTTTACTTATCAATATATCATATTGCGAACAGAGCTAGCTATTCTACCGATCTTATTCTGCGCCCAGTGGTAGCTGTTCTTCAGATCCGTATATCATTCAAGACCCCAAGTAAGCTATTCTACATATGGATACAATATGATCGATGCACAGCAAGCTGTTTAAAATATCTGTATATAACACTGGATCACTAGGCAACTAATCTACCTATCTGTATATAATACTGAATCAGCAGTGAGCTGTTGTACATATCAGTGTATCAGACCCCGAGAAAAATCCATACATGTTTGCAGTAAAATATAGATAAGGAAGCACCCTAGAGAAAGATTTGATAGATTACAGTAATGTGTTGGGGGCAGGCCGTTGCAGGTGTTTGAAGCCAGGTACGAGAAAGCGTGCCCGCATACTCTGGTTATTTGGATGCGAGGGATATGGGTGAGTTGTAGGCCGGCTCAGCTGAGGTTTCTGGCAGAGTGTGGCGTTTGAGGAAGCTATTTAGGTAAGAGGGGCCTAGATTGGTAGGTAGGTAGGTGTGCGAGTGTGTGTGTCTGTCTGGCTTGAAGAGAGTGTGTTTGTGAAGTGGGAGCCAGTGGAGGTCCTTTTGGTGTGAGTGCAGGATGGGGGTTTGAGTGTAAGTCTGGCTGCAATGTTTTGAGTGACCTGGAGTCTGTAGCTTGCTAGAGGCCAGGGCCTGCACAACCATTCTACAGGTGTTGAGCAGGAGCCATTGGAAGATTTGTCTGAGGATCTTGAGGGTCAAGAGGAGGAGACTGTTTTGCTCTGTCTGGTGAGTGAAGGTTGGTTGTCCAATATTACCCTGAGGATCCTGGCTTGGTTAGATAGGGTGTTGGGTAGAAGTCCTACAGGAGGTCCCACACTCCTGATGATGAAGCGAGTGTTGAGGAGGAGGAAAGTCAGAATACAGTGCGAGTTGTACTTGGGCTGTTCTGTGGGGTGTGGGTATGAGCGCAAGGAGAGAGGGAAGGTGGTAGAAGGGATTGCTGGCAGGGGGGCAGACAGCAGAATGCACCTTCATTGTTGGAGAGGGAGGCATGCGAGCAGCAAGCTGAAGGATATCCGGTGTTCAGGGCATGAAGGTCAGTGACTGAGTAGCATCTGGGGTTATGGTGGGTGGGAGGAGGACCAAGGGTCCTGGTGCTGTGCGTGGACGGGTGCAGATGGGCTTGCCTGTGGTGTGCCCAGTGCATGCGTGTGTCCTGCAACAGCCATTAAGAAGGCCCATGAGGGGGTGGAAGTAATCCATCCGGTGTGCGGGCTGGGTGGGCAGGAACGAGCGGCTGGAAAGCAGATGAGTGTGTAGTGTAGGGAATAGTTAGGCAAGAAAGGTAGGAAAAAGGGGCGTAAAAAAGATCAGGCTGCAGAGGAGTTGGAGAAAAGAGGAAAAGACCGGGAGGCACGAAACGGGTGAGAAGAGATGCAAGAGGTGGCAAAAACATGGGCGAATGGGCAAAAAAGTCAAAGAAATCAAGAACAAGAGCTATATGTAAAACGAGGCAATGAGGAAAAAAGCTGGAAAAGAATGCAAGAGTGAATAGAAAACAGGCAAAAAAGCTGATAAGGAAAGCAAGTGTGACATGAGAAAATAGGCAAAAATGTCAGAAGCTGAGAGAGCAGAAAGAGCAAAGTGGGAGTGAAAGGGTGAGGGCGAAAGGAGAGACCACAGGCAGGAGAGAGGAAAGAGTGCGAGGCTAGGAGCCTTATTTCAGTGTCTCGGCAGAGCAGTTCAGAAAGGGCCAGGCCTGGTCGGTACAGTAAAGCAGGGAGACTCGACTACAGAACATAGGGTAGGGTGTCCGTAAGCGATTCAGTTCAGATTATGTGCTGATTCCGATTGGATATAATAGACTGTAATGTAGATCCAGATATAATCATATATACACGCTTTCATGACTTACTCACTGTATTTGTTATCAGATGACTTTGTCCGTAATCATTCTAAGGGTGACGTTTAGAGATTGCGACTTTTAAGGAATATTAGTCACCGTAGAGATTTAATATATACACCACATATATGACGTCGTATGTTAACTTTACAAACTGTTTCACTTCTAAATGGTCTTGTCATTTTTAGGTCTCGGCTAGCGAAGGCTGCGCTTGCGCAGTCTCGCTCGCGAGATTTAATGACTTTGAGTGACTTTTAGAAGAGGGGCTTGCTCCCGCCCCTCTTCTTCCCTGTTCTCCATTGGCTGGCCTAGTAAATGCTGGCCAGCCATTGGAGAAGAGGTCCCGTCACTCCGATCCTGCCCCGTCCTTTTCGGATCGGGGGGCGTGTTTTTTGCGAGAAGTCTCAGGGAGGAGACAACAGCAAAACACGCCCCCCAATCCGAAAACGAGGCTCCCTTTCTCCGAGGCATTTTCTGCTGTGCCTCGGAGAAAGGCGGTGGTGTCCCGGCGCATTTGTTAATTTCCAATACTTTGCCTATGGGTTTTGTGGACAGCCTGCTGTGAATAGACTCGCTTGTGAGCTGGTGCTCTTGTTGGTCCAGTTGAGGGTGGGTCTTGATGCGTTCAGAACAGCTGTAGAATCAATCAGGCCTCAATGACTGTGAAGGACTTTCAGAATTGTCGAGCAGCAGCTGAGGTTTTATCTGTGCTCAGCACGCAGCCCTTACCTCGGAGAACGACCCCTTTGAAGACATTGCTCAGGGGGCTTTGGAACTTGCCAGCTCGGCGCTGCTGAGCATCACAAACCATTAAAAACAAGGACTGTCCCTTTAATGATTTACCTCATACACGCCCCGTTTTAACCGTTTTCAGGCGCTCCCGATTCACAGCCGAGCGACTGGTGCCAGGTAGGAGAAGGGAAAAGTGGTGTGTGTCCCAATATAACAATGTGTCAGCGGCTGACCAGGGACTTGGGAGCCAAAACTTCCTGTCTTAGAAGCATTCACCGGAGCCTCACGGCTTTGTGGTCGTCCACTCGCAATTAACAGTTTAATAGCGAGAATTTTTTTTAGGCGCACTTCGTGGTTTGTTAATTATATCGTCTAGTGGCTCGTAGGAATGTAGCGCTAAAGTCACCCGTGTTTGCAGTTCAAGCTATTGGATGCCTCCATGTCGCGGAGTGGGGTGGAGGGGCGGGGAGGGGGACGCGTTAATGAGCCACTCCGGGTTTTTTGCGCTGTAATCTGGTACTTGAGTCTGACGGTCCATTTGAAGTGACAACAGACATGGCTGGGCTGTTTCGCATGTTCTCAGGATACCTGCGTCAGAGATCCATTAATTACAAACGCCTGAAACCCTCAGCACAGGTAGATTAGGTTTTTAAACGTGGACTATTTTGCTGCCTACTTTTAAAATTTGGGGTTCGTCGATTTCCTAGGTGTTAAAATAGTTATTCGTTATGGGGACATCTTTCGGCTGGTAAATACAATTCATTTTAAACCATCAGCGCTTTATCTGACAAGTCTAAATGAAACCGGGCCATGCTGGTCTTGGCGTTCCTTTAATAATAAGAGCTCAGCTGTTGTAGCTATTGACATGAAAGAAGGACAATAGGTGTACTACTGAAAAGATACCTTCTTCAGATTGCCTCATTGCTAATATAATATTTAAAGAGCAGCAAACTGGAAGTTACTCGCCAAAAACTGATCTGAGCAGATAGCGGCATAGTCTAGTGCATCATAAAAGTTTCATACTCATTCATTATTTCTTGTATATTAAAAACACAATATATGCTTGATGGAAGATCAGTTACAAACACAAATGTATATGTGTATTTTGTAACATGCTGTAAATTGTGATGAATCTTATAGAAGCGTTGGAAATCTAAAGTTTCGATCTTAGTAGTACATATTATAAGACTTTGAAGTAGATGCAGCACTGGTTTAAGATGGCCGCCGCTATGCCTCACCCCATAAGGGACACCTCGCCAGTCGACGGCTGCCTCAGACCACAGCTGAGCGATGCCGGAAGTTCCGCTGGTGGTGGTTGTCCCTGCAGCCGAGGCTTGTCATGTGATGTTGCCCACCTGCTAGGGGCGCTAAAGGAGGACCTGAAGTGTGGTGCTGTAAGAGCTTGTGAGTGGTCCCGGCCTTGGGGGACAGGCTGCCCCGCCATGGGGTGTTGCTACAGTAATGAGAACGAGGGAAACGCGCAGGTAAGGCTGGGCGACCAGGGGGTGCAGGGGAACCAGGCTCTTAAATGAGGTTTAGGTGGCAGCTACAAACATGGCATAAAGTGGATACGAGTGTTGCCTGCAGTGTTTCAGATGGTGCTAGGAGGAAGTGGACATGGTGGGACACAACGTGGTTGGCAGATGCTAGGAGGAAGTGGACATGGTGGGACACAACGTGGTTGGCATGAGAGGAGAATTGTAAATAAGATGGAGATGCCAGCAAGGTACAGCGCGCAGGAGCATGTATTTTTTTCCATTTATTTATTACTTCTATTAATTGCCTCTGGCAGTTCCAGGTGTTGATTGTGGAGTTGCTAGTGGGCGGGCAAAAGGTTTGCTATATGGTTCAAGATTAGACAGTGAAGTCAATGGAAGGGAGGAGATAGTAGCATAGGGGAAGTACGTGATCCTTCCTGTAAGTGAAGGAGGAAAAGAAGGGTCTCAATTTTATGAAAGAGGGGCGTGGCCACTAACTAGAGCCAATGCTGTGATGATCCTGGAGGAAGTGAGGTAGAAAACGGAAAACCAGTGGTAAATAAAATGGATGAATTTGGTGTCGACACAATAAGGAAGATATTATATAAGGAATGGGAAAAGAGTCGCATTCAGAGAAGCCCAGCGGTTGCATAGTATTTACTACACATCTAGACAGCACAGGTAGATTAGGTTGTTAAACGTGGACTATTTTGCTGCCAACTTTTAAAATTTGGGGTTCGTCGATTTCCTAGGTGTTAAAATAGTTATTCGTTATGGGGGACATCTTTCGGCTGGTAAAAAATACAATTCATTTTAAACCATCGGCGCGTTATCTGACAAGTCTTTTTACAGCTGGTAATTCATGAAAATGAAAAGATGTGAACACTTTAAAGCTTATCTTCAGGCAATAGCTGCAATGCCTTTGTGTCTACTCCTTCATTAGTTCACTGACATTACTGCCAACTTTGCATCTATTTAGTGACAATCAATGATAACCATCTTCCTTATTAGAAACATGCCAGCCTAGGATTCTAGATGGTAAAATCTTGATCACCCTCGACCTCCTAACCTGGAGTTTCTGACTTTCACTTTTTGGGGTCACCCTCTCAAATAGCATACTTCACCCATGCTCACAAAACAGCAAGTTTACAGATATGCAAGGATCTATTCTGCACATATTAGTATGGTAGAATAATTAAAAGCGTGGCCAGGGTTTGGTCTATCTCTATTTTGTCATGTTCAAAGTAATTGCCTGAGCATAGGGACTAAAACAACCCTTTATCACTTATCATGAGGGCAGATCACTGCATACTGAGTGCCGTACTACTTGAGGAATTAAAAAACCACAGTGAAGGAGGGGGAACAGCAGTCACATTGTATCTTTGTGTCACTGTGGAGTACAGGATCCTGTCCTCCAGCTCCCTTATCCCCTTTCTGTAAGGTGTGAGTACAAAGTCACTTCAAGAAGCTTGTAAAACATGATTCCTTAAAGTGGGAAATTCAGCATGCTTCCAATTTGTTACACTGCGTCGACCTTCTTTGGTTGGTCCTGATTTCGCCATGCCTTTTGCTTCAGAGTAATGTTGCCCTTGGGACAAGACTGTAGTCCCAGGTATTCACACTCCTATGCCAGAGCGTTCATTAGTACACTAATGTTTCACACTTGCATTGCAAATTCCACACTGTATTTGCAGTATGACTTCCAGTACTGGTAACTGTGTCACACTTGGGGCTCAGTTGAGCTGGAATTGAGGAGCAGTTAGGCCATTATATGCATGTCTTAAGGTAGTGCAGAATATCTGTGCTATGCACAGTTTTAACCTTTAAGCTTTTTTGAATCCTCCATCCAACATTGTTGTACCATAGAGCAGTTCCTTGTATTATGTAGTGCTCTTATTTGTCTTCGTGTGTGTTTGCATTGTGTCTGTGTGGGCACTCATCTATACAGATTAGTGTGTTTGTACGGCTGTGTGTGTATGTGTTCATGCCTATTCATGTCTGTGTGCATGTGTGTGCCTATTCACTCGCGGGTGCGTGTTTGTGTGTGCCTCTTCATTCATATGAGTTTCCAGAGTGTGGGCATTGTGTTTGTGTGGGCACTCATCTATGCATATTAGTGTGTTCGTAAGGATGTGTGTATATGCGTCTGTGCCTATTCATGTGCATGTTGTATGTGCCTATTCATACGCGGGTGTGCATGTCTGTGGTGTGTGTGCCTATTCATTTGTGTGTGTTTGCCCGAGTGAATGCGTAGTGTTTATTTCTATGTGCGCCGCAATCATCAATGCAGATTAGTGTGTTTTTGAAAGGATGTGTGTGTGTTTATTTTCTATATGTGTGTAGTTACCTTTATGCGTGCCTGCGTTTGCACAGCCAAAATGCATTTTTGCTTGTGTCTGCGCTAGTCTTTATATACGAGTGTGTTTTTAAGGCATCGCATGAATAAATGTGTGTTTTCAGTGCCTGTGTGTGTATATGTGTAAGATTGTGTTTTTGTTAGGGCTACACTAAAATAAACATGTATGGAACTTGCCGACAATGAAAAATACGACACTTACTCCCCAAGCCTTGTATACTCGTAATGTTCCTTTCAACAGTGTCATTTTGTGCCTACAGATACCCACTTCAACGTGCTCCTGCCACGCATGGCATTCAGACTTTGTAGGTGTAGTAAGCCTGTCGTATTTAGCCATCCCCTGCTGCACGTCAGCGTAGAGTGAAACTTCCCCGCAGCCACAGATCACCTTTTTGGCCCACTGACAGCCACTGCGAGAAACTCTCATTGCTTTCAGCCTCAACTCTGGATCTCTTAATTGTTGCTGTTATAAACACCTGGAGGCGACATGTTTCAAAGCGTGCACTATACAAGAGTAAAAAGCTGAAAAAAAAAAAAAAAATGAGTGCCGGTGAGTGCCACCTGCAACCACCGGTTCACATTTACCGGTGTGTGTGTGGTGTCAGTGTTATGCCGTTATGTGTGCTGCGAAATGCACGCATGCGTTGTGGTTGTGTTAACTATTGTGTTAGGATTATTTTGGATATAGAAAAGCGTTTAAGCGTTGAGCCCGGTTCCTTATGCCAACAAAGGTGCACTCATATGCAGAAATGTGCGTTTGTTGAAGTTTGTTTGCGTTTCTTGTGCGTGCTTGTGAGGCTGTAAGAAAATAAAACTTTATTAAAGATAATAAAAACCCTAATGTGTATCCGTGCTTTCCGGCAAATGGCTATACCGGTTGTGTTTGTGTATTTATTAGAGCAGACGATTGTCACGCCATCATAAACACCTTTTAATTACTCTGTGTGTGTGTGTAGGTGCCTCTATTTGTGTGTGGGTTGCTATATGTGGGTGGCTCTGTGTGTGTGGGTGGCTCTATTTGTGTGTGGGTGGCTCTTTGTGTGGGTGCAAATGCAATAGGTCTCGCATTTGAGAGTGATTAAGCTATTGACATTGTAAATAACAATGCCGTTTCTTTAAATGTTTTAAAAACAAAAACATAAATAAAAATAATGTCATGAGCAATGCCAATAGCTCTAACTTTAATAATGCCGAGACCATTGCATTGTAAATGCTTGTTAGTACCTGCTGTCTGTTGCAAGTTTGACATTAAGGGTTGGTCAGTGGATCTGTTCGTACCATGGCTCTTAGAGTGAAGCCAGGTCTTTGGCTCGCCTACTAATTATAAAACCAAAGCAAGCGACACACTGCAAGCAGGCGAGCTCATGAGATCAGGCAAGGCAGCTCTTCTACAGCTGTAAATCTCAGGAACCGTGGCGAGCTGCTCTACATATCGGTACATCACACGTGCCCCCTCGTCTGTCAGTGGACGCCAACGCAGTAATTTGCCTTTCTTTAGAAAGGTGGGCTGCTGCTTTCATTACCGTTGCAATAAAAGCTCCCCTCCCATGCCTCCCCCCTGCTAGACTGCCAAAGCTTTTCACTTTCATTCAATTAAAGCTGCTTGCCCAGAATAGCAATGCTGCCTTTTGTCTTTTCTTACCATGGGGAGGATTTAGTATTCAATAAACCAGTGCAGCTTGTTCTGTGCCTTAGGTGGTAGTGCCATCTGAACATAACCTGGCTTCTCTGATCTTGGCCTTGCGCCTTCACTCCTCCCCATCCAGCCACTTGCTCCATCGTGCTTTTCATCATGGTGCCCCAGTTCCCCATCACTTATATTCTTTGACATTTACGGTTAGATATCCATCAAGACCCATGTTTTATTCCACTGGGGGCTTGTCGGATATCAATTTCATCCTATGTAATCAACAGATGTCCGACACAGGTTCTCATTTTAAGGATAACACTGATTATTTCAACAAGTCGCATTTAAATTAAGTGTGTGTACATTTGTATATTAAGCTTTTCCTG
The DNA here is from genome assembly GCF_964204655.1 of Triturus cristatus. NCBI lineage: Eukaryota > Metazoa > Chordata > Amphibia > Caudata > Salamandridae > Triturus > Triturus cristatus. The sequence goes on along the minus strand of NC_140586.1, from coordinate 356,507,526 downwards.
TGGAAACCTGGCCCTAACTATCTAGGGGTGACTGCTCATGGGTAATAATTATGTATATCTTACATGATTATCCTACAGTCTGCATGGATCCAACCTACTGGACGTCCATGAAATTTCCTTCTCTCCAAAGACCTTCTTGCCCTCAGAGGTCCATCTGTCCTCTTCTTCATAGACGACCCTATTCGTTTACCCTCCTATCTAGCTTTTCAGAACTTGGTGTGTCGGTCCTGTCCACCTCTTTATATGTCACAACCTTGTATTTGCCTCCGTGCACGTTTGCTGAAGTTGTCTTCTTTGCTTCAGTCACCCTAAGGCATTTACTTTTTTTCTTCATATTTATTCCTTTCTCTCCTGTTTTTCATTCCTTTATTGTTAACCCCGTCACCTCTCCATTGACCAGCGCATAAACATTCCCTCGCATGGGATCAGCATTATGGAAGTACGCAGACTCTCTGGTTACCTCATGATGTGATTGCTTATTTGTGTTGTGCCTTTCTGTTTTTAGGTCTTGCCTACCTACCGCGCATGCACTGTTGCTGTGAGGGGTACTGTTTACAATAAACGGCTGGGAGCCTGCCCACTGCTTCATTTTCACTCTTCTTTGTTGGATCCTAATTAGCGAGTGTGTGCCGGGGGCTGTATCCTTTTCTTTTGCTGGAGCATGGACGAAGTACAGATTTATTCCTCTATATTCGTGTCAGTCGGCTACTCGCGCTGTGACAGAACAACTATTTCTTCTTCCCAGTGTTGCTGACCCCTCCCCACCCACCCCTTCTCTGTGTTGCTGACTCCTCCCCACCCACCCCTTCCCTGTGTTGCTGACCCCCCACCCATCCCTTCTCTGTGTTGCTGACCCCTCCCCACCCATCCCTTCTCTGTGTTGCTGACCCCTCCCCACCCATCCCTTCTCTGTGTTGCTGACCCCTCCCCACCCACCCCTTCTCTGTGTTGCTGTCCCCACCCCACCCACCCCTTCTCTGTGTTGCTGTCCCCTCCCCACCCACCCCTTCTCTGTGTTGCTGTCCCCTCCCCACCCACCCCTTCTCTGTGTTGCTGTCCCCTCCCCACCCACCCCTTCTCTGTGTTGCTGTCCCCTCCCCACCCACCCCTTCTCTGTGTTGCTGTCCCCTCCCCACCCACCCCTTCTCTGTGTTGCTGTCCCCTCCCCACCCACCCCTTCTCTGTGTTGCTGTCCCCTCCCCACCCACCCCTTCTCTGTGTTGCTGACCCCTCCCCACCCACCCCTTCTCTGTGTTGCTGACCCCTCCCCACCCACCCCTTCTCTGTGTTGCTGACCCCTCCCCACCCACCCCTTCTCTGTGTTGCTGACCCCTCCCCACCCACCCCTTCTCTGTGTTGCTGACCCCTCCCCACCCACCCCTTCTCTGTGTTGCTGACCCCTCCCCACCCACCCCTTCTCTGTGTTGCTGACCCCTCCCCACCCACCCCTTCTCTGTGTTGCTGACCCTTCCCCACCCACCCCTTCTCTGTGTTGCCGACCCCTCCCCACCCACCCCTTCTCTGTGTTGCTGACCCCTCCCCACCCACCCCTTCTCTGTGTTGCTGACCCCTCCCCACCCTTCCCACCCACCCCTTCTCTGTGTTGCTGACCCCTCCCCACCCATCCCACCCACCCCTTCTCTGTGTTGCTGACCCCTCCCCACCCACCCCTTCTCTGTGTTGCTGACCCCTCCCCACCCACCCCTTCTCTGTGTTGCTGACCCCTCCCCACCCACCCCTTCTCTGTGTTGCTGACCCTTCCCCACCCACCCCTTCTCTGTGTTGCTGACCCCTCCCCACCCACCCCTTCTCTGTGTTGCTGACCCCTCCCCACCCACCCCTTCTCTGTGTTGCTGACCCCTCCCCACCCACCCCTTCTCTGTGTTGCTGACCCCTCCCCACCCACCCCTTCTCTGTGTTGCTGACCCCTCCCCACCCACCCCTTCTCTGTGTTGCTGACCCCTCCCCACCCACCCCTTCTCTGTGTTGCTGACCCTTCCCACCCACCCCTTCTCTGTGTTGCTGACCCCTCCCACCCACCCCTTCTCTGTGTTGCTGACCCCTCCCACCCACCCCTTCTCTGTGTTGCTGACCCCTCCCACCCACCCCTTCTCTGTGTTGCTGACCCCACCCACCCACCCCTTCTCTGGTGTTGCTGACCCCACCCACCCACCCCTTCTCTGGTGTTGCTGACCCCACCCACCCACCCCTTCTCTGGTGTTGCTGACCCCACCCACCCACCCCTTCTCTGGTGTTGCTGACCCCACCCACCCACCCCTTCTCTGGTGTTGCTGACCCCACCCACCCACCCCTTCTCTGGTGTTGCTGACCCCACCCACCCACCCCTTCTCTGGTGTTGCTGACCCCACCCACCCACCCCTTCTCTGGTGTTGCTGACCCCACCCACCCACCCCTTCTCTGGTGTTGCTGACGCCACCCACCCACCCCTTCTCTGGTGTTGCTGACCCCACCCCTTCTCTGGTGTTGCTGACCCCACCCACCCACCCCTTCTCTGGTGTTGCTGACCCCACCCACCCACCCCTTCTCTGGTGTTGCTGACCCCACCCACCCACCCCTTCTCTGGTGTTGCTGACCCCACCCACCCACCCCTTCTCTGGTGTTGCTGACCCCACCCACCCACTCCTTCTCTGTGTTGCTGAACACCCCTTCTCTGTGTTGCTGAACACCCCTTCTCTGTGTTGCTGAACACCACTTCTCTGTGTTGCTGAACACCACTTCTCTGTGTTGCTGAACACCCCTTCTCTGTGTTGCTGAACACCCCCCCACCCACCCCTTCTCTGTGTTGCTGAACACCCCCCCACCCACCCCTTCTCTGTGTTGCTGAACACCTCCCCACCCACCCCTTCTCTGTGTTGCTGACCCCTCCCCACCCACCCCTTCTCTGTGTTGCTGACCCCTCCCACCCACCCCTTCTCTGTGTTGCTGACCCCTCCCACCCACCCCTTCTCTGTGTTGCTGACCCCTCCCACCCACCCCTTCTCTGTGTTGCTGACCCCTCCCACCCACCCCTTCTCTGTGTTGCTGACCCCTCCCACCCACCCCTTCTCTGTGTTGCTGACCCCACCCACCCACCCCTTCTCTGGTGTTGCTGACCCCACCCACCCACCCCTTCTCTGGTGTTGCTGACCCCACCCACCCACCCCTTCTCTGGTGTTGCTGACCCCACCCACCCACCCACCCCTTCTCTGGTGTTGCTGACCCCACCCACCCACCCACCCCTTCTCTGGTGTTGCTGACCCCACCCACCCACCCACCCCTTCTCTGGTGTTGCTGACCCCACCCACCCACCCACCCCTTCTCTGGTGTTGCTGACCCCACCCACCCACCCACCCCTTCTCTGGTGTTGCTGACCCCACCCACCCACCCACCCCTTCTCTGGTGTTGCTGACGCCACCCACCCACCCACCCCTTCTCTGGTGTTGCTGACGCCACCCACCCACCCCTTCTCTGGTGTTGCTGACGCCACCCACCCACCCCTTCTCTGGTGTTGCTGACGCCACCCACCCACCCCTTCTCTGGTGTTGCTGACGCCACCCACCCACCCCTTCTCTGGTGTTGCTGACCCCACCCACCCACCCCTTCTCTGGTGTTGCTGACCCCACCCACCCACCCCTTCTCTGGTGTTGCTGACCCCACCCACCCACCCCTTCTCTGGTGTTGCTGACCCCACCCACCCACTCCTTCTCTGTGTTGCTGAACACCCCTTCTCTGTGTTGCTGAACACCCCCCCACCCACCCCTTCTCTGTGTTGCTGACCCCCCCCACCCACCCCTTCTCTGTGTTGCTGACCCGACCCCCCCCACCCACCCCTTCTCTGTGTTGCTGACCCGTCCCACCCACCCACCCCTTCTCTGTGTTGCTGACCCGTCCCACCCACCCACCCCTTCTCTGTGTTGCTGACCCGTCCCACCCACCCACCCCTTCTCTGTGTTGCTGACCCGTCCCACCCACCCACCCCTTCTCTGTGTTGCTGACCCGTCCCACCCACCCACCCCTTCTCTGTGTTGCTGACCCCTCCCACCCACCCACCCCTTCTCTGTGTTGCTGACCCCTCCCACCCACCCACCCCTTCTCTGTGTTGCTGACCCCTCCCACCCACCCACCCCTTCTCTGTGTTGCTGACCCCCCCCACCCACCCACCCCTTCTCTGTGTTGCTGACCCCCCCCACCCACCCACCCCTTCTCTGTGTTGCAGACCCCCCCCACCCACCCACCCCTTCTCTGTGTTGCAGACCCCCCCCACCCACCCCTTCTCTGTGTTGCAGACCCCCCCCACCCACCCACCCCTTCTCTGTGTTGCAGACCCCCCCCCCACCCACCCACCCCTTCTCTGTGTTGCTGACCCCCCCCCCACCCACCCACCCCTTCTCTGTGTTGCTGACCCCCACCACCCACCCACCCCTTCTCTGTGTTGCTGACCCCCACCACCCACCCACCCCTTCTCTGTGTTGCTGACCCCCACACCCACCCCTTCTGTGTTGCTGACCCACCCCTTCTGTGTTGCTGACCCCGCCCCCACCCACCCCTTCTCTGTGTTGCTGACCCTCCGTCCCCAGTCGTTCTTTGCCGATACCCCCAATTCCATCTCCTGTTCTTGTCCCTTCCACATGGAAAACAAGCTCTGTGACGCAAGTTCCGCTCTGGTTCCATCATTGCAGTTTTTTCAGACTTTACTTTTAGCCATGCTGCACAGCCACGCTGCTATACAACGTGGTAAAAGGCATTGGCAAAGCCAATAGCTCTCGAGTAGGAGCGACCCATTTGCTTTGCCAATGCTTATTTGAACTTAGCAGCTTTCTTGACAAGCAGTTCACGTCCTGGTGTTCTGTTTAGTTGGGAATCGTAGGGGGGAGCCTTGGGGGGGGAGGGGGCGAGGACTGTTTGTTGCACAGGCCACCTTCTCGCTAATATTTTCCATGTGGAATGTTTGAGTTTGCAGTCCCGTTGTCTGTGAGGCACTTGCATCCATTTGACATTTCTTCCTCCTCCACACTATCCTTTCTCTCCTCCTCCAGCAGTCTTTTGTGCCTTCTCTCATTGACTAGGTCTCAGTAGTCCAATCATTTTATTGATGTTGCTGATTGATGGGATAACAAAGGTATCATCCATGTGTTGTCTTTGGGTCAGCACGAGATTAGTGTCAGCTCATCACTTAGGGATATGATTATTAATAGGTCCTAGTCGGCAAACCAGATTACACTACCTGTCTGGGAGCAGGAGTACAGAAGGTGTAGGTCAAGGAGGTAAGGAGATGGGAAGTAATTGCCATATGCAATGATTCAGTACTCCATGGTCCAGTTTCTTCTCTGCACAATGTTGTTTATCAGAATACATTTAAAAAAGATGTCTTGTTGAACGAGGCACAGACTTCAGGAGGATTGACCAAAGTCCATGCTGCAGTTGTGAAATATCTCCCTCACACGGAGGATCTCTTTGCTATGGAACTTGGAATGCTACCATTGTGTTATAGACCCGGCAACTGCTTTCGGGTTTTGGGGTTGCGAGAGGCACAGGAAGGGTGCTGATGAAAATTCCATTGTGGGCCGAGCTGTCACAGGCACTTGCACATAGTGAATTGTGAAGGTAAGTGGGTTTCTGTTGCAGTACCTATCTCACTTTTCGCCTGACTCTTATGCATCTTTGACTGAGTGTGCACTGGGCTCCTGCTAACCAGATTCCCGGTGACTGTGTTCTTTCCCAAAACTGTTCCAATGTATCCACAATTGGCACATCTCTGGCTCACATATAAGTTCCTTATAGTAGATACCTGTGGTACCAAGTGCCTTGTGACCAGAGAGGGTCTCTAAGGGCTGCAGCACGTATTGTGTCACCCTCAGAGACCGCTCATCAAACACAGGCATACTGCCACTGCTGCATGCGTGTTTTGGTGCAGATAAAAGGGAAGAGTCGACCTGGCACACATCCCTGTGTGCCAGACCTACTAGCACTGCAAGAGGCATAAGTAAGTCACCCCTACAGCAGGCCTTACAGCACTAAGGCAGTGTGCAATATACCCCATGTGAGGGCATAACTGCATGAACAGATATGTCCCTATAGTGTCCGAGTCCATTATTGGACATTATAAGTGCACAGTGAAGCCATGCTGAGTACATGGGCTGGGAGCTTGTCATGACGAGTTCCACAGCTCCATGATGGCTCACTGAATTCCAAGATATTTGGTGCCAAACATCTCGGCTTAATAAACCCACACTAATACCAGTGTTGGATTTATTAAGAAATGCACCCAGAGGGCACCTCAGAGGTGCCCCTTGAAATCCTACTAACTCGCTAGTGTGTGCCTGACTTGCCCCCACCAGCCTGCTACCTCTAGACAAGTTTCTGACCCCCTGAGGTGGGATCCTCTTGCTCTCGTGGGTCAGAAACAAAGCCTGCTCTGGGGTAGAAGTGCTTCAGACCTTGCCCCAAGCCGGAATAGCTCAGAAAGGCGGTGAGCCTCAAATGCTTCCCATCCATTGTTATGCTGACCCGGGCCTCTCCATGTAGTGGAAATGCCCGCCCCCGACCAGGCCCCATTTATTGCGGCAAGGTAGACAGGAAAATTAGTAGACAAGAGAGTTGTGTCCCCTCCTCAACCAGGACCACTCCTAAGGTGCCCTGAGCTGAAGTGACCCCCTCCTTTGAAAATCCTCCATATTGTTTTGGAAAATTTTAGCCAGTAGGATTAGGGGTATGCCCCCTCCCCAGAGGGAGTATTTAGGGGCACCCCTGAACCTTAATTCTCAGATTACCGACAACCTATGAAGAAGAGGACCAAGAAGAGCCGTGCAGCAGTGAAGACACAGACTGACTTGGCCCCAGCCCTACCGGCCTGTCTGCAGCCCTCAAAGACCCTGCTACAGAAGAGCGACTTGTCACGCAGCACAGCGTCCTCCAGAACCCTGGGAGGGCTGATGGTTCTCTAAAAGACTCCTGTGCTCCCGTGGATAGCGGACCTGTCCAGAAGAAAACAAACTTTAAAGACCAAGTGCTCTGCCTGTGTAACCGCAAAGTTGACCACTTCTGCACCCAACGCCGTGGGTCGAGTCCAAGAGTCCCACCATTCCAGAAAAGGTTCCCCAGCGATCATGAGCAAGAGCCCTTTGTGGGTTGACCCCTGGCGGACTCCACAGTGACACCCCCTCCCCCCAACCGCGACTGTATAGTTAAGCTGACTTCTCATTTCAAAGGACACCCCTGCACCTGGAGCCCCTGGGCCTTGGGGAGATCTGCCGACGGTCTCCTGACGTTCTAGCACATCCCAACTTACCTGTGTAGCTGTTGTTTTCTTTCGATCGGCCTCCTGGCCTGAGCCTGCAGCCTTTTTTCAGGTTTGAGACTCCCCATTGGTTTGCATTAGGTGCCTAACTCTGTGTTGGCACTCTGCACCTTGCCGCCCCTGTGCCGCTGGAGGTGTAAGTTTGGTGATGTCTTGTGGCCCCCCTGTGCTTAGCTTAACTCCCAGAGACTCGGTTCCAAAACCGTGCTACTCGCCTGAAAGTAGTAGCTCTTCAATTGCCCCCTTTCTCTGTTGGATATCATTGGCACCAGACCCCCGAGTTTGAACTCTGCACCCAGCTGCCCCTGTGCTGCTGGTGATGCAGTAAGGTCACTTACCTGAACCTTGCCTGTTACGGATTCTTCTTCCAAAACCTAATACCATAAATAGTTTACTTAACTGCATATTGCTGATTGTGTTTCCTCCCATAGGATAACATTGTACTGATTAAAAAATGCACTGTGTCCCCTTTTGACACTGAAAAAGAGTGATATTTCATAACATGTTTTACTGCAACAACGTATCTTTGGTTCTATAAAGTAAATATACTAAAAGTAATATTTTTACAAACCATTGGTCCCGCATTTAGTCATTGAGTGTGTGTAATTATTTCTTGCCTGTTTTTGTACAACACATTCTTAGCACTGCTGTCCGATAAGCCTAACTGCTCACCCACACTACCACAAAGAGAATTCGTATTATCTATTTAACTCTCTGTAAAACCTCTGGGGATCCACTGGACTCTGTGCACACTATACCTCACTTTAGTATAGTATATACAGAGCCAGCTTCCTACAAGTTGCGTTTTAACGAATAACCGATACATGCAGATTACATGTTGAAATCCTGCAACCTGCTCTGCGAAGGGAACTGTCAACTACATAGCTTTTTTTGGTTGGAATGATTTTTTGTGCAGCATTTGCTAGGTTACGGATTTTCTGACCGTATCCATGTGGTCACTACCCAAAAGATCTGTTTGTGGGGAATAGGTTTACCAGGAGAGCTACATTCATCAGTTTGAAAGCTCATCAGTTTGGAGGGCATTTTGGTGGATTAGAATGCATGATGTGCCGGATTCAAAAACAAATTCGTAATTTATTCCCACAGGTTTCCTAATGCCTATTGTATGTATTCAACTGTGCTGGAATTTACAAAGATTCCCAGGGTTACTACTGGGAAGTTGGGACTGTCACAGGTTTTCCCGGGAGTACTCCTGGAATTCTGTAGTAATTGTTTTTATGACGAATACTCCAACCTGCAGATTCCTCACCTCATTAATCTTTGTAGGTGCCAGATTAGATCCAGAAACTTGAAATAGCTTTCCAGTGCCAGCAGGTGTTGCTATGGATCTGTAACAACTCCAGCGCTTCCCTGGTCGTGGCGTCATGGTGCCATATAAGGCACCACCCAGCATGCTAAGGTAATTTCCTTTTTTCTCTGCCCAATTTATGCAGATCCAGTGGTGTTCTTGGATTTTAAGCCCATTCAGTGGCAGTGACTGGTCTTTAGGCACCCTGTTTGCACCTAGTTTTGTTATGGACTTTCTGCTAAATCTTGTCCCATGTTCATCTTCCTCCAGTGAGCGTCCGGATGTCATCAAGGCACTGCACAGGTCACTGGGGCCATCACCCTTCCAGGTCCTGCTTCAAATCCGGTTTCCAGAGTTTTTCAGGCTTCGCGGTGAGAGCTTGCCTCTGGTGATTGTTTCATGCCTCTCCCCTTAAGATGTGTATTCCCCTTTCTGATGCTGCTCTGGCTTGAGGGGGTAAATCTCTGTCAGCAGTCCTATTTCCTGTCTTCAGCTTCGGCCCCATCCTCTGATTCAACTCCTGCCCAGTTGGGCACATTAGTGCTGCCTATGCTCCAGGATGGTCATCTGGCTTTCCTGATGCTGAGCCTGCTCATGTGATGGTGTTCACTCAGGTTTTGCTGGAAATGTTCTTTTATTCCTTGGCCTCCTCTGATGTGCCTTTGACCTCTTCCCACCTGGTGGAGCCTACTGCCTTGTTGTTCGACATTGCTGGATTTAGCTCTAGTTCTGTTGCCGGAGACCATGTTAATTTGTTTGTCTCCCACGCTGAGGATAGCGTTATCTTCAACTTCAACTCCAACTCCTGTTTCCCCCTCCTGGTTTTTTGGCAGTGGGAGACTGTGTTATGACTTATACCCACCATTGGGTAAAGGTTTATGTGGGTGATGAGCTAAACATGATGACAGTGTTATAGGATTCTGGGTGTTCTTTTGCCTTTGATGCAGACACTGAGGCATGGTCCATTAGTGCTGTGTGCTGGTGCCACTGTTGAGGAAGAGGAGGCTGTTTCTGCATCTTCATCTAACTTTGTGAAAGCATTGCATTTGGATTTTCATTCTGCCAGTAGCTTGGTCTCAGAGTCTGAGTTCGAACTAGGTTGGTTTTCGAACCTACCTTCGGAAGACATTCTTTCCTTCTATTGTACCTTCTATAAGTGGGATTCTTTCTTGGAATTGCCCCTTCCTATTGTGAGGGGGAAGACTGGCTTGTTGACAAAGATCCAAAATCCTCATTCCTCTTCCTCTGAAAGATTGTTGCCCTATTTATAGGTGACCAGGTTCCGTATTCAGGCACTGTCTGGTTGGCCTGCCTCTGCTTCGGCTGCTCATGCGTAGACCGCAAGAGGTATCACCTTGCTGAGGATGGGCCATCCTTTTTGTCTTCTCAGCTCCTAATAAATCACTTGGAATAGTCTTCCAATAAGTCTCCTGGCCCAGCTGCACTTCTTTTGCTCCTTTCTTCTCTCATTTCTCTGAGGAGTGGCTAGGGAGGAAAGTGTTCTTGTCAGGTGAGGTTAATCCTATGTCCTTGTAGTGCCATATGCTGGTTGCCCCGTTACTCCCAGGGCCTTTAGGAGATGGTGTTTCCACTTCTACCATATCATATCAGTGACTCCTTTGTTGAGTTGGTGCTGGTAATTTTAGCTCCACCAGACAACGTCTTTGATCTGGTCTTCATTTGACATACTCTGTCAACAGCTCTAATAGGTTCATCTGTCTCTTTGTTGATTTCCTGTTTGTGACTATTTAACTCCTCCAGGTAAGTTAAGGATGCCATATTAGATTTGCTTGTTGAATGTTCTGACCTTTTTGATGCAAGAGCAGTTTCGTCACTGGATTTGACTGAGTCGTGAGGCGCCTCAAGGTTGCCTTTGTGGTTCTGGTTTGGAGGGTGTACCGTCCTTCTTGCTTTACGGTGCTAGAGGTTTCTGCTGTTTGGTTTCTATTTGATTGTTGGCCAGATGCTCGGTTCCAGCCCCCTTCCAGTATTGAAAGATTGGCTGCTTGCCCTTTTTAGGTCTCGCCTGGCATAAGACTGCGCAAGGTTTTAGGTTAGATTTCTCTAGTGGGCTTTAAACCCCGCCCCTCCTTTCCATTGGCTGGCATCACCGTTTATGCTAAACGGTGGCCAGCCATTGGAAAGGAGCGTCTCGTGACGTACACTTTTTTCTCTTTTAGAGCCGTCCCAGTTGGACTGTCTGCCCCGACTTACTGCTGGCGTAAAAGGTTTTTTATCATTATGGGGCCAAACACATGGCCCCATAAAGATAAGAAAACCAGTCATGCGAGGAAGTCCAACTGGGACGCTCTAAAAGAGAGTTGTTGTTGGCATTGCAGCGCGCACCTGCAGTGTCGGGGACCCGGGCTCACTCCTCCCGGTTAGGTGCTGCAGCAGTTGAATGCAGGGCAGCAGAAGAGGCTCTCCCGCTGGGTTCCCTCCTCTGCTGTAGTGGTGCACTGTGGCTGCCAACGCGCCACCCAGGCCGTGTGCAGATCGCAGTGCTTTGCGGGCCACTCCGTCTGCTGCCAGAGTCGAGAGGAGCCCCAGGGTGCGCAGGGCCACGGGCGGGCCGCAGTGCGGGTCCTCGATCATCTCCACCAGGCAGGTGAGGCATTCGCTGGGTAGCACTTGCCTGGAAGCAAAGTGCCGGGTCAGCTTTAGACCGGCAATGACCTTAAGCTGCTGCTGTAGCGCGCGCCAGCGCTTGCATAAACACACACTGGCTCAGCTGAAAGGGAACACGAAGGAGGAACTCAAAATGGCGGTCCGAGTTGCATCTCCACTCAAGTCCTTATTAATCCCTATCAACAGCACTTTCCTTGTGCAGGCAGCAACTTCCACTGGCCATAGCCGCCAAGGTTTCAATCTGCTATGTGTGACATTTTCAGAATTTGAGTGTAATTAAGAGTGACACTAAAAAGACTATATGTGACCCCTTCTTGCAAGCACAATAAAGCAATGGAGACAAGGGAGACTTACAAATATCAGAAATTACACCCATTTTGCTTGCGAGAAATTGTCACTCATAGTGCAAAAGCAGAAGGATAGGTGAACGTTACCATAGCCTGGAGGATGCACGCACCACCTCAGTTCTCCTGCACCCTCTTGGGACTAACTCCACGCTGGACGTCCGATGCACAGCAGTGTGACCCCAAATGCCACATTAAGAACTGACTCATGTGTTGCTCTCTCATTTAGTGCTCTCCTCAATCCCTCCACTGCCTGATGCAACCGCTAAGCTGAACACACACACACACACACACACACACACACACACATACGTGACAGGGAGTCCAGGTTTACAGCTAAAAAACAAACTTATTTGAAGCATCCGCATTACGTCTTTTCTGCTAATTGCCTCAATGCTTCCTGGAGGATGCAATGCGCTGATAGCTTGGATCCTCTCAGTGGGCCGGTCGGTCCAGTCACAGGTCAGATGGCTGCCTTTTAAAGACAGCACACAAGTCGATGTCAGTGCCCTGCCCGTGCTCCTTATGGAGTTTGCGTTCTCAGCACTATGTCTGTGACCTAGCCCAGTGTTTCCCTTGTGTGTTACAGTCTGTGTTCCACTGTCTTAGTGCCAAGGGCACTCTGGTTGGTGTGATTCTCCTCTGCAGATGGTTCTCACTTAGTGAAGCATGCCTTTACCCGTGGACCATGTTCATGTTGGATTCTCCTGTTTTCTATTCCCTTCTTGCCCTCATACTGTTGTTTTGTGGAGCTGTCCATGACAGAATGAATGTGTGTGTGGTGGTCCTCCTTGTTTGATGGTCTTTGGGCCTGGTGCCTCTTGACCGTACTATTGGTTTTCCTTGTATGCTGGACCTCACTACTTGCTTCTCCTGGATGCCTTTGAGCTTTTGCTGGTTTATTTGTCGTTTCGTTGGCTGCCTTTTGGTCGTGAGGCAGAACTGACCTTTTTTGCTGGGGCATCTCCTCTCGGATGATACTCCGATTTAGTCGACTAATTGGTTGGCCTTTGGTTCTTCATTTTTTGGGCATGTTTCCCCATACCATGGGTTTCTCTTGTCCATCAGTTCCTGATTTGCAGCACTTGTGAGTTGTTGGGTGCCAGGCTTTCGAGATGTTTTCCCATCTGCGGTGGTTGGGGTTCTGGCATTGGATTGGTGGACCAGTAATTGCTAATATTTACCCTGTTGATTTTCTTGACATGGCTGTATGTCTATGCCATATTCACCTGGCAGCCGGAGGAAGGTGCTTACTTGCGCTGGTGTTAGCTTTCTTGCTCTGCACCCTCCTGACTTTGTTCACTTTCAGCTATAGTGGCATCTTACCCCATGTATTGTTGTAGCTTGTTTTCTTCTCCTTTCTGGAAGTGAATGGATGATATTGTAGCACCAGGGGACCCCTTAAACTATGTAAGCTTTTTGCAAAACTCTTTCTGGAGTTTCTTCTGCTGGGTTTGCTGGCTTTAGTGATGGTAGTATTTTTGCTGGTACAATGGTGTAGTGGCCTGGCTATGTGTTTGATCACGCTGTCTAGCTAGTATCCTGATACCGTGGGCTGAGGTTCTTTTTAATGTTGGTGCTCGGTTGTGATTAATGTTCAGTTGTAGCTGGCTTCTAGTTTGGCCTGTGTGCCCTTGAGCATGCTCTGCTTTTGTGTTTGGGGGAGGAATACGGTATGTCTACTATATTCTTGTTGCATGATTTGTTTTGCTGCTTCTCAGGCCTACCTCTATGGGGTACTGCTTTGGTATTGATTCCAGAAGTGAGGAATCTGCAGGTAGAAGTATCCTTCTGAAAAAAAGTTACTTACCTGCAGTAATGGTCTTTTTTCATGGATACTCAATCTGTCTGCAAATTGCTCAATTTGCCCGTCCGCCTCCCTGATCTAAGCTGTGGTTGTTCATATAATAGCAGTTTGTGAGACCTTGGTTTCTAACTGATTTTGGACACTGCCATGCTGCTGCATTCCTTGGTCTCAGACCAGCCTTAAAGGTCATTGGAAAAGGCAACCAACGGACACAAGCATGCTGGATGGCACCATATATTGCTCTGTGCCATCACTATCGCTGGATGAAGCCATGACACCACCTTCTGGCGCAGGAGAGCCAGTGTAGCTTCTTATGAGGGTAGCAATATGTAAGCCGATAGAGTACTAGAAAGATTGTTACAGAAGGTAAGTAACTTTTTATTTTTGCACAAGTAAATACGTAATGTGCAGACTTGTGCATGCAAAATCCTTAGAGCGCTCAGAAATAGACTTGCTAGCTTTTTTCTTTTTTTTTCCACTGAGAATTAGTTTTTCCCCTTAGGGAAAGCAATATCACTTCACCCTCCAATTGGGTTACTTGTCCATTCTGCTCTTAGACGATTGATAGGAATACATTGAAGACTGTTTCCAAGGTCGGAATGTATTGTAGAAATATTTTGCCTGCTCTTAAACTGTTGTAGACCTTCTCGCCCTGCGGTACCTGCTCCCTACCTCCAGATTTACTTGAGTTGATCATTTGTGTGTCTAACTTCAGCATAAATGCACAAATGGTTTTCTGAATCTGGCCTGATGTTTTTGGAAGGGTGTATAGGATTTAGCTCCTAAATACCATCCACATATTGAGGGTTGCCCATGGCGCTGTTATAACGGTTAAGCGTTGGAGATGTTTTCAGAGTGAGTAGATATTGCCTCAATAAAGACTTCATCGAGGTAAGCCACTATTTGACCGAGGTGTGAAAACTCTGCTTTCTTCTTCCTATGTGCAAGAAAAAAAATTACAGATTGACTGTGACCGGAGCGTGAACTCGCCAGCACAGAACGTGACAGAATGAATTTTCTTCCAGGTCACTCAACTCCACTAAATCCTCCAGTCCATCCTCATCGGTTATCATGAGGCTGTGATCGGCCTTAGGATCAACCACAAGTTGGACTCTATTAATGCCCTCTTTACTGGTTTTCCTAGTGATACCCGTTCTACCTGCAGGAAGCTTCAGAAGGATGAAAAGTGGAAGGGTGTCTTATTGATAGTGGAAAGAAAGGATGCTCTGGCACATCTTAATGTAGACATTCCACTGCATTGAAAGTGATACCCCAACATTTTAGGTGTAGGTAACCATTGGTGATGATTGATCCCTTTCCCCTCTTTTAACTAATCAACGCATCCTGTGTCTGCCTTTAATCCATTATTAGCCTCCTATGTATTACTGAAGCAACAGGGAATAGGCAAGGAGGGGAAATCACATCACATAAATGTGTTCTTGGACCTGTGCTTAATTTCTGGTCCTGCTTCTTCCTCCACGACCCTTAGGACCAAGGTAGAACAAGGCTGACACTTATTGATATTTGTATTGCATGGGTTACATATTTGAGTCACGGTTTCATTTAAGGTGTTCTGACTGCTCTGCAATACCTTTGTACCAAAATCGCCTTGTATGACAACTCCTTATTCCTCTGTTTGACCAATTTCTACTTGCTGCGCAACAGCCTTTCCAGATTGGTGCACCAGAGTGACAGACGATTCTCAACCTAAGCACTCGAACTTCTTAAAAAAAATATTTAGGTTGGATATGTATAGCCCTAATGCTCTTCATGGCAATCGTTTTGTATTCTGTACTTACTTTAAGGGGCTTTGGGTCGGCCTCCTTCAAGCAGTGGTTAATTTTGCCTTGTGACTGACAATGGCTGAAGGTTACATCTTGAATCATTCCACAGGAGCATTATGGCATTGGCGTGTTTTCTTATTGGCTGCTTTTGTATTTCCTTCTACCTCCTCTGGAAAGTAAGAAGGACTATTTTATAGTTTGTGAGTAGCCTAGAAGTACCAGGGGATGGAGTGGAGATGGGGTGGGGAAGGGGGAGAATCAAGCGGGGAAGGGGATGGGGGAAACTCATCTAAAAAGTGCTCTACAGAAAACCAGCATTGGCATAGCCAATAGGTCTCACCTTTGGGGCCTTATAAGTGTTTAGCCATGCAACAGTTGACGTTGTTGCACCAAGGATATTGTGCTGGATAACTAAACACTTATAAGGGCCCAAATGCGAGACTTTTTGGCTATGCCAATGCTTTTTTTTTTTTTTTACTTTTCAACCACGCCTCCGGTATAACTTGTCTCATTTCTCTTTTTGAAGAATTGTATTAAGCTGCTTTTTAACACATACTCATTTTTATGCTTGAATTACTCGGAAAATATAGATCACTATTTTGGTGAAGACATTTGCTTATGGTTTCATTAAAAAACTCTTGCCACGTTCAGCTGGATTAATGTTTTTTGATTTCTGTAATACCAGGACAACCATAACAGGGCAAAATGACACTGACAAGCATTTTATTGGCTTCATTATATTTTATTGCATGTTTGTATGGAATTATTTTAATTTGTCTTATACTATAAAATAATGTGTTAGTCTAATTATGTGGATGAAAACAAATCAAGTCTACAGCACCCAGAATTCATTCTATTATTCCAGGGCAGGAAACACGGAAAATGGCAAGTGGGAGTTCCTGAAAAAGGGGAGGGCGAAGTTTTCAAGCAGGGCTGCCTCGGGTTTGGAAGAAGAAAAAAAATGGAGTGCCTTACACTGCATGGAAGGGGGGGGGCGCATCAAATGCATTGGATGGCGAGAAGGAGGGGGCCCCCTGGTGGTCATGGGCGCTCTTCAGAAAAAATATGTATTTCCCGCAATGTAATCTCTGCAGTAGCCTTCCTCTCCTTTGTTAGAAAGGCTATAATAGATCTCCTTTATTCACCTGAGTGTAACCTGACTGTGTGCCGACGACCCAATCTCAGTTTAGTGTTGGGAACACTTTCCCTTTTCTTTCATAATATTGCTTTTTATGTCTCGCCTGACCCAGCGCATGCGCTGGTCTGGCGAGACTTTTTGTGAGGGCTCAAAAAAGTGCTACCACTGTAGCCTAGAGCTACAGTGCATGTGCACGGGCGCGCGCGCGCCTCACTTTCGCGGCCACACTGCCGCTTTGATGTTTGATCGCGATCACTTTCACTTTCGCCGCCGCACGGCCGCTTTGATGTTCTCCGTGAGCCAGTTTTTTTTCCTCCTGTTTATTACTTCTATGTAGTAATGGTGGCACCCCTGCGCCGCCATTACTACAGAGCAGTAATAAACAGAAACAAGCATTGGCATAGCCAATAGGTCTCGCTTTTGGGACCTTATAAGTATTTAGTTATGCAACTATTGCATGGCTAAACACTTATAAGGTCCCAAAAGCGAGACCTATTGGCTATGCCAATACTTGTTAATTCTGTAACAAAGAGTCTCCCAAAACAGACCTAACGTGGAAGCAACCTTGAAAACCTCTAATTCCGATCAGGCAGAAATTCCATCAGTAGATCTTAGACAACTACTAGTTCAGGCAATGACACTGCTGATACCCTTAAAATTATGTTGACATAGTTTAAAAGTAGATCCCCGTTATTTTAAAAGAATTGGATCTACGCTTAATGCCCACCAGCTCCCAAGTGCATTTAAATCCACAACATCTGTATAGTCAAATGACTACCAAAGAAACCTAAATGCTTCATCTTTTGTAATCTTAAAAATTCTTGTTGAGCTTATAAAAGGGTACTACTTACCTTGTTTAAAGTGTCTCGCTATGGAGATCAAACTCTCGTATAAATAATAGGAGGGCGCACCGGGAGTAGTACAGAATTCTTCTAGCTTTTAGAACAATGATGGATAGTTCTCTCTCACAGGAGGGATGTTTGCTAGACGTTACCTTTTTTGGTTCCATGTGTGCCAACTACTAGAAATAATGTTTGTAAAGCAGACTACAACCCTTTTGAAACATGTCGCAGAATAACTGCCTTTAATTGCAACTCAATTGTAGACATGAGGGCACAAGTCCTAAGGAAAATAGTGGGGGGGACTTGTAAACAATTCTCAGTGGGAAGTGACGTCATGCCCTCTTTATCTTCTTGACTTAAAAGGCTGAGGGCCTATTTAACAAAAACAACAAATTCGAATACTCACAAAGAATTTTTTTTGTTGTACTTTGTATAGATCATGTATTTTTTTCACAGATTGTGCAACTAGGCTTCACAATTAATAAAAGTGGCAATATATTTAAATAGACATGTAACATGGCAATTACATTCTTAAACTGCTTTTAGTAAGTAAGCCGGGTGTATATTCTTAAACATTAAACTCATCGAATGGTGAGCATAAGAAGACCTAGGCGACAACCATCTAGATGCCCGCAAAGAAGACACAGAAGCTGTAAGACCCTGTAAGTGAAAGCTAAAGTGACCGCAAGGGGTAGTGATCTTTGGGCGCACACTGCAGTGTATGGAACGCCTTTTACAACAGTTCATGCAAATGTTAAATAGAAAGAGAACCCCCGGAGCCAGCAAGAAAGTGAAAGCTACAGTGACCGCGAGCAGGCAAATGTAAACAAGCGTGTGCGGCCACGCTAATTACAAACAGATGGCCCCTGTGTGCCGCTGCTCGATCCCGCAAGGTGGATGCCGCCACACACACACACACACACACACACACACACACACGAGTGTGAGGAAAAGTGCAGACCGATTTCTAAAGGTCATCTCCTAGAGCAGCGCATGCCCGCGGCGCTAGGCTCGACCTAAAAAGCAAGTTTTTTTTCAGTAGCTTCCATTTTCAGATGCTTTTGCCTGCACTATCTCCCCAGTACACGAACAAGCATTTGCAAAGCCAATAGCATGCTGTACAAACGTCAAGCACTTTGGCTTTGCCCCTTCTTGTTTATATTGGAAATCTTCAGGGCCTTCTGGGATTCAGAAAGGTCCTGAAAGCGAGCCTTTCTGTTCTTATAAGCTGGTCTTTTACTCAGAGTAAAATGTATGTCTTGTTTGCTAGTGTTGAAGAGGAATCAAATCAAAAAGGGAGAGAGAGGTATGGTTCTACTATGGACTCGACCTCCTTTCTTATATAAGTAACCAAAAAAGAGTCCATCCGTACTCTGAGACAAATTAGCTATCTTTCCAGGGAACTTTATAGTATTCAAGAAAAGCTATATGTTTAATTATTTAAAGAAAACATATCGCTTTTCTTGAATACTATAAAGTTCCCTGGAAAGATAGCTAATTTGTCTTTGAGTACGGGTGGACTCTTTTTTGGTTAATTAGTGTTGAAGAGGTTTATATTATGTGTTACACATCTTTAGCAAATGTTACTCTCATTATGTGGATATCGGGAGTAAGAGTGACCCAACTTACCATTCAAACCAATTTTATATTATATATGCATGTTGAAAAACAGCATGCTTTAACAAAATTCCACAACTTTATCCCATGTCAGCCTTTCAGTGCTGGTGACCTAAGGGCAGGACTACTCAGACTGAAGCTGAAAATACCTGTAAATAAGAAAGCTCAGCGCTCTATGTTGGAGTAGTATCTTTTTGCTGGAAAATGCTGCTTGTTCTCTTTTCATTTGAGTGCACTGCTAACTTTACTGCTCCCCATCAGAGCCCTAGGATGCTGCAGCTGCTTGGTATCGAGAAAGAGGCACCCTTCTATTGTCAAGTAGTAAATCTTCTATGTCAGGTTGTGAAGCTGGTGAAATTCTAGCAAAATATTGGGAGTGCATCCTTTTTACTATTCAGTAGATATGAGATCTCCTTGAGAGATGTCTTGTGGTATGATGGGTACCTACTTGTGAGTAAGTCCTTCAGCATGACAGGCTGAAAGTGCCCATTACACTCAAACAGATACCTTGCTTTGAGCCGGATACACATTTATGAGGTCCAGCTGGTTTCCCCTCGACTGAGTGCCCAAAATTTCAAACCAAGTTCATGTTATTGGCAGTAGACCTGGAGCAGGGTAGGTACTAGCCATCTTTGTGACGTGGTCTGGAGCACACCAAGTCTAAGATTAGAGTCCACAGTGGGTGATATTGGTAAGCCACCAACCGTCCTTATGAAGTACAATTTCATTTTTTATTCATTCATAGTTTATTGAATACCAAGTGAAACTTGTACTTCGTGTGGATGGTTGTTGGTTACCAATACCACCACTTTGGACTCTAATCTTGAAATTGGTGTGCTCCAGGCCACCACACAATTACGGTGAGTGTGGTATCGGACCACACTCTAGTTGCACTTTGTAGGCAGCAAGGGTGCAGCCAGATGTAGCAACTATATACATAAAGTTTCTTCGCTACTGCTTCTTATTTTCTTTTTTATATTTCCTTATATTCATTTGGAAGTGCGGTTAACATAACCTACTACTACCTATTGTAAAGCATGCACTGGCCATCTGTAGCCTACACTTTAAAGATCAACACTCTGAAGACCTGCACAGACCTGGACCTGCTACCAGCTTTCCTCCAGCTGGGCAAATGTATTTTCCCAGAAATTGACCAGAAGTGCCTGGCTGATTTAAGTACTTCTCTATGCTTCGAAAGTATTTGTGCTCTGAAAGCATCTCCAGTGAAAGGGGGGCATGCGCATTTGTCCATGCCAAACTGCAGCCCTCCAGGAGAATTATCTAAACTGGCAATAATAAGGTGCAGGTGAGCATTCCAAATAGTGACTCTGCAGGGTATTCTATCCTTTCCTGCCTGCAACACAGCTGCGTTTGGTGGTGCATATTGCCGGATCCTTTAGTCTGCAGCTGTATGCTGCAAGAGTATGATGAAATACACATGAGCCATTGTTTTGACCTCTAGCTGAAAGGGCATGCTAGCTGAAAGGGCATTGATTGACCTCTGGAATCCCATTTTTTTCTTAAGACTAAATTTAAATGCCAGAGGCAGAAGGGCCCTCCCAGGTCGAAGTAAATTCCATCTGAGAATTGTCATAAGCAAGATAATACTTTCTCAGTGTCAGGGGCCCAAACAGTGAGGTGCCAGACACCTAAAAACAGGCCATCAGGAAATCTTGAGAATGACCAGTGAGTTTTAAAATACTGTCCTTTTATGCTGCCCTGTTCCCCTTTCTCGTGACTGTGAAGTGCCTAGGAAGGAATGTATCCTGAGGAATCTATAAGAATTTGATCATTTGGAACCCATCTACCAGCCTGTTGTGACATCAAGTGTTCCTTAACCATAACTGTGATTCCAGCTAGGCTCCAGATTACCAGTGACATCAATGCTTAGTTACAATCATCTGACGTTAAAGTAGACTGGAAACACCATCTTTGTTTGATAAGGTATGTTATGATAAAACTGGCGTGTGAACTGCCTAAGTTCAAGACTTCTGGTTTTCACAGTGCATGCTTATTTCGAATTGTGGTGTCCTGCTTACAAAAGCATCGTATCGTATCTCATGCTGCCCATTACACCACCTCCTTTAGGAAGACTAAACTGCTTGACCAGTGCCATCCACTGAAAGTTGTCCGCCAAATACACCCAGTACATTTGGGACTGCACCCTCTCCTTTGTACCCTCTCCTTTGTACCCTCTCCTTTGTATCTGCTCGGTCCTCTCTGCAGCTAACAGAACAGGATATGGGGAAGAAAACTGACCCTGGAGAAGAAAGCTCATGATGTTTATGTCTTAATTTACCCGTTATCCTCTGGGGCTTGGGGACAGCCTTTTCTTCAGTTACAAATATTACTCTGAAGATAAAGGACAACCCATGTTCTCTTGACGGTCTATCCATACTTCTCTGAAGGTTGAAGGCCAGCCGTGGTCCTTTTTAACTCCGATCTCAGATTTATCCGGGGCTGTATTTCGGTTGCACCGTCTGTTCGTGAGCTGGAGGGCGACCTGGGTTAACGTCCTCGCGCCGCTCGGAGGCAGGAGTGTAGCCTGTACCATCTTCTACCTATGGGGGTCGAGGGCCGCCTGTGTCCTCAATTACCCATACTCCTCCGAGGCTATTAGCTTTGTGTTTTTATCCGGCTTCTACATGGACTGAACTGGGAGCGCCCAGACCTGATGTGCGTGCGCTCTCCCCCTCCCCACGCGGACAGTAATGAAGTAATGATTTTATGCAGATGCCGCGTCGTGTGATGGGCGCAGCAGGTGCACCCTGGAATTAGTTGGCGCAAGTGCACATGAAAAGGCATTAAACGCGGCTCAGTCGAGGTTACAGTTATTTTCCCCCGCCTGCCCCTTACCCACGCGCTCCCACTTTGAAAAACAATTTTCTCGAAGGCAGCGATTTGCTGGTATTTTAAACGCATTTGAAATGTGCCAGAAGGGTCACGTATTCAATCTCTCTCCCCTCTTCCCGACTTGAAGCGTGAAAGCGGGGGGAGGCCGCGTTTTCCCGGTCGCCGGCCCCTTATTGCGGGCCAGTCACCGGAGGGAGGCTGATTGCATCGCTTTTGCATCCAGGGTTCACGCGCTGCTGCGACAGGTTCCTCGCGGATACGGGCATGTGCTTTTTTTAAGCCCTCCGTTCTGGGAACCCATTGACTAACAAGGGCATGTGCAGGGAAACAAGTCCGTTAAGCTAAACATTTTCAAACAAGCCCCACTGTACGAGAGGGTCCGACTAAAATGGAGAATGGTTGCGCCATGGCTGCTCATCCTGCACAGAAACAGCCCTGGTATACGGTGTCCTGCTGGACAAATGCCAGTGGCAGAATGGCCAGTCCGGTCCTGGGCATCTTGAAGGGTGCGGTGGACAGGCAGAGTGCTTTTGAATTTCTCAAAACTCTAAAATATCCGAAAATGGTGGTAAAACGATGCGGGAACTCCAGAGGTCACTGGTTGTATGTGCATTGCATATCTTCGTGTGCCCCACAGTAGCTCAGAAAAAAATGCATGTTCTTATTGGCGCAATCGTATGTCAAAAGTGGCGCTAACCAGTCTAATGGCGTGTGCTGTGGCGCTTTTTGTCTGTTTTGATGGCCCAGCTGTCAAGCTAGACCTATTAATATTCATGGAGTGGGCTTTGGGTCCTTCCCTTTCAACTACTGACATTCTTCAACCAGCCTCATTCAGTCATTAGCTTGAGACTTCGCCAATCACATTTTTGTATAATGCTACTGGGCAAATAGGTGTATTTCTCGCCTCTATTCGTGGGCTTGCATTGAACTGCATGAGGAACTACTTACCAGCAATAGACTTTACTCTCTGTGATGCTTGCTCTCATCCTCTTTTGTCTTGCCTTAACATGCTAATGCTACAAGTGTTGGCACATTAAACCTATTGGCTTTGCCAATGTTTGTTGAAATATTGCTGTTGTAAAAGTTTCATATTTAGGTAGCCTGGCTGCCAGAGGGTGTACAGTACGTGCGTGGATATTAGGCGCCTCCCACCAGCTCTCAAAACCACCATTAGGAATTATTGACTGGTGTTTCCTTAGAGACTCTTAGGAATACTGGATTGGTAAAATTAATAAAATATATATTTCCTTTTATAAGGAATTCCTCCAGTCATCTGTGTATAAATCAAAGAATTAAAAGCTGTAAGTGAGAGTACACTTGTCAGTAGTACCCAGTAATGTGGCAGACATATGTAATTTGTCGCAAAGGAAAGGTGAGTTGGTTATGAATCCTTACTATTCCTCTCCTGTCAAATGTGTGAAAGAAAATCCAACAAACCCATTATCAAGCATTAATAAAAAAAAAATATTCACTGTGGATCTTTTGAGATTTTTTGGACTGTGCAGATGTGTAATCCCACGACTGCTGTGCAGTCTGGCCCAGGCACGGCCATGACCTTGCACAAGGCTTAGTGTGTCTTTGTGCATAAAGAGTACCGCATTGCAGCTTACATATGTTTGCACTCCCATTTTAATGCACAGAAGGAAGCCTATTCCCATGACAGAGACCTTGACTCCTGGTTTTGCTCCTGTAAGGACATGAGATAGTGCCCAGTCCCTCTGCACCGAAGGGTGCATGGCAAGGTTGCCGAGAATAGGGGTATGCCACCACTCCTCGTCCACTCTTGTCAGAAGAGATTGGTGAATGTGGCCGAGCAATAGGGAAAGGAAATGGCTGTTCTCCTTACACAGTGAGAAGTGGACATGTACCAGGAAAAAGAGATAATGCAGTGTGGCAAAAAGGCAGAAAAGAAATTGCCCATCGCAGCAGCCTTTAGAAGATCGCTTGTCATACGTGATGTGATTTGCCAATTTCCGCAGCTCCTACCATGCAGAATGTACGTTTGCAGAGAGACCCCCAGCCCCCACCCTGTCATTCCCCACCGATGCCTTGGAAACAACGATGTCAAATCTGATAATTGCTTCGCTTATTACTATTGCATGTAGACCATTTATCCCCCTCAGCCCACCCTCTCTGCAGAGAGGAGGAAGAACAAAGGATAGGCTTGCTGTAATACTCTTACTCCTACCTTCCCTCCACCTGCTGCGTTTCCTCAACTCACTTCGATTTCTCGCTTGCTTTTTGTTCTCGGTCTCCTCTTATTCTACCTCTTTTATTCCTCTCTATCACTGTGCTGTTCTTTCTTCTTTCTTTATTTCTTTCCTTCAGCTCTCTTCTCTTTCTTCCTTCTGTTTGCCTGGCTTTGTTTGCATCAACACCGTCTTCAGTATTTTGGTCCTATCCTCTATTTTTTCTCCTTCCCTTTTCTACCCATCTTTCTGCTAGACTCCTTCAAATCTCTTAATCCATCTCCCATGACTCCACTCTTCCACACCTAACTTCTTAGTCTTTCTCTTCTCACTTCCTTTTTGTTGTCCCCTCCTTCATGATTGCCTCTTCTCTTCGCCTGTTTCTCACCCAGGCTTTTTCAGTATCTTTTAGTACCTGTTGAACCTACCCTGTATGATTTAGCAGTTGTCCTCTCTGCGTATTTCCTGGCGCCATTACGTGTTTTCATTTATAGTTGGCATTTTAGTTTTCCCCCAGAAATGATCCCAACTAAGCTGTGTGAATGTTTTAGTCACAGAGATAACTCCCTCTGAATCATCCGAGGGAATAACTGTCTAAAGGCCGTCTTTTTTTTTCAAAGGCCGAAGCCACTCCAACCAGAAAGGGCAAACTTCTCCTGAACCACAGCAAGCAAAAAGGGCCATAACGTGATGTGCTTACTATAGTTTCTGCAACAGGAGCGTATTAATCAGTGTGTTCATTGGTTGGTTCTGATCAAGCATGGAACCTCATCCCTTCAGCAGGCTCTAGAGCACTTCTCTTTTTGTTTGTGTTGGCCGGTTAGGGCTGCCGCACGTCTATCAGGTGGAGCTGAGCTGTAATGATGGCTATGTAATGTCCTAGGATGAAACCGCACACTCCTTTGCTACCTTTCTCGTCTCAGCTCTAGGTTTGTGTGGCTGGTCTGGAGCATCCTCATTCAAATGCCAGCTTCCAATAGAAATTAAACGAAGGGTGGAACATTTTGGATTCTTTGCAGTTCTCGATGGGGAACGTTCTATAGGGTTAAAAGATCTGTTGCATTTCAGTGTTTGTCGATGCAATTGCAGATCGCTGCCCTATACAAAATGCATAGTATACATTGTATAACTTGGCTAATGCATGGGCATTGCTTTTACATTGTCCAACAGAGTGTAAAGAAATCTAAAAAAGATGGGATTTCCTTCTTGACACGCCAGTTTGCTTTGCTTCCTTTTAAAACCTTTTTTAACCAATGTCTTAGTTTTGCTGTTAAAGTTGATCTCCGGTATTAACATGCTATGAAACACTTATTTAGATGAGTGGATAACTTTAGAGTGCAGTGTCTCTCACAAAGCGATTATTCAAGTTTTAAGAATGATGGGAGATGTGAAGCTTTGTCTCCCAAAGATTCGGGGGTCCCTACAAGGAGGATGCACATGCCCCTTTTTCGATGCTTTTCTCCATTGTCTCCATTTCTCTCGGCAGCAATAGACCATCTTCAGCAGGTGTTGTATCCCTGTAGAATTTTGATGCACTGGTTTGGTGCCTGCCTCCATTCCTCTTGGCAACAACAAACACTCTTCAGCAGATCTAGTATTCTTTTAGGATTTTAATGCATGTCTCCCTTGTTTTATGCTTACCTTCATTCCTCTCGGGCAAAGGAAAAACATTATTGCACTGTGGTATATGCTCGAATGCTAACAGAATATTTGAAAGCTGGGATTATACTTTTCCCTTAGGCCTTCAAGGAAGGAATGTCCCAGGAATTTTTAGGGGGATAAGAAATTCCAGGGGGTGGTTTTAGTCACATACCCACAACCTGCTCTCACTATTGGATGGTGTTGGGGGTAGAAACGGCATTGGAAGATGCTAAAAAGAATGAATGGAAATTGAGACACTTGAGAAAGAATTACTAGGTGGTGATGCAGTGACATAAGCTAGAACTATCCCCCAACCCCACCCTTTAGGATGTCCCTGTATTAATGTTTGGTACTGATGAAACCCTACATTCATAACTGAGTCGAAATCTTGTTGACTTGAAGCATACCAAAGAAACCCACAAAGCCTAATTTAGGAATAGGCTTACAGCTACCTAAATCCTTGGACACTGTTATTGTACATGGCTGTTTGTTGCCATTGGAGCACACTTCCTTTCCTTTTTCTCTTATGTGTTTTGCATTGTGGAAATTGTTACTTCTTCTGATGAGTGGTTCCTCTTTCGCATGAGACACAGTGCACCTAATCTTTTAACTATGTATAATACAGCTATATGCTACAAAATATTACTACATTTGTGATTTTGAGTGATGGTCTTATTACTATTAATTTTTGTGAACACTAATTGTTTACAGGTATTGTTGCTGCTGAAATTGAAATTATTTTTATGAACACATTGTTTACATCTATTGCGGTTGTTGAAATGGTAAGGTTCTTGAGATACAATGATGCCAATGAGAACCAGTTTTAAAAAAAAATATTGTATACCCTGCTTCCCATAGGAGTAAGGGTTGCCCTTTTTTTTCAAGAGAGGTTCATTCCTCTCAGCAGCATTGACACCTTTTATCAAACAGATGTAGTTTTGGTGTAGGATTTTGATGCACTTGTTACTTGTTTGGTGCCCACCTCCATCCCACTCAGCAGCAGTAGACACTCTCCAGCAGATGTAGTATTCCTGCTTCATGCATGTGCCCCATGTTTGATGCTTAGCTCCATTCCACTCAGCAGCGGTAGACACTCTCCAGCAGATGTAATATTCCTGTAGGATTTTGATGCACTTGTCTCTTATTTGGTGGCTGCCTCCTTTCCTACTAGCAGTCATACACTCCATAGCACAGGTAGTATTCCTATTGGAATGTCGGTTTTACAGATACACATCCAAGATGTTGGTGAAACATGTTAAACTTACATAATTCAACATGTTCCAGCCAGATCCATGTTATCTGGATCTTTGATGTCTTGTCGGGTATCTCAGTACCAACTGGAAGACCTTGGCGGAAGAGCTTTGAGAGTTCTGGGTTTGTCTCTTTGGAATAACTTTCCTCTAAAACAATGCAAGACCTATTTCTAATCTATTTTTCATAAGCAGCTGAAGACATATCTGTACTGTTGTATTGCATCCTCTTTTTCTGCGTCACCATTTGCCTAGTGCCAGGATACCTATGGGTGTAAATGCTCTTTATAAATAAATACAATAAATACACTTTCTTTTTTTTTAGTTCACTCAAATGCAGCGAGGCTTCCCTGTGTTTTTGCCAGAAAGTTCCCCAATGTGTATTGGGAAAAAATCAATAAAAAGATTGCGATTTTTAACAAAGAGTCGATGACTCAGTGGGCTGGTCTCTAGAGCCCTGTAGTTAAATTGGGTCGATGAGCGATCGATCCCCTTCTACGTGCCAGAGTTGTGCATATTAAAGTTTCTGCGATTGACACCAGTTTGACAGCTCTCATCACTGTTTCAAACTCTGCAGTGTATGTTACAACAGCTGCACCTTGCAAGTACCATACAAATCCACTTGCGAGATCCCAGAGCGGTTTTCCCTGTTTACGTGCAGGATGTGGCTCTAGCCAACTTTCCGTTGTTTCGCAATTGAGCACTGATGCTCGCCTTCAAGCAGAACCAGTCTGGCTCCTCTTTCCCTGCCTAGATTTCAGCTCTTTGGAGGTTGAACATTCTGTCCCGGCCTTGCATTGAAAAGGATCCCAGTGGAGTGCCAATAGGTTGAGTGTTATTCCACAGGGCGCGCTGTTTCCTGCAAAGCTGGCAGGCATTTTCAGGTGATGTGTAGTGTTTTCACCAGTTACATTGTGTG
Source organism: Triturus cristatus (assembly GCF_964204655.1). Lineage (NCBI taxonomy): Eukaryota > Metazoa > Chordata > Amphibia > Caudata > Salamandridae > Triturus > Triturus cristatus. Next base: position 356,479,908 of record NC_140586.1, on the reverse strand, counting down.
CATCGTATTCGGCACCTTGCAATAAGTCTTGCAGCTCACACTGGTCAGGTGAGGTGTGTTGGCATGATGCCATGGGCGGGCTGAGTGAAATGTAGCTGGGTGCAGATACTGATTTCAGGCTACTTTCTGCACGAAAACCTTGGTTTGTTAGACTAAATGTCCTCAGGAAACTAGTTCCACTGTGTAGCGGTGAAAACAAGCATTGGTGTATCCAGTAGGTATCACCTGTTGCCTTTTTCAGTTTCTCATAGCCATGTTGTACTGCAGCGCGGCTGCTGTGCAGCATGGCTGTATGTTAGAAAATAAGCGTTGTCCCCGTCTTGGCGCTTTTTTCTGGTGGTCAGGTGGGAGGGGCAATCAACATTGTGGGAAGGGGCAAGGAACAATAAGGAGGGTTGGGAGATAAAAGAGATGGGAGGGACATGCAACATCACAGAGAGGGAAAAGAGGATGGGATAGAACAAGCCTAAAGTTAGAGAAAAAGCACTATGTCGCTGACAGCCTAAAAAAGCCCCGTTAACCATTGTTTTTCTATTCTGTGTTTGCAGCTGACTGAAAATGAGCATTTGCTATGCGGATCCACAATATATCTCAGTACACTGTAAAGTAACCCCTATCCGCCCCACTCACCTCTCCCCCCAACATCTTTCCTTAGGCTCTGCAGTCCTGATCCGTCATACAGGATTATGGGTGTTAGCAAAAAAAAAGATTTATTTTGCTTCTTACAGTTCCTATTGGTTTTATATTTATAGAAAATGCAACCAAGGAACAAAAACTGTGCAAACCTGCCACTGTCTAGAACACTGCATTAATTTATTGTCCATTACATTCCTCTGGACAAAAAGGAAAACAAAAAACAGTGTATTAATAAAACTAATTTGTGCAAGAGGGACATCCTCTCTTCCTTAACTATTAGATCAGGTCAAATGAAATTGGTTCCACCTCCCCCTCACCTCTTATTTTTCTGTTTCCTGGAGCATCCATTAGCTCTTTACACGGTCTCTTCTGCTACTGCACAAATACTCATACCTCAATACCGCTCCTCTAACAGTGGGGCAGTTAGAGCCCACTGGGATTTTGCTATGTCACACTTTGCGATTAGCAGGCCAAGAAAAGCCAGTTTCATCCATGCCTAGTCCCCACCCTCATCTCGGATTATCCAAAGCAGGGCAATCCAGGGATCCTTAGTTAGTGGGTTTGGGCTGACCTAAGCCAGTGCATTATGTGTTCAAGACCAGTAAGACTGGATCGCCGGACAGATCCAAACTGGTATTAGTTAAAAATTAAGCATTTTGTTTCTCCAACATGCATTTTGACTCCATGTTTATCTGAGAATTCCATAAAAAAAATTCCCTTCCAAAAATCATATTGTAACTTGTAAGCTCCGTTACCAGTTTCTGTGGAGGTCCTGAAGACTCCTGTACCTGAATGAAAAATATTGACTACTGAATTGTAAATTATCTTAATTTACACAAATGTATATAATGAACAGCAGGTGAAGAGCATGGTCTTGGATCTGGTAATGCGAGCCAGTTTTTTTAAATTATTTTATTTTAAACACGTACAAGGTAGGATCATTTTTTCACCTTAATATGCCCTGTGGGTGCTGGGCATGAGGTAATTTTTGGACTGCAGGAGCCCTCCTAAAAAGAGCAGACTTAACTGATGGTTTTGGGCATGCCTTGAGTAAAGAACATTTTCCTCTTTGTGGAAGAGCAGCTAGTTGACTCTTCATCAGCTGGCTTTGTCATATCCTTGTGCGCTGCTCAGAGCAAATCTAGGGTATGCCTTCTGCGCCATTGTTATTTTTGTAGCTCTCTTTGGTGTGGCCATCTTGGGAACGTTTGAGCTTTGTGTAATGGTTTTTTCATCAATCATGATAAGCTTGCCCTTGCAGGGGCCTTTAGGAACCGAATATCGTTTTTAAATGCATAGTTGTAGCATTGCATAGACTCAGAAATCCCTGCAGTGAGGAATGGCTAGAGCTTCCACACATGACATAGTGTCACTTGACAGCAGTTTGAATTTGTGATGTGGCCTTCTTCAGTTTGAGAGACATCTGGTTCAAATGCCCTTGAAGACTGCTTGTCTGTTGCTCGATTTAGAATATATATTTATGGCCTAGTGTTTGACTTGTATTTCCCTTAAAATTATCTTCATTTCAATGGGGTATGCCCCATGTGCTAAAGGAAAATATGCGCATTTGTCAAAAAGCTCAGATCCAGAAAGCCACTGTCTTTGTGCACTCAGTGCATTTTTGTGATTGGGTCACATACACAGAGGCGTGGACACGTTTGTTTCAGTGGCAAGATGACATAGTGTGCTTTCTTTGTTGGAATGTCTTGATTTTTTAAAATTTCTTTGATGGCAGCTTTAATAGGTGAAGTGTGAAGGCTGGTTTTTAGGTCTCGCGTCTAGCGCTGCAGTGCGCAGCACTGCTCGCGCAGCGATAGACCTCTTGTAGGGGGTTTGAAAATGGCCCTAGGAATTGCACACGCCCGTGTGTGTGCTTTTCCTTTTGGGCCACGCTATTGGCCTTTGTGTGTCTTTTTATCCAAGACAGCACACAATTGGCCAAAGGCGGGCTCATTGCTCCGCCCATGGCCAATTAGTGTCTGTTACGCGCTCCTCTGCCATGTGGTTTCAATTATCGTGCCCAGACACTGGCTCAATAATTGAAACCACATGGCAGCGGTGTGGCGCGCGCGCACCACTCACGCGCTTATCTCTCATTCATCCCTCTCTATTTTTCCTCCCGGTTTTCAGAGTCTCCATTTCCTTCGTGGCCCACAACTCTTTATTATGGCATCCCCACAGTTAAATGCATTACTTTTGGTCAGCAATGCAGAAGAGTCCCATAAACTACTAATTAACGTTTTAGTGGGACTCCGTTCACCAGCCTATGGGGACCAGTGACGCCCCACCCCTCCCCCTTGCAGCTAGATTGATGGCTTCACTACCCACTGATGGCTGCGATAAATTGTTTATAAAAATTAGCTCTTGTTGGTGCTTGCGCCCAAGTCGTTTCTAAGCCCCTAATTCACACATGTGGTATCAGTCCATTGAAATTCAGTTTCAAGCAATGACGATCTGTTTCAGCTTGTAATAAACGTTTCAGATCAATTTGTTTTATTAAAAATGCACTTTGGTTTTCTGGCGACATTTGCGTGCTCTTGTTATGTCGCCGGAGCCCTGGTATACTAGTATGTTTGATGAAGACACCATTGTCTATCCATTCTAGATGCACACACAGCAGCAGGTGCGTTAATCCATTGAACTATCTTAGAATGTCTTGAAGTTTATCTTTCCCGAATGTCGTTCCTCGTTCACACTGTAGGCGAGGCTGCTCAGTGGTACCAGTTTGAAAAAAACGGCTTCAGCTGAAACCGTGCATGACTGAATGAAGGTAAAATACTAGAACGAGATTGTTAACTTTGCTTGGGGGGGGGTGCGGGGGGGGGTGAGGGAGGGGCTCCCGAAGCTTTCACATTGTCTTCGAGTGCCACGTTTTTTTATTAAACGCTGAACTCCTCTTTTCCGATCTTATTTATGTAAAGGACATGAACAGCCTAGGCGTGCCCCCTCAATGCTTAGTTCTTCTGTCCTAGTGAACACAATCTTAATTCACAAAGACAGACTGACGTGGGTCTGCATGTACTTCAGCTTCGCTGCCGCAAACTTGAAAAAGTGCTTGTAGCACCGCAGTGCAGAGATCTTACCGTTGCACCGTGCGTAAGCGCGTTCACCTTCAACCTAAGGTTAGTTAGTCAATTCAAAAATACTTGATTCTTGTTTAAAACATATTGGCTCTAACTACCCCCTACCCCCCCCCCCCCCCCCCAACGTCGGCCCCGTGGAAAAAATGAGAATTTAAACTGTTCAGGGGCGCACTGGCACCCAGCCCCCAAATACGGAAGCCGCAAACTGCAAGAATGCCTCTGGCTCCGATGCAGGCAATGACACTACAGTAATGATCAGGATACAATGGGCCCCTGAAGGCCCTGTGCCCCGATGTCACTGCCCCCGCTGCACCAATTGTAGCTACGCCCATGGTAGCTGGCCTTATTCCCTCGTGAATGTGCTAGGATTTATTTCTGGTTTCTCCAGGTTGGACTCTCCCATCGTTTGTGTCCCTCCTTGAAATGTCCCTTGTTCACCCACCCCCAGTAACTCCGCAACTGTGTAGGACATTACAGAGACGAAGATAACCCGCATTCAACAATTAAAAGGGCAGGGCCACATTGCATATGAACGTCGTAGCATTTCTGGCGTAAATGTACTACTGTATTATGGAAGAGATTCGTTTCAGTAGTAATTTACAACTTGCACAACATTTGTTGACATACGATCCTAACTTACAAGAATCGGTAAATACCGTTTGTAGTCATGTATGTTTTCACTTGCGTTTGAAAACGTGTACACGCAGTTTACGATCACACTTACGGTAGGGTCAAACCTTCTCGGGCCAATGGGTTGAATCCAGGTGTGGTATGCTCTGTGAAAGGGCATTTCGGTTCGGAGGGGGTTGGTCTGAAGCGCACCTGATTCGATTATGAGATTGCTTGCTGCTTGTGATGTGGTATTTATTATTTGTGAAATGAGTAGTTTGGTGGGCCTGGTCCCAAATTGCTGATTAAGAAACAACCGTTCCACATTTATTTTTATATAGATAGATAGATAGATAGATAGATAGATTATATATAGAGAGAGATTTAGAGATTTTTATTAAGGCATGGAATGTTTCAGTATAATCTGAACTCTGATGTCATAATGAGTCGTACGTCTTAAGTGAATTAAGCTGCAGCGGCCTGACAAACCCTCTTGATATATATTTGTAGTCTGGAGTTAGCCAGGGCCTTATGATTTCAGTAAAATAGACATAGAAGTGCCTTCAGGCAGTTCTCTTAAGCCATTGGTTCACTGTCATTCGCATTTTTCTTCCTTCCACTACAGCATGGGGCAAGGGGTCAGCCCACTTTAGACATTGGCATTAGAAGCCCTGTTTGCAAACAAGATCCTTAAGATCAAACAAGCTGAAACTGCTCCAAGTCCCTTGCATTTACAAAGTAAGAAGAGGTGAGAGTTCTTTCTCATATCTGGCTCCCAGACTTTGGAATGCACTGCCTCTAAGTTTGCAGTGCAGCCCTTCTAAACCCTGCTTAAGACCCTGCTTTTTGACTCCTACCTAGTAGGCTAATTGGTCCTGATCAAAACATAAATAAAAACCATTGCCATTTACAATGCCAATAGCAAAAACTTGCGTAAATGCGAGACCTGTTGCATTTCAAATGCTTGTTTAAACTCGGCGTGTGGTAGCCTTCTTTGTGGGCTTGGTGGTTTCAGTTTAGGGGAAGCAGTAGGGGGTGGAGTTAAACATTTAATCAGTGTATCACTATGATACTATCCTTTTAAGTGAAAGGTTGATAAACATTGACTGTCTTCAGTCAGGTCGCTACTGTTTCTTTTACTCCTCGTACTCGAGGAATTGTCTACCATCCTATCCATAGTCTGTACAAGGGCTTTTTTTTTTTTATTAATTGAAAGTCCAATGCCAAATCTCTTTTGAGAGGGCAATTTCGTGGTCTATGGAGAGTTATTTATAAATTCTGCATTTGCCAAAGCTTCTTGGCACTAACTTAAGAACATTGCTCAACTGATTCTAGTGAACTAGATAGCAGAATAAAAGATATTCAGTAGTTTTCCAAATGGAAATAAAACTGATTCTGCCTAAAGAAGCAAAACGTATCAGGTATTGGCGGCAGTCATTTAAGGGGTACTATCTCCACAATAGGTTGCCATCCGACACTTGGGCACTGTTAGCACAACGTTTTGAGAAGAGCAAATGGCATGGTTGAGGGCATGCAAAAAAAAAAACTTTTGGCTCCAACGTCGGAAGTGGTTTGGTAGATAACTCTGTGCACAATCTCCATTACCTTTAAAATAACTTCTAGTTGGTAGTCAATGCAACAGCTTGAACGTGGGAGAATTGTGCGAGTGTTTTAGCACGTTAGCGACAAGGCAGGCAGCAGCACTTAGCACCTCTTATAGATGGTACAGAAGGTCTTCAGGGCCAGCTAAGTAGATGGAGTGCCGTGGCCCAGTTTAGACTGAACCATGGCATTGCTGGCAGCATACACAGAAGATTATCAATAAAAGGGAGTATTGATCTCGGAGTCTCTAGTTACCTCATACAGGTTTAGATATTTTTTCTATTTGTGTCTTCATAGGTAGCATAGAATCCGTGTGACTACCTAAGTTCAGAAATTAGGTTGTTTGTGTTGATATATGTTGCCAGTCAAGAGTATCTAGAGAGACAACAGTAGAAGTTAGGAGAAGTTCAATTTTGCATGGATTGAGTATCTTGAAGTTGGTGGCGATCCACCAGTGGCTACTTGACAGTCTACTATGGAAGACTGGAAGGAGCCTACGTGATTAGGTAGAATGACTAGACGAAAAATAAGTTGGTGTTGTCTGCGTAAATGTCTGAGTTTACCCCAACACAATGAAGTAGTTTAGCTGGTTGAACATATAGATGTTAAACAGGATGGGGCGACAAGATAGAACCTTGAGCTCCCGGCTTAGAGTCTTGGGCTGAGAGCAGTGTGGTGAAAGTGCTGCGGTTTGTTGCTGTCCCATCATTTGAAGGCTGCTCATTCAATTCTAGTATTAGAGAGTCTAAAGGCAAGTATAGAATAATCAGTGGTGTCTATAGGGTTAAAGAGATCAAGTAAGATGGACGCCCTGACTCCCTGCCACCCACTATTCGGTGAACCTCATTGAGGACCTATGCAACAACTAACTTTATACCTGCTCAGGGGAGTAAGCCCTTATTGTAGCTGTCCAGAATGTTGTTGTGTGCAACATACATTTGGAGCTTATTAAACACCAGTTTCTCCAGGACTCTGTCTAGAAAAGAAAGTAAGGAAATAGGTCTCTGTGTTTGTCCTTGGGATATAACAGTGTGTTTTTTAAGAAGGGTTTGATGATGGATATTTTTCACAACACTGGCATTCCAGAACAGAGAGAGCTGTTAAGATGGCAACAAAGGACCTGATTCTGATAGTGGCGGTAGGACTGCCGACAGGCCATTCCATTGGAGGTGGCCCAACCGCCGTCAGGCCTTCTGTCCAACTGCTGTATTTTGATACTGGCTGTCGGACGCACAGATGTCATAGATCCCGATGGGGTGGCGGTCGGAGTTGCATCCCAGAATGATGACAGTGCCGCGGCAGGAACCCACCGTCTGAATTAAATTTCCCTTTCCAACAGCCTTTTCATGGCGGGAGCCCTGCCATGAAAAGGTTGTCAGAAAGTGATGGGGGGGCACCAAACGGGGCCCCTGCCATCGTAGTCCATGGAAAAGTGGCCCTGCGGGCACATGTGTTGCCTCCACTCACCTCCGTGCACAGTGTGCCATATACAACATGGTGCTAGGCATAGGGTGCACAGACATGCAGGAGTTTCCGCACGCCCCTTTTCCATGGCTGCAGCATGCCCCACTGGTACTGACGCCTTTCCGACTGCCAGCTCGGCGGTCAAATCAGAATGCGGTGGTCGGACCCCCTGCAGGCTTGTCGGCAGTCTCCTGACTGCCGCGATATGCGGCCAGCTGTCCAACCGACCGCCATCGGAATCAGGCTCAAAGTCATTGGGTAGTAGATGTTGTCTCGAAATTAGAAGGACGAATCTAAGATCCAGATAAGACTCACCAGTCACATTATTTGAGTTGAAAAAACATGCTGAGATTGTATCTTTTTATTGGAGCTGCTAGGATTAAGTTCTGTGTCTCCCCAAATGTTAACGTTTTTTTTCTTCAAAGAAAGCTGAAAGTAATTGCACAGTTTATCAGAATGGATGAGCGGAAATTTAAAAGCATATAAACATTGGAGAGCATAGTTAATCCTAAAAAAGCCCCTTTGTAACGTTCCGGTGCCTCGCCTATCTTATTTGAGACGGCAACCTTGATCTGTGTTCTTCCTGTATGTGTCCGGTAGATTGTCGTCATAACATTTTCATCATTTACTTTCAGTCTGATGGCCTAGAAGTTTCAGTTGCCTGAGTTCAGGGGAGGAGAAGGGGTTGTTTTAACAAGAGTATGAATCTTTTATTTGTTTAAAGGAATATTGAAAAGTCCAATATCTGACAGAGATTGTTTGAAACCGTTCAAAATATTGTCAGGATTAGAACATGAAGACTGGCTGTGCGGATGCTAAAGTTTGAGACACCAATGAAGGCTACAGTTTCAGAGGGGCACTAACTCCATCTTCTTTGAAATTGGAAGCCCATGTAAGATGGCACTTTGAGGGGTGCCGATTGGAATTGAAAAGGGGTTTCACGAATCGGTTTGTCAACTTTAATAGATTTAATGGTCGAAAAATATAGTCTTATAAATGTCCTGCTGAGCACATTGGATGGGAATTAATTCGATGTAGATTAAAGACCCCAGACTTTGTTTGAAACATAAGGTAGACACAGTAAGGTGTTCAAGCCACAGATTCGGATCTCCTCTAAAAGTTACATTATTTTACTTAAGAGCACAGAGGGCAGTAACTTAGGTCAGTTTGGTAATTGAATGACTGAGATTTTAGATGGCTGATAAATTAAAATTAAGTGGTAAGAGTCAGTACTGACTTTTGAAGAGAATGAAAGACAGCCAAAGTTGAGTCCGTACAGAAAGCTCTGTGGTGCCATTTTCAGTGCTTGTTTACGGACAATTATGTAGATAGGTAGATATTTAGTGGCACTAGTCAGAGCTATTTAGGGCTGTGGTGGGGTTATTTTGTGGCTTTTGTAAATGCATTTAACACCTCCCGTGCAGGCTAGTTTTTATTTGACGAGGCAACTTTGTGGTTTATGGGATGATTTCTGAGTTAATTTGTGGGTAGTTTCGGCGCTTGAGTAAAAATAATTTGATGGTTTGCGTGGTCACATTTCACTGTCTTCTGTAGATATTGCTCTTTAACTCCGAGGCTTGCAGTTTTTGTGCTCATATAATGACATTTCTTAACACGTAAAAGATATTTTCTGAATCGTGCTGGCATTTTTTGCACGTTGAACTGGCAGCTTTTTGGCTCCTTTTCAGGCAATTCCCTGCCCTAGTGTGCGTTTTTTACTGGACTCTTGAGAGGCACGAGTTTCCTGGCTTGGGGGCCAGGGGTGTAGTGAGCAAGCCATTTCTTAACTCACCTGTGACAAATTTCAGACGATTTAATAATACATATAGAACAATATTTTGCCCATTTGTGGTCATTTTGATGATCTTCGCTTACTGGTGGGATTTTGTTGCTTATTTGCTTTGCAAGCTTTTTGGCAACGTTGTTGCGATTTGTGGATCAGTAGTCTTCTGGCAGGTTACCCGTGAAATGTTTCTTTGCTATTTTAGGGCAGAGGCAGGTAGTTTCCTGGTTGTTTGTGAATGGGATTACTTCTCTCAGGTCGTGGCATTTCTTTGGCTTCTTAGTTAGCAGTTTCTGGTCTGAGTGAGAGCACTTTCCTGGCAGTTTCATAATTTTATTTGGTGAGATTTTGCAAGGAGGTGAAGGAAACATTGTCAGTTAAACAATTTCACGACTCGTGAAGGATGTTAATGGTTGAATAAAAATAATGTGGTACTGACCTGCATAATTCCTTACTGTTGCTAGAGATTTTTTATTGGTCACATAATGACTTATTCAGTGATTTACTGTACTACAGGTCATGTACTTGTGCCATTGGCCTCCTTTGTATTTGAGTGCAGTGCCATTAGACTCTGCTGCGTGGGTATTACCTTCGTTTTCCTCCTGTGTCAAACAGAGCTTTGGCCAAAACACGCTGTAGAGAATAAACTTTTTTCCCCGAAAGCTTCTTTCAGGGAAGGATCCCAAATCCCCATTTTCAGCTGTTCCTCTAGTATTTATTCTAATTTGTTTTTGATCTTTTTGTGAAATCTAATGGAAATTCAAGTCAATCATTTTTGTTCTTTTTAGGTGGCTTTGGATCCCTTGGACTGATAATTGACTTATTTTGGATTTCAAATCCCATTGTAGACCTGGATGTAATCAACTGCTCTCTATTTGTTTGCTCTTGTACTTTATTGAAGGTACTTGAATAATAAAGAGAACGAATAGACTGATGAAAATATGAACTTGTTTTGAGCCGGAAGCTGACGAGATGAACAGGATTCTAACTGATCTTGATAGATTTGTTCACTCGTTTTTCATGTCATCAGACCCACTTTTAGGAGTGTAACTATGTTTGTGTTTTTCCATCTTTTGGAGGATATGTGCGTGTGTGACCTGAGAATGATTTTGCACAAGGCAGAAAGGCCACATCTTTGCTGTGGTTATGGCCACGTTTGTGGTAGGTAAGTCTTTAAATATATAATTAAATCAATATATTGAAGAGAGCAGTGGAACCATCATCTATCCATTCTTTGCTTCCTTCTGTGCGTGGAAGAATACATAAACCAATTGGGTACCTTTATTGCTGTACATAGCCTGTTGAGGTGAGACATTGTACTCCAACACCTCTTGTTTGAGTGGTCTTTTTCAGTAGAGCCGCAACTTAGAGCCACTTGACTATGGCAGGCTCACTCTTGGGATACCCAAACAGACATTCCCAAACTTCTGTTCCAGTAACCTATGGCTCCTGTCATTCACTGGTGATCGTGTACAGTGCAAAGGATCACTGATGAGCAAGGGGTTTTCCCACATTGTTCATCAACACAGTGCATGAAGCACTAGATGGCTTGTCAGTAAAAAGCTCTTACTGTTGTAAAAATGGCACTGGTGGTAACATTTAATGCAACCTGGCAGTTGTTTGTGGTGGTATAATAGAAATTAGTTTGCTGGTGTCAGTCAAGAGTCTGTGCTTATTTCCTGCAAAGAAGAACCACCATGAGGATATGAACGTGGTGAGGTTGTGTATTACATAAAAAGTCCATTTTCTGTGGATAATTGAAATAGAATTGTATGTACAAATAAATCTCATGCAGGAGAAGTCGGAATGGAATTAACGAAAAAAATTAAAATGTTGCATTTAAGAAATATTGAAAAGTGCAAGAAAAAATTCCTTCAACCTAAGTAAATACTGAAACATAACCACCGTTGCTGGCTATGGGCTAGCTGGACAACTAGACACGACCAAGGATACCTTGGTTAGCATGTTCCACTGTCTTTAAGCTAGATTTGCACTAAAGAGATACCACCTACATACAAACATGTAGGGCCCTTCCAGTTCTACAACCTTAGGCAGGTTGGAAAGGTGAGTATGAAGCTCGTTCCTCTACCACTGCATGTGTGGTCCTTGGTGTTTTAACTTGCACACATATGCGCACATGCTGCTCATGTATGTATGAATGAACATGAAAGACGCAGCATTAGGCATTCCGAGGCACTCATCTGGGGTCGTTTAGATACCATATGCAATCAGTAGAAATACAAAGCTGTATTAAAAAAAAAACTGGATAAAAATGCTTGATTGTCATGCCTCTTCTGAGCATAGACTTGAGGGCGAATCATGGTAATTTATTTCCTGTGCGATGGAAGTGGCGCCTGAGGGGACACTCCGCTAGGTGTGCAATTCAATTGCTTTTTCAATATGATTTCACTCAAATGCCGCAGTTAAAAGGTTATTGAGAATGGCCTTTCTCTGTGAGATTAGGGATCTACACCTTATTGGTCATTGGGCCTTATGCTGCCTTCACACAACTGCCAATTTCAGGTTTTGCGAGCATTGGCTCAATCACTCAAGTATTTCTTTCCAGTTTTGTCAGGCAGTGTGCAGGTTGTTTTTGTTCCAGTCTTACGACAAAAACGTCTGAAGAGATGGCTTTTGTGGCTTTTACACAAAGAGGTGTCTGGTTGTGCTGTTCATCAGGAGAATATATTGCTGTGGAGTTCATCTTCAGAAGAGGCTGCTGTGCTGTCCATCAGGAGAACAGGTTGCATGCAGCCTGTCTTTAGAAAAGGTGGCTGCTGTGTTGGTCATTTTGAAAAAACATGGCAGTCCCTTTGCAGAGCTCTGAATGAAACTTCTTTAGGATAATGTCTGGATGTGGGTATCATGAAAATGGATGTCTGTGCCAAACCCCAATAGGAAAAACTTCTTGTCTGTTAAAGGAAGAGGGGGACACCATATCCATTGTTTAAGTTAGGGCTGTACTTGACTTGATGGAAGGGGGCTAGACATTCCCCTAAAATAGAGTGGCTGTGCTGCTTCTTGTCGGAAGAGTAGCTGTGCTGCCCATGTACAATCCCTTGAGTTGAAAGTCATGTGCTGCCCCTCCTCAAAGGGTTATTATAATCCTACAAGAGCAACATACAATTCCTGAAAATGTGCAATGTGTCCCAAATTAAGGAGGAAGAACCACAAGGTAGAGAGAGTCGAGGGGAATGTAAAAAAAAGGAAATTACGTGTTCAAACAATCAGCAAGCATTTATTTTAACAATAAAGGCAGTTTCTGCCTGATCTAAACTTAATTATAATTAACCATCAGTCTGTTCTGTTGACATTTGACTCTTAGCGTGATGTCAAGGTTTCATCAGGAGACCCTGTTAAAGGTGGGGCACTATTACGATCATTATGATTATTACACTACTGAACAGTGACGGTCATCGTGTCCATGCTATTTTTTTTTTTATTTACCCAGGTTCGCACTAGTGTATAGCCTGCTCAGAAGAGTTGGCTTTGCCGCACATCGATTGGATCATGTCAGAATTGACCCATAAAGTAATGTGGCTGTGCTGTTTTTTTTTTTTTTTTTTAAAAACCTTTATTGATATTTCAATCAATTACACGTATGGGCCTACAACCCCCGGGGCCGGCCGCTAAACAGTCAGAATAACAGAAAGCAATTTGATCACAGTCAGCACCTCGGGGAGCAGAATCTCGATGCTAGCATACTCTCAGTCTCTGAACAGCCCAAGTAGGAGACCAGGATAATAAAGGTTTACATTTTATAATAGAGGAGGATGGAAGGATCAGGTGCCAAACAGTTTCCCAGCAGCGAAAAATGGCAGGCAGAATGATGAACGTAAACAATAAACAGCAGTCTATCTAAGCAATGGCGCTGAAACAGGAAGTTCAGGATGTGGAGAAATATCACGGCCATTTGCGCCTGCAACCCCCTGCCCTAAGACCCAGGAAACACCACGGAAATTATGGCACTCAGGAAACAGCAGTGATTAACAACAAAGGAGTTCTACCAGGCTGATCCCAGAAAAAGACAAAGAAGAATAAGAGAAGAAAAGGAGGCCATGGAAAAAAAGGTTTAAAGACTAAAGAATCCCCTCCCCCAACCCCCCACCCTGCACCTCTGCAGATGAGTACGCCCCCCCCCCCCCCAGCAGTGTGCCTGTCGCCCCGGAACCAGACCCGAAATATAGAAGAAACAGAGAAAAAGGAGTAGGAAAAGAGCCCCCACCAGACGGGGGGGTAGAGAGAGTATTAATAAACTGGAGGAGGGCCTGCAAAACATGCCCCCGGCTTCTCCCTCCCGCACCATATATTTTCCCGCAAAGCATACAATAAACAACACAAAATCGACCCTGTCAAAGAAAAGTAAGGAGCATTACGCACTTAGTACACTAACCGTTATGCCGTGAGAGCACGCAACTCCCGAGCCCGCCCGCCGCCCGCCTATTAGATGACCACCTCTGAAGGATCAGCCTTATCCTTGGCCACTCTTTGCAAACCTACCCATGCATACCCATCGACCCAGTGCCATGTCCAATGTTACAAGGAAGAGAAGCGGCCAATAAAGATCAGGAAGCGACACACACAGGTAGGGTAGAAGGCTCTGAAGATCGACACAGTCAGCTCTATGGAGGGTCGTCTTTCCCAGTGCTGCCCCAGGATTTACACTGCACACCAGGTCCAGGAAGGCGGAATCAGCCAGAGCAGGCGACCGTTGCTTGGATATTGCCTGAGTCGCCGGAGGCCGCGCACGGGACAAGGCCACCACCCCCCACTCAGGTCCAAAACCTCCGGAACAGACCAGATCCACAGCCAGCTGATCGCACGTTAGTATACTGTCCGGAGTGTCCAGGTGTGCACTATTCACAGGGGCGGCCACGACACTGTCCTCCCGTGTGAAGTGTAAGAAGTCCCAGCGTACCTGGGGACAGGCAGGCCGCAACTGTTCCGACGCTGATGTCACTCCATCGAGCTTACTCCCCAACACCCAGGCGCCGTGAACCAAGGTGGAATGAAGGGCACCGAGAGCTTCGAGAAGGTCACCGTACCCCAGTACAGCTCCCGGCGCTCGCTCCGCTACGCTCCTCAGAGTCGCACCCTCCCAATCCTGCTGCAACCCAGTGTACAGGATGGTGGACTCTGTCCTACCAAAATGGCCGCTGGGTAGGTCCAACCCAGATCGGGACCGGGACTCAGGCACAAACGCCTCGGGTTCCATGTCACTGGAAACAGGGTTCCGGGGGCAGGCAAATAATGTGTCCGGTGTGTGGTCACAGGCCACAGTCATCCCCACCACGGACCAGCGCCCGCGAAAATCCGGGAGCAGCCCGCAAGAATCGGGGCGAGTTACGGGCGGCGTCCGGGCAGCTCACCGGCGAAGGCTGAGGCAATCACCGGAGAGTCTTGGAGTTGCCACCTCGGGCACGCACTCGTTCCGCCACTCTCAGTGGTAGGAACGACCACGGCGAAACGTAGGCCGATATTCGCACCGCTCCGGTAGTCCGACTCCACCCAGTCACCAAAGGCCGCTGTTGTTGAACTGCCGCCCGGCCATGGTGTCCACTCGAGGTCCCGGTTCCAGGGTTGCACAGGCCGCAAACTTCAGACGGACATTTCTCCGGCGGTACCGCTGCCAGAAACTTCGGGGTCACACGATCGGTTGCCGCTCTTGTTCACCAACACGGGCAGATAGCGCAGGCTAAGGATCTCATGCAGGATATCTGTGCGGGGTGCGGAGGTTCACGGAGCCGGGAGCCTACGCTGCCGTCCCGGTCGCCATCTTGGCTCCTCCCTTGCTGTGCGGTCTTTTAATGATGCTGGATTGTATGGCTAAACTGTTTTCATGGTCTGCTTGACAGCGTAGCTGTCGCTAGATAATCATGTGAGCATCACTAGAGAGGGGCTTTTGCCCCTCCCACGTGTTGCGAGCCAGAGTACAGGTTTTGATTGGAGCTGAAGTTGTGTGTTTTCACAAAAAAAAGTACTTGCCCTCCATGCAGCTGTGATCATTTTGTTTATTTATACAGCTGCCTAAGCTTGAAGTTTCAGGGACACACAAATGTCATTGGAATGCTATTAAAGTGTCCTAGATTACTAGATACTTTTTGTTTTTCTCTGGCAGCAGCACAAACAGAATTAGGTTAGTCATTAACTACTATGTATTTTTTTTTAGGTCTGGCTTAACAGTGCAACTGCCACTTTACCTTTTGACTTACACCAATATTATTGCGCAGTTCTTGGCTTTCACACAAATACATATACATTCCCATGCTATTTACTCATAATGCTTCACATTACCATGCAACATTTCTTTAAAGCCAGATCTATTGGTATTGCCAATGCTTGTTCATTAGATAGACAGCTGTATTATTTATTGTACTTCCTCTCAAGGAAATAAATTGTCCAACTCTTGGGGATGGGTGACTGCTGAAACTTTGAGAGACTTTGGTTATATGGTGTGCTACGGTAGTTTCCCCTACCCTGTCATCATTCTATGGAATATCTTTTTTTTGCATCCTAAATATCATAGACATAACAGACTGCCTCTATTATTGCTCTGTCGATTTCACTCCTTTCTACCTAAACGTCTTCCACATGTGAAACCGATACCAGCCCCTAGAAATCTTCCTTTCCACCATTTAATCTAGGAGGATCAGGTACTTTGTGGAACTAACATGGTGTAGTGATTTTCTTGGTAATGGCATTGTGGTAACTGTATTTGTGGTTCCGCTTTTGTAATATTCTCATAATGCTGATGGGCCACAGATAGCATAGGAAAGTCAAAAGACCTAAAGTAACTTGGCTATTTGTAGCAGCCTTTATGCCCTGGGTCCTGTGCTGTCAAGAGAAACATGCACTGGCCACAATGTATTGTATTGTAAATTGCATTTATATATTGCTTACTATCCCTGACTGGGTGGTTAAGCGCTTTTTTGGCGAGTAGCACGCTACTCCGGAACCCATAAAGGATCAGTAGTGAATTAGTGTAGTGAAAATATAAAAGTAATTTGAGTGGTGGACATGTTAGTCAGTTATTTGGATTGAGAAGGATAGTGGAGGGATAGAGAAGGGGAAAAAGGTTTGCATTTATATAGCGCTTCCTACCCCTGATAGGGTGTTGACACCCTCGGGAGAGCCATGTGGCCAGCAAAATCTGGAGGAGAAGTCTGATACTCGGGTAACCTTCTAAGTAACTTATTGATTGACAGAAAAGACCAAGAACAAACTCCATGCTGTAGATCTCAATCTGCTCCTGACCTTTCAGTGTCCTCTTGGCGCTGCAGAATACAGTGCACCGGAAAAGGAAGTTTATGCTTCGTGGTTCAGCCGCCTCTTCAATGCCTGTGACCAATGCGCTGAGAAGGTGGCTTTCGTTAATTTGTTCATTCATCGAGAGATGGGAGTGATCTTGCTGCTTTTTTCCAGTATCTAGAAGTTTTAAACCCGCCCTCTCTCCTCTTGGGAAGGGAAGTTCCTGCGTGGCTGCGCTCTTCCTGCTCCAGATTACTGGCTCATCTTCTGCTAATGGCCGGCTCTTCCTCAGCATTAAGCCCTTTAAGTCTTTAAACCGAAGCCAAATTGAATAACCAGCCTGCGCGTAATGCTACAGACGTTTTTTGTTGTTGTTGGTTTTTCTTTTTTTTCTGTAGGGGATGCCTTCGGCTTCTGGTAATACTCTATTGATCTTTCCAAGGCGTTTTTTGGGATAAAAGACGGCGCTGTCCCTGGAGTAGGTCGTTATTTCATGAAAACCAAACCCCTCCGTCTCTTAAAAGCCCCCTCCCCTCTTTTGTCTCATCAGCCCGGCACAGTGCCAACACTGTGTGCTGCGTCTGCTCACGGTCTGCATTGTGCTCAATATTGATAGTCATGTGCCTCGTACCCTTTGACCCGGATGCACCTTACATGAATACTGACGGGGGCAGGCTGCTGTCTCATAGCTCAGCACAGGATGTGCTGTGTGCAAATAATGCGGCTAGAACTGCTCACCCTCACTTCCCCCACGCCTTAGCACTTGCTTCCCTAATGCCATTCTTCGTTCTTGGGGGACCAGGGGGTGGGTGGGTGGGTGGGGCTGGGGGGTGAGTGTGTGTGTGGGTGTGTTGAATGGGTGTGTGTGTGTGTGTGTGGGGGGGGGGAGTGTTGAATACTGCAGAGTACAGAACAGTTCTGAGGGCCTAGCATTACTATTTTTTACAAATACAAAATAGGAACTACGGTGGGTGTTGGAAAATACACTCGTTCTTTCTTGCCCGAAGGAAGTGGGATTAGGATAAAGATCAATTTGCAACGTTGCCGTGCAGCAAGCTATTGTCCATCCTTGGCAGAGGCATAGCTTAGTCGGTGAAAGTATGTGAATCTCTAATTTTCCACCTGAAAAAGCATGGTGAATGGGTGAGAGGACCAGGGTCTGGGACGAACTGTTCCCATGAGGAGCAGGCTCAGTACAGGTTTACATTAGGTGGGCCTGTGCCTAAAACTATGGGTTGGAATGCTACTCCCAGCAATTGTCAATGGTTAGGCAATTTGCAAGCATCCGTCCCATCTCCTTTTGGGTGTTTGATTGCCAGTAGAATGATTGGAAACCTGAGACAAGTAGAGCTTTGCAAGCCTACTACTTGAAAATGTTAATCAATTCTAAAATGTAGTAAATTTGAACCCTTTTAATGAGTATTTGTATAGGTGAAGATTTACTTTTTTTTGGTAAACCAGTCCCTATGTGTATTTAAGTTCCTGGTCATGAAGATGAAGATAAAAGCTCTTGGTAAAAGGAGGATGATGAGAAAAACCAACACAGATATTAGCAGAATCACTAGGGGCCTCTAGACTGAACTACTAAGCCAAGAATGCATTTATTTGCAGCTGGTGTCACACCCCTGTTCTCCCCTTCCCCATGCTACGCCACTTATGCTTGATTGTCAAATGGAAGGTGGGCAGCCGAAGCAGCTGTCCGATGAGGTGTTGGCTGCTAGCATTATTAACCAAGACCATGACTGTCCGACTTGCCTCTCTTTTTCAAAATACATTTGTTGATGAACGAATATGTGGCTCTATTTGCCTACGAGATGTGAATTAAAAATGACCAAAGAAGCTGAATTGTGATACTTTGACTCACAATTAATTCACTGTGCTTTGACTTTAGTTTTAGATCTCTTGTTCTCCTGATTGAGCTCTTTTTTTGCCTCAGTCTGCAGTTGCATAGCGAGGCAAAAAAGAGCTCACTCAAGAACACAAAGGAACCAAACTCAGTGCTTTCTGTACATAACACTCCATGTTGGAATGCTGTTGGCTGTCTGCTTGATGGTTGATTTACTTTCAGAGCGTTTGCTCGTGTGCCTGCACTGAAAGTTAAGACCTCTGACAGCCAACAACTTCTCAACATCCAGTGTCAGTCAATCAAGGGACCAGACTGAAAAACAGCAGCCTGCAGACATGCAGTCATTTTTATAAGAACTCACTCTGCATGTAAGGGGTTCCTGTTTTTCAGTTTGTGCCCTTGTTTGTCCGACGTTGAATGTTACGACTTTTTTTTGTTGTTGTTGGTTTTTCTTTTTTTTTCTCTGTAGCGGATGCCTTCGGCTTCTTGTAATACTCTATTGATCTTTCAAACAATGTTTTTTTGGATAAAAGATTGTTTTTCCATTTAAGTCTTATTTGTCTGACTGCATGTTGGTTGGCTGTTGGTTTTCAGTGTGTTATGTTATGTGTAATTAATTGTATAGCGCACAACTCGCCTGGGAGGGTATCCAGGCACTGATGTGTGTGCCATTCCCTTGAGTACATCAGCCTGCAGCTGTAGGCTGTTTCCTGTTAGGTTAATGTCATTGTTTGCCTACCTCTGCAGGTCAGAATGTTGCTGGCCGAAAGTATTGTTACATTGTGGGTAGTTTCATTTTAATTCTGCGTGTTTTAGAGTTTACTTTTCCTTATGAAATTCAAATTGCAAGAAAGTGGCGGCCCACAACATTTTGAACAAGTGCAACACCATGGCAGGAGGGAGCGTATGCATTTAAAACCTTTTCCAAGAGATTTGCTACTGAGTGCTCATCTACAGAATAGTTAGGCTGTGGCTGGACTGTTGCAAATAATAATGACCGACTAGGTTATGCAAACTTCTTTATACGCCGCAAACCAAAGAATGAACACATACTGCAGGTCTGGCAGTGATTGCTGTAGACCTTTCAGGATGCTGATGTGAAATACCACATAAGGGAGGATGTTGTCAGAACCCCATATGCACTCACTCAGCCACACATGCGTTCCTCACAGTGAGTAGATCACCTTCTCCAGAGATCTTTCTGTAAGCTACATGTCACTCCTGACTCAAATGTAAATGTATGAGTGATGAAAGCTTATACAAGTCTAGCTGCTACTGCCCTGCTGGACCAGTTCTTTGAGGTGGCAAAGTTTGCAGTGCTGCCGCCTCATTTGTATGTGTCATGTGATGAAGAAAGCCTGCGCTGCTGCTGTCCGAACTGTACCAGTTCCGCGAAGGAGGGAAGCTTGCACGGTTTCTCTCCTGTTCTATGAAGAAGTCGTCCTTCCACTGGAGTTGCAATGACTCCGTGTGATGATATTGTTTTCCAAAACATCTTTTGCATAAATCCCTTGTGAAAAAACATATATTAAAATAAAATTGATTGAGTATGTAGTGTAGTGTATTTTGACCAAAACCTTTTTTCATAAATGTTTACATTCCCTTAACATAGTTATATTAAATTAAGCTGTGGCATTAAGCCCATAATCACATTGTTAAACGCAAAACCAGAGACACAATTCAACTTGCTCTTGGCTGAACATCTAGTAATAATCGATGATAGCATATGTCATAGTGCCATTTATCAGACTTGTGAAATGCAAAATAAAATGTAGCTCCTGGCCTTTCTTTTTTTCTTGCTGACAATCAAGGGTTAAACTGCTCTGGGGGTCACAGTTCTAATTGAGTCATCTAAACGCATACGGAGCACCTCACTGCTAATGGGCTCTCGGCTAAAAGCTGTTTTTTACCATAACAATGCAAGCAGCAGCAGCTGAACGTGTCTGAAGAAATACAGCGTGCTGGCGTTCTTCTTCCTGAAGCCATCCTAGAGGTGGACTGGATTTGGGTGGAGCGCTTGAGGTAACACTATGAGGGGCCCAGCATGAACTGGTGCTGCAGAGCTGCCCCGGGAGTACTGTCAGTGTTGCAAGTAGTCCTGACCCGGCCCTGCCGTGAACAGGTGCAGCACGTGCTGCAGAAATGCCGCGGGAGCACCGTCAGTGTTGCAAGCAGTCCTGACCCGGCCCTGCCTTGAACTGGTGCAGCACGTGCTGCTGAGCTGCCGCGGGAGCACCGTCAGTGTTGCAAGCAGTCCTGACCCGGCCCTGCCTTGAACTGGTGCAGCACGTGCTGCTGAGCTGCCGCGGGAGCACCGTCAGTGTTGCAAGCAGTCCTGACCCGGCCCTGCCGTGAACAGGTGCAGCACGTGCTGCAGAGCTGCCGCGGGAGCACCGTCAGTGCTGCAAGCAGTCGTGACCTGCACGCGCAGGACGGCGCTGGGACATGCCCAAGCTGCCAGCTGCCCTGCACGTGTTCCCGGGAGACCGCCTGTTCCTGGGTGTGAAGCTCGCGCGTCTGTTTATGCTGCATTTGGCAAGTGGTGCGGAGCGAGTGAGATTTTAATTAGGAGTCTGGCTTTAAGTGGATGGAAGTAAGAGTATTAAGTAGGAGTAATTGTTCCTGTGCAGCCCACGGCCCGTGTACAAACACGGGGACACCTCCTGGTTTGCTGGGGTCTCCGAGGGCCTGAGTATTTGCCCGGGGGGGGGGAGGGAGGATTTGCGCACACAATCCTGTCAGATTTGGAAGCCGGTAGTGAAGCGCGAGGCAGAGTTTAGTGGAGTCAAACGCCCAGTCCGCCAGGCCTTGCGTTGGCGGCCGGGTCAAGGGGTTTAAGTGTTTGCGCGTCTAATTGAGAAATTCATGGCCTTGTTTTTATTCTTCGGTCGTCCAGCTCGTCATCCTTCGCAGCGTCAACCAGCTCTCAGGGTACACTAGAACACTTGGTGCGACGACTTTTCCAGTCAAAAGGATTTAATCGAAATACATTGATGGCCCACTGCACCGCAGATAATGGCCTTTAAAAATAAATTATATATCTATCGCTGTAAATAACAGGTGTTGATCAGCTATGACCTTTACTTGGAAAGCATCGTGGGAACTCTCGTGTCTGCTAGTCCGCGCTGGCAGTCCATAGTGGGAAGCACTTGATTCAAGTGGCCGACCGCTGATGACTTTTAAACCAGTTGGAGAAAGTGCTTCGAGGCGAGCCCTTTAGTTTGCTGAGGTTAGAGCAGACTGAATTCGTCTCTAAGGCCAGGGCAATAACTAGCTTTCGAGGTTGAGTGGTAGTTGGTGCATACACGACAACATTTTAGAAGAGAAAAGTGGGAGATTTAAAAAGATAATAGGGAGAATGTATATCTCACATTGACTACTATTGAAAGAAAAGCACTTTCTGGCGAGAGACAGCCAAAATAAAGCACATTTTGGCTTAGAAAATCGGAGTCTCCCGCCTGAATTAGATCTAATGGCATCTGTGATGGGTGTCCTCAAATAACTTTGAAATGTGGCAGACATTGGTCCTGGTACTGACAGTCATGGCGAGTGCTCTTCAACGGTGTCCCTTTAAGGACCCGGTACCAGCAGACAGAGTAAGGACTCTTTGACATATGAAACATGTTGGAACCGTTCCTGTAGTCAGGGCGGCTCCTTTTATGTTGTGTCACCTTCTTCTTAGTAAAGTGTTTAATGAAGCACCGAAGCTTCACAGGAGCCTGTGAGAGTGAGAGGAGATGAAGGGATCAGGGGTAAGGAAATGAGAGATGACACCTGCGAATCGAAGGAGGAACCCCAAAACACGTCAATATTGCACGTTCACCAATAGTAAGTATTTGTGGTCTGTCACCCACTGGTCTAGTTATAGATGCCGAGAAGCATTCCTAGGCTGTTTTTGACTGTTTTTCTGATGTATGTACATAGGTTAAGAATAGGCAAATACTGTTGGCACGTGTAACATAGCACGTAAGCTCTTCTATGCTGCCTCGCTCACTGGTTTCTTTAGGTTTTTATGTAGCACAGACATAATGTAGTTGGACGTTAGAGCACTTTACAGAAAAAGCTAGGCGAGTTGTAAAAGCATTAAACATATATGATCAGACACAACGAAAGAGCAACACATTTAGATAGTGTATATAATAAACACAGTGTTTGTGTTTTTTAATGATGATGTAGGCTGATCGAAACATTTAACAAGCTTAAAGAGCGAGTAATTTCAGTTTGATAGAAATTAGTGTCATGTGTTCATATTTCCGTGAGTTGGTGATCAGTCTCGAAGCAGCACTGATAATGGCATTTAGAGGTGCTGTCCTAGTAGTTTGCAGGGTTGTGAGTAAGGCTATATCGTATTCCAGTCTTTAGATGAAAACTGATTGGACAGCTCGGTTTCGATTAATCTCAGGAAGTACCCATAGGCTTCTCCAGAGATTTATTTATTTCATGTTTGTCTAAAGGTTAAATTGGGGCAGGCACCTGGTAAGGTTCTTTGTACTGTGGAAATAAACGTAATTCCGATCTTTGGACAAGAGACATTCTACTGGCCTTGGAGAGGCCACGGTCTGTTATTGGTGGTGGTGTTTCTCCACAGTCATTCACTATGATCGCGGTGTGTATCGACTGCTTGCTACATGGCACCACATATCATATTTGTCTACTCTCCTATCCTATTCTTGCATCTCCATCAATCCCTCCTCTTACCTTCACCCATTCCACCCTCCACCTGCACTGTGGTCCTCAGGCTTGTGAAAGCCATCTGTTGCCAAGGAGCTGTGCTTCCCAAGGCCAGCATCGGATACAGGCTGCTTAGAAACCTTGGCCCCCGGTTACTGCAGAGCAATTACTGAGAAGGAGCCGGCTCTTTGTTTGCAGGAGATTCTCTGTTTGTGGAGGAGTCCGTGGCCTTGGAGGATTGAAAGACTGGGGTGAGGGGTGCGGAGGGGCAGCATGGAAGAGAGTAGGGTGTTGTTGAAGGACTTTCACAGCTATGCAGGGATTGGTTTAGCATTTCATACCTTGTGGCATCTCCTAACAACAAGGTTTCTGAGGAGAATTCACATTTTCAACAGCACAGAGATGTTTCTGCTGTACGTTTAGCCGATGTGGGGGGAAGGCAGGAGCACGTGTCTCGCAACGCAAAGTGATGCCCCCCGCTGTAGGGTAGGCTTGATTATTTGCATTGTGCTTTTTTTGTCACAGCGAGGTATCTCTAAGGTGCAAAGAGGACAAGGATAGGGGAAAGGAAAGAATAAAATCAAGGCAATTAGAATTCAACTTTGTGGATTCAGGGTTTTTCTCCAATACACTGGTGTTTCTTCTGATGACATGCTAGTTTGTCACGAGTAATCCGCCCTAGCTGAGTGGGTGTTAGGGAGTGTTAGCAGGATGGAACAGGGAAGGGAACTAGGCCAAAGTTAGAGCGTCGAACCAGGGATTGCTTAGTGAGCGGAAGAATGGTGCATCATTAGAAAGACACTACGGCAGCCAGTATGTCTCCTGAAAGGCTGTAGACTGCCTATGTTCTCTAGGTCTGCATTCAGATCTCTCATAAACCATATGCATAATGGATACATTTACCTGTGTGCCCAGACCTAGAGGGAGCTGGAAGGAGGCAGAGATTGGGGCGCCTTATTTGCTTGCTGCTCCAGCTTCTTCATGTAGAACAGTATTTGGTTTGTCTAGTGTACTGTGGTCCGGACAGGGCTGCCATTGCCAAAGAGCTCACACTATGACTAACTGGGCAGTGCCTTTAGTGCTCCGTGTGACTGGAACCAGGTGGGTTTGGAGTGCCTATTTGGGAGACGCTCAATACACTTGGGGAATGTAAAGTGCAGGACTCTGTCAGTTTTGCTCCAAAGGTTTTGGGGCACCCACAAGAAAACGGATTTGCAGGACTTGATATTGGGAATTATGTAACTGCCTGCACTGACAGATCAGTAGGGCCCCCTCCCAACCATAGGCGGGGACCCATGAATGAAGGCACCCACCCGCTGACCACAGGTGCCCGCACTGCAACTCAGATGATGATTGCTGTGTCCCCTGTGTTGTCAGCTGAAGACCATTTACCTCCTTAACTCATGCATAAAATTGATGTCAGACACCCATCCGAGCTGGTGTCTGTTCATTAGTCTCTAATAAGGTATGGCGGTTGCGCTTTCAATAAGCCTGTTGAATATTGAGAACCAGTTAGTCAGAAGAGCACGGAAGACTCTTGTTTTGAATTTTTTGGAGTCCCATTTAGTGTTTGGAACCTCTTTTAGCTTTTAACGCTGAGGCTAGAGAAATTTCATTAATAAGTACTCCCATAATTTATGCACAGGCCAACAGGTATTGTCAACTAATGACTGCATCTGACTGCATTCTGTACTCCTGTTAAACACTGCAGTCTCTTTTGCAGTATTTGAGATGGGCTTCGACTGCAACCTATTCCCCCTGTTACTCTATATAAAGTATTGTAGTTTGGACCCCTGGATCCCAGGCAGTCTCTGTCTAATGATTACAGCCTGTAATAAGGGTGTGGCTCAAACTTGTAAACAAACTTTCTGTAATTTCTGTAGTGTACTACCCAATCAGCATATTCTTTCCTCTCTGAGCTTTCTGCGATTGCATCCAGATATATAACGCACCAAGTGACTTACACCTAAAACTAGCCAGGACTATTGGCTATGTCAATGGCTAGTAGCTGTTTATGATAAATGAATGAAAACAATGATTTTGATGTACCGGATTAATATTGAAAATGTTTCAGTTCTGAAATTGTGAGACTGTAAATTAAGCATTACAGAGGCCAGAGAAAGGAGTAGTCATTTACAGAGTGTCCCAGTTGCTCCTGTTAGGTTCATTCTATGTTTGACATATATGCCCTTTTTCTCTTACCACCTCCATGTGTATATCATAGACCTTCTCTTTTCTCTTTAGCACCCTCTTTTTCACTGTCTCCAGAATGCACTTCTTCACATCTCCTTCACTTCGCCACCCTCCAAATGCAAAACACACACACTCACTTGTAAGCACTGCATTTTCTTTTACTTTCACCTTGTCAATATTTTAACTCCTGTTTACCTTCTTTACTCACTTGTGCACAGAATCTCAGTTGCAACTGGAATACATGACCAGTGCTCAGTGCGCTCAGCAAAGAGGCCAGGTATTGGATGACCATGTATTCTGTACACCTTTTAGACCCACAGACGGGTACTATGAAAAACTCACACTACCTTCAACCTACACTCCAGAGCTCTTGATCGTGGCGACTTATAAACACCAAGATGCGACTCAGTACAAAGTATGCACCATACACCAGTATTATGCTACCAAAAGAAAATACAGAAACAAAATATCCTAGAAATAGGTTACCTAATCTTGCATTTCCTAAGAGTGTTAAACATGTGAAATATATCCAGAAACTAAATCGCTGACGTATTACTTTAAAGTTTGTTTACATTCAGTGCTCAGAAATGTATCATTGGAGAACCGGGCAGTCCTGGCCCACGTAAAGCTCTGCAGGCAGTGAGTACCTTGTGCGAATGAAGGCAGCCTGTACCCCTGTTACAAGTATGGCAGCACTATTTGTACTTCTGTATTTCCACCTCAGGACCGCCAACTGTAGCCCTGTTAATTCTTGTTAGGCAATGCAATTTGGGCCCCTTTTCCTTGTGGGTAAGGACTGAAGACTCCTTCACCCAGTGACATGGGTACTTTACTGGCATGGTACTTTTATGTTCAGCCTTGTCCTCTCGCAAGGTGTAGATCATTAATAAGGTACAGATTCTCTGCAGCCTTGACTGTACCACAAATTGCACCTATACTTTAGGAAGAGTGGAGCCTAAGGTACTTGCCTAGTCCTCAGAAGCTCTAATATACTTGTATACAAGAGTGTCCAGAACCAAAGCGCTACATATTCAGACAAATGACAGAAACACACTTTTTAGGTGCACCCAGTGCTATAAATGGGCAGGTACTCTCGGGTACTCGGTACCTGCACTTCTTAATTTGGAAGGAATAATTCCGGCACTTTTCACCACTGCTCTGATGCTTTTAATAGGAGAGTACCGGTAAGACTCAGCAGCAAACAGGTAACCTGCGACAAGGGGTACCTGCACTCCATTTCAAGCACTGGGTGTGCCTAACTTGCCGGCCTCGCCTTTCCCTTCTTCCATGTACCAGTGTGGCTCACTACCGCTCTCCTTTCTCTTCTGATTGGAAGATGAACCCGAAGACTTGGCTCCGATGATAATCCGTATTCTTCTGAGGAGCGCAGTAACGTGAGAAAGTCGGTGTTATGCTCTTAGCTTCTGAACCTGTTGCTTTCTGAAGTTTTTAAATGACCACGGTGAGCAGTGCTGTGTGCCACTCATCGCAGTATTTGATGTTAGTGCCAGCAACGATGTTGACACGAGTTGAATTTATCTTGAGTCCCAAAAGAGGGCTCTCCTGTAAGGTTTTTGAATTGATCATGCCGTGGTTGCAACAGTTAGGACTGAATACACATGTATTTGGGTCTATCAACTGGCTTCCAGTTCACGTTTTTATTATTGCTATGTTTATCAGTAAAACATGTGATACTTATATTGGATTTTGCTTTGAGAAAAAAAGTTGATTACAAATGGTGGCAATAACGGGGAATTCTACTTCGTGAAACCCCTTGTGTAGAGTGAAGTCAGAGAAAGAACGTTTTTACTTTTCAGAGAAAATATAGCGTTTTGCAATTCCGTACTGAAGGGTAAATACCCAAATGTAAGTTTAATTTGACGTTTTTTTACCTTCAAGCGTGGATATGGTTTTTCCTCAGAGGCTTGAGTGTCCATCCTGTCAGAATTCCGTCAGACTTCCGTATTGTCAAGAAATTTGTTTTAAGGCTGATCTTGTACGTCACAGGCAAGCTGGTTACTTTAAACATAGGCTGTATGTCTTCCACATAAATATATTACTGAATGAACATAAGATTATCCTGTCATTTTGGATGGTTTAGCTAGATGGTTAAGCACAGTGGTTTAGTACAGAGGGCCGTCGTTTGATGTGTATCTTTGCTCCTTCACCACAATAAAGTAAAGTCCACAACAAAAGCTTCTTATTTGCTCTGTTGACCTTTTTTGCTTTTTACATTCATTGTAACTTTAAGAGCCTACATATTGCACTGAAACGCCATTGGGAAAACCGGTAACATTTTGAAATGGAAACTTCCGCTACAGAACCGAAGGTGCTTATTTCTTACGATATGTTGATTAATAAATCACAGGCATGGTGCACAGTGTTGTAAGGATACAACTGGCATTAACAGTGTTGGAGGAAGTTGAGAGAGGATGGAAGAAGTTGGGCCATGGATGACTTAGATGCTTAATTTTGTATTTTTTGTTTAAACAATCCAAATAAAACCACCGGATATTCTGTTACCCCTCTTTTCCTATAAAACACAATAGTTTTAATTTGCTATGTAACTGTTGCAATAGGGGTTCCATACAACACCCACAGATCCCTTGTTTGGTAAGACTTCTGCTGAATTAAGAAATCATGTTACAATCGCGTCTGACTGCACAGCGTGCTGTGTGCAGAATTTGGCCATATTTTACAAATTGGTTGATTTTGGATCTTCCAACGTGATGCTTGCAGTATTTTGCTGATGCTTGTGTCAATATTTTAGTAACTGGGTGCTCTTGTCATTAAAGTATGAAAACTCTGTAAAACTGTGTTCTTTTACGCATATCTATTGTACTAACTTTACATACCTAAGGATCACGAAAGGTTACGTTGTCTCTATTTCGTACACTTTGTTACCTCTCTGAGTAGGACACATGCTGGAGTTGAGGTACCATGATTGTATATTGTGATGGAAACGTTTAGCAGCAGGAAATCCCCAAAACTGCCGCATTTCTTAACTCAGCTCAACTCGACACTCTGCTGCACTGCCTATTTCCAGGTTAGGGTAGGGGCAAACATCCTAGTCTCAAACGCACCTAACTTTTAGAAACACTTGAAGCCACACTTTTTTTTCTTCACTAACCTTCTCAAGCTGGTATTTTGATTTGGCTAAAGCGACCTTCTGGGTGAAATGTGCAGCCATTGTTTGGTCATCCATTCTGAACATAAACCATGGTTTGTTAATGAACATAAAACAGGGCCTTCATCTTTCTGAGAAAGTGTTGAAATGCAAACTTTGCCGCAGCTAAGGTCTCAAGCTCAGTATGTGCTTTAAAAGCTTACATTCGACTCTGGCCTCCTTCAGACCTACCCGAGACTGTGTTTATATTTATCGGACTACTTAACATCTATTATTTATGAAGGTATTTAAGCGCCTTTGCTCCTTGCGGCTCCTATTTCAATACATATTGTTAGGTTTTTATATCTGTTATATAGTCTAAAATTGGGAGAGACTGAACACTACCACATATGCTCTAGAGGAATTATTGAAAATCAGTTTAAAATTAAATATTTATAAAATGATCAAGACCATAAAGGCACATTGTTGATTGGGATGGGTTGGTTTCTTCTTTGCTTGTGTTCTTGCGTGCACTGCCTAGGTTGCTTGTGTGCTTTACTCAGTTCTTTGTTCCACTGCTGTACACTCACTTCTTCCTCTCTTCCCCATTGTTCTCTTCCTGCCATTTCTCCTTTCTGCAACTTTGATATATCTTGCGATTTGAATTTCATCTGATCTGATTTGTTCTCTTCTTCCTCACAGTTACAGATGAAGACACAGTCAAGAGGTATTTTGCCAAGTTTGAGGAGAAGTTCTTCCAGACCTGTGAAAAGGAACTTGCCAAAATCAATACCTTTTATTCAGGTAAGGGCAGTCAGCACGCATGCAGGTAAAGTTACTCTGAACAATACCTTCGTTTCAGGGGATTTGTGGGTTATAGTTGACGGATGTTTAATATATTTTTATCTGTCTACACACAGGACTAATTATTTGCAGTAAAAGAGGGATTGACATTAGAAGGGTTTGGGAAACCGGTGTCTGCTATGGTGTGCAGACGCTGAAAGTGAACTTCGCTGTTTTGGTGGCGTCATGCTCCATTGCAAGTCCTCTCGTAATGGGTGAGGAGAGCCGGGCTCGCCAACAGTCCTTTCATTCATGCTCAAATGACCTGCAGTGAATGGAAACCATGGTTGACAAATGCGCAGAAAAGTTTCGTACAACTTCTAGAGCATAACAACGCGAGTCATATTTTCTGTCCCTTCTTAATTTACAATTACATAGTCTTAGCTTTATCCATTTTTTTTTTACATCATTTCAGTTAGTGTAATCACCATTAATCACATTTTGCAGACTGATTGCCTTATTTAGATTGAATTAGATCAAGAAAGTTCTTTCTTAAACCAGTACTTCATTTCTGCAAACAAACTCATTGAGGAAAGGTGTTCAGACACTCATAACCTGTTTTCAGAAACCTATTACTAATTCCTTTGATTCAAACTCTGTAGAGTAACGTAACATGAAAAGAGGTAATAGTCGAGTGCTCCTCCAATCTTGACCACGCCTCAGTTACACTGCCTGCCTTCCCTAGATCACCCCATAAATCGCTAAAGAAGTTTAAATTCTTGTTATGACCACGTGCTTCCTCAGAGTTAACACTCGATTGGTGAGTACAGCTTGGATATTGATTGCTTTGGAAGACAGCCTTACGAACTGAAAGCCTTTTGTTCACTCTTAGTGAAAACATTGGCATCTTCCGGCACTGCAGACATAGATTGTGTGCGCACCTTTCCAGAATCTTCGCGTTTCCAGAATCTGCACTTTTCCATTGCCCCAGTGAAGAGCAAGTTACTATTTCTGTTCAGTGAATAATAACCATATGGTGAACTGAATCTCGTCTTGCCTGAATAAAACTGAGGCACTGAGTTACAAGCTGTGCCTATCTTATGGTAATAATATGCATTTAACAGCCTTACTGTAGACCATCAATGAGGGCAATACATTTAAAATAATGCACAGTAATTTGCAGGACACACTACTTAAAATCCCTATCAAGAGTAATAAGTGTATCAACTTTGAATAATGGTCCGACTTTAAGAAGCTAGAAATCAGCTGGACACTGTTCCAGTGAACTTGAAGGCAAACATACAAAGCATTGCCATGGTCCAATTTGTAATAAATCAAAGCTTTATTCTCTGCGGAGTGTAATTCTCTTTGTACTAAAGATCCTGCTTGGCTTAGCTAGTGAACCTTGTTAAAAGGCCTCTCCACCACTGCGGTATTCTGCATGTGTAAAACTTAAATTGGGATCCCATACCACACCCAGATGATTTGCGACTTTGGTATAGCGTACCATCTCTGGTAGCTCTCGGCACATCCGCAGCCAGAACACTATCAGATTGGAGGGGACATCAGCCCTTCTCCGTCTATTCGCACAGGATCTGGAACAACATCCATTTATCCACCAGGACCGCCTCACCCCTGCTGCAATATGAAAAAGAGCTGAAGATCTACCTCTTTAAAGAACACTACAGTACAATGCAGCAGTCATCCTCTTCTTCTCCCTGAACTCAGTTGCCTCTTCAGTCATGTTTACTGCATCTTTGCATTTGATTCTGTGAAGTACTCTACTACATTTCAGCTAGGTTTGCGCTATACGAATACTACTTTTTACATATATCTATATAAAGGATATTCTGTAGCTAAAGAGAGCTGCACTGTGCATGGTGCAGGATTAGCTAACACAAGGTAAAATCATATACCTGGTAAGATTTACCTCGAGTCCATAGTGTTTCAGTTATTTCCTACAACACTGCGGGCCTTTCCCACACACAGAATAAGCTATAGTGTGGGCTACCGTCCCACTGATAAGTCTTCATGCTTTCGGACATCATATCTTGCCTGGCATCCGATATTTACTTGCATTATTGTTTCACCTGCTGACAATGCCATTTTAATGTTCCAGCCAAGCCAGTTCGTTTAGATCCCATCTTCAGATGCCAATAACTGTCCAGCAGAAACCAACTCTAGAAATGTGCCATAGTTTCGGTTTTTGGGATGCTGCCCAACATATAGACTTTAAACCTCAACTTGATTACCTCATCTCATTCATATTTTTGATAAAACCGGATAAGTATTTTTGTCTCCCCATTTACTGTTGACTAAAGGGTCGTTACTCTGCCTGCCTGTACTCTATAGACTGTCGGACTGACGCATCTTTTAGTCAATAGCTAATGGGGTGATTAAAATACATCGCAGGTCATAGACAGTGAATCAATACATTGTTGCAGTGCATTGGAAATGCATTTGTACTCCTAAAAGTTTTTTTGCAACTAAATGCGATTTGTGCCTATAAAATATTTCCACACTCCTGTCGATGTTGAACCTGGGTGATTTTGCACCGTGAAGTGATTTCACACCTAAGTGTGATTTGTGCTTCTAAATGTTTTCCACAGTCATGTTGATATCGATCCACAGGTGATTTTGCGCTTCAGGGGGCAGTCAACCAAACGTGATTTCTTACTGATATACTCCTTTTCAACCTGATATGACATCTCACTACCACATTTAATCTCCGCACTGCAAGATTTCACACCTAAATATGATACCACAAACTTTGCACTAATGGTGATTCTGCACCCAAATGCAGTTGCGCACCTAAACCTGCTTTTTACTCGCAAAAATGTTTTTGTACCTATATATGTCTGAACACTCTGGTGTTGCAAGAAGGGTAATTTTGCACTTAAATGTACATTTTTCCACTGCAAGTAATTTTGCTCTCCTGTTGATGTTATGCCAAGGGTGATTTTGTACCTAAATATGTTTTTGCTTCTAAATGTGATTGTGGTCCAATTAGTGTTTAAAAAATCCTTCTGATCTTGCACCTAGATTCTCAGATACATCTGATTTGTTCTTCTAAACAGTTAGACTTTGAGGTTTCTGGTTGGCAAAGTATACACCCTGTCCGAGCTGGAGCCACAATCCTATTCAGGTTAAGTCCGATACACAACCTAAATTAACCTGTGCTCACCCTCTGGTAGCTTAGAACAGAGTAGTCAGGCTTAACTTAAGAGGCAATGTGTAACGTATTTGTGCAACACTTTAATTACAGTAACACAGTGAAAACACTACAAAAAGACCCCACACCAGTTTAGAAAAATAGAGGATATTTATCCAAGTAAAGCAAGACCAAAATGCCCAAAATTGAGTTGAGATGTGAAGTTTTAAATATTACATCCAAAAACAGTGATTAAAAGTCAATAGAGCTTAAAAGGTTACTTGAGGTCGTGGTAGACTGGGGTAAATCTAAAGTTCAGCCCAACTGTGATGGAGAGCAGGCTGGCCACAGAACTCACACAGGGCTCTCTGAAAAAGTACCTTGTACAGAGCAGGCGTTGGCGTCTGACTTCACTGCGTCGGTTCAGATTCATGCAGCTGGGTCAGCGCGTCTGAGTCAAGCCTCACAGTCGGTGTCGAAGGATCAGCTCTGCGTCAATGTCAAACCTTGCAGTGGGTGTCGAAGGATCGGTGCTGCGTTGTGTTGAAGCTCGCAGTCGAGATCCGCGACGTTGTCGAATTGGCACTGCGTTAGTTTGATCAGGGCAAAGGTGTCATTGCGTCACGTTTTGCAGAAAACAGCTGCAGAACCCACTTCTGAGGCCCAGGACCGGAGTGGGCACCTCAGGTAAGGGTAGGACTCAGAGATGACCGAGATCAGCAGAGTTGTAATAAGTCTTTTGTGTCCTGAGACTTCAGAAAACAGGAGGCAAGTCAACAATCCCTTGTAGAGACTTGGGTTCAAACATGTAGAGAGCAGGGCCAGTCCCTCTCACTCCCAGGCAAGAAGCAGCAGGCCAATGCAGCTGACCAGGTAGCAAAGTGGCAGTCCCTCTTACAGCATGGCAATCAACAGGCCAGCACAGCAAAGCTGTTAGCAAAGTGGCAGTCGCTCCTACAGCACAGCAGCTCTTCTTCCAGGCAGAATGTCCTTGGTTCCACCAATGTTCTGAATTGGTGGTGTCAGGGGTCCAGTACTTAAATGTGCCTTTGAAGTGGGGGAGACATCAAAGAGGCCTTTGAAAATCACAAGGTCCCTGCTTCTCCTGCCCTGGCTCCGAACACGCTACAGGGGGATATGCAGCTCTTTGTGTGGGGGACAGGCTCAGCCCTATTTAGGTGCAAGTGTGAGCGTCTCTCTCCCAATCTACCTCAGGAAGGCCCATCAGCATGGTGACGGGCAATAAAGATGCAAATGTCACACCCTAGCTCCCTTTGTGTGACTGTCTAGATGAAATTTACAAAGCCCAGCTATCACCCAATCCGGACGTGTATTCAGAGACAGGCAGTGGCACAGAATGGTTTAAGTAAGAAAACACCAACTTGCTAAAAGTGGTATTTTCAGGCTTACAATTTAAAATCCGACTTCACCGTAAGTTGTGATTTTAAACTATGAATCCAGAGACACCAAACTCTAACTCTCTATCTTTTCCCAATTGGAAATTACACTTAAAAGATGTTTTACGGCAATCCCAATGTTAACCTATTGGAGAGATAGGCCTTGCGGTAGTGAAAAACAAATGCTGCAGTTATTCACTTCCAGGACATATAAAACTCAAAAGTATATGTCCTACCTTTTTAATACACTGCTCCCAGCCCATTGGACTGCCAAGGGCCTACCTTAGGGGTGACTTGCATGTAATAAAAGGGAAAGTTGGGGTATAGCAAGTAAACTTGCCAGGTCAAAATGGCAGTTTAAAACTGTATACACATGCTGTGCAGTGGCAGACCTGAGCAATGTTTAAAGGGCTACTGAGAGGGTGGTACAATCAGTGCTGCAGGTCCACTAGTAGAATTTTATTTACAGGCCATGGTCACATATAGTGCACTTCACTAGGGACTTATAAGTAGATTAAATATGTCCATTGTGGATAAGCCAATGTTACCATGCTTTGCGTACAGAGCATATGCACTTTAGTAGTGATTAGCAGTGGTAAAGTGCCTAGAATCCTAAAGCCAGCAAAAATGTAGTCTGTAAAAGAGGAGGCCAGAAGGCAAGAAGTCAGGGGAAACCACACCAAGGATGCCAGATCTAACATACACGTTTCCTACTCTTATGTGAATTTTGTACTTTGGGTACATTTACACCTTATTGTGCTGTCACCCTCACTTGTTGTCATATTGATGCACACCCTTTAGATTTTATGTGACATCATACTACTGCATTTTATTTCTGTACTGCAAGTTTTTGCACCGAAATATGATGCCACTTACCTGCTGACTTCGCACCAAGGGTGGTTTTGCACATTCATGTTTGTGCACCTACAAGTGACTTGTGCTTCTAAATGTAATACCCTACAGTTGCATATTGCAACTGTCCCTAACTGAATGTGTGTATCAGCGCCTATATGTTCTTTGTGTGATCTTATTTGGCTACCAAAACAAAGAGCTTTTATCAGATCACACCTCAGAGATCCTATTCCACCCTCTTTTATCCAAACCTTTCCTTCAATACCACAAACACCGAACTCTGAGGACCTGCCCGGAAACTATAAGCGTAAACAAATACCATAGTCTCAAAATGGACTCCATTAAAACTGACCTACTGTTAGGGCCAAATCTTCCTTTTCCAAACTCTATACTTTTTTAGGTCTCGCCTGAGACGGCGCATGTGCTGTCGCTTGCGACGATCTATTGTATCTAAATGCTATTTAAAAACTCTTTAAAAAGGGACTTTTAGGCTGCCTACTACTTAGCATTGGTTGGCTTCATTCTCACTCTTATTTGGTTCCTTTTCATAGTTGAGCGTGTGTCAGTGAATGCTGCCTTCACTTTGTCTCCAAATGTTTCTTATCTTCCCTGGAGCATGGACCAAGTGCAGATTTATTTCTTGATTACTGTTTTTCCTTGCTACTTGCGCTTGGATTGTGATACTTTTTTTGTGTGTGCTTTTGCTTGCAAGAATACTTGAAATCATCAGCGTTGACACTTGCCCTTCTGGTATTTCCAAGAGCTGAACACAAAACATTGTGGCATGTGACCAATTTCTGAAACGTACATTTTGGTTGCCTGTTGCTTTTATTGATTACTCTCTTCATTTAAGACTGTTTCCATACAGTGTGTGTTTTTCTGAATTAACATTTGTAGGTGTCACATTTACCTTTTTTGGTTACCTCTGTTATAATTTTGAGAATGTTATATTCATCGTCAAACACAGGGATTTAAAAAGGTTTACGTTTCAGCTTTAAGTCACCATCAGGTCACCCTTACCTCCCTTTACCTCTACCCACCCCTGAATCTTTAAGTTACCTTCGCCTCCATTTACCTCTATTCACCCCTAAATCCTCAAGACCCCCTCCCCGCACCTTACCTATACCCACCCCTGATCCCTCTAGTCACCCTCACCTCCCTTTACCCACTCCTGAACCCTAAAGTCATCATTACCTACTTTCACCTCTACCCATCCTTAAACGTTAAATGTTATTGAAAAAAATACCTGCTTGGTAAAGTATTGAATGTTAAAGGTACAAATAGTTACCTGCATGCTAAAGACATTTTAGTAAACGGCCTGCATGGTAAAGGCTGTATGGTAAAAAGCTGTTTCCCCTCAGGCAGGACACATCCCCCGCCCCTTCCTTAAACACTCTCCTACCTACACCCTAACGCCCCTAAATGTTTTGGGAGCACTTTTTGTTATTTTATGCCCATCAGAATGCTTGGCGGGCATCACTGCATCTTTGACAGTTACCCCCCCCATACTTTAGGTCCTGCCTAAGGCAGCACACTCGCTGCCGCATGCAAGAAATTTAGTTTACTTACAGTGAGCTTAGAGCCCGCTCATTGGTTACCATTGGTTGGCTTCATTGTCATTCTCATTTCCTTGCTTCTCTTTGATCAGCGAGTGACTGCTTCACACACTTCGTGTGTTTGTCCCTACCATGAATGATGTCCCACCCAAATTCTGCTTCCTTTGACCAGTGTCCTTCCACTGCTTGCCACCTGCACCCCCCTACCTACCTCCCTTATTGTTGCTTGCCCTGAAGCCCCCATCCTTCTCCTGCGTTGTTGCTTGCCCGCTCCACCCTTGCACCTTCCCCAATTGTTACTTGTCTCGTCCACCTCCCAGCAGAGAAAAAGCTGCTAACAATCATGCCAAGATGCTACAAAGATGCATACGGCAATGCACTTCCTGCTCCGTATCGCCTTTTTGGCAATGTGTTCATGTAGGGCCAACACGGTGGGGTTCAGCTCGGACGTAAGACAATTTATTGTTTTTTTTTGTGAAGACAGAAAAAAATCCCATAATAAGAAATTGGATCTTTTCCCTTCACGGTCGGTGCTGGCTGCGTCATAACATTTTCTTTTCTAGCTTTCATCCTACTGTGCAGCATGACTAAAAGAAACTGACCAAGTCAATAGCTCTCCCATAGGCGAGAACTATTGACTCTGCCAATGCTTGTCTTCTTAGTATAAAAGAACACAAAAATATCTTACAGGAAAGACATTTCTATCTCGGGCTACCATGACTTGAAAGGTGTCTACCTTATATCGGATATCAACCTTCATATCTTAACCACATGGTTTGTTACCCCAAAGGCCCTTAAAGCTTCTTCCACGGCTAGAGATGCCAAAACCGATAAACTGCTTACCATATCTACTGACTACAATCACACTAGGTCACCCCATTCTGCTGCCCCTATTCTTTCTGTTATCACCCCTGGAGAATGAAACCAGGCAGCATAATTCCTTTAGAAATAAATTAGCTGAATTACTGTTAAGGACCAAAGCCACAACCCTCTGAGTAGCCATAATCATTCCTTGATACAGCTCCCTTTGTCAGCCAATCTCCAAGCCTGACAATTTTCCACAGAAGGGTTCCATTACTCATAGGCATGATTAACATGAGAGATGTGATTAATCACCACTTAGGTCTTTACAGCCACTTACTATTGACCACAGCATAAATCTCCCCAAAATAAACTGCTTGACATCAAACTGAAGCTGACTCACCTGCAGGAGTGTAAACAGTCAGCAAACCACACCCTTTTAACCTGCCTAAACTCCCCACCATCTCTGCTGTTTCAGCTAGTGCAACATCCTTACTTAAGAGTCAACATTCACAGCAGACTCAATGCTTTTAAGCATTCCTTCTCAAATGTTACCTCTAACGCACCCAACACACTCAAATACTTTGTGGTCGTCGATCCCAGAAAACATTCTATTACCACAGTCCCCGGAGTAAGATATCCTAAACACAATCAAAGATCAGTCTGCCCAAGCAACCCAAGAAGAGTCACCCTCTGTCAACCCATCTACTCTTCATCCCAGCAAGAACATTGCCTTGGATACTGGGCACTTAGATGAGTTTTTGGGCACAGAAAA
The DNA here is from genome assembly GCF_964204655.1 of Triturus cristatus. Taxonomy (NCBI): domain Eukaryota; kingdom Metazoa; phylum Chordata; class Amphibia; order Caudata; family Salamandridae; genus Triturus; species Triturus cristatus. The sequence goes on along the minus strand of NC_140586.1, from coordinate 356,442,352 downwards.
AGGACATGGGTTTACAGCTATGAAGTGACAGCCCTTTTTGAGGGTCTGGCCGAGTCGAAACTGGTCTAGGGAACACTATGTAGTTGTCCCCTGCAAGTTGACCATTCCCTTCTACAGTTTGGGATCTCCTCTCTGGAGATGCATGAAGATCTGTCGCTGAGAGTAACTCTTACATGTGATTACAGGATCAATCCTTGCTGCTCCGGACTATCATGTTGCTGTACAATATCTAGTTCATTACTATTCAATCAATCAATCAATCATGGAATTTATAGCGCGCACTACTCACCCGGAAGGGTCTCAAGGCGCTTGGGGGAGGGGGTCTGCTACTGCTCGAACAGCCAGGTCTTGAGCTGTTTCCTGAAGGCGAAGTGGTCCTGGGTCAGCCGCAGGTGGACGGGCAGGGAGTTCCATGTCTTGGCCGCTAGGTAGGAGAAGGATCTTCCTCCGGCGGTGGCTCTCTGGATGCGAGGGACGGCGGCGAGGGCGAGGTTTGCGGATCGTAGCTGTCGGGTGGGCGTGTAGAAAGTCAGGCGGTCGTTGAGGTACCTTGGGCCCAGGTCGTGGAGGGATTTGTGTGCGTGGGTGAGGAGTCTGAACGTGATCCTCTTGTTGACAGGGAGCCAGTGCAGGTCTCTCAGGTGGCTCGAGATGTGGCTGCGTCGGGGGGCGTCCAGGATGAGACGGGCGGAGGCGTTCTGGATACGCTGAAGTCTTTTCAGAAGCTTGGCTGTAGTGCCGGCGTAGAGGGTGTTTCCGTAGTCTAGTCTGCTGGTGACGAGGGCCTGGGTGACAGTCTTCCTGGTCTCGGTCGGGATCCATCTGAAGATCTTGCGGAGCATGCGGAGGTTGTGGAAGCAAGATGAGGAGACAGCGTTGACTTGTCTGGTCATCGATAGGGAGGAGTCCAGGATGACGCCCAGGTTGCGTGCGTGGTCCGTTGGCTTGGGTGCGGTGCCCAGGGCCGGGGGCCACCAGGAGTCGTCCCATGCGGAGGGCGACGGTCCCAGGATGAGGACTTCTGTCTTGTCCGTGTTCAACTTCAGGCGGCTGATGTTCATCCATTCGGCGACATCTTTCATCCCTTCGTGTAGGTCGGCTTTGGCGGTGTCGGGGTCTCTGGTGAGGGAGAGAATCAGCTGGGTGTCATCGGCGTAGGAAATGATGTTGAGGTTGTGTTGGCGTGCGATGGCAGCGAGGGGTTTCATGTAGATGTTGAAGAGAGTGGGGCTGAGCGACGATCCTTGCGGGACGCCGCAGATGACTTCGGTGGCCTCAGAGCGGAACGGAGGGAGGCGTACTCTCTGTGTTCTGCCGGAGAGGAATGAGATGATCCATTCCAGAGCAGTCCCCTGGATGCCGGTGTCATTGAGGCGTTGGACTAGGGTGCGGTGGCAGACCGTGTCAAATGCTGCGGAGAGGTCAAGGAGGATGAGTGCCGCTGTTTCACCTTTGTCGAGCAGGGCTCGGATGTCGTCGGTGGCTGCGATGAGGGCGGTCTCGGTACTGTGGTTGGCTCTGAATCCGGATTGCGATGGGTCGAGGGATCCGTTCGTCTCGAGGAAGGCGGCCAGCTGCTTGTTGACGACCTTCTCGATGACTTTGGCAGGGAATGGAAGGAGCGAGATTGGGCGGAAGTTCTTGAGGTCGGTCGGGTCCGCTGTTGGTTTTTTCAGTAGTGCGCTGAGCTCGGCGTGCTTCCAGCTCTCCGGGAAGGTGGCTGTGTCGAAGGAGGCGTTGAGGATGTCTCGGAGGTGAGGTGCGATGGTAGAGGCGGCCTTGTTGAAGACATGGTGGGGGCATGGGTCGGTCGGAGATCCGGAGTGGATGGTGTTCATCATGCGTGTCGTGTCTTCGGTGGCCACTTTGGTCCATGTCTGGAGGATAGCGGCGGGGTGTGTAGGTTCGGTCGATGGGTGCGGGGGTGGAGCGCCGAAACTGTTGTGGATGTCGGCGATCTTGCGGTGGAAGTACGAGGCGAGGGAGTCGCAGAGGTCCTGCGAGGGGGTGATGTCGTTGTTGCCGGCGCTGGGGTTGGAGAACTCCTTGACGATGTTGAAGAGCTCCTTGCTGTCATGGGCGTTCTTGTCCAGTCGTTCCTTCAAAGATTTCTTCTTGGTGGTGCGGATGAGCTGATGATGTCTGCGGGTGGCGAGTTTGAGGGCGGTTCTGTTGTCGGTGGTCTTGTCGAGGCGCCAGGCCTTCTCGAGGGTGCGGCAGGCCTTCTTGGAGTCCTTGAGTTCGTCGGTGAACCAGGGGGCCTTCTTGCTTCTGGGCCTGGTGAGAGGGTTCTTCAGTGGGGCGAGGTCGTTGGCACAGGAGGTCAGCCATTGCGTGAGGTCGAGGGCTGCTGTGTTAGGGTCCGTTGTCCTGACCGGTGGGTTCTGGCTGAGGGAGGTGGTGAGCTGGTCGACGGTGATCTTGCTCCAGTTTCTGTGGGGAACCTGCTTCGGGTGGTGCTGGACCGTGTTCTTCTTGAAGCTGAAGTGGACGCAGCTGTGGTCAGTCCAGTGGAGTCCGGTGCAGTGGCTGAAGGTGACGTGCTTGCTGGATGAGAAGAGGGGGTCGAGCGTGTGGCCGGCGTGGTGGGTGGGGGTGTTGACCAGTTGCTGGAGTCCGAGGTTGGCGAGGTTGTCCAGCAGGGTGGTCGTGTTGCGGTCGTTGTTGTTCTCCAGGTGGAAGTTGAGGTCCCCGAGGAGGATGTAGTCGGCGGAGGGGAGGGCGTGAGGGCTGATGAAGTCCGTGATGTCTTCGCAGAACTGTGCGCGTGGTCCCGGGGGTCTGTAGATGAGGGTGCCTCTGAGGGTAGTCTTGGGGTCGGTGTGGATCTGGAAGTGCAGGTATTCGGCGGTGTTGAATGCGTCGGTGGAGTCAGTCGAGATGCGAATGGTGTCTTTGTGTACGATGGCGATCCCTCCTCCGGTCTGGTTGACGCGATCCCTCCTGATGATCTTGTAGCCGTCCGGGATGGCTATGGCGATGTCGGGGGCTGAGGAGGTGTTCATCCAGGTTTCCGTGAGGAAGGCGACATCTGGAGATGCGGTGTCGAGGAGGTTCCAGAGTTCCACGGCGTGTCTGTGGACGGAGCGTGTGTTGATCAGGATGCACTTGAGGTGGTTGCTGTTGTCCGTCTTGGTGGGCGTGGTGCTTGTTTGGAGGCAGGAGAAGTTGCAGGATCGGCAGGCGAAGGGTCCATGGGTGTGTCGCGGGGACGCTCGGTAGCACCCGGGGGCTCGGGCGGTTTTGAGTGCGATGAGTGTAGCGAAGTCGTAGGTCCTGCGGGGGGGCTGGCGGGCGCGGGGGCCAGGGGGTCTGGCGCTGGGCGCGGTCCAGGCACGGACGGGCACAGACGGGCTTACCTTTGGCGCACCTTCGGCGCTCAGTCGGTGCTCCCGCTGCGCGCGTCCGCTGCGCGGTCGCTCAGGGGGCGTCATAAATAAGGAGCCGGGAGGGAGGGTCAGCTGGGAGGCGGGAGCGGGTTGTCCAATGGGCAGTGGGGGGAGGCGGGGACTGCAGGCGGGAGCAGGAAGGAGGAGAGCGGGTCAGCGGTGGCGAAAACGGCGGGAAAAAACGGAGCGGAAGTCACCGGGGCAGCGTCGGAGGTCAGCGGGCGAGGAGGGGCAGCAGCGGCAGGAAGCGACAGGCAGGAAGCAGGAGGCAGGAGGCGGCAGCGGCGTGAACCAGGTGAGTGGCGTCAGGCGGAGGTAACAGGGTGGGCAGGTGCCAGGCAGCGACAGGTAGGCAGAGCAGTGAGGGGGAGCGACCGGCTGTGGGGGCACAGGGGTCACACTGACCAGCCCGCTACTGTCCCTTTAAATAAGGAGCCGGGAGGGAGGGTCAGCTGGGAGGCGGGAGCGGGTTGTCCAATGGGCAGTGGGGGGAGGCGGGGACTGCAGGCGGGAGCAGGAAGGAGGAGAGCGGGTCAGCGGTGGCGAAAACGGCGGGAAAAAACGGAGCGGAAGTCACCGGGGCAGCGTCGGAGGTCAGCGGGCGAGGAGGGGCAGCAGCGGCAGGAAGCGACAGGCAGGAAGCAGGAGGCAGGAGGCGGCAGCGGCGTGAACCAGGTGAGTGGCGTCAGGCGGAGGTAACAGGGTGGGCAGGTGCCAGGCAGCGACAGGTAGGCAGAGCAGTGAGGGGGAGCGACCGGCTGTGGGGGCACAGGGGTCACACTGACCAGCCCGCTACTGTCCCTTTAAATAAGGAGCCGGGAGGGAGGGTCAGCTGGGAGGCGGGAGCGGGTTGTCCAATGGGCAGTGGGGGGAGGCGGGGACTGCAGGCGGGAGCAGGAAGGAGGAGAGCGGGTCAGCGGTGGCGAAAACGGCGGGAAAAAACGGAGCGGAAGTCACCGGGGCAGCGTCGGAGGTCAGCGGGCGAGGAGGGGCAGCAGCGGCAGGAAGCGACAGGCAGGAAGCAGGAGGCAGGAGGCGGCAGCGGCGTGAACCAGGTGAGTGGCGTCAGGCGGAGGTAACAGGGTGGGCAGGTGCCAGGCAGCGACAGGTAGGCAGAGCAGTGAGGGGGAGCGACCGGCTGTGGGGGCACAGGGGTCAGACTATTGTTAGCAGTCTGCTGGTGGAAAGAGTGAGACAGACTGCAGTGACTGCTCTGACTAGGATGTGGAGGTGAGATATGTCTGTTGTTGTGCCCATCACTCTTGTGGTTGGAGCTGGGTGTGACTCATGAGATGAGGCACTGCTTAAGCAGGAGGGCGTGAGTTCATATCCATGTAATCAAGCTATCCTGGCTGATGAGGGCTGAAAGCCCAAAACCGGTCCTAGGATGCTTGTTTCCGGTCCAGGGAGGACCTGCCTTGGAAGTTCGGGCTGGACTTTTCCCATGAGGCACAGGGTCAAGGCTGATTTGCATATGGCCAGGTCTAAACTAGGGTGGCATAGTGAGCAAAGGAATGACAGATTTAACCCAGATCTCTTAACTGGGGGTAAATGTTTTAATTTGTTCAGCATTCCGTCCATCAATTGTGTGTCTCTTGCTTTCTCGCCCTAAGTGCGCCGGGTATGCCCAGACGTGGGTCCTGGGCTCACTGTGCCACAGGAATCAAGCTATCCTGGCTGATGAGGGCTGAAAGCCTGAAACCGGTCCTAGGATGCTTGTTTCCGGTCCAGGGAGGACCTGGCTTGGCAGTTCGGGCTGGACTGTTCCCATGAGGCACAGTGTCAAGGCTGATTTGCATATGGCCAGGTCTAAACTGGGGTGGCATAGTGAGCAAAAGAATGATGGATTTAACCCAGATCTCTTGACTGGGGGTGAATGTTTTAATTTGTTCAGCATTCCGTCCATCAATTGTGTGTCTCTTGCTCATATCCATGGACCAGCCAGCAGCACTTGGTCTAATCTTCTGTCAACAGATCCCACAACAGCCATAAAAGTGGACTAATGGGGCTAATTAAAACCAGTATAATTAAAGGAGTGTTTCTCCAGAGGCTTTATACCATTCTGGGGTGGACTTTATTTGTGTGTGTGTGTTAACTCTATCCTGCTGAGTGCCGAGTAGCCAGTACTACCACAGTGAATATATACATCTAGTTACAGTGCAGCTAGATACATGAACATCTGAAATTATTATGTTTGTGTATATATGTCTTCATATTTGTATGTGTAAAGCACCCTAAATGGCGTGGTCCCTGTTGTTTAAAATGTCCAACCCAACTTTCACTATTGCCCTCTCCAAGACTGTGATTTCAATACTATTTCCCTGACAGAAATCTAGTACTGCTCATTTTCCACACCACTGTTTTACCTCTAGGACATAACTTCCTCCACCTCAACAGAGCAGAAAAAGTTGCTTGCCTTTATCCACAAGCAGTCCCTTAAGCGCACATCTTTAAATGTCCTACTGTGGAAATTACAAACACAGGACCTAAACCACTGAGGCTAAGCATTTTCTATTGCCCACCTGGCATCAAAAAGAGTTTTATTGATATTTTGTTGATTTATAACACTAATCAACTCACCTCCTCTTGTGATGAGATTTTTTGGGGAGATTTCAACCCTCAGCTGGAAACACCAACACATCCCTCTTTAAATCCTTCTAATTGGACAACATTGCACTTTACCTAACAACAATACGTTTTGTATCCTGGGACTGATTTAATAAAGGAACATCCAATACACATTTCCACACCACTCAGATTGGTTGGTTCAGATGCAGCCTTTATTTCTTTTGATTTCCTGACCTTCATGCACCGTCACTGTGCGAAACTCGAGGCAGAAATTGTAAAGTCTAGAGACCCCTACCCCAAACACATTGACAACAGTCATTGGCAAAGTCTGCTTTAATGCACCAAGGTGTTCAAACAGAGGCATGCACAAATGTGCAACCTCTATGTGCAACCTGTCTTTTGTTATACTTATGTCCTGTTTTACCTTTAATTCCCCAAACATGTGGGGCTTCTTTTTTGTATCTTTTATTTCATTAGCTAGCTGTACTGGTGCCATTTCGCATCACAAGCTTCGGGGAAATATAACACAGGCATAGGAGGCACACAAAGGCACAGATCATTTGTGTACATTTTTGTATTGTTGTTTTAGCACAATAAATCCAGGACTATTGGCTTAGTAAATGCTTGTTTTATTTTCTTAGGACGTGGGAATTGCTACCCCTACTCTTTTTTTATTTTTGTTTTTTAATCTTCAAATTTTTTTCCCCTTCAAAATATGCACCAACCCCATTCTCCTTTTGATTTTTTTTATTATTGTGCTCTCCCTCACATCCATCTACATTGCCTTTGCTGTTCCCCTCCCCATTCCCTCAAACTCTTCTTTTTTTAGGTTTCCCCAAAGCCCGCACGTGTTATCACTTGCAAGACATTTTGTTACCAGTGGGCTTAGAACCGGCCTATTGCTTGCCATTGGTTGGCTTCGTTGCCACTCTCATTCCGTTGCTTCTCTTTGATCAGCACGTACCCGCCCTCCTGCTTCCTGTTGTTGCTTGCAGCCCCCACCACCCTCCCGCTCAGTGTTGTTTGCGCCCGCCCTCCCACTTTGTGTTGTTGCTTGTGCCCACACCCGCCCTCCATCATTGTGTTGCTTGCGTCCCTGCCTGCTCTCCTGTTTTGTTGCTTACACTCCACCCACCCTCCTGCTTTGTGCTTGTGCCCCAAACGCACCACGGTGCTGCTTGCACCCTACCCTATCGCACTGCGGTGCTTGTGCCCACCCATCCACCCTCCTGCACGGCGGTGCTGCTTGAGCCCATCCATCCCATACTGCAGCGCTGTTTGCGCTCCACCCTCCCACCCCGCGGTGCTGCTTGCACTCCAAGCACCGCGGTGCTGCTTACGCTCCACCCACCCTCCCGCACCGTGGTGCTGCTTACACCCCAACACCGCGGTGCTGCTTGCGCAACACCCACCCTCCCACACCGCGGTGCTGCTTGTGCCCCCCCACCCTCTCGCACTGCGGTGCTGCCTGCGCCCCACCCTCCCGCACCGCGTTGCTGCTTGTGCCCCCCACCCTCTCGCACTGCGGTGCTACTTGCTCCCCACCCTCCCGAACCACGGTGCTGCTTGCGCCCCACACTCCCGCACCGCGTGCTGCTTGCAAACACCATGGTGCTGCTTGGGTAGCACCGCTGCTTGCGCCCCACCCAACCTCCCGCACTGCGGTGTGCTGCTTGCACCCCTATCATGCACCGCAGTGTGCTGCTGGTGCCCCGCCCACCCACCCTCCCTCCTGCACCGCGGTGTGCTGCTGGTGCCCCACCTACCCTCCCTCCTGCACCGCGGTGTGCTGCTGGCGCCCCACCCACCTACCCTCCTGCACCGCGGTGTGCTGCTGGCACCCCACCCACCCTCCCACACCGCGGTGTGCTGCTGGCACCCCACCCACCCTCCCACACCGCGGTGTGCTGCTGGCACCCCACCCACCCTCCCACACCGCGGTGTGCTGCTGGCGCCTCACCCACCTTCCTGCACCGCTGTGCTGCTTGCGCTCCACCCACCCACCCCGCTGTGCTGCTTCTGCCCCACCCACCCTCACCGATGTGCTGCTTGCGCCCCACACACCTTCCCGCACCGCTGTGCTGCTTGCGCCCCAACACCACTGTACTGCTTGCGCCCCACCCAGCCCCTGTACCGCTGTGTTGCTAGCGCTCCACCTACCCCCGCACCGCTGTTGCTTGCACTCCACCAAACCTCTCACACCTCTGTGCTGCTTGCGCCCCACCCACCAAACCTCTCGCACCGCTGTGCTGCTTGCGCCCCACTCACCAAACCTCTCGCACGGCTGTGCTGCTTGCGCCTCACCCACCCACCCTCCAGCAACGCTGTACAGCTTGTGCCTCACCCACCCTCCCGCACCGCTGTGCTGCTTGCGCCATGACACCGCTGTCCTGCTTGGGCCCCACCTACCCACCTGCCATGCCACACCCACCCACCCTGCTGTGCCCCACCCAAGCTGTGCCACACCCACCCAAGCTGTACCCTAGCCAATGCTGTACCCCACCCGCCCGCTGTGCCCCAGCTGTGAATCACCCATCCACCAGCCCCACCTCACCCACCCGCTGGTCCCCACCCACCTACCCTCCCACTGTCCCACCCACCCACTATCCTGCCCTGCTGTGCCCCACCCACCATCCTGCCCGCTGTTGCTGCTGTGTCCAACCGAACCACCCTCCCTGCTGTACTCCACCCAACCACCCGTTGTGACCCACCAACCCTCCCGCCCTGCTGAGCCCCAACCCACCCTGCTATGCTCCAACTCACCCTTCTGTGCCCCACCCATGCGCTGTGCCCCACCCACCTACCCTCCCGCACCTCTCTGCCCCAAGCACCACGTGCAACTCTCCTGCAACGCATGCCCCACTCACCCTCCCGCACCACGTGCGCCAGACTCCCACCCACCCACCCTCCCGCACCACGTGCTCCAGACTCCCACCCACCCACCCTCCTGCACCACGTGCTCCAGACTCCCACCCACCCACCCTCCCGCACCACGTGCTCCAGACTCCCACCCACCCACCCTCCCGCACCACGTGCTCCAGACACCCACCCACCCTCCCGCACTGCGTGCTCCAGACTCCCACCCACCCAACCTCCCGCACCGCGTGCTCCAGACTCCCACCCACCTACCCTCCCGCACCACGAGCTCCAGACTCCCACCCACCCTCCCGCACCGCGTGCTCCAGACTCCCACCCACCCTCCCGCACCGCGTGCTCCAGACTCCCACCCACCCTCCCGCACCGCGTGCTCCAGACTCCCACCCACCCTCCCGCACCGCGTGCTCCAGACTCCCACCCACCCTCCCGCACCGCGTGCTCCAGACTCCCACCCACCCTCCCGCACTGCGTGCTCCAGACAACCACCCACCCACCCTCCCGCACTGCGTGCCCCAGACAACCCTCCCGCACTGCGTGCTCCAGACTCCCACCCACCCTCCTGCACTGCGTGCTCCAGACTCCCACCCACCCTCCCGCACTGCGTGCTCCAGACTCCCACCCACCCTCCCGCACTGCGTGCTCCAGACTCCCACCCACCCTCCCGCACTGCGTGCTCCAGACTCCCACCCACCCTCCCGCACTGCGTGCTCCAGACTCCCACCCACCCTCCCGCACTGCGTGCTCCAGACTCCCACCCACCCTCCCGCACTGCGTGCTCCAGACTCCCACCCACCCTCCCGCACTGCGTGCTCCAGACTCCCACCCACCCTCCCGCACTGCGTGCTCCAGACTCCCACCCACCCTCCCGCACTGCGTGCTCCAGACTCCCACCCACCCTCCCGCACTGCGTGCTCCAGACTCCCACCCACCCTCCCGCACCGCGGGACCCAGACTCCCACCCACCTTCCAGCACCGCGTGCTCCAGGCTCCCACCCACCCACCCTCCAGCACCGCGTGCTCCAGGCTCCCACCCACCCACCCTCCAGCACCGCGTGCTCCAGGCTCCCACCCACCCACCCTCCCGCACTGCGTGCTCCAGACAACCCTCCCGCACTGCGTGCTCCAGACTCCCTCCCACCCTCCCGCACTGCGTGCCCCAGATTCCCACCCACCCTCCCGCACCGCGTGCCCCAGATTCCCACCCACCCTCCCGCACCGCGTGCCCCAGATTCCCACCCACCCTCCCGCACTGCGTGCTCCAGACTCCCACCCACCCTCCTGCACTGCGTGCTCCAGACTCCCACCCACCCTCCCGCACCGCGGGACCCAGACTCCCACCCACCCTCCCGCACCGCGGGACCCAGACTCCCACCCACCCTCCCGCACTGCGTGCTCCAGACTCCCACCCACCCTCCCGCACCGCGGGACCCAGACTCCCACCCACCCTCCAGCACCGCGTGCTCCAGGCTCCCACCCACCCACCCTCCAGCACCGCGTGCTCCAGGCTCCCACCCACCCACCCTCCCGCACTGCGTGCTCCAGACAACCCTCCCGCACTGCGTGCTCCAGACTCCCACCCACCTGTGGAAATATGGATTTTTATGATCAGTTATGTCCCCTATCTTGGACCCCAACGGTTTCATGTATAAATCACAAGTACATGTATGTTCCCTCCAGTTCCAGTTATGAAGACGCAAACACATGTGCGTCCACCGTCAACATGTCCTCTTTCAGATCCGCCATGAATGGGCCGGATATTCCATTCCTAAGTATGAAAGGCCACCGGCTTTATATGGTTCACTTATGCCATTTTACAGTCCAGGCAAGTAGGCCCTGATTCTGCCATCAAGCCTTTTCTTGCCTTCTGCCTCTGAAAGCTTCAGTCTGAGCTCGCATCTGTATCCATGAACTTTGTCCTCATTCTCTGCGCAGCTAACGGTGCCTGACATCAGCCTGTTGCCTGCCAAAAACTGTATTTCACCTTCGAAATTATCTGCTCCGCTCCCTACCCAATACATTCCTGTCTAGTAGTTTAAGTAAACATTCTTCCAGCTACCGAGCAAAAGGCCCGGCTTCTCTGTCTTTATGCAAGTAATTCATAGCCCTGTTCTATGGAAGATTTCTGCCCCCGCATCTAGTATAGACACTTAGACGCTTGTACACGCACTAATAGTCAGTATAGTCAGTATAGAATAAGATTCTACTCTAAGAGACTTCTCTTTTGGATAACACAGTTCTTTAAACATAGGATGTTAGATATGATTTGGGATTAGGTTGACTTGACCCTCCAGACTTCTGTCGCCACATGTAGAGCTAAATGTCAAGTCCCCTTTACCCCCTAGTTGCACGTCAATCACACGTCATGCTGCTGCGCGCGCATTTCTGCCAAGTATTTCTGCTGACATTGCGAAATTCTTTCATGGAACCACCTTATTATGACATCATACCTGATGACGTTCCCTAGTTACACCCAGTTACACCCACTTTTGCTACGCATGTATGTTTTATCTTTACTGTCAATTGTTACGCCTCCTCCATTTGTTTCACTGTAATGCCTATTGTATAAAAATGATTACCTGTCAATAAAGTAAGGTCTTCACTTCCTGAACCTTCGTGGTGATGGAATATGGAGCGCATCAATTTAAATTGATTTTGGAATAAAGCCCGTTCCGAACCTCTAATACCACGGATTCTGCCTCTTATTTTACTGAGCTATTGTTATAGATTTTCCGCATCAAATTAAGTTCCGGTAATTAAATTATTTACCACATAAATGGCGCCCGAACAGGGACACTTTCTCATCTCACGCGCCGGCGGTGCGTTGCAGGCCCGGTCTCCTGCCATAGCTGGACGGACAAACAACGCGTACCCACAGGATTTCCTGTATCTCCCTCCTGCCGAGCGGGGGTAACTGAGGCTGCGATCAACACCCAGACGAGGCGGTGAGAAGTGCGAAGTATCCCGACCAGAGCCTAGCTGAGAGAGCAAGATCCGAGGTATACAGAGGCCCACCAGTTTCCGAAGTTTCCGAAGTTCCGAGTCGAGTCCAGTCCGGTTCAAGTTCAGTTCAGTTCCGAGGCCTTCCGTTCCGAGCTACCCGGTGAGTACCATTATCGGGGAGGCGTTCTGACGTGCACATAGGTTGTGCCGGTCAAGACGGGTTTGGGTACACAAATCTGGTCTGCACTGTTTCAGCAGTGTATCTGTACTGTTTAGCAGTATATCAAGTATGTCTAGTATATAATTCAGAATTACCTGGTTAGTACCGAGTATTATGCTTAGTGACTAGTTCCCTAAATAACCATCATTGTTTATTTCATTAAATGTTAAATGTTAAAATGTTTTAAATACGTTCTGTATATTGTGGTGTGAATGACTGTTCATTATTGTGTTTTATGGTATTAAACGTGTTCAAAATTAGGTATCAGATCAGTTCTCAATATGCCGCTCTTTTCGAAATTAAGACAGATCAAAACTAGGAAAGGGGTACTCGAAGAAGCTGTTCCCATTCCTCCTAGGGACACTCCAGGGTACTTCATGTATCATAAACATGGCCTAGATGCCATATTATTTCTTGATCTATGGGTAGACTACACCAAGGAATTACCAGAAAGTCAGAGATGGCCCGCAGCGGGGACCTGGGATGCAGATTGCATTATGAAAGTAGAAGAAGAATTATGGAAAAAGAAAGCTAGACAGTCACAGAAAGATGCCATTGAATTATGGCGTAAAGAATCATATAGACGCACAGAGAAAGCGCTCAGACAGGAAGAGAAAAGTAAGGAGAATTCAAATAAAGTTCGAGAAAGTGTATTAATTGAAGAAGGTACTCGAGTAAAGTCAGAACAAACAGACAGACAAAGAAATGCCCTTGTGAATGGTATGTATCCTCTTCTGGCCGAAGGATTACCTAAGGCTACTCCGGAAATACCAAAAGACTTGCCACCCCCATTGTTTCTGATAAAAGTACATCCCAAAGGGCATCCCAGATCCGCAGAAGATGTTTTTCTTTCCTCTTATTTAGACGACGCAGCTCCCGAGTATGCTAATGCTGCGCCACATAGACCGTCTGCCGAGGGGGTTCAACGCCAAGACCCTCCTCCGTCTGTACCTCTGCAACAGCAAACTCCGACACAAGTTCCGGCAAGCACATCTGTTTCTACATCTGCATCCACACCAATGGTTGCTATATCCCGTTCAACGAATCCTTTCACATCCAGCACCCCAGGTGGTGCTACCGGAGGTGCATCAAGCATTTTTTCTACGCCACCCAGAACAAATAAACTTTCCTTTCAAGAATTAGCCCACCAACGTACGCCCAAACTAGTAACTCCGAACACGCTCAAGGAACTTCTAATAGATTGTAGATATGACCCTGTGCCCGGAAAAGGGGACGAAATGATGCTGGCATCATTACGTATCCGACGAGCTGCAATATACTTAGGGAAGCTACCAGGAATGACTGCACATTTAGTAAATATATATCATTTTGTTCAGTCAGGGCGAGACCCTGAGAGTATTAATAGAGCGATGGAGTACCAAAAAGTGGAAATCCAGGGGGAACTGTTACGTTTCCTCATAAACTGTGTGATCAGAAATCAAGATCAACCAGGGGTAAGTCCGGCAGAAATGCAAATTCTTACCACTTGGGGTAAGAATATTTCAGAGGGGAGACACGATAAACGATCATGTATAGTAGCTATGAGCCGAAAGATCCGCAAAGAAATAGAACGAATACACGAAGAAAGATTAGCAGTAGACGAACCTGAACAAACCGAGGATGAGGAAGAATTAGAACTGCCCACAGGACAGTTAGAAACCATGGCCTATGTAGGTAGAGGAAGATCTTGCAATAATACTAGATGCTTTACTGATCCGATATGTCCGATACGTCCAGATAATAACAGAAAATTCCAAACTCCTATAATAAATACAAGGTCCCCCGAACATTCATTCCAAACCGCTGACAAATTACTCCGAGAACGAAGGGGTTATCATATACTCGATTCTATGGACGAACAAGAATTAGCCAGGTCAGCCGTACACTGGGTTGATAGTCCTGGAAAATATGGTGATGATACACTAGCGCATACGTTTTTGAACCTCGCCCCAGATGAACAGCGTTTAGCTGGTATCTATATGATTCAACAACTTCTTATATTATATAAAAGCCAACACTCCGATCCTGGCCCCTTACCAGATATATTGACTGAATTACTCACGAATAAATGGAGAGGTTCCGGTACTAAGTTAATTAGAGAAATACTAGAATCTAGAAGGCAGTACATTCTTTTTGTATGTCCTGAACATGTCTCACTGCCCATCAAGGAAAGAACGACGTATTACATGGATAGACAAAATCCCTTACGAGAAGTGCACCCGATAAAGGGTGATGACAATGAGTTTAAACGTGTGTTTGTATACATACCCATATCCAAAATAGAATTATTAGAAATGAAGAAAGTGGTACCCAGTCATGACAAAGACCCAGCGGGTTTCCACCGTGAAATTAAAGATATGTTACTCATGGGAGAATATACCTACCCCGACATTATGACAATATTGAAGGTATTAATGCCTGCGGGCATTTACGAAAAACTCAAGGAAAAGGATTGGGAGGTGGGAGATCAGAAGATAGATTGGACAGCATTAGAAAACGAAGAAAAAGCTCGAGGTCCAGGTTCAGGGCTCGGGGACAAGACCAAAGCACTACCAGGTTTACTAGTACAGGTATTGCCACGATTATTAACTACGAAAAAGGAAGACTGGGGTGCAATCTCAGCCTGTAAACAAAAATCAGATGAAGACACTAGTGATTTCTATTCCCGATTTGAGAAATGTTTTGGTATAAATAGTGGAATAAAAGCAAGTAGCGAGTCGTATCCACATCTGTTTGTGACAAAGTTAGTTGAAAATGCCTTGCCCCAAGTTAAGAATAGAATATTGAAGTTCGAGAGTACCTGGCAAGGTAACACTCCGTCACAAATGTTACAAATGCTACAGTACCATCACAATAGAATCAGAGAAGAACAAGAACATGAACATAGACGCATGAAAGACACAAAAATGAAAATGCTAGTTTCCCAGACAGTTCCAGCTGACGGTCATAAGAAGGGTATAACACAGTCCAGTGTTTCAGCAGGTCCTGTTAAAGGGACGTGCAACTATTGCAAACAGCCAGGTCATTATGTACACGATTGTCCCGTTTTAAAACATAATATCGCCATAGGTAACACAAAAGAAAGACCAAGACCACTTAGACAGGATCAGAATCAACAAGGAGCACCGCAGCATGCACAGTCCATGCCAGCTCCGCAACAGTCTATGCCAGCTCCGCCACCGCAGCCTATTGCTGCCACACAAACAACGACCCGACAGATGTATCAGACCGCACAGTATGACTATCCTGATTATCAACGATACTCATGAAACAGCCTAGAGAGGGAAGTTGGCTTACCCCTTATTGAGGTCCCTGTAGATCAAGAAGGACCTTATGTACACAGTGAACTGTTAGGTCAAGATAGAAAATTCTTACTTGATACAGGGGCAAGTCGAACAACAATAAAACATAGTGAAGTTCCAGGGGCACCCCTCTCAGGCACACAGAATATTTCCCTTGGCTTTTCAGGAAAACCCATCATTAACGAAGTAACACAGCCTCTTCCGCTTACGATCGGTCCCTTGACACGAACTACAGATTTATTACTTACTAAATCATGTCCAGAAAACTTGTTAGGTATAAAAACTTTGAAAGCTCTAGGAGCTATAATATGTTGTTCTCCGGAAGGAGTAAGATTGTTTTTACGTGATTTCAAAGGGCACTACGTGTCCCGAGACATGGATCACCGATTACAGACTTTACCGACACATTTATGGGCACAAGGCCCTACAGATGTTGGTTGCATGAACATTACACCATATCGAGTCACACTAAAGGCAGGAGTGGTACTTCCACGAATGCGACAATACAAGTTACCCCCAGATGCTGTAGTGGCTTTACTACAAATCATTGACGAGCTTATTACCCAAGGAGTGGTTGTGGAAACTGACTCCAATGTATGTAATTCACCGATAATTCCGATTCTTAAACGAACCGATCCAACAGCCCCGCCAGTATATCGATTGGTTATTGATCTGCGCGAATTAAATAAATGCATAGTACCACAATACCCCGTAGTCCCAGACATTTCTTCATTACTGACAGCCATTGATTCCGAAGCAACATTCTTTACTGTAATTGATCTCAAGAATGCCTTTTTCAGCGTCCCAATAGATCCGGAAAGCCAATACTTGTTCGGATTTAGTTTAAATGGACGTAGCTTTAAATTCACACGCGCACCTCAAGGATTTACCGAAAGCCCCAGCATCTATAGCCAAGCACTGAAACGAGAACTCGACAGTATCCACATGCCAGTCAACACTGCCCTGCTCCAATATGTCGATGATCTGCTGATCACCGCTAGAAGCGAACCTGAATGTGAAAAAGCCTCACTGACGGTTTTACAATTTTTGGCCGAAAAGGGGCACAAGGTGTCCCCTTCTAAGCTGCAATTCTGTGTCCAGCGAGTTGTTTACCTTGGTCACTCGCTGTCCAAAGAGGGAAGGCAGCTTACACCAGATCGCATCCAGCTAATTGCTAATATGCCAGTACCCAAGACACAAAAGGAGGTGCGGGCTTTCATAGGCCTCACTTCATATTGTAGGCAGTGGATCCCTCAGTATGCATTTCTAGCAAAACCACTCATTCAATTGACAACACAGGAGGCAGCCACATCGACTGTTCTCCCTTGGACTCAGGAACATACACAAGCTTTTGAAAGCCTAAAGAAAGCCTTATGCCAAGCACCTGTTTTAGCAACACCATGTTACAATAAACAGTTTACACTCTTCGTTACAGAACGCGAAGGTACTGCCTTGTCAGTACTCACACAGGAACAAGCAGGATCACACAAACCATGTGCTTATTTTTCTAGTACATTAGATCCCGTAGCTCAGGCTTTGCCTGCGTGCCTGAAATCAGTGGCAGCAACAGCTTTAGCAATCAGACAAAGCGATGCCATAGTATTAGGACATCCATTGACAGTACAAGTACCACATGCAGTAGAGGTTCTCTTGAACCGCACACAAACACAACACTTGACTATAGCACGACTTACTGGTTACGAATTAACATTGTTTCAGCCACATATAGAAATCAGACGTTGTAGTACATTGAATCCTGCCACACTGTTACCAATAAACGGAACAGACCCACTTGTACATGATTGTATTGAAGTTATCACTATCACGACGAAACCCAGACAAGATTTGACAGACGTCCCATTGTCAGACCCAGACCTGACGTATGTAGATGGTTCATGTATGAGAACAGGTACAGGAGAGCTAGTGGCCGCTTACGCAGTCACAACAGACACTGAAATCGTTGAAACAAATTGCATAAATACCTTGTCAGCTCAAGCCGCAGAGCTCATCGCTCTGACACAAGCCTGTATTCAAGCCGCAAATAAAAAAGTCAACATATACACTGATTCACGTTATGCATTCGGAGTTGTACATGACTTCGGCGTGCTGTGGCGAGAGAGAGGTTATTTAACTTCTCACGGGGCCCACATTCAGCACGGACCCCTCATTCATGCCTTATTAGATGCAATACATCTACCCACTGCAATATCAATTATGAAATGTAAAGCTCATACGAAAGTTACTGATATCATTTCTCAAGGCAATGACCTAGCTGACAGAACAGCTAAACAGACTGCTCAAACTCGAACATCCGACATGACAAAGACAATAGTCCCGACACCAACATATTGCATGATGATTAAGGATCCCGCTCTTGACGTAATCGACATACAGACACATGCTACACCAGACGAAATAAAGAAATGGACTGAATTAGGAGGGATCCAAACGGATCAAGGATGGATGACGAAGGAAAAATCTGTATGGTTCCTTCCTGATTCAATGGTCCAAGTTATAATTAATACTGTACATAGTCCAGCACATCTAGGAGAAAAAGCTATGCTAGACAGCATTCAACACATTTGGTTCAACAAACATTTACGAGCAGCAGCTAAACAAAAAGTTCGTACCTGTATGATCTGTTGTCAGTTTAACCCAGGAAAAAGCATTCCCGTAGAACAGGGTGGATTTCAGCCTCCTGATCACCCTTTTGAAGTCCTCCAGATGGATTATATCCAGATGGAACGATGTCGAGGATTCAAATACGTTCTCGTAGTTGTCTGTGCTCTTTCCCGTTGGACAGAGGCATACCCGGTTTCAGATTACACTGCCCCGACTACTGCCAAACAGTTAGTTCGAGAATTCTTCCCACGGTACGGTTTACCACGTGCTGTCTACTCAGATAACGGCCAGCCGTTCTCATCCGAATTAATGAAACACGTTTCACTTTTGTTAGGCTATCAGTGGAAATTTCACTGTGTCCGACACCCCGAGGCAGCAGGTCTCGTGGAAAGACATAATCAGACCCTGAAAATTAAATTGTCCAAAATTTGTAGAGAGAAAGGTGTCGACTGGGTAGTAGCCTTACCCGTTGCACTCTTTTACATGAGAATGGTAGCACACTCCCGAACAGGGCTATCCCCTTATGAGGTGATCTTCGGTAGACCACCAAATATGTGGGGGACGCCTATACCACGCAAAATAACTGATATTGACTGTAATATGCTGACAGATTACTTGGCTTCCTTGATGTCTGCACTACAATCTTGTCGTTCACAGGTAGCTGCAGCCTTTCCCGACAACACCGAGGTGAAACCCCATGACGTAATTCCAGGGGATTTGGTTTTAGTGAGGAACTTTGATCGGAAGTCTCAGCTGGATCCTAGGTGGAAATCACCTCAGCTCGTACTGCTAACGACGAGGACAGCCGTGAAGATCGAAGGTCGAAAAGGCTGGATACATTCAAGTCATATCAAGAAATTTCATGGACTACCGTCAGACGTAAACGACACACCTTGCGTGTGTTCCCCGATTGACTCTAAACTTCCTTTGGTGGAACTGAATAGCCATGAACAATACAAACTAAAACTTAGGTCTAACAAGTCAGGCAATTTGATTGTTTAAGTCCTCTCCAAGGTGAATCGGTCAAATTTGTCTCTGACATGTACTCCTTAGACCTGTGTAGAGAAAGAAACAGAAGGATAAAGCTGAAACGACATGCGTACTGTAAATCACTGCGTAGTCATTGCACAGTGACGTTATTAATTTTGTTTTTCTTAAGTCTTTTAATAATTACTGCAAGTATATTGTTGCACATATATTATCCTATTTCTAGACATGTTTATAATGTTACTGCTGAACATTCTTTTAGTGAATTACCTCCGCATGAGTTGTCTTATAGATTTGCGCTGCGCAATAACACGTTTATTAGTATGTTACATCATTCCCATCAGGTTAGCAATGCTACAAATTGTTGGATATGTGGTCGACTCCCTCCCTATCAGAATTATAAAGGAATTCTACCTCTTTTTCCATACCCGTTCACACACAATGGATCCTGTGGAGCATGGTTTAGTTTAATTAATTCCCTAGATTCAAATTCTGCAGTTTACCAGAATAACTGGGTATGGGGAAATTTGAACTTAGTTTTACTTGAAGTCTGCTACCCTAACAAGGAGGGACTTCCCAAAAGAACAGGAACTGATCTAGAAAATGAAGTATATGGATTAGGTAATTTTACGCTTAATCTCATGATCCTGAATGTCGAATCCGAAGCTACTCCAATTTTGCCCGCCATGTCAGTATTTCCAGTTAAAGGTGAATTATGTGTAAGAAAGAATGGTTCCATACATATGGGTCATAGTAGATGCACCACTGTAATAGAATTTAGTGATCAAGGCAAGTCTACATTTAGAGCTTCCCGCCATTCCTACTTCATATGTGGTCAGACGGCATATATACGTTTGCCACCAGATTGGGATGGTACCTGCTACATCGGATTCCTTTTGCCACCTGTTTTCCTAGCTCCTCCTGATTATCATAGAAATACTCATTTAGTACACAATAGAGAAAGGAGAGATCTCCCAATAGTCGATTACACTGAGACCGCATGGGAAAAATACACAGATTTCAATAAAGGTCTCTTTCCCTATATAGGTACAGTTACCAATAGTAAGCTGATACGTAGATTAACCAGAACCCTTGAAGCAGTAGTGAACGAAACTATTTCCGCCTTAGGCAATTTAACAGAAGAGCAGTCTGCTATGCGGATTGTTGTGCTTCAAAATCGTCTTGTCCTTGACGTCATCCTGGCCGATAGGGGCGGAGCTTGTAGGGTCATCGGATCAAGTTGTTGCATTTTCATACCAGAAAATTCGCCATCTGTATATAAAGCCATAACTCGCTTTCATAAGATTGTAAGCCAGATACACCAGAATCCAGGCACCTGGACTTGGTCCGGTTGGTTTTGGAGTGTATTATCTACCTTTGGATGGAAGGTCCTATCCTTCCTAGGTATTGGCTTTCTCATACTATTCAGTTGCTGTCTATGTCTACAATGTGGACCAGCGATCTGTGGTCTGTGTGCCACATCGTGTATTCCACCACCAAGATTTCATTCATCACGGAAGAAAAAAGAAGAACAAATGATGCTATATGAACAGATCGATGGATTGATGAAGATTGATATCGCTTGACGGGCAAGTAGGGGACAAGGAGGGAATGTGGAAATATGGATTTTTATGATCAGTTATGTCCCCTATCTTGGACCCCAACGGTTTCATGTATAAATCACAAGTACATGTATGTTCCCTCCAGTTCCAGTTATGAAGACGCAAACACATGTGCGTCCACCGTCAACATGTCCTCTTTCAGATCCGCCATGAATGGGCCGGATATTCCATTCCTAAGTATGAAAGGCCACCGGCTTTATATGGTTCACTTATGCCATTTTACAGTCCAGGCAAGTAGGCCCTGATTCTGCCATCAAGCCTTTTCTTGCCTTCTGCCTCTGAAAGCTTCAGTCTGAGCTCGCATCTGTATCCATGAACTTTGTCCTCATTCTCTGCGCAGCTAACGGTGCCTGACATCAGCCTGTTGCCTGCCAAAAACTGTATTTCACCTTCGAAATTATCTGCTCCGCTCCCTACCCAATACATTCCTGTCTAGTAGTTTAAGTAAACATTCTTCCAGCTACCGAGCAAAAGGCCCGGCTTCTCTGTCTTTATGCAAGTAATTCATAGCCCTGTTCTATGGAAGATTTCTGCCCCCGCATCTAGTATAGACACTTAGACGCTTGTACACGCACTAATAGTCAGTATAGTCAGTATAGAATAAGATTCTACTCTAAGAGACTTCTCTTTTGGATAACACAGTTCTTTAAACATAGGATGTTAGATATGATTTGGGATTAGGTTGACTTGACCCTCCAGACTTCTGTCGCCACATGTAGAGCTAAATGTCAAGTCCCCTTTACCCCCTAGTTGCACGTCAATCACACGTCATGCTGCTGCACGCGCATTTCTGCCAAGTATTTCTGCTGACATTGCGAAATTCTTTCATGGAACCACCTTATTATGACATCATACCTGATGACGTTCCCTAGTTACACCCAGTTACACCCACTTTTGCTACGCATGTATGTTTTATCTTTACTGTCAATTGTTACGCCTCCTCCATTTGTTTCACTGTAATGCCTATTGTATAAAAATGATTACCTGTCAATAAAGTAAGGTCTTCACTTCCTGAACCTTCGTGGTGATGGAATATGGAGCGCATCAATTTAAATTGATTTTGGAATAAAGCCCGTTCCGAACCTCTATTACCACGGATTCTGCCTCTTATTTTACTGAGCTATTGTTATAGATTTTCCGCATCAAATTAAGTTCCGGTAATTAAATTATTTACCACACACCCTCCCGCACCGCGTGCCCCAGATTCCCACCCACCCTCCCGCACCGCGTGCCCCAGATTCCCACCCACCCTCCCGCACCGCGTGCCCCAGATTCCCACCCACCCTCCTGCACCGCGTGCCCCAGACTCCCACCCACCCTACTCCCACCCACCCTCCCGCACCGCGTGCCCCAGACTCCCACCCACCCTCCCGCACCACGTGTCCCAGACTGCCGCCCACCCTCCCGCACCGCGTGTCCCAGACTCCCGCCCACCCTCCCGCACCGCGTGTCCCAGACTCCCGCCCACCCTCCCGCACCGCGTGTCCCAGACTCCCACCCACCCTCCCGCACCGCGTGTCCCAGACTCCCACCCACCCTCCCGCACCGCGTGTCCCAGACTCCCACCCACCCTCCCGCACCGCGTGTCCCAGACTCCCACCCACCCTCCCGCACCGCGTGTCCCAGACTCCCACCCACCCTCCCGCACCGCGTGTCCCAGACTCCCACCCACCCTCCCGCACCGCGTGTCCCAGACTCCCACCCACCCTCCCGCACCGCGTGTCCCAGACTCCCACCCACCCTCCCGCACCGCGTGTCCCAGACTCCCACCCACCCTCCCGCACCGCGTGCCCCAGACTCCCACCCACCCTCCCGCACCGCATGCCCCAGACTCCCACCCACCCTCCCGCACCGCATGCCCCAGACTCCCACCCACCCTCCCGCACCGCATGCCCCAGACTCCCACCCACCCTCCCGCACCGCATGCCCCAGACATCCCACCCACCCTCCCACACCGCATGCCCCAGACATCCCACCCACCCTCCCTCACCGCATGCCCCAGACATCCCACCCACCCTCCCTCACCGCATGCCCCAGACATCCCACCCACCCTCCCTCACCGCATGCCCCAGACATCCCACCCACCCTCGCGCATCACATGCCCCAGACATCCCACCCACCCTCCCGCACCGCGTGCCCCACTGCCAACCCACCCTCCCGCACCGCATGCCCCACACCCACGCTCCAACTGCGTGCAACCCTCTTGCACAGTGTGCCCCACCCATCCTCCCGCACCGCATGACCCACCCATCCTCCTGCGTGACCCTTCCATCATGTTACCCACCCTCCTTGTGTGACCTACCCTCCCTCCCACACCGTGTGACCTACCTACCCACCCTCCCTCGCTGCGTGACCCACCCACGCCGTGGTGACCCACCCTCCCATGCCACGTGACCCACCCAGATCCCACCCACCCACCCTCCCATACCCCGTGTGACCCACCCACGCCGCGTGACCGACCTGCCCCACCACACCACGTGAATCAATCACCCACCCACCCCCGCGTCAATCACCCACCCCGCGTGAATCACCCACCCCCTGCGAGAATTACCCACCCACCCTCCACCCACTGCGCAGCGCCACTCGCCCTCCACACGCCACGCCACTCACACTCCACGCGCCGCGCCGCTCGCCCTCCACGTGCCACATGCCGCGCCACTCACCCGCACCATGTGCCCGCCACTCACCCTCCAGGCGCCACGTGCCCTCCAGGCGCCACGTGCCCTCCAGGCGCCACGCGCCCTCCACGCGCCACTCCCATGCCACTCACCCTCCCATGCCACTCACCCTTATCGCGTGACCCATAGCACCGCTGTGCTGCTTGCGCCCCACCCTGCCCCGTACCGCTGTGCTGCTTGCGCCCCACCCTCCCTCCCCTCTCTGCTGCTTGCGCCCCACCCTCCCTCCCCTCTCTGCTGCTTGCGCCCCACCCTCCCTCCCCTCTCTGCTGCTTGCGCCCCACCCTCCCTCCCCTCTCTGCTGCTTGCGCCCCACCCTCCCTCCCCTCTCTGCTGCTTGCGCCCCACCCTCCCTCCCCTCTCTGCTGCTTGCGCCCCACCCTCCACTCTCTGCTGCTTGCGCCCCACCCTCCCTCCTCTGCTGCATGCTCCCCACCCTCCCTCCCTTCTCTGCTGCTTGCTCCCCACCCTCCGTCCCCTCTCTGCTGCTTGCGCCCCACCCTCCCTCCCCGCTGCTTGCACCCCACCCTCCCTACCCGCTGCTTGCGCCCCACCCTCCGTCCCCTCTCTGCTGCTTGCGCCCCACCCTCCCTCCCCGCTGCTTGCGCCCCACCCTCCCTCCCCTCTCTGATGCTTGCGCCCCACCCTCCCTCCCCTCTCTGCTGCTTGCGCTCCACCCTCCCTCCCCTCTCTGCTGCTTGCGCCCCACCCTCCCTCCCCTCTCTGCTGCTTGCGCCCCACCCTCCCTCCTATCTCTGCTGCTTGCGCCTCACCCTCCCTCCCCTGTCTGCTGCTTGTGCCCCACCCTCCCTCCCCTGTCTGCTGCTTGCGCCACACCCTCCTGCACCGCTGTGCTGATTGTGCCCCACCAGCCCACCCTCCCGCACCCATGTACTGTTTATGCAACAACCACCCACCCTCCACCTAACCGCTGTGCTGCTTGTGCCCCACCCACCCTCTTCCACCGCTGTGCTGCTTGCGCCCCACCCACCCTCTTGCACCGCGGTGCTGCTTGCGCCCCACCCACCCTCTTGCACCGCGGTGCTACTTGCTCCCCACCCACCTGACCTCCTGCACCACGGTGCCCCGCACCGCTGTTCCCCACCCACCGCTGTGTTGCTCCCCAAACCACTTTGCTGCTTCCCCCCAACCCATCCCCCTTCCTGCGGTGTAGTTTACCACCCCCTCACACACACACACTTACCCTCCTGCTCCATGGTGTTGCGCTGCTGTACAACAACATGGCTAAAAGACATTGAAAAAGCTCTTGTAGGCGACATCTGTTGGCTATGCCAGTGCTTGTTTCTTCTCAGGGAAGGCGTGGAGGGGAGGAGTAACTTTTTCTAATCATTTTCATTTCATATAAACATGGACCGCCTACAATCTCCACTATATACCGTATCTCCTTTTCTCACCATCCCTCCAAACTCCCACATCTTTCTAGGCTTATCTTCCTTTAGGGTGCTTGCAATAACTACATTTCAATGATTTCAATGTTTTGGTAAAGGTTTCTCTACCCGACTGTTGCTGCAGCTGTTCTCCTCGTCCTTTCCGATGTTTGCACTTTCCAATATCTTCATAGGCACAGAATAGGTTGCAAACTCCTTTTTTTTTTTTTTTTTTTTTTTAACAAAAACTTCCTTTTGCTTTTCTGTACAAATAATTTTAGGAATTGTTATAAATTGTGGCCATTTTTTTTATACTAATAGAGGAAATATTATTTTTCAAATGGCGATGAGTGTTTAGACTGTTATGTAGTCCTTGGCATGTGGAGTATGGAGCATAGTATAACATGTCCCTAGATTGTAAAAATGTAATAGGGTCGTTCGCGTGTTTCCAAGTCAGGAAGGAGTTTTTTGCCCTATACATCCGAATGCTCCAAATTGCCATTTTACGGCATTTTAAACCAGCGGTCCTGTTGTATTCTGCTAGGTCACTTATGGGTTTTGCTCGTGCCCGGTAACACTGTTCACATTGCAAGATTATGTAATATGGAAAGATCATCCTTTATTGTGCGCGGGCTCTGCCGACTGATAAACACGTGTCCTAAAATAGCCCAGTCAGGAAATACTGCCTGTAGGCGGGCTTTTTAGTCCATTCACAAAGATCAAGGCAGAGAGATAAATAGTTTGTGTAATATTTTCACCGGATTATCTCAGGCACTGTTTGGACGTGAAATATTTGGGTCCGTGACCCTATTTTGAGGAACAACGGGAAAGTCTTGGAAAGGAAATGGAGACATTCATATCTCAAACATTCTAATCTGTAATATTTGCTGCCTGCAACCATGACATCAGTGCCTGGTCGTTCATGTGCTTAAGTTGTACCGGTATTTGCCACTGCTGGGCACTGGCACTCATTTATTGGGACCAGGAATACATGTTTTGTCCTCAGACTTTGTCCCCGAGAAGGAGTGAGAGAAACGCAGTAAGGGGAGAAAGGAAGAGGAAGCAAACAGGATAACGAAGACAGGGAGGAAGCAAAGATGAAAATGAGCCTTCCGATGTGAGTTAAAGAGAGGGGAAATGTAGGGTGGTGGGGGAGAAATACATTAGGTGGAGTCAAAACTTGGCTTCCTCGATACGGTAAACACTGGTACTGGTAGCTTGACTAACAAAGTTGTTCAACCTGGCCTTAGAGGACTTCGGAAATGTTCTTTTTTTTTTTTAATTTTTTTTTGTTTACTTATGCTATATATGATATAGCGCAGAGTGTTTTACAGAGAAAATATTTGTGCCAAGCAAGGATTGGAACCTGGCCTCCAGGTTTCAAAGTTGGTTATGTTGCCCCTATGACTTAATGTGGGGATCTGTGATTAGGCAGGACCCCTTCTAGCCAGGCTGAGGCACCCTTTATATTATTTCCTCTCCAGTACCCTAGACCTTCCTTAAGGCGGATACACAAATCTGGATTCCATTCTGCAGCCTTGATCCTGGGCGCCTCAAGCTACCTCTCTTTCTGTTTGAACAAGTCACGGGGCAAGGATCTGGACAAGCAGGTGTGAAATGGGAACTCCATTTGAGTGATTTGAACCCCAAGCGCCAGTCCACAGCCCAGGGCTGCCTCAGCTTGATGGACAGAATGCAGAACAATGTCATACATTCACCCCAGTACAGAGATCTGGGCCTAAACCCATCGTTTTTTTTGCTCACCATGGCATTCCAGTTTGAACCCAGCCATATGCAAATCAGTCTTGACCCTGTGCCTCATGGAAACAGTCAAGCCCGAACTGCCAGGCCAGGTTCTCCCTGGACTGGAAACAAGCATCCTAGGACCGGTTTCAGGGTTTCACCCCTCATCAGCCAGGATAGCTTGACTCCAGTGGCATGGAGAGCACGGGACCCACGTCTGGGCATACCCGTCCCACTCTGGGTGACAAATGCAAAAAGAACAATTGATGGCCTGAATGCAGAACAATGTCATACATTCACCACAGTACAGATATCAGAGTCTAAATCCATCGCTTTTTCTACGGTCTAGGAAATAAAATTTGATGGTACTCTCCTGACCTCTTTTGCACAGCATATTGAGGAGAAAATCTTACAGTATTACTTCATACTTTTTAACAGTATTGTATCATGCTCTGGCCTTCACTTCCTCTGTTGTCAACGCTCCTTCCACACCACACTTTTCCCCTCCCTTCTTTCCACTCTTCTGGTCTTTTCCATGTGAGCACCTCTCATCTCATGTCCCATCTCTTGAACATTTCTCACTACCATTGCTGTCCTTTGCTACCAACTGCCTTCATCCACTTCTGCTGTTTAGCCTAATGCGCGTAACATTCTGTAACTGTGTCCATTTCCTTAAAGTTACTGCAGACACTTTTATGTTCTTTTTAAGGTCAAGCCTAGCGGCAGTGCGAGCATGCGTTGCTCGCTCTGTTTGGCATGCTGTAATAAAGTATGCAGTGAAAACCCCGCCCACTCTCCGCCTATATTTGTAATTGTCTTGTGTCATAGTCCTTCTTAAATGCTGACTTCTGATTCGTAAATAGAATTGTTAGTCCCTGCTTGGTACTGTCTTGTCTGTATTTGTTACCACCTGTTAGACCTGTCAGCCCTTTGGGTGGTCCCTCCTCATCATTATTTATTTTGTCCCACTTTTGCCTCAAACCCTGTTAGTATTTTTTCCTTTTTGGGAACCACCAGACTTTTTAGTATTGATGCAGATTCAGGGAGCCATTTTATCTACCCCTGGAACTTCTGTCTGAGGGCCTGGAGCACAAAATGGTGGCCACCCATTGTCACCTGTGACATCACTGGAACCTACTAGAACCTTCTGCAACATTCTGGAACCCTGTGACAGTTAGAGGCGGTTTGGAATGTTGGGAAGCTAAGCCAGAGTTGACAGTTGGAGCTGGCAGTTGGCACCTGACTGGTGAAGGGAGAGCAGCAGAAACCTGAAGGAGGAAGGAGTGAGGTAGCAGGGGTGGAAACTTGTGCCTGGAGTGGGGTCCATAAACCCACCCTTGATACTAGTCCCTACTGACTGAGCCCAGCCTGGAGCCCTGTGTGGGAGAAAGCAAGAAAAACCATCTTAAGGACCTGGACAGCAGGAACAGGCCTTAAAAGTAAAGGACAGCAAGTACCTGACCTGGTTACTGGTAACTACCTGAAGTCCGACGTCGAGAAGCCTAGAGACCTGGAGCCCGAGGTGGAGAAGCGGCGCTGACTGGAAAGCAGACGTCGTACCCGGAGCCGCCAGAGGTCGAGAGAGGGCGCCGACGGAGGTCGTGGAGAGTACCAGAGGTCGAGGAGGAAGTCACCCGAGGTCGAGTGAGCGGCGTCGACGGGGGAGTGAAGTCCGCCCTCCGGACTCGCCGGAGACCGAGGTGAAGCGTGCCGGAGGTCGGGAGTGGAGATCGCACTCCGGAGTCGCCGGAACCTGAAGAGAATCGTGCCGGAGGTCGGGAGTGGAGGTCGCACTCCGGAGTCGCCGGAACCTGAGGAAAGGAGCACCGGAGGTCGGGAGTGGAGATCGCACTCCGGAGCCGTCGGAAGTCGACATCGAGCCAAGACTGCCCGACGTCATCGAACCGGAGGTAGTCATTGAGCCGAGGCCGCCGACATCGAACCGGAGCCGTCGGAAGTCGACATCGAGCCAAGACTGCCCGACGTCATCGAACCGGAGGTCGACATTGAGCCGAGGCCGCCGACATCGAACCGGAACCGCCTACCGGCGTCGTCAAGAACTGACATTGAGCCGAGGCCGCCGACATCGAACCGGAACCGCCTCACGGCGTCGACACGACTCCAGCGGCGTCGGAGCTTCATAAAAAGGGCAGTAAGTGGAATAGAGGGCGCCTAAGGCCCTGTGGAGCCCTGAGAGACTATCCTAGGGGCTAGAGAGGTGTTGGAACCAGCTTGATTGTGCCAGGGGTGAGCTGAGACTAATACAGAGGGGTTGTGTAGTGTGGGAGAGCCAGATCTCTAGATTCCCCCTTGATCTACCTCAGTTTAGGCCTCAGCCTTGTCCAAGCCAGGGAGTATACCCCTCAGGCCATCCACCTAACCATAAGCTGTGACTGGGCCAAATCAGCCCATAGTATTTTATATGTGATCTGATTTTACAAATGTCATTGTTGGCTGATATTATTTATTGAGGGTACTGTATTTATTGTGTTTTTCTAAGTTATTCCTGTGATGTATTTATTGTCCTGAACTAACTTATTCCTGCACAGTATTTATTGCTTCACAGTATTTATTTGACCTGATCCTATTTATTGCACCTGTAAAGTGTTATTATTTATTTGACCTGCACTTTTTAAGAAAAAAGCCTTGTGTACTGTGATTGTATTATTATTTATTTAATCAGCAACTAAGAGAAAAGAAGATAAAGAGATATATTTTCAGTATAATTTTTAAGGTGTAGTGTCGTTTTTGGAACGGATGCACGCATGGTTATTGTGTGGGTATGTCGTATGCTTAACACGGTGCCTGACCCCTGACCACTCGAGCCAAGCTACCACAGTGTATGTCCGGGAAAATCCCATTACCACCCTTCCGGTGTGGGAGTGGGGTTTTTCTAACATAATTGGTGTTCAGTGGTGGGATTGAGCTGTGCCTACGTATACTCGACAATAACTGTGGGTAGTCCATAGGCCTACACCTGGAGTTTTCTCAAAGCGGCCTTCCTAATTGTGAGTTTTTGTTTTTCCAAATTTACTCTGGTGGTGGGAGGAGGTATTATATAAGGTACCCCCTGCATTGCTTCTGTAAAAACCTGTCTTCTGTTCTGAGTGGGCAAAATGGAATTTGTCTTAGAAAATGTGGAAAGTTATACTGTGGCCCAACTCAGAGAGTTCTGTCAGAGAGAGGGGGTGTACTGTCCCCCAGGTGCCAAGAAGGCTGAACTACAGACCAGCTTAAGGGCTTGGGGGGAGGCACGACGAGAAAGCAAGGCTGAGGAGGAGGACAGGGATAGAGAGCCCGACAGTGAGGGAGCTGGTTTGTACCAACCTGAGGTGGGGAACCTGTTAGCGGGGCCCAGGACACTTTCTAGGAAGGGCAGCACTGTCTCTATCGGTGGCTTATCTGAAGTAGAGTTAACTGACCGGAGGGAGAAAAGACAGCTCACATGGAAGTTAGCGGAGCTGGAGAAAGAGAAGGAGGGACAGAGGATGGCTCACGAGTTAAGGCTGAAAGAGATAGATCTTCAGATCCTAAGAGCTAGGGCACACCCTGTTCCTAATGGTGGCAGCAAAGACCAAGAGTTCACTAGGGAACCCAAACCCTACTTGCCGAAGGACATAGTAGCTAGCTATGGAGCGGGTGACGATATCGCCAAGTGGCTAGCGGCCTATGAGGTCTCGTTAAGGGCCCATGGGGTTCCAGAGAAGTACTGGGGAGGGGGATTGTACAAGTACATGCCTCCAGCTGGTAGGGATGCATTATTGGCCCTAGAGGAGGATGAGCAGACCCACTACCCCACCATGAAGGTGGCGCTCATAAGAAAGTTTGGACTAACACCCGAAAAGTACAGACAGAAGTTCCGGGGTAGTCACAAACTGGGCACACAGAATTGGGTGGACTTCCTGGACTATGCAAAAAAGGCACTAGAGGGTTGGATTCAGGGCAGTGAAGTGAGGAACTACGAGGGGTTGTTTGATTTAGTACTGAAGGAACACCTGCTCGAAAAATGTTTCCCTGAACTGCACCTGGTGGATAGCAAGCTGACCAATCCCCGGAAGCTTGCTGAGGAGGCGGACATTTGGGCTAGTACCCGGGTGTCCACAAGGGGGACTGGAGGGGATACTCAAAAGGCCGGACAGGGCGCCCCCCAGAAGAAAGAGGGAGGGGAAAAGAAAAAGGAGTTCTCCAAAGGCCCCCAAAATAATTTCCAAGGTAAGGGAACAGGATTCACCCCTAGGGCTACCCCACCCAGAAACCCTAATCCTGGCCAGAGTCAGCAGCCAAGGGTTGTCCATTGCTTCGAGTGCGGTGGCGTTGGACACTATAAGGGAGATGCGAAGTGC
Organism: Triturus cristatus; assembly: GCF_964204655.1. NCBI lineage: Eukaryota > Metazoa > Chordata > Amphibia > Caudata > Salamandridae > Triturus > Triturus cristatus. The sequence goes on along the minus strand of NC_140586.1, from coordinate 356,411,673 downwards.
CCGAAACGACCACCCCCTCCCATTGGAGGAAAGACCCCCGGAGTAGCTAGTGCAGTGCTCGGGGAGGAGATGCCCTTAATTAAGGGAAGGGAGTGGGCGGGTGTCACTTTAGTGTCCCTGGGAGAACGGGAGATGGTTCCTAAGATCCAGGTGCCCGCAAATACCGCAAAGTATGGGCAGTGGGTCACCATCAACGGCCAAAGAGGGGAGGCTCTGAGAGACACAGGAGCCAGTATGACTATGGTACGTAGCCAACTGGTGTCTCCAGAGCAGGTAATTCCCGATGTACTCCACCCAGCCGCGATGGCTGACGGCAGAACAGGCCACTATCCGGTGGCCGAGGTTCCCTTTGAATGGGAGGGGGTTGCAGGTTCACTTCGAGTTGCCGTAAGCCCTGCCGTGCCAGTCGATTGTCTACTGGGGAATGACATGGAGCACAATGCTTGGAAAGAGGTGGAATACCGGACTGATACTGAGATGCTGGGTACACCTGACTGGGCCTGTGTGAGCACAGGGTCCGCGACTACCCGGAGAGGGAGTTCGTTTAGGCTGGAGCCTGGAACAAAGGCCCAGCCAGCTGCCAGTCAAGGGAAGAACCGAGGACAGGAGGAGCCTGCCTCGGCGTCCACACCCCGTAGGACGGATAGGCCACCGGAGGTGGTGGACCAGGAGTCTGTGGTGGGGGATGTCACCAAACTGGAGGACCTACCCATCCCGGCCGAGTGGCACGTGGAGGGAGGCCCGTCCAGGGAGGAATTCTGCCAGGGCCAGAGGGAGTGCCCTACCCTTGAGGGGCTGAGGCGTCAGGCCAAAGCCCAGGCAGCAGGGAACGTTGAAGGGAACTACAGTGTTTACTGGGAGGATGGCCTCCTCTACAGTGAACCCAAGGCACCCCTACATGGATCGTCACGAGCCTTGGTAGTCCCTCAACGTTATCGAGCCTTCCTTCTGGAGTTGGCTCACGAGATCCCATTGGCAGGACACCTGGGGCAAGACAAGACCTTCGCCCGTCTTGTCCCACACTTTTATTGGCCTCAAATGAAAGTGTCGTCCGATACCTACTGCCGGACATGTGTGTCTTGCCAAGCCAGTGGGAAAACAGGGGTGAAGCTGAAAGCTCCCCTGGAACCACTTCCTGTCGTTAGCACCCCCTTTGAAAGGGTGGGCATCGACATTGTGGGTCCATTAGATCCGCCAACGTCAGCTGGTCACAGGTTTATCCTGGTTCTGGTGGATCATGCCACACGGTACCCAGAGGCAATACCTCTGAGGACTATAACCGCACCTGTTGTGGCTAGGGCCCTGATGGGAATCTTTACCCGAGTGGGTTTTCCCAAGGAAGTTGTGTCGGACAGGGGGACCAACTTCATGTCAACGTACATGCGGGCCATGTGGAAGGAGTGTGGAGTGACCTACCGGTTCACAACTCCTTACCACCCCCAGACCAATGGTCTGGTGGAGAGGTTTAACAAAACCTTGAAAGGCATGATCAGAAGTCTGCCTGAAAGCCTGCGGAGGAAATGGGACGTCCTCCTACCCTGTCTACTCTTTTCTTACAGGGAAGTGCCACAGAAGGGAGTGGGCTTCAGCCCCTTCGAGCTTTTGTATGGGCACCCTGTACGTGGACCTCTCAACCTGGTGAGAGACGGATGGGAAAGAACTCCCAGAAAGCTTCCCCAGGACGTGGTGAGCTACATGCTGGCCTTCCGGAGCCAAATGGCTAAGTTGTGGAAGCAAGCTTCTGACAACTTGGAGGCCAGCCAAGCAGTAATGAAGGCGTGGTATAACCACAACGCTCACCCGGTGGAGTTGGAGCCTGGCCAGAAGGTGTGGGTGATCGAACCAGGAGAGCTTAGCGCCCTCCAGGATCGCTGGTCAGGACCCTTTGAGGTATTGGAGAAGAAGGGTAAGGCTACCTACTTGGTGTATCTTAAGACCCCTCGTCAGCCCCTACGGGTGCTGCACGCCAACCGCCTCAAACCCCACCACGAGAGGCCCGAAGTCATCTTGATGATGGTGACTGACGGAGCAGAGGACGCGGAAAGCGAGCCTCTCCCCGATTTGTTTGCGTCTCAAGAGAAGGATGGGTCGGTGGAGGGAGTGATTCTCTCCCCATCTCTAACTCCTGAACAGCAGGAGGACTGCCGCCAGGTCCTGGGGCAGTACTCTTCGTTGTTCTCCCTTGTCCCAGGTAGGACTCACCTGTGCGTCCATGACGTGGACACAGGAGACAGCCCACCTGTGAAGTCCAAGATCTACCGGATGTCAGACAAGGTGAAGGCCAGCATTCACAGTGAAGTCACTAAGATGCTGGAGCTAGGAGTGATCGAACCTTCTAGCAGCCCCTGGTCCAGTCCGGTGGTACTAGTACCAAAAGCTGCACCACCGGGTGCCCAACCGGAACTGAGGTTCTGTGTGGACTACCGGGGACTGAATTCAGTAACCAAAACTGATGCTCATCCGATCCCTAGGGCGGATGAATTGATTGACCGGCTGGGAGCTGCCCAATATCTAAGTACCTTTGACCTTACTTCTGGGTACTGGCAGATCTCTTTGACTGATGGAGCAAGGGAAAGGTCAGCCTTCTCCACGCCCAATGGCCACTACCAGTTCTGTGTGATGCCCTTTGGGCTCAAGAACGCACCTGCCACGTTTCAGCGCCTGGTAAACCAGATCCTCACCGGAATGGAGAGTTTCTCTGCTGCTTATCTGGATGACATAGCCGTCTTCAGTAACAGCTGGGAGGATCACTTGCATCACCTGCAAGCTGTTCTCCAGGCCCTGAGACAAGCTGGGTTAACGATCAAGGCCAGCAAGTGCCAGATCGGGCAGGGGTCGGTGGTGTACCTTGGACACTTGGTGGGTAGGGGAGCGGTGCAACCCCTCCAGGCGAAGATCGAGGCCATCATGGCCTGGGAACCCCCCAAGACACAGACTGAGGTCCGAGCTTTTCTGGGCCTCACGGGATACTACCGCCGCTTCGTGAAGGGGTACGGAACCATTGTAGCCCCCCTCACGGAGCTTACGTCCAAGAAACAACCTCGACGGGTAGTCTGGACGGAGGCTTGTCAGCAGGCCTTTGTGAAGCTGAAGCAAGCCATGTGCGAGGACCCGGTCTTAAGGACCCCAGACTTTTCCAAGAAGTTCATTGTCCAGACAGATGCATCAGAACATGGCATTGGGGCAGTGTTATCGCAACTCAATGAAGAGGGTCTGGATCAACCCGTGGTCTTCCTATCCTGGAGACTACTTCCCAGGGAACAGAAGTGGAGTGCAATAGAGCGTGAAGCCTTTGCAGTGGTATGGGCTCTGAAGAAGTTGCGGCCATACCTGTTTGGCTCGCACTTCCTGGTTCAGACCGACCACAGACCCCTTCGTTGGCTGATGCAGATGAAGGGGGAGAATCCCAAGTTGTTGAGGTGGTCTATTTCCCTACAGGGAATGGACTTTCAGGTGGAACATCGGCCTGGAGTGGACCACGCCAATGCAGACGGTCTCTCAAGGTATTTCCGCCTTAGTGATGAGAACTCCCAAGGGGTTGGGTAGCTCTCCCCACTTTCAGCTGGGGGGGACGCGTGTTAGACCTGTCAGCCCTTTGGGTGGTCCCTCCTCATCATTATTTATTTTGTCCCACTTTTGCCTCAAACCCTGTTAGTATTTTTTCCTTTTTGGGAACCACCAGACTTTTTAGTATTGATGCAGATTCAGGGAGCCATTTTATCTACCCCTGGAACTTCTGTCTGAGGGCCTGGAGCACAAAATGGTGGCCACCCATTGTCACCTGTGACATCACTGGAACCTACTAGAACCTTCTGCAACATTCTGGAACCCTGTGACAGTTGGAGGCGGTTTGGAATGTTGGGAAGCTAAGCCAGAGTTGACAGTTGGAGCTGGCAGTTGGCACCTGACTGGTGAAGGGAGAGCAGCAGAAACCTGAAGGAGGAAGGAGTGAGGCAGCAGGGGTGGAAACTTGTGCCTGGAGTGGGGTCCATAAACCCACCCTTTATACTAGTCCCTACTGACTGAGCCCAGCCTGGAGCCCTGTGTGGGAGAAAGCAAGAAAAACCATCTTAAGGACCTGGACAGCAGGAACAGGCCTTAAAAGTAAAGAACAGTGTTGGACCCGGCCTCGTAGAATGGCCCTCCGTGCCCCCGCACCACCGAAACCTGGTGCCTGCAGCCCAAGCACGCGGCCCAGCCGACCTTTCCCACCAGGACACCTGCACCAACCCCGGACATCCCTGTCCATGGCCTCTCTCCTTTCGGCCACCCCGGGCCCGCGTGCCCACTCCCTGCAACAAGATGGCCGCCCGGCCCCAGCGCGACCCGGGCCTCGAGGCGCCACTCCGGCTGGAGGACATCACGCTTCCAGGGGATGAGAGAGGGAGGAGCAGTTTCTATCGCACCTCTGAACTCCCCTGGGACGATGGGTTTCGATCGGCCCTCCGGCCTCCCTGCGGGCTGGCTCCGTGCCTGCTGGGTGTCTGGGACTCCTCCCGACCCGGCCCTGAAAGGATCAAAAGACAATAGCAGGAAACCCCGACAAGCGGCCCCCAGGGGACAAGACCCCTGCCTGCGCAGACTCCGGACATCAAAGCGGGGTCGACCTATAACAAGGGGTGCTCTGAGACTGTCCGGCAGATTCGACGCTGGAACAACGAGAGCCTGCTGACGTGGTCGCGGCTCCTGGAACTGGAACCCACCTGAGCCCTGCTGAGTGACCCGCGGCTCCCTGAAGATCGTAAGACCTCCGAACTTGTACCTGAGCCCTGCTGAGTGACTCGCGGCTCCCTGAAGATCGTAAGACCTCCGAACTTGTACCTGAGCCCTGCTGAGTGACTCGCGGCTCCCTGAAGATCGTAAGACCTCCGAACTTGTACCTGGGCCCTGCTGAGTGACTCGCGGCTCCCTGAAGATCGTAAGACCTCCGAACTTGTACCTGAGCCCTGCTGAGTGACTCGCGGCTCCCCCAGACTCTCACGGTCCCGCCGGACCCCGACTCCGACCACGTATCCCCCAGCTCGAGGATTGTGAGCTGTGCGCCGGATACGTCCCTGCTTTGAACCGTTATCAGAGACTGTCCCGCTACCCCATACCTTTCCGAGACTCTTGAGCCCGTGCTCCTCTTGTACATATTTGCAGTGATACCTATTTGATAAAGCTTGTTTCTGAGAATACCCAGTGTGGTCTCCCTGTGTCGTGTGGTGCCAGAAGTACGATCCTAGTTGCGAGATTCCTCCCCCTGGGGAATCTCTCGCCAGTGCCCGGCTACAATACAACACGGGTGGGACTCAGGGAAGTCAGGACCCCTTTCCGGGCTCCTCTGAGGTCGCCGTCTAACATTGGTGGCAAGCGACGGGATTCGGGCCCATCACCTAGAGATCGTACAGTGAACAACGGACGCACGACCAACAGAGATGGCAGAAGGAAGCGCCATGAGCTCCGCAGAAACCAACGCCAACAGAGTGTTCCAGGTGGAGCATCTGGAAGAATACACACACAAAGAGCTAAAACAATTTTGCAAAGAACTTAAAATAGCTACCACTGGCCTCAACACTAAGGAAGACTTGCAGAAAGCACTGAAAACTTGGGTGGAGACCGGGGCATCCCGCCCGGAAGGCACGGGGGAGCGCCCCAACGAAGCCGAACCCCCTCCAAGTGAAAGCAGCGACAATCAGGTGCAAGGCATTGTACCAGACGGGGGCCTATCCCCGGGAGAACTCGCGGACAGAGAGAGAAGCCGCAGTCATGAACTCGAGTTAGCCAAACTCAAAATCGAGGGCGAATTGAAGTTAGCGGAGAAAAAGCTAGCGGTAGAGCAAATGCGCGTACAAGGCGAACTGGAAGAAAAGAAGCTCCAACGGGAGCACGAAGGAAGAAAGCTCCAACTAGAGCACGAACGCAGCCTAAAAGAACTCGAGCTCAAGGCCCGAAACGAGGACGGGAGGCCCTCGGGGAACCGAGAGACGGCCCCCCCAGCGGAACAGAAGGTCCACATCCCCAAGGATGTGGTCAAAGAATATTATAAAAACGATGACATTCAGCAATGGTTTCGGGCCTACGAGGTCGCCATGACCTCCCATCGGATTCCAAAGAAGGACTGGGGGGCGGGGTTGTGGGGGCGGTTTCTGAGCGAAGGAAGGGACACCCTGCTCGACCTACCCCTCTCCCTGCAGACCTCCTACAGCCACATGAAAGAGGCTCTCCTCACAAGATACGGCCTCACCCCAGAAATGTACCGCCAACGGTTCCGGGACTGCAGGAAGATCCCGGGCACCACCTGGGTGGAGTATGTAAACTTTTTTAGTCGGGCCTTCGATGGGTGGGTCAAGGGCAGCAAGGTCACCACCCTTGCCGAACTCACTGACCTCATGTTATGGGAACATCTGGCTGCGAACTGCTTCGTAGAGCTTCGGCAACATCTGCTGGATAGCAAGCTCACAGATCCCCGGAAGCTGGCTGTGGAGGCCGACCGCTGGACCAACACCCGGGTCTCCCGGGGCATGGTAGGAGAGTACCCCCGAACCAGTCAGGGACCACCCCGCCAGAGAGGGGGAGGGAACCAGGGAGGGCCGAGAGAGTCCCAGCCTAGCCCCCCGAAGACACCACCTCCACCTTTCCCGGCGCCCCCCCCACCAGTAACAGGGCCCCCTGGGAGACGAGGACACCGGGTGACCGTTACATGGTTTCGTTGCCAGAAACATGGGCACTACGCCAATGACCCAGAGTGCCCCATGGCCACCCAAGTCACCCCTGCGAGACAGATAGCCAACGTAGCCCTGGGGGAGGAGGTTGAGGAAGCCGAGGAGTGGGAACCCGCCGCTATGGCCCTAGTATCCCTGGGAGATAGGGAAATGATCCCTGGTAGCCTCCTACCGTCCAACACACAGAAATATGGGCAGCTCGTCAAGATCAATGGCCACCAGGTAGAGGCCCTGCGGGACACCGGGGCCAGTATCACCGGTGTCCTCAGGCACCTAGTTCCCGAGGAGCAGATCCTCCCCAATGTCTTTTGCCCCGTAATCTCTGCAGACAATAGGGAAAGTATGTGTCAGGTAGCCCTGGTGCCATTTGAGTGGGGAGGGGTGATAGGTAAACTCAAGGTGGCCGTAAGAACCTCCCAGCCGGTCGACTGCCTCTTAGGGAACGACCTGGAGAGTTCTCCCTGGAAGCACGTAGAGCGCAAGGCCCACCTAGGAATGATGGGACTCCCCGAGTGGGTGTGTGCCACCACCCGATCTATGACAGCCCGACTCACTCCCCGGAGAGAAGTCGAGAGCACCCCGGTCGAAGAAGCCCGTACCGTCCCCGCCGAGGGTCCTCCCGTTCCCCCATCGGAAGGGTCCGTCGCCAGCGACGAACCCGCACCATCCGACCCCGCCCCGGTCCCCGAGTTGGGGGATCTACCCGAGTTGGCCCATTGGCGCCACGAGGGCGGGCCCACCCGGGAAGAATTTTGCCGGGAGCAAGCCACCTGTCCTTCCCTGGTCGGGCTGCGGCGCCAGGCCGAGGGCCAAGCCGCAGGTGACCAGACCGGAACGCACCGAATCTATTGGGAAAATAACATCCTGTATAGTGAGCAGAAATCAGTGGAGCTGGGATCCGGACGGGTACTGGTGGTACCCCTCCGCTTCCGGGATTTCCTCCTGGGCTTAGCCCACGATGTCCCCCTCGCCGGTCACCTGGGTCAGGACAAGACCTACAGCCGTCTCGTGACCCATTTTTATTGGCCTAAGATGAAAGCAGCGGTAGAGGCACACTGCAAGTCCTGCCCCACGTGCCAAGCCAGTGGGAAGAGTGGGGGGAAGCGCAAGGCTCCCCTCCAACCCTTCCCGGTCGTCAGTACCCCCTTCGAACGAGTCGGAATCGACATCGTGGGGCCACTGGACCCCCCCACCTCCCAAGGTCACCGTTTCATCTTGGTCCTAGTAGACCACGCCACCCGCTATCCAGAGGCTATTCCCCTGCGCACCATTACGGCCCCCGTGGTGGGCCGGGCCCTGATGGGGATCTTTTCCAGGGTGGGTTTCCCCCGCGAGGTCGTGAGCGATCGCGGCACTAATTTTATATCAAGGTATATGACGTCCCTGTGGCAACAATGTGGGGTGTCCTATAAGTTCACCACCCCGTACCATCCCCAAGGGAACGGCCTAGTAGAGAGGTTTAATAGGACTTTGAAAGGGATGATCGCTGGCCTAGAAGAGCCCCTCCGGCGTAAGTGGGACGTCCTGCTCCCCTGCCTCTTGTTCGCTTACCGGGAGGTCCCCCAGAAGTCCTTAGGGTTCAGCCCGTTTGAATTACTCTATGGGCACCCCGTCCGAGGTCCCCTCAGTTTGGTTAAGGAAGGGTGGGAGGCAGCACCCCAGACCACCCCCCGAGATGTGTTCCAATATGTCCTGGCCCTCCGGAACCAGACCAGGAGGTTCCGAGAACTGGCCGAGGCCAACCTGGAGGCGAGTCAAGAAGAAATGAAGCGCTGGTACGACCAGAATGCCACTCTGGTCGAGTTCCAGCCGGGCCAGCAGGTGTGGGTCATGGCCCCCGTGAAGCCTGGCGCTCTCCAGGACCGATGGACTGGGCCCTACAAAGTGGTTGAGAGGAAGAGCCAAGTCACCTACTTGGTGGACGTCCAGTCGCCTCGGGATCCCCTCCGGGTCCTGCACGTGAACCGCCTCAAGCCTCACTTCGTGCGGACAGAACTGAGCCTCCTGCTGGCCACCGATGACGGGGCCGAAGATGAGTCGGATCCCCTCCCGGACCTCCTGTGTGTCAAGGAGCAGGATGGCTCCGTGGAGGGAGTGAACCTCTCCCCAGCCCTCACTGCCCAGCAACAAGCGGACTGCCGCCAACTCCTCAGACAATTTTCTGACCTCTTCTCCCTGACCCCCCGGGTCACCAACTGGTGTGTTCACGATGTGGACACCGGGGACAGCCCGCCGGTGAGACACCGAGCCTACCGGGTTCCTGACCGGGTCCGGTCCTGTATTCAAGCCGAAGTCTCGAAGATGTTGACCCTGGGGTTGATCGAGCCTCTGACAGTCCCTGGGCCAGCCCCGTGGTCCTGGTTCCGAAGGCAGCAGCCCCCGGTGTCGCCCCCGAGCTCCGGTTCTGCGTGGATTACCGGGGGCTCAATGACGTTACCCGAGCCGATGCCCACCCCATTCCACGAGCCGACGAGCTCATTGACCGACTAGGGGCCGCCCGGTTCCTCAGCACTTTCGACCTCACCTGCGGCTACTGGCAGATTGCGCTCACCGAAGGGGCCAAGGAGAGGTCTGCTTTCTCCACCCCCGATGGGCACTACCGCTTCCGCGTGATGCCCTTCGGGATGAAAAATGCCCCGGCCACTTTCCAGAGACTGGTAAATAGGGTCCTGGCCGGGCTAGAACAGTTCAGCGCGGCCTATCTGGACGACATCGCTGTCTTCAGTTCAGAGTGGAGTGAGCACCTCCAGCACCTCCGGAGAGTGCTAACCGCCCTGCGCCAGGCAGGCCTCACCATAAAAGCCAGCAAGTGCCAGATCGGGCAAGGATCCGTAGTCTACCTGGGGCACCAAGTCGGGAGTGGCCAGGTCGCTCCTCTACAGCCGAAGATCGACGCCATCCTGGCCTGGGACCCACCCATCACCCAAACGGAAGTCCGAGCCTTTCTGGGACTCACGGGCTACTACCGCCGATTCATTCGGGGGTATGGCAGCCTGGTCGGCCCTCTCACAGAACTCACGTCTAAAAAACAGCCAAAGAAGGTGCAATGGACGGCTGCCTGCCAGGAAGCTTTCGATGCTCTAAAAAAGGCCATGTGCACGGCCCCCGTCCTCCAGGCTCCCGACTACACCAAGGAGTTCATAGTCCAGACCGATGCCTCCGAGCATGGCATTGGGGCCGTCCTGTCCCAAGTGAATGATCAAGGCCTAGACCAGCCCGTCGCCTTCCTCAGTCGGCGGCTGCTACCCCGAGAACAGAAGTGGAGCACCATAGAGCGCGAAGCCTTTGCCGTGGTCTGGGCACTCAAAAAACTACGACCCTACCTGTTCGGCACTCATTTCAGGGTCCAAACTGACCATCGGCCCTTGCGATGGCTCATGCAGATGCGAGGAGAAAACCCCAAGCTACTGCGGTGGTCAATCTCCCTCCAGGGAATGGACTTCACCGTAGAACACCGCCCTGGTACGGACCACGCCAACGCTGACGGCCTCTCCCGGTTCTTCCGCCTCAGCGAAGAGAACCCCCCAAGGTGATGGGCAGTTCTCTCCGGCTTTCAGCTGGGGGGGACACGTGTTGGACCCGGCCTCGTAGAATGGCCCTCCGTGCCCCCGCACCACCGAAACCTGGTGCCTGCAGCCCAAGCACGCGGCCCAGCCGACCTTTCCCACCAGGACACCTGCACCAACCCCGGACATCCCTGTCCATGGCCTCTCTCCTTTCGGCCACCCCGGGCCCGCGTGCCCACTCCCTGCAACAAGATGGCCGCCCGGCCCCAGCGCGACCCGGGCCTCGAGGCGCCACTCCGGCTGGAGGACATCACGCTTCCAGGGGATGAGAGAGGGAGGAGCAGTTTCTATCGCACCTCTGAACTCCCCTGGGACGATGGGTTTCGATCGGCCCTCCGGCCTCCCTGCGGGCTGGCTCCGTGCCTGCTGGGTGTCTGGGACTCCTCCCGACCCGGCCCTGAAAGGATCAAAAGACAATAGCAGGAAACCCCGACAAGCGGCCCCCAGGGGACAAGACCCCTGCCTGCGCAGACTCCGGACATCAAAGCGGGGTCGACCTATAACAAGGGGTGCTCTGAGACTGTCCGGCAGATTCGACGCTGGAACAACGAGAGCCTGCTGACGTGGTCGCGGCTCCTGGAACTGGAACCCACCTGAGCCCTGCTGAGTGACTCGCGGCTCCCTGAAGATCGTAAGACCTCCGAACTTGTACCTGAGCTCTGCTGAGTGACTCGCGGCTCCCTGAAGATCGTAAGACCTCCGAACTTGTACCTGAGCCCTGCTGAGTGACTCGCGGCTCCCTGAAGATCGTAAGACCTCCGAACTTGTACCTGGGCCCTGCTGAGTGACTCGCGGCTCCCTGAAGATCGTAAGACCTCCGAACTTGTACCTGAGCCCTGCTGAGTGACTCGCGGCTCCCCCAGACTCTCACGGTCCCGCCGGACCCCGACTCCGACCACGTATCCCCCAGCTCGAGGATTGTGAGCTGTGCGCCGGATACGTCCCTGCTTTGAACCGTTATCAGAGACTGTCCCGCTACCCCATACCTTTCCGAGACTCTTGAGCCCGTGCTCCTCTTGTACATATTTGCAGTGATACCTATTTGATAAAGCTTGTTTCTGAGAATACCCAGTGTGGTCTCCCTGTGTCGTGTGGTGCCAGAAGTACGATCCTAGTTGCGAGATTCCTCCCCCTGGGGAATCTCTCGCCAGTGCCCGGCTACAATACAACACGGGTGGGACTCAGGGAAGTCAGGACCCCTTTCCGGGCTCCTCTGAGGTCGCCGTCTAACAAACAGCAAGTACCTGACCTGGTTACTGGTAACTACCTGAAGTCCGACGTCGAGAAGCCTAGAGACCTGGAGCCCGAGGTGGAGAAGCGGCGCTGACTGGAAAGCAGACGTCGTACCCGGAGCCGCCAGAGGTCGAGAGAGGGCGCCGACGGAGGTCGTGGAGAGTACCAGAGGTCGAGGAGGAAGTCACCCGAGGTCGAGTGAGCGGCGTCGACGGGGGAGTGAAGTCCGCGCTCCGGAGTCACCGGAGACCGAGGTGAAGCGTGCCGGAGGTCGGGAGTGGAGATCGCACTCCGGAGTCGCCGGAACCTGAGGAAAGGAGCACCGGAGGTCGGGAGTGGAGATCACACTCCGGAGCCGTCGGAAGTCGACATCGAGCCAAGACTGCCCGACGTCATCGAACCGGAGGTCGACATCGAGCCGAGGCCGCCGACATCGAACCGGAGCCGTCGGAAGTCGACATCGAGCCAAGACTGCCCGACGTCATCGAACCGGAGGTCGACATCGAGCCGAGGCCGCCGACATCGAACCGGAACCGCCTACCGGCGTCGTCAAGAACTGACATTGAGCCGAGGCCGCCGACATCGAACCGGAACCGCCTCACGGCGTCGACACGACTCCAGCGGCGTCGGAGCTTCATAAAAAGGGCAGTAAGTGGAATAGAGGGCGCCTAAGGCCCTGTGGAGCCCTGAGAGACTATCCTAGGGGCTAGAGAGGTGTTGGAACCAGCTTGATTGTGCCAAGGGTGAGCTGAGACTAATACAGAGGGGTTGTGTAGTGTGGGAGAGCCAGATCTCTAGATTCCCCCTTGATCTACCTCAGTTTAGGCCTCAGCCTTGTCCAAGCCAGGGAGTATACCCCTCAGGCCATCCACCTAACCATAAGCTGTGACTGGGCCAAATCAGCCCATAGTATTTTAAATGTGATCTGATTTTACAAATGTCATTGTTGGCTGATATTATTTATTGAGGGTACTGTATTTATTGTATTTTTCTAAGTTATTCCTGTGATGTATTTATTGTCCTGAGCTAACTTATTCCTGCACAGTATTTATTGTTTCACAGTATTTATTTGACCTGATCCTATTTATTGCACCTGTAAAGTGTTATTATTTATTTGACCTGCACTTTTTAAGAAAAAAGCCTTGTGTACTGTGATTGTATTATTATTTATTTAATCAGCAACTAAGAGAAAAGAAGATAAAGAGATATATTTTCAGTATAATTTTTAAGGTGTAGTGTCGTTTTTGGAACGGATGCACGCATGGTTATTGTGTGGGTATGTCGTATGCTTAACACGGTGCCTGACCCCTGACCACTCGAGCCAAGCTACCACAGTGTATGTCCGGGAAAATCCCATTACCACCCTTCCGGTGTGGGAGTGGGGTTTTTCTAACACCACCCATAAGGATTGGACCTTTTACTTGGCTTGTTACACGTACTGCATTATAAGTCGGTGATTACTCTTTTGGTTATTGACACTGATGGGGACAATGGCAGCTGCTTTTTTTAAAATATACATTTGCATAATGAGCGCGGCGCCCGCTTTAGGGACACCGCACTCATTTAAGTTTAAATGTTATTTTTAAAACATTGATGTTGAGCGCGGAGCCTGCTTCAGGGACACCTCGCTCTGTTTATTTATTTATTTTTTAGGCTTTATTACTGAGTGCGACGCCCGTTTCAGGGACAACGTCTTTCTTTTTTTAAACTTTAATAATGAGCGCGGCGCCCGCTTCACGGACACACCGTGCTCTGCAATGCAATGGGTATTACTTTTGCGGTACTTTAGTCTGTTGGTATTGTAGTCATTTGAAGGAATATCTTCCACAATTGAAAATATTATCCATTATTTCTATGTGGTGCCGTCACCAGTAAATGGGACGTCTCGTGATATAGCTGTAAAGCATATTAATGCTTACTTTTCCCACTCTCTTTATCCTCACTATTTGGCATCTGTTTTTCTACAGGCACCTTTATATTCAGGATCAGGTTTTGCCTCCAAGTCAAGACTAACTATTTTGTATCAGCACATTCTGCATCTCTGACTAACCAAACGTTCACACCATTGCATGTCTAATTTGTTTTTTCTGTAAAGAACATTTTCGACAGCAAATTGTAGTCCTTTTTCATCGCTTTCAGGGTATTTCCATATACTTTCAATTTGACTTCTTAACTAAAGACTAAGTTTAGCTGCTATGCATGCCAGTTTAAACCATGTGCCTCAATGCATTGTTAATAGACGTTATACACACTACAGGTGTAACTGTAGGCCTCAGGACCGTGCCAGGAGCGCATTGTTAAGAGTTCCTATGCACACAATTTATAACTGTGTACCTCAGTATATTGCCGATAGCTGATATACACACCTCCGTTTTAACGGGGTACAGCAGTGCATCGCTAGTGGCTGATGTACACTCGCCACGGTTTTAACTGTGTACACAGGGCTGTAATCCTACGCTAACATACTGACACCAGCCTTTATAGTGCTCTTAGAGGCATCATCAATAGCTCATATTACTATACAAGGCTGAACATTGTGGGTCATTGGTAATCTCACAAACGTTGAAAGTTTACTCATCCAAGGAGAGGGGCAGGCATTTCTGAGGTAATTCCACTGCACCAAGGGTTGCAATCTGTGACAAAGAGGAAGTGTTTGCACCTTTTGACCATGATGACCTCATGTGTGGATTTAGTTCCAAATGTGTCCCCTAAAGTAAGGGTGCCTCAGTATGGCCCCAGAATGTATGACTGACTTGAAGCCACAATGATCTGCAACACATGGCATATAACACAGCAAAATTGAGATTTATTTGCACCACAGTGCACAGCATGTCAGCATGCAAGACGAGCATTAGCAAACCTATTAGCAACAACATTAGAGGGACGGGGCGAGCAACAACAAGGTGGGAGAGATGGGATGGTGTGGGGCAAGGTGAGCAACAAGGCGGGAGGGACGGGCGAGCAACAACAAGGTGAGAGGTACGGGGCGAGCAACAACAAGGTGGGAGGGACGGGGCGAGCAACAGCAAGGTGGGTGGGACGGGGCGAGCAACAGCAAGGTGGGAGGGACGGGGCGAGCAACAGCAAGGTGGGAGGGGCAGGGCGAGCAACAACAAGACAGGAGGGACGGGGCGAGCAGCAAGACGTAAGGGATGGGGCGAGCAACAAGAAGGTGGGAGCGACGGGGCGAGCAACAAGAAGGCGGGAGCGACGGGACGAGTTTCAAGAAGGCGGGAGCGACAGGGCGAGCAACAAGAAGGCGGGAGGGACGGGGCGAGCTTCAAGAAGGCGGGAGGGACGGGGCGAGCTTCAAGAAGGCGGGAGGGACGGGGCGAGCTTCAAGAAGGCGGGAGGGACGGGGCGAGCAACAACAAGGCGGGAGGGACGGGGCGAGCAACTAGGCGGGAGGGACGGGGCGAGCAACAACTAGGCGGGAGGGACGGGGCGAGCAACAACTAGGCGGGAGGGACGGGGCGAGCAACAACTAGGCGGGAGGGACGGGGCGAGCAACAACTAGGCGGGAGGGACGGGGCGAGCAACAACAGCGCGGGAGGGACGGGACGGGCAACAACAGCGCGGGAGGGACGGGACGGGCAACAACAGCGCGGGAGGGACGGGACGGGCAACAACAGCGCGGGAGGGACGGGACGGGCAACAACAGCGCGGGAGGGACGGGACGGGCAACAACAGCGCGGGAGGGACGGGACGGGCAACAACAGCGCGGGAGGGACGGGACGGGCAACAACAGCGCGGGAGGGACGGGACGGGCAACAACAGCGCGGGAGGGACGGGGCGGGCAACAACAGCGCGGGAGGGACGGGGCGGGCATCAACAGCGTGGGAGGGACGGGGCGGGCATCAACAGCGCGGGAGGGACGGGGCGGGCATCAACAGCGCGGGAGGGACGGGGCGGGCATAAACAGCGCGGGAGGGACGGGGCGGGCATAAACAGCGCGGGAGGGACGGGCCGAGCAACAACCGCAACGCGGGAGGGACGGGCCGAGCAACAACACCAACGCGGGAGGGACGGGCCGAGCAACAACACCAACTGTGGAGGGACGGGACCACCACCACCGTAATGGATCAGACCACAACACGGTAATGGATCAAACCACAACACGGTAATGGATCAAACCACAACACGGTAATGGATCAAACCACAACAGGGTAATGGATCAAACCACAACAGGGTAATGGATCAACACAGGAGGAGGTGCGTGGGACAGGGAAGAAAGCATCAACATAAGATGAGGGCAAGCAACCGAACGGGAGGGGGCAAGCAGTAACAGGGGGTGGGATGTAGGGGAGACAGCCTGCAGATACCTGCACTTTTAAGGAGTGCTGCAACTAAAACTAAAATGTTCTGAAAGCACGAGCAGTAGAAGGACAATGAGCAAGGGTGAAGTACTTGTAGCTATGCTTCATGGGAGGGACAAACACAAAGAGGAAATGAAGCCAGCATGTGCATTTCAAAAAGAAGCAAAGAAGCGAGAGTGGAAATGAAGCCTACAAATTTTAAGCAATGGGTGGCCTCTAAGCCTCCTGAAAGTAAACAAAATGTTTTGCAAGCATCAGTGCATGTGCTATCTCAGGCGAGACTTAAAAATGTGACCTATCATGCACATTAAGGGTACCTTTAACAACCATTCTGCTTTGCGGGAACATAATTCCAGTTTTACAAAACTGAAGCTGCTCTTATGGGCATGAAACTTAGTTTCAACCAAGTGAATAGACGGGCCTTTTGAACCTATGTATGCACTAATGTGACCTCAGTCCTGAAAGTAGTTTCCATGGTTTGGCAGTGACGCTTCAGCACCATTTTGCGGCAACTGTTGTTGTGTTCCTTTGAAGAAGTGGATTTCTTGGTAGCAAATAACTTGTGGATTCATGACAAAATATTTTACGTTCTTTCACAAGTTTTTAAACTGTCAACAAGCCTTGGCTTTGCCAGTAGGTCTTACCTATGCAACAGCTATTGGCTTTGCCAATGTATTTTAGCCATTTTGTACACTGTTAAGCATGACTAAAAGTTAGTGGCTTAGAGGAGAGTATCGTGGAGTGTCGTGAAGTGAGTGTCGTAAGGTGTCATTTCATAGAGTGGAGTGGAGTGTCGTAGAGCGGCATGGAGCACTGTAGAGGAGTGTTGTAGAATAGAGTGGAGTAGAGTGTTAGAGTAAGGTGTGGTGTAGTGGAGTGGCGTGAAGTGGAGTAGTGTGTCATAGAGTAGAGTGGAGTGGCATACAGTGGAATAAAATATAAACTGTTGTGGCCTAGAGTGTCATTTCATAGAGTACAGTGTAGTGGCTCGTCATAGAGTGGAGTGGTGTGCCATAGAGTGTTAGAGTGGGTTGGAGTGTCATAGAGTGGAGAGGAGTGTTATGTTGTGGAGTGGGATAGTGTGGAGTATGCATGGTGTGTTAGCACACTTCCAATACAAACACAACATTTTCAATTGAAATGACCATTACATTTCCACAAATACAGTTTACTGATAAAAGTATAGCGCATAAATGATGTGTGAAAATGTCATCACCAACTCTATTGATTGGTTGTGACCGTAATAAAATATTTGTTTCCACCACACTTCACAATTTTTTTTAAATGTGCTTTATTTGTGCTTTTCTGATTCTAATATATTCTCAAATAAATGCACAGTTCATTTACAGTCATTGAATTATTTTGTGTGCTAGGAAAAAGCCTTTCCTTTCACAGCAAGATTTTCACATAAATCCTCCCACTTTGAAGTCCGAGAAACAAAAGTAAACACCAAGCTCCCATGGAAGACAGAGCCTGACATTTGACCACTGTCTTTGAATTCTCAGCAAATGTGACCAGATAAGAACGAGATTTAAAGGCCTGTTTACAGGAAGCTAGCACTTGTGGAAGAATACAGTAAATAGGCTATGCTCCGCGGGAGGTACGAATTCAAGGTGGACATCCTAAATCAAATAGAGCTAGCAAATAGAAAGCAAGCAACTGAGAGTTAAAAAACACAAATCTATTAGTAAACAATGGGCATAATGCATTTCCAGGGAAGCTTTCAGAATGTCCCCAAGAAGTCGTTAGCAAACCAGACAGCTGCACTGTCTGGTAGACTTCGACCTAAAAATGTGGGTTCATTGCACTGCATACATCTATTTAGAGCAATCAAAGGCGTATTGATCCATGGAAAATTTCTTTCTTCACTTTGTGATGGTAGTCAAGGCATAGCTTAAATGCATTGACTTGCTCTGGCTGGAATTGATGCTGAAACCTTGTTACATGCATACAGCAGCTCACTGTGCAGGTATGGCTAGAGCTGGATGGTGCTCTGCTCCCTTTCCCTGTCCGCTTGCCTGCATCCCCTTCTTCTCTTGTCCCTTGCTCCCTTTTCCCTTGCTCCCTTTTCCCTGCATCGACCCATCAACCCTGTCCATGTAGTCCCTTCCCAGCATCAGCAGGACAAATGGATGAAATCAGTTGAGCACCCATATATATCAAGAGGGTGCAAAATGCAAGGTGTGCTTGCAAGAAGGCCATAGTTCGGAAGATGCGTCTTCCATGTTTTACGTGTGGTAACCACCCAATGCTCCTAGTGTGCAGTACTGCCACGTATAAATACCAAAACAAGCATACAATTCTCACCTGTGGAAAGACGCCCGAAACAAGTGCAAGTCATACCAAAAACTCCAAAATGAGCGCCCCCTCTACCGAAACAGCAAGAATCACGCCAAAAAAAAGCTTAAAGAGGCTGTCAGAGGGCAGAGGAAGGGTTTAATAAATAATTAAGAAAATGTATCCTTGTAATACACGAAAAAAGTTAAGGTATTGAAAGCAAAAACACTGTTTGCTGCAGTTTGGTAATTGTTGTTTTTTTGATTTGATTTGATTTGATTTGATGTAGATTTATATAGCGCGAATTGCTGCCCAGGGGCGTCCAAGCGCTGAGAATGCCAGATCCGACAGAGGGAAGAGAACACGGGAGAGGGGGGGCGGATTAGACTGAATTAAACAGGAAGGTTTTCAGATGTTTACGGAATGTCGTAAGGTTAGAGTTGGATCTTAGATGCGGTGGAAGGGTGTTCCAGGATCTCGCTGCGTTGTAGGAAAAAGACCTACCTCCCGCTCTAGATCTCCTTACTCTCGGGGTGACTGCCAAGAAAGACTGATCTGATCTTAGGTTCCTGTTGGGTCTGTAGTGATGGATTAGGTCCTGTGTGATCTTGGGGCCAGAGTTCCAAAAAGACTGGTGGGCTATACATAGGGCCTTGAACAGCACCCTTTGACGCACAGGTAGCCAGTGGAGGGAGACCAACCCGGATCTGACTGACTGCCTACGAGGGATGTCCAGTAGCAGACGTGCAGCACAATTTTGTGCTATCTGCAACCTCCTCAGAGTAGATTCTGGGGCTCCGAGGTAGAGGACGTTATTAAAATCAAGGCGGGATTGAATCAGGCCTTGTATCGCTGCTTGCTTGGCTTCCATAGGAAGAAGGGGGAAGATCTTTTTAAGCATCTTCATGATGCCAAAGCAGGTGGCCGAGAGTTTGGTGGATTGTACATCGAAGGAGAGCGATCTGTCCATCCATATTCCCAGACTTTTAATACTGTTTTTGGGGGTAGGTGGAGGGCCCATGCTGGATGGCCAGAGGGTGGCCGGGAGACTGGAGACCGAGTTGCCGAGGACCATAAGCTCGGTCTTGTCACCGTTTAGTTTCAAGGATGATAGTGACATCCAGGATTTCACCTCCTCTAGACACTCTCTGAGTCCGCTCTGTACAGGTAGGTTGGTCTCCTGTGTAAGGGAGACCACTAGCTGCGTGTCGTCCGCGTAGGAAATGATCTTAATCCCGAACGGACGGACGACATCAGCCAGTGGCCTCATGTACAGATTGAAGAGAGCCGGACTCAGAGAGGATCCCTGGGGGACGCCACAATTCAGGGAAATGCTGGTGGAAACTGAATCACCATCAAACACCCGGAAAGATCTATCCTCCAGGAAAGACCGGAACCAAGACCAGGCTCTGCCCCTGATCCCAGCCTGGGCCATACGGTCCAGCAAGGTGACATGGCTGACCGTATCGAAGGCCGCGCTGAGATCAAGGAGGATCACTGCCAC
Organism: Triturus cristatus; assembly: GCF_964204655.1. NCBI lineage: Eukaryota > Metazoa > Chordata > Amphibia > Caudata > Salamandridae > Triturus > Triturus cristatus. The sequence continues at coordinate 356,392,073 of NC_140586.1, read as the reverse complement.
TGATCCTCCTTGATCTAGGATTTTCCTTGCCTCCTCAGTGACCATGAGGAGGGCGGTCTCGGTCCCATGCTTGGGTCTAAAGCCGGTTTGGGTGGGGTCCAGAAGAAGGTGTGTTTCTAGAAAGTTGGTGAGTTGGAGATTTATGTATTTCTCAAGGACCTTGCTCGCCCAGGGGAGCAGGGATATTGGGCGATAATTGCTCATATCCGTAGGGTCCAGACTGGGCTTTTTCAGCAGGGCCTTCACCATGGCCTGCTTCCAGACTGTGGGGACTATGCCCTTGGAGATGGAGGTATTTAACACTTCCCTTAGTGTGGGTAGGGTGGTTTGGGCGGCTGTCATTATTATCTCTGGGGGGGCAGGATCGTTGGGGGAACCGGATGTGACTTTGCGTGCTAAGGATTCTAGAAGGGGAAATTCCAGAAGGGGAAAGTGACACAGCGTGGGTGATTGAGAATTACACGCTGGCTCAACAGGGTGTGGAGGCGTAATTGACAGAGGGGAGTTGGTCCGGGGGAAGGCCGAGTAGATGGAACTAATTTTCTGATGGAAGAACTCTGCGACTTTATTGCAGTGGGAAACGGGCTTGTCCCCTAATGGACTAGGAGGGGGTTTAGTGAGTAGATTTATAATTTTGAAAATTTCCTTCGGCTTCGATTTGGCAAGGACAATTTTCTCCGAGAAGTAGGCGGTCTGGGCTTCTTTTATCAGGTTTTTGTAGTTCCTAATAGCTTCTCGGTAGTGGGTTTTATCAGCCACTGAGTAGTCAATTCGCCAGCGTCTTTCGAGTTGCCTACAGCACCGTTTTTTCTCTCTCAGTTCCTCCGTGTACCACGGGGCGGTTTTGTGGGGACGTTTAAGCGTGATTTCCTTTTTCGGGAGAGCGATGTCCAGTGATTGGGAAATCCAGTTGTCGTAGGCTGAATTGGCTGAATCAGGGTTCTCCGTGATCATGGGACGGGTCTCTGTGAGTGCGTTGGTCCACCTGTCAATCGCTAGATGGGACCAAGTTCTCCTGAATCTAGTAATGGGGGTATGTTCAGGAGGCTTAAGGATAGTCCAATTGATAGGGATCAGGAAATGATCCGTCCATGGAAGGGGTATGGGACGGCTGGTGAGGAGATCGATGCAGTTGGTAAAGACTGGGTCCAGCAAATGGCCTTTTACATGTGTGGGCAGGGTAACCCGTTGTGAAAGTAACAGAGCTGCTAGATCGCTTGTTAGAGTAGAAGCAGTAAGGTCGGAGGGTGAATCAAAGTGAAAGTTAAAATCACCTAACAAGATAAAGTTGGGTGAGGAGAAGATACGTTCGGATATATTAGTGGGTAAGCTAACGTGGAACTGTCTCGGGGGGCCTGGTGGTCGATAGATCAGGGTGCCTGAAAGGCACTTATTGGGTGACAGTTCCATATGAAAGGTGAGACTTTCACAGTCTAGAATGGTTTCAGAAACCACTCTACAATTGAACTGTTCTTTATATATTATGGCTAAGCCACCTCCCCTACCTTTTGGCCGGTCCTGGCGCAGGATTTGAAACCCTGCAGGAAGCGCAGCTATTATGGCTGGATCCGCTTCCAAGGAAAGCCAGGTTTCTGTAAGGAACAGAATATCAGGTGAGTATTCATCTATTAACAACATTATTTCGGCTGAATGTTTGGGAAGGGAGCGGCAGTTCAGCAAAAACATCCGAAAATTGTCAAGTGGTTTGACGGTTATAGTGGGTTTGAAGGGTTGGCGGCACTCTGGACATAGTTGAGGTAGGTTGTCGGCGAAGAATTTGTGACAGCAGTGGTTGTCCTTGGGGGCCCCCAGACTGTGGAGGAAGTGCGCACTGTAGGAGATGCGATGGGTTGGTGGGGGGGCAGGGGTACTGGCCCCCGGCCCGAACTCGGCGCGGACGAGCGCAGACGAGCTTGCCTTATGCGCGCCTTCGGCGCGCCTTCGTCGCGCCCGCTGCGCTCGTCCGCTGCGCTTCCTATGCATACACATATTTATTGGGAGGGTGTAGGGGGCGTGTCCCTCGCTTCCTCGTGGCCGATGGCGGCTGAGGAGGGCACTCCCTCTGAGCGTTGGCTCCGCTCTGGGGAATCAGGAAGTTACAGGTAAAACAATGTTAAAAAGCCTTCAATACGTGCAAAATAGCAATTTTAAGCAGCGTGGTTCCTCTCCCGGCTGTGCCTCAGGAGGGAAATGACATACAGCTGGCTAGTAGTCAGCGCGCTATATATCCCGAAAGTGGGCGTGGCTACGGGGGGGGCGTGTCCCTCGCTTCCTCGTGGCCGATGGCGGCTGAGGAGGGCACTCCCTCTGAGCGTTGGCTCCGCTCTGGGGAATCAGGAAGTTACAGGTAAAACAATGTTAAAAAGCCTTCAATACGTGCAAAATAGCAATTTTAAGCAGCGTGGTTCCTCTCCCGGCTGTGCCTCAGGAGGGAAATGACATACAGCTGGCTAGTAGTCAGCGCGCTATATATCCCGAAAGTGGGCGTGGCTACGGGGGGGGCGTGTCCCTCGCTTCCTCGTGGCCGATGGCGGCTGAGGAGGGCACTCCCTCTGAGCGTTGGCTCCGCTCTGGGGAATCAGGAAGTTACAGGTAAAACAATGTTAAAAAGCCTTCAATACGTGCAAAATAGCAATTTTAAGCAGCGTGGTTCCTCTCCCGGCTGTGCCTCAGGAGGGAAATGACATACAGCTGGCTAGTAGTCAGCGCGCTATATATCCCGAAAGTGGGCGTGGCTACGGGGGGGGGCGTGTCCCTCGCTTCCTCGTGGCCGATGGCGGCTGAGGAGGGCACTCCCTCTGAGCGTTGGCTCCGCTCTGGGGAATCAGGAAGTTACAGGTAAAACAATGTTAAAAAGCCTTCAATACGTGCAAAATAGCAATTTTAAGCAGCGTGGTTCCTCTCCCGGCTGTGCCTCAGGAGGGAAATGCTCGCTGAAGTTTCATTTGCAAACTGTATGCAGTGGTATGAGATTACTGCATCCTCTCTAGTTGCTGTCAGGGATATCTGCATTTCAAATTTTTAACATTCTTTAGAGGGGCTAATGTTTATCTCGTGTATCCGAGGGCCTCCAAATTCGACAGCTGAGAGGCTTCTTTTAGGTGCTTGATTCTCAGGATAGTGAGGTCTAGTAGGCATGTCTTACTTTAGGACGTGAAGGGGCTTAAACTCAGAATTCAGAATAGAAGGCTCCTTGATGTCCGGTCAGAGACAATGAAACGCTGATGGACAAGAAGCCAATCAGACGGTGTGGAGTTTTAAAAGGGTGTCGCTCCCCCAATTCTGGGTGAACCCTTTTATATTCCGTTAAAGGCCAATTTAGATGCTCAAAACCCTGGAAGCCACGCTGTGATCTGCCATGTTCTCAACCCTCTGGTCCACGCTTTTCTCGCTGCCACATCTGCCTATGTTACTCTATACAGTGTGCCCCTGCATTTTACCCTGGTCCTATGATGCCCCTTACTTTCTTTATCATTGTGCTGCCTTCCTCCCACCCCACCTTGGTCCCTGTGCAGCCCCCATCCCATCTACTTGGTTCCTGTGTTGCCTCACTACCGGTTTAGAGATTGTGTTGATCCTCTCTCTGGACCCTGCATTATTGACCACCAAAAGCTAATGTCCAAATCAGGGTTGGCCAGGTGGATTGGCTGTTGCATTTAGACATTCTGCACAGCTGGGAACACACTTAGCAGCTACACTTCTTCCACGGTTGACACATAAAAATGCCACTAAAGCATTCTTTAAAGTAAAATATCACTAGCTGAAGTTTGTAAGGCAGCTTGATGGTCTCAAGTGCACACTTTCACCAAAAATTTCCAAGTGGATATTCACACCAGTTGGCAGACAGTAGTTGATTTTTCACTGCGTGATACCTTTTCCCTCATTGCGTGTGCCACACCCACCATCACATTATTGGAGTTAGAAAGACATCTGTCCAATTCATATCCAGCATGGGAACCTACAATGACCACAGACAATCTTTCAATATCATGGAAAGCACAGACAATATCTTTGCACACTGTTGAGAAACAAAAAATAAATGTAAGGTGAAGTCAGTGTGCCAGTACATTGTGGCATTAGAGCAGTCTTGGGATCATTCCAACTAGTTATATCTTGAAATCAAAACCTAAATAGTTCAGTTTAGCCATGAACAACCTGGACTTTTGTGAACCGCGGACTAATTGGTGGAGAGTGCACACCCCATGTGAAATTAGAACATAAACTGCAAATCCGTGGTTACAGATGGGTACATTCCCTTTGTTGTGGGTTTCTTCATAGCGCTTCATGCAGCCCCTCGGAGTACTTTATGAGCTGGGAATTAAGTGGCACCTCATAACGGATGTTTGTGGTGCACCAGAAGGTTCTTGAATTGTTAAAATTCATGGTGCTTTACGAGTGTGGTGTTTTTATTCTGTAGAGATCCAGGTACAGGGCATAGACTTGCCAGGTCAATGCATAATAGTATTTTTTTCTGAATGGCCTTTATAATACCTCGTGAAGAGAATCATAAACCTTTGTACATTGTCCTACGGGTTGACGGGACTCGAGGTCCGGTCTTTGGCATCTTGCAAGCCCAAAGTCTTAACAGTCTGTTACAGGGCATTAGCAATAGCTGATCTACAGATACCAGGCGTAACAGTATCCTGTAGCACCATAAATAACCTACTGTGTTGTAAATAGCTAAAAATAATAATTCAAACATAACTTGCACCCCAGCCCAATTCAGTAGCTGATATAAAAGACACCAGGCACAGCTTTTTATGCTGGGCATCTATTTACAGACACATGGCTTAAGGTACCCAGGGGCATCGTGATTAACTGATATACTGACTCCAAGCTGACCAGATTGTAAACGTGTACTTTTCTCATTTCACTCGATCGCAGTGCTAACTCATGATCGAAACGTAATGATATTTATTGAATTGAGAACTCCACCATGACCAGTGACAGTACTGTTTGTCTTTATTTGGTTGGCAGAACAGAAATGCTCTGCGGACTTTAGATAAAATATGCATTTGTAGAACTATTTCAGAGTTTGGGAACCACACCCAGCATGTGGGCACACGGATGGCTACACTGAGTTAGTAAAACAATAATAAACTAGTACATAGTTGCATTCCTTGGGGTGGCTATGTGGTTCTTTGTCCGAGTCATATCAGCTTTGTGAAGGAACAGTTACGGAATGTGGTGGGTGGAGCGTAAGGTTTGAACCTTGCAGTCAAAAAATGGCAGTTGATTAAGAACTTGCCATTCCTGAGACAGTGAGAAAACTGATCTGAAATACAAACCTCAGAGATTTTTATTTGGTTTTCTTTTTTCATCCAAGATGTATCATGATGCTCCTCCTTCTGAGCATTTTACTTGAGACAGAACTTGCATACGTAGGTAGGTACCTTCTTCGGTTACTCACCTAACTCTAGGCATAGTACTACAAGAACTCATAGCGCTACTTTCCTATTTTTCATGTCTTACCTGACTGCACAGCTGTATATAACTAATGTGATCAATGGAAAAAGAGCATTCAGAAGCACTACTGAGCTGAGTGATGGGCTTTGGCGCCACCCACATGTTGGTTTTCCTGAGTATAGCATTTGATTGTGTAGAAGTAATGTGCTTCCACTAAAAGAGTGCTTGAATTGCATTTTTGCATTGCGCTGAGTATAGTGCTAATTCAAAGAGCCAGGCCAAAGACCTGATTCGTGGCTTTATTTAAAGTTATGACAAAGGCATTGGGTCTGGCATATTTGTTGTGAAAAACTTGCGTAAAGCCAATAGGCATTTAAGGGAGGGTTGTTATTATACTTTGTTAAAGCTGGTTGGGAGGTAATTTGTCACCTGGAATTTCAGAGATTTCCACAGTAGGCATGGGTTTTGGTTACCCCCACTGGCAAACCTCAGGGTAGATGTGTGTTGTGATAATTCTAGGAATGTTTATTTTGCTGACTAATTTTGTATATGGTTGTGTTTTATGACTGTATGCCTAATGAGTTCCTTGTGGGAAAGTGTTTGTTCGGTACAGTAGGCCTGGGTTGGTGATGTTGAATAACCCGTGATAAGGGTCGTAAGTCTGCTTTGTTTACTGGAAAAAGTGATGTCTTGTGCCATAGGTCTGATCTGTTCATTATAAAAAAACATTGCAAGGGCAGTAGGTCTTACTACTTTATTGTGAAATGCATATGTTGCTGCCAGTAGGCCTTTTTGGGAGGATTGTTATTGTACTGTGATAAAGCCTGCTAGGGGGCATTTCCTCATGGAATCTCACAGACTACTGTAGTAGGTAAGTGTTTTGGTGTTGGGTACCCACTCTAACAAACCCGGAGGCGACACAATTTGGACTGTGACAATCCTAGGTAGGCCCTCTTTAGGAAGATTGTATTATGTTTTGCATAGTGTGAATTCTCATATATTTGTAATTATATCAATATATGCTTGATGGTTGCCTTGCGTGAAAGCTTATGCCTAGAAGAATTGGCCTGAGTTCATCATGGTGACAAGCCAGTGATGAAGGCTACAGACCTCATTGGTTTGATTGGAAAATGTAGGTACTTTGCCAGAGGTCTGATCTGTTTACAATGAAAAGTTATGACAAATGCAGTAAGCCTGACTATTTATTGTGAAAAACTTTCGTTAAAAGCCATTGGGGCTTTGAGGGTGGATTGTTATTAAAGGCTCTAAACAGGGCTTGTTTTCCATGGAATCTCGCAGATTACTGTAGAAGGAAAGTTTTGGTATTGGTAAACCCCACTAAGGGTGGATTATTTTCACTGTGATAAACCTTGCTAGTCCCTCTTAGGGACAGTGCTATTTGTTTTGTCAACTATAATTTTATTTTTGAAATTATATTTCTGTATGCCTGATATTGCCTCGTGAGAAAATGAATGCTCAATACAGGGGGCCTGATTTGGTTATGTTGGCGAGCCAACATTAAAGGCTGTAGGGTTAATTGGTTCAATGGGGAAAAGGTATGCCAAGTGCCCTATGTCTGATCAGTTCGTTATAATTTATGAAAAAGGCATTTCTTGTGAAATCATTTGTCACAACCAATAGGTCTTTTTCGTTGGCTTGTTATTGCACTGAATTAAAGAGTTTAGACAGCTGTGTTGTTACATGGAAGGTCACAGACCACTATACTAGGCAAGGATGATGGTGTTGGTTACCCCTTTGCCAAACCCTGGGTGTAGAAGATTTGGACTGTTAGAATCCATGTTGAGCCCCGTAAGAGTGGTTGTAAATTGTCTTGTCTCTGTAATTTTCCACTTATTTCTATTTTTTTTTGGGAAAAACTTTATTGCGCAAAACAACATCATTACAAATATGGGCCTACAACCGCAAGGGCCGGCTGCTAGTATATACAAATCAATTGTCTGTCGACAAAAAGCAGCGAATGGTCCCCAGACGCCCAGCAGAGTTACAGGATTTATTCTCGGCAACTCAGAAGATAGGCAGGATACCAATATTTTACATTTTTAGAAAAAGGAACCAACAGAAAAACAGTGAAACAAAACTCAAGGCGAGAAACATTCTAAACGGTGTCGAGCTCCGATGGGGGGGACCTGCCATACCAGGTAGTGAATCAGGAGGACAATAGAGATGACCAGGGGAGGGGAGGCAGTGGGGAAGTCAGGACAATCAGCAAAAGGAGTACAGTAGTCTAGGAACCTCAGGATCAGGGGGACCGAGAAATGTCCGGAGTGTCCTCGAAGGGGCGTACAGATGTTACCTCGGTAGGTGTTCCACTGGCCCCAAATTTTACTCCACGCCCCAGGCTTGCCCCTAGCTAGATATACCGTCTTCTCTCTAAACATGCACCAGTCCATGTTCTCCTTCCATGCTGACACGGTGGGAGGCCGTCGGGAACCCCAAAGCTGCGCAATATCCCTCTTTGCAATCATGTTCCCTAGTGCCGCCCACCGGGCCCGGGCAACATCATAATCATTCGGCTCCCACACATTCAACAAACATCTACGAGCCTCAGGCAACAGAGCGACCCCAGTGACACACTCCATTACAGCATGCACACGGTGCCAATACGCCGCGACCTCACGGCACTCCAAAAGGATATGCAGGAAGGTGGCGCTCATTCCACATCCGCGCTTACACAACCCATCCGAAGAAAAACCCATAGCAACCAAACGAGGACCCGTCACATAAACACGGTGAAGAATTTTGAGCTGGACGAGACGGAGACGGGCAAGAATGGCGACCTCTTTCGGGGAGGACAGTGCGGACTGCCAGTCTTAGTCATCCAGCTCCAACCCGTCTCCGGTCCAGGCCTCCCTAAGGCGCACAAGGAGATCCGCCCGATTATTGATTAATTTCTTATAAATCAAAGAAATCGTACTATCGGGCAGATGACCATCAAGTATACGGTCCTCGAGTGGGGAAGATACAGGGACAGTGGTACCGGCCGCGAAGACCGACAGCAAAGCGTGGCGAACCTGTGCATATCTGAAGAACTCCCTCTCACTCAACTCATACTCACTCTGAAGCACCGCAAAGGATTTGACCGCACCTTTTACCTAGAGATCACCCACTCTGCTGATGCCAATCGTATCCCAGTTTTCAAAACCTTTCGTTGTCCATAGGCCTCCCAACCGTTCCGAAGCAAACAAAGGAGTCGCTCGCGTCAATCGATCATTCCATCCCATGGCCACATTGGCATCCTTCCACACACGTACTGCAATCTTAGTGGGTCTCGTTAGATTCCTCCCCGCTGACCGAGAGTAGAGCGCTCTGTTGAAGTTGCCACCAGGCAACTGATATTTGTCCATCTCGAAAGCCGGATTTGGACCGGGTGCATACGTAGCATGGTTGATGGCGGACAACTGGGAGGCCCAATAATACCTCCTGATGTCCGGGAGCGCGATGCCCCCGTCATACCAGGGGAGAGTCCGTTTTGCGAGAGCGATGCGTGCGCGACCATCCCAAACAAGTCTCCTCTGTAAGCCCTCCACCTCCCGAAAGTAGGCCACCGGAATGATATCAAAGGAGTTCTGGAGTGCGTAGAGAAATCGGGGCAGGGACATAATTTTAAAGAGTGCCGCTCGACCGAGAGGCGACAACGGCAATCTACGCCACCGGGCCACGTCCAACTTCAATCGCCGGAGAGGAGGAAGGAGATTATGCTCGTGGCGGACCGCCGGGTCCAACGATACATAGACCCCCAGATATTTGAAACCGGAGTGCGAAATTTGAATGGGAAACCTATTCGGTAAGGGGGGAAGGCCATCGGAGATGACATACACACACGATTTAGACCAATTAATGATCAACCCGGAGTTTTTACCGAAAGAGGTGAGGACGTCAAATGGAACGTTAAGGGATTCACGAGGGGAGGTGAGGTACAAGAGAATATCGTCAGCGTACAACGAGACCCGGTCTTCAAAATCGGGGGCCCACTGAATGCCCCTTATCGAAGGTTCCCATCGGAGCCAGGCTGCAAGCGGTTCTAGGGCAAGAGCAAAGAGCAAGGGGGACAACGGGCACCCCTGCCTAGTACCCCTCCCGAGAGCGAAGGACTGGGACACCCTACCATTGACAACAACCTGAGCCAGCGGATCCGTATATAAAAGTCTCACCCAACTGATAAATCCTGCACCGAAACCGAATTTCGCCAGAGTGGCCCAAAGGTATGGCCATTCTATCGTGTCAAAGGCCATCGTGGCGTCCAAGGAGGCCAGGATGGCCGGCTCGGACAGAAACTCCGCCCTGGCGAGAACGCCATGTAAGCGCCGCAAGTTGTATTTCTATTTTTATGACAGTGCTTTATAATTGTGTTATGAAAAAGCACACTCTCAATATAGCAGGCTGGAAGTAGTTGTGGTGACATGGTACTTGTATAGGGTGAAGGCCTTATTAGTTCATTTGGAAAAGGTAATACCATATGCATGATCAGTTATGAAAATGTACTACAGTAAGCCTGACATATTATTAAATGCATATGTTAAAACCAGTAGGCCTTTAGGGTGGATTGTTTTTATACTGTGTTAAAGCCTATAGGCAGGTATTTCGCTTGGGTTACCTTACTGGGCAAGGAATTTTGTTTCAATTACCCACTTTGACAAAACCTGGGAGTAGAAGATTTGAACTGTGATAGTCCTTGCCAGCCCCTCTTAGGAATTCCCAAAAGGTTTGTCTGCTAGGCTCCTGTAATAAAACCAAATTAATAAAAATAAATGCAGACACATATGTAAATCCACATACATATAGAGTATCTTTGGGTGAGCACTCTTCTGCCATTGTCCTGTTCAAGTGTCATTCTCACTCTGCTTCCATGCATTACAGCGGGGAGCAAGGGATCCGTCCACTTCAGTCATTGGCTGAACGGCTCCATGAATGGCTGCACTTTGCTTGATCAACTGTACATACATATCTGTTTGGAAATGGGTGCTTTTCAGTTGTGAGGGTAGTGGGCCTGTTCTTTAGTTTTCCATTTTCTCTTTTTATAGATCCTCTGTAATGTCTTTCATTCTCCGTTTTTATTTTTATTATTTTCTACAGCACACTATTACTATGCACCTGTATTGCTAATCACTTAATCTGCCAAGCACAGCATCCCAACAGCTTCTAAATCAGTGAGTCATATTGGGATGGTATTGTCTACTGTAAACCACAACACGTACGGCAATGACTTCAGAATATGAAGACAAAGTTTTACGGGAAAAAAGGAACAAAAACAGGAAATGTGGACAGAATGGCCTCACACACTCTTTGCGGCATGCTTCATCATCTGCTCCACCATAATAATTGTTTTCTGGTCATTTGGAGGCAAATGATATGTTGAGAAGATGCTCGAGACATAAGTTCCTGGTATCATCCTAACGTTTATTTCTACTCCAGCCCTGTGTAAGAATAAAGAAAATAACTGGGTTTAAACTGAGGTTGTCTGCTACAAATTTCTGGACCCCACACATGACTATAAAACATTCATTCTGATCCCCCTCCCTAATGAGGTTGAGATCATCATGTTGGTATCATATTAACATGGTGGGTCAGACTGGCTACTGATGAAGCATGCCACAAAGAATGGGGGAGGCCATTGTGTCCAAATCTCCTTTTTTAGGTCGAGCCTAGAGCAGCGCATGCGCTGCTTGAAAACCCACTTACTAAAAGTCGAGCAAAGCAAAGTGCTACCCACAAGCTTTTGGTGGCCTCAAGCTTGTGTGCGCGTGCGCAGCCGCCATCTGCCTTTCTTATCTCTTCCTCCGCATCGCTCCCCATTACTTTCGCGGCCGTGCAACCCTGTAAGTTACAGGGTGCCCAGCGTCCGACAGCATTCGGTTAAAGGCTTCTAAACTTTCACTCTCGCTGCCCTTCTTGATCATTACAAGGTTCTTGTGCCGACCGAGGGTGCCCTGAGCACCGCCCGGGGCTTTTAACGCCACACAGAGTTTGGCGTTGTTTTTCCCCAGGATTAAGCTCATCACATTATGCAATACTGCAGCCACTCGTAAATCTGGACAGAGCTGCGTCGGTTTGTATTAGCGTTGCTTTCAGAGCAGCAGTATTTTAGTTAACAAAGGGGGCCGTGGAGCAGTTTTCAGGGGCTTATGGCTGCGAGTGTTGCGGTGTTTGGCTCTCTCCCCTTCACCTGCTCTGTGACAAGCCCGTCATATGCTGTGTCCAGATCAAAAGGACCTCTGCTGCCGCTGGCCCCTTTGTCCGGCACAAAGCGCGCTACCCCTGCGTCCGATAAATTCTGCCCTCTCGTAAAGATCCCAGATGGGCTGCAGCGCCGGGGATTTTAGAAGGCAACCCCGGCCCTCCCCTCTGTGGGACGGTGGCTCTTTGTACCGCTTACTCCCCGGGCTGCCTCCTTGCCATCGAGCTGTTGCGGTGCCCTACACTGCCTGTAATGACAGAGCGATGCACTGTTCAGCTTAATTATTATATTTCCATTTCCTGAAACTGCTCCAAACCCGAGCTTGTAAGAGCGGTGGGTTTCAAGGGAGATCGCCTGCCCTTTGTACGCCCAAGTTATGGCTTTTTGCCTGAGCTTGTAAAATCGGTAGCTGTGCTGTTTGGATCTTGCAATCTCAAATCAAACATCTATATGTATAGGGTGGTTGTCTGAGCCTATGCAGCCGTGGGGATACAGAACATTTTCCTTCTGTGCAATATGAACGGTTTAACTAATTCCTCCGTTGGCTTGCGTCTGAAAGATCAGTGTATCCTGATGAATGTGTCGGTGTCTGACCCTCTACGAATTACAATAGCTAGTATATTGCTGTATTAGCCAGGAATTACCAGAAAGATCTGTGGATTGTCTTTCCATTTTAGGCTTAGGCCTTGTAAGCGAATATTGCCCTACATACTTATTGTAATGCTTCCGTTTCTATTACTTCCAACAATCTGTGCGGTGTTTACTGGAATGTGTCATAGTAAATGCTTCCGTTTTTCTATTTATCGGAAATGTTTTTTTCTGTGCATCGATCTGAAAATGTTTTTTGCAAGCTTTGTATTCTTTACAGTTAAACAAGAACCGTTTGTCTTCAGCACCTTAGTGACTCCCACGTTTTTCATAACTTTACAATATAAACGTACAATTCACCATCCGTTAGCGTGAAAACCTGTCCTTTCTTTGGTCTGCGATTGGCCAGGCCATGTATATACGAACTGCATAGCTAATCACTTAAAAGGTCCCAAAGGCGAGACCTGTTGGCTATGCCATTGCTTGTTTGGTTCTTGTTTTCCTTCAAACATAGTCTTGCTTTTGCAAATTCAATGTAGGAATTGTACCGTACTTGTTGTGTTTTATTGATTAATTTTGGAGGATGTATGGCAAGTAGACCTTTAACTCTCTTGTGTGTTATTTTCCATACTTTACCGTTGTTTAACATTCAAAAATGACCAACACAGTAGTTCTAAACGTGGCTGCCATTTTAGAAAACAATGATGCACCATATACAATACCATTGCGAGACTGCCACCTGCTGCTATGCTTGATTTTAAAAAATTTTATTGAGAGCACACTGTTTAGGTGGCGTCATTTTTTTCTGATGAGCAGATGCTTGTTGAGCAGTTTGTGTGTGTTTGATCATGAGTGAGTAAGTGTGTGAATTCAAGAATGAGTCCTTGCGGGGGATGAATGACTGCACAAGTGCAAGGGTGAATGTTAGCATACAACTTATGATGATGTATTACGAGCCCAAACCACGCAGTGAGTGAAGCGGCGCTTTCAGTTATTAGCCAGAACTATTGGCATTGCTAATACTTGGGATTTTGAGTGTTGACATAGTTGGAGCGAGTTTGACTAACTATTTCATCCACCATAAGGCCACAATTCCCCATGCCAGTTTGATCTCCCTGTCTAGCAGTTTGCTTTCACATTTCCCACCAGATTCAGATTTGAAGGCTCCGTCTTGTGGACTGGTCTCAAATGTAAGGTCCTCGGGATGGAAAGTGTGCATCATTTCAGTAGTTCCTAATACAAGATTTTGTTGTGAAATCTTTAAATGATTGCTTGAATCCCAACGGTATTGATCAGAGAACAAAGGATTGCCTTTAGTTTGTGAATTATAGGGAGCCTGAGTTCTCTGGAACATGGACGTTTTCAGTGACTTCGAGTGCGAACTTGGATCAGAGCCGAGTTAAGCGCTGGTGGCACCCGGTGCAGCAATCTCTTCCTAGCCTCTCACATACATGCTGGTAAAGACTCGGTTTAATTATTCACTCAGCCATCCACATTAAATACAGATCTGTTCTTCGCAGCAGGCATATTAACCCTCTGCGCTACTTTATGGTGAATCAAAACTGCCACTAGACGAAACTCCAATCTCTCACTGGCAGGAACATTAATCACAAGAGTTATATTGGCATTTTTATTGCCGCATGAAAGCTGGACGCACAAGAACTGTGTATCAGGTGCTTTTAAATTGTAAGTTCTTGCTAAACACAACACTGCCCCCCCCATCCCCTCCCGACAGCACCCAGTGCTTCCGCCCCATTCATACAGCCCTAAAACCGCCCCTGAATGTCTTGGATAACCTGTACAGAATGACCATGAGCCATGGTGCACAGCTCAGAAGCAAGACTCATTGGTGGATAATCTAGGAAGGTGATCTCAAATGGCGAAAAAGTAGGGAGCTTGCCTACAATATGTTGGGAAGATCAGGTTACCAGCCGCGATGCTCATATAGTGACATAAAAATGTTTCGCTGCGGCTTTGTGTGTTTCTTCAGAAAAATAAGAAAACAAACATTAAATCTGGGAGGTTTACAGTAGACCACCAGGCCTTGAGGATCACGTCAACCTAAAATTACTGAAACAAACACAAACTGCGGTTAAGAGGCGGGATGTGGTCGGTGTTGTGGGTTTTTGATAAGCAGGCATTAGCTTGGCAGTGCACCGAGATGGAAAAAAACAAGCTTAGCTACGTCAAGAATCCATTCTTTTTTCAGAAGGTACGGAATGTAGCTCCAGGGACCTCTTAGAACGACAATCTAGCAGTAACAATAATAGCATGGAAGTATGGGTGCCCTTGGGATCATGCAAGTGTTTTATTTCCTATAACATGTTAAGTGATGTGAAGGTGGGAGAGTGGAGGAACTGTTATTTCAGACTCTGAAACCGGTTCAGGGAAAGACTTTCTGAAAACATAACCGTTAATAGGTGGGCTGTTAATGTAGGATTATTAACGCTCATCTACGTGCTGTAGTCTATCCTCTTATAACATCAAGCCTGTTCACCCTTGTGGATAAAATACACGTCCACCATTGGTTTCCATACACACAAGCGTTTACTGGTTAGAGTTTCCAGATTGACGTAGTTATTTAACAAGTAATGTAGGCCTTTTGGTCTTGAAAGTGTAGCACAGTTAGGGAGTCAAGGTCCTCTGTCCAAGGCCCCGTCATGACCAGAGAATGATGAACCAATTGAAGCAATGCATTTGTTGCTGCAATGTTGGAAGTCTTGAAGTGACGAGCTTCCAACCTACCCATAAACACTCTTTTTCGGTTCTTCAGCTGTAGGTGCTTTTCTATTAGCAGAGGGAAAGAATTTTACCCTTAGAATTGCAAGCCCTCCTTTTGTGCATTTGTGGATAGGCATGAACATAACGTTTTGTATCCCCATTGGAATAATCTTCTCTCCAACCAACCTACAAACACGTGCCTTCTTTACAACAACAGCAAAGAATTACGTTTCTGTCCCACTCCGCTTTTGTTTCTCTGGCAGGGCACTGGCACAGATCTCGGGTCTTCAGCTCTCCGGGAGAACTTCGAATATAAATTTCTTTTGACTCCCAAGTTACTGTGAGGATGAATTGTTGCTGCTGTCCATCTTACACTGTCATGGCCGTGAAGTAGATCTGATTTGCTTTCCTAGTTTTGGACCTCTACCTCTTTTGTTAACGTGTATTTTCTTTGGTGAGGCATTTTCTTATTGAGCCCGCACCTTTTTAAAAATATATATATATTTATTTGTAATTTTTCACACAATCAAGAATAAACCATTGGACATAAAACATGCACGCACAAAAATATTGTGAGCTAGTTTTTCAATGCATACATTAACACCCGATACACTGTTTCCTTTGGGGTGGGCATATATGATACCAATACTCTACAACCAGGGAAAATGCATTATTATTCTGCAGGGGAATACACATCAGAGTACATGCAAGGGAATAGTGTCCACCTGTTTCTCCTGTGGGTTATTCATTAGAGACACCACCACACTACCCCAAAGCTGTTCACAGGACCATCACTGAGCACGAAACTTAAATGTAAATAAAACTGAGAGAGAAGGCTGAGTGGATCCAGTGTGACTTCAAATAGTGGTTTCTTGCGGACTTAGAACACTGAATGTCCAGTGTGACTGCAGGGGCTCACAAACCAACCCACTTGAAGAACCGAAAACTCTGATATACCGCTATGAAAAATAGCCTCTTGCACATGATCTTTAAAAGCGAGCTCAAGTTGGCTGCCTCTTCCATTCAAATCTAAAGACATTGACCACCACAATATTTGTTAAATCCCTCGTTTAAATATCTTCTGTTTTTGATTGTTTTTTGTTACAGCCCTGCTATTTCTTTTTTTATTTAAATATCATAATACCGATTGAAACTGAAAACAGTTTACCGATATAGGCTGACCAACTAACTGGATAAAATCTATGCCGTGGAACTCTGAGAAACTTCTGTCTTGAAAAGGGTTGAACAATGAAGTGAAGCGATTAATAGAAATCCTATTATGAAAGAATACGCCAGGCAATATGCATAATATAAATCTCAGAATTTCCCAAATGTTTTTTAAGGTCTTGGATATTGATTTAGAACATTGTTTATATATAGATAAAGGGGCATCCCTGAAATTGTATGCATTAATAAATCTCTTGGTGAGAAAATCAGTATCAACAGTGTTAATTAAGTAGATGAGAAATGTGTGCTTTTTATCCAAACATTAAATTAATTCAGAAGATGCTCAACAAAGAACTTTGAAGTGGAAACTAAGTTAAGCAGTGAAAGGAAGTGTGTCTGTGTACACACACACAAACACTAGTGAGGGGTGAACAGGAAGATCAAATCATAAATCAGCGTACTCAAAATGAAAAGGTACAGGACCGTGCTTAATTTGAGTCGGTGGTTTATGGTGCTCGGCACCGGGACCTAATTGTTCAGTACTGGCGCTTATGACTTCCTGCCACAAGGTGGTGCAGTCTGGCTTAATTAGAGATCAGCACAGCCACAGCTAACTATTAATGCAATATACTTTAAAGATTACTATTAACTGCCGCCCAAGCCATTCTTCTAAATTTGGGGGCCTGAAATAGTCCGAATTGTCACACTTTGTTGGAGTGTGATAGTTAGTAGTTGTGTTTTTACTATTATTGCAGCGTGACAGGGGCAATGTGTAGTGCAAGCTGCAGTGGCCTCCTGGCGAGAGCCCTGTCACGTATTATTTTTCATATCAAGCACTGGTAAAAGGCTGTAGTTTAAAGACAAAGGGTAGAGAATTGAACTGCACTACATTCACCGCCAAGGAGGGCGGCTAGGGCTGTACTTTGGCAGAGGGCAGGACAAGCCACTCTCACAGGAGCACCTGTTGCAAGGAGAGGCCTAGGCCAAGGCAGCTCGGTGCCAGGTTCTTGCGTTGTACTGGGTTGGTATCCCATGGTACAGAGGCACCATGTGCAGTTACTCTTCTAAGGTTTTTGGAAGATCTCAAAAGTGTGACGATCTATACTTACCATGGGGACATTATCCTTCTAGCTCTGCTCAGTTCCCTTGGCTGTTTTTCAATTTTTCCTGTAGTATTTCCTCTAGTTCTGTCCCCTGACGTCACCCAGCCCCTTGACTATTACTCTGCCTTTTTCCCCCTTCACTCTGGCCTTCCACCTTACTCTGCCCCTTTACCCTCACTCTGTTCTTTCGCCCTCATCCTGCCCTAACACCTCACTCTTCCCTTTCACCCTCACTGTACCCGCGGGCCCTCAGATTACCCTTTTTCGAACTCTGCCTTCTTTTTTCCCCTCTCAGACAACCTGTTGGTCCTCTCCCGCTGACCTTGCTCTTCCATTTATACTTTTACTTTCATTTCCAACTCTTGCCTTAGCCAAAGGACTGCTCTTTTTCCAGTGAACCTCACTTTTTCCATTGACCCTCCCCACGTCTTTTAGTCTTCCTCTGCCATGCCCTCCTTTTAATGTGCTTTGTCTGTCCTTCTTGGCCCAGACTCCTTTCTTACTTGACCTGTTTTCCCCTTGCCTCCATTCCATTTCCTATCCCAGTGATTGTTCTCTCCTGCGTTGACTGTGGTCTTTTGTTTCCTTGGCCTATCCTGTTTCTCTTACCCTCTCCTCTTGTCCCTCTGACCTTCCCTTCCTACCCCGTCGTTGTTCTGTTGACCAATTTTTCTCCCGGGGCATGCAGTCTGGTTTCATGTAGTGGTGATTACTTGCCCGCGAAACCTCCTCATCTGTTGTAAACTTGAACCTCTTCTTTTACATTGCAGAAAAGTTGGCCGAAGCACAGCGACGGTTCGCAACCCTACAGAATGAGCTGCAGTCGTCGCTGGACGCCCAGAGGGAGAACAGCGGCATCTCCACGTTGCGGCAGCGCCGGAAGCCCGTCTTCCACCTATCACACGAGGAGCGCGTTCAGCACCGAAACATCCGGGACCTGAAACTGGCCTTCAGCGAGTTCTACCTCAGCCTCATCTTACTGCAGAACTACCAGGTGAGGGGCCTGGGGAGTTAGGGTGGAGTTGTGGGGGAAGCTGGGACCTAGAATGACATTATTGCACGTATGCATCCTGGAGGACTACCTGATATGAATGAAATCATTCTATTTCACTAAATCACTAAACCCTGTAGCGGCACCTCTAGGTTTGTTTGTTCAGGGTGGGAAGGGGTCCTTCTACTTTAAGAATTCCTCACTGAATAACTGTGCTTGGAACTATCCCTCGTCGGGCATAATCCTTTGAAAAATGGCTTCAGTCCTTACTGGGAAGAGCTGTAGTGCATGTCCCCTTGTCCCGCCATCTTTTCTCGCTCCTCTGTATTTGTTCTTCACTTCACAAGCCATGTTCCATATCTCAGTCTTTTGTACTCTTCACACTTGCCTTCCTTCTATATTTTTCTCTTCAGCTATTTTGTTCTCACTCTTCAGTTTTCCTTGCATACCCTTTCCTTTCTTTCTCTCTTTTACCTTGTTACTCCTGTCTTTTTTATTTTTCTTTCTCTCCCTTTCACCCTTCCACTCTACTTATATTGTCTTCCTGCCATGTTGGCATGGCTACTGGTGCCTTGGCCTAGGCTCCTTGGCCTGGGCTCCTGGCGCCTTGGCTTGGGCTCCTGGTACCTTGGCTCCTGGCGCCTGGGCTCCTATAGCTCTGGCCTTGGCTTGGGCATTTGGCGCCTTGGCTTGGGCATTTGGCGCCTTGGCTTGGGCTCCTGGTGCCTTGGCTTGGGCTCCTGGTGCCTTGGGCTCCTGGCGCCTTGGCTTGGGCTCCTGGCGCCTTGGCTTGGGCTCCTGGCGCCTTGGCTTGGGCTCCTGACGCCTTGGCTTGGGCTCCTGACGCCCTGGCTTGGGCTCCTGATGCCTTGCCTTGGCCTGGGCTCCTGGCGCCTTGACTTATGCTCTTTGGCCTGGGCTCCTGGTACCTGGCGCCTTGGCTTGGGCTCCTGGCACCTTGGCTTGGGCTCCTGGCACCTTGGCTTGGGCTCCTGGCACCTTGGCTTGGGCTCCTGGCGCCTTTGCTTGGACTTCTGGCGCCTTGGCCTGGGCCAAAGTCAGAAAACAATCCCCTTGGGAACAAATGTTTAATCGCAACAACTACTACTCGCATACACCACCAATTCATCTCAATCAACCAGGGTGAACCAAACATGAAGGTGCAAAATTCATGAACTAAAAAATCAAATCAATGAAGAAATGTATAATAATAATTTTTACTTATTCTCACAATTTATTAAAATTATATATGTACGTATAATACTAAATCACACAGTTAAAAATCATAAATTTCAAAGATAAATTTAATGCTCAAATATATCATTCAATATAAAAACAAATTATCACAATTACAGATCCAAGTTAAAAACAACAGCAGCAAGTGGTAAAAAAACAGCAAGAAAAATGTTTTCAAATCGAGAATACATCACGATAATCAGGCAAACAAATGAATGAAATTAAAATGCACACAACCAAGGCAACAAATTCTTGTTAAATGCAACACCTCATGAGTAATATTTATCAATAATCAGTGATATATTCCAACACAGAGCATTGACGCGTTTTAGTGGGTTCAACGATATATCACCCCCACCTTCTTCAGGAACGCAAAAATTCTTCCCACCTTGTTTCAATAGTTCTCCAAATAAAGGTACTCCCCAACTCGGATTTAATACAGAGATGCGGACTATAATCCTCACCATACAAAGCTTATTAAACGATGGAAAGCACTCTCGATTTTATAAAAGGCACACAAGCTCTTTTCCAAAATTACGCTTCCTTATGTTCGTGAAAACATGAAAAATATCCTCCCAATCTGTAAAGTTGTAAGAATATCCAGGCTACTATCGTCTCTCTCGTGTACGTTCAGAAAGGAGGGAAGGCAAATTCTCACTCCGCACCATATTCAATAGAGCATATCAACACTGGGTACTCTGCCTCCATATCTGACACATATCTCCATATCTGACACACACATAAGGAGGCAGAGTACCTTATGTTGAATCCCCCATATTAGGAACATATCTTTACATTACAGATATGCTTTACACATTGGGAGGATATCTTTCATGTTTTCACGAACATACGGAAGCGTACTTTTGTAAAAGAGCTTGTGTGCCTTTTATAAAATCGAGAGTGCTTTCCATTGTTTAATAAGCTTTGTATGGTGAGGATTATAGTCCGCATCTCTGTATTAAATCCGAGTTGGGGAGTACCTTTATTTGGAGAACTATTGAAACAAGGTGGGAAGAATTTTTGCTTTCCTGAAGAAGGTGGGGGTGATAAATCGTTGGACCCACAGAAACGCATCCATGCTCTGTGTTGGAATACATCACAGATTAATGATAAATGCAACACCTCATGAGTAATATTTAACAAGAATTTGTTGCCTTGGTTGTGTGCATTTTAATTTCATTCATTTGTTTGCCTGATTATCGTGATATATTCTTGATTTGAAAAACTTTTTTCTTGCTGTTGTTTTTAACTTGGATCTGTACTTGTGATCATTTGTTTCTATATTGAATGATATATTTGAGCATTACATTTGTCTTTGAAATGTATGATTTTTAAATGTGTGATTTGGTATTATACGTACATATATAATTTTAATAAATTGTGAGAATAAGTAAAAATTATAATTATACATTTCTGCATTGATTTGATTTTTTAGTTCATGAATTTTGCACCTTCATGTTTGGTTCACCCTGGTTGATTGAGATGAATTGGTGGTGTATGCGAGTAGTAGTTGTTGCGGTTAAACATTTGTTCCCAAGGGGATTGTTTTCTGACTTTGGTCTTTAGGTACCCTACCCCTTTGGTGTTATAGGGCCCCTCTCTCTTTTTCTGAAAGCCTTGGCCTGGGCTCCTGGCACCTGGCGGCTTGGCTCGGGCTCCTGACACCTTGGCCTGGTCCCCCTGAAGCCTTGGCCTGGTCCCCCTGAAGCCTTGGCCTGGTGCCCCTGAAGCCTTGGCCTGGTGCCCCTGAAGCCTTGGCCTGGTGCCCCTGAAGCCTTGGCCTGGTGCCCCTGAAGCCTTGGCCTGGCGCCCCCAAAGTCTTGGCCTGGCGCCCCTGAAGCCTTGGCACCTGACTCCTTGGCCTGGTGCCTTGGTTTGGGCTCCTGGCACCTTTTCCTGGGCTCCTGGCGCCTTCGCCTGGGCACCTGGCACCGTGGCCTGGGCTCCTGATGCCTTGCCCTGGTGCCTGGTTTGGGCTCCTGCCGCCTTGGCCTGGGCTCCTGGCGCCTTGGCCTGGGCTCGTGGTGCCTTGGCCTGGGCTCGTGGTGCCTTGTCCTGGGCTCGTGGTGCCTTGGCCTGGGCTCGTGGTGCCTTGGCCTGGGCTCGTGGTGCCTTGGCCTGGGCTCGTGGTGCCTTGGCCTGGGCTCGTGGTGCCTTGGCCTGGGCTCGTGGTGCCTTGGCCTGGGCTCCTGGTGCCTTGGCTTGGGCTCCTGGCGCCTTGGCTTGGGCTCCTGGCGCCTTGGCTTGGGCTCCTGGCGCCTTGGCTTGGGCTCCTGGCGCCTTGGCTTGGGCTCCTGGCGCCTTGGCTTGGGCTCCTGGCACCTTGGCCTGAGCTCCTGGCGCCTTGGCATCTGGCACCTTGGCTTGGGCTCCTGGCACCTTGGCTTGGGCTACTGGCTTCTAGGTCTGGCTCTTGGTCTGGACCCTACCTTCTTGGTTGGGCACCTGCCGGCTTCTGTTGGTGCTTGCTTTCTCGTCGCTGCTTGCTGGTATTGTGTGCTGTCCTTTGCCAACTTCTCCTCCTCTTTCAGTTCTCCCTTGCTTACAAAGGTTTTCTTTTGCTTCCTCTGGCTCACATGGGCTTCTCTGGCCCTCACTCTCTTTCTTCTGGCTGTCCTTCTGTTCCAACACTCTTTCTAGCACTTCCCCCTTTTCTCTGATCTCGCTTTGTCAAATTTTTTACATGAGTTCTTACTCTTTTTCACTTCCCCCAGCACTCCATCCACTCACTATTTGACCCCCCCTCACCCCCCCCCCCGCTTTGATTCACTTGTACTCCAGCTCTTCCATGCTTCCTACTCCCTCCTTTTCTCTTGCCCCACAACCCTTAGGTCCCTCTCCTAAGTTTTCCTCACACCCCTTCCACTCCTCGCCCGCCTCTCCATACTCCTGCCCCATGACCGTCGTCACCCCCCACCCCCCGCTCTTTCTCTCTCCCTCTACCTTCTGTCACTTTTTCCAGTTTAGCTGGTTCTCCCTCCCTTCCACCTGGCTATCACTGACTGCTTTCCATTTAGCTCTCACTTACTCCCATCGGGTTCTCCCTCACCCGGCGACATTTGTCAACCGCTCACTCTCAGTCCAGCATCGCCTCTTTCTCGCTACCTCGCCCTTTCGTTGTCAGCTTGCACTCCTCTCGCCCTCACTTCCCCGGCATTCCTTTGGCTCTCTCGCTCTCTTCTTTCATCATCACGCTTTTCAGCATTACCTTGAGCCTCCCTGACATCCTGGCCCCACCATTTCATTCTACATTAACGTTTTTCTGTTCAGCTGTGCAAATCCAGCATACAGTTAAATCATTTCAAGCATGTGTTATAAACCCCATCCTTTCATTCACAACTGGGTCGTGCCCGTTGTTCTCGTTACTGCGCTGTACCTGTGCTGGATGGTAAAGCTCATGTAACTTGCTTACACGCTCACTCACAGCTCACAGTTTTATGTGCTCCTCAGAGTCCCCTGGTGATCGCAAATTATGACAATCGGGCCCGTGTTAGCCATAATATGACAACCCTTTGGACCTACAACAATGCTGGTAACGAGTCTCACGAGCCCTGTAAATAAATGTTGAAACGACGCAGGTTGAAAATGCAAGAGCTGCATGCGCTTAAAGGAGGGGCTAGTCCTTACTGGGTGGGAGCGAGGGAGGAGGTGCCCCCGGGGCGGGGGGCGGGGTGGGCTTGTTGGTACCCCCCTGTCGGTTTCCTTCATTCTTTCCTCATCCTATTCCTATCCCCCCTGCCCTCTTTTGCCCCTGACCCCCCCCCCCCCCCCCATCAACTCCCCAAGGAAGAGTTGCTGATTGTGCCTTCTGTCCTTGCATCTGAAGGTTCCTCTGATGTGCTCCGCACACGAGGGGTTAAGTCAGCTGGTAGAAATTCATAACTTTGCTTGAGGGGGAATGTGGAGGAATTATCATTCTGTTGAATCTTTCATTGGGTTTGTTATGAGAGCTGGCTGCTGCCTGTCCCGGGGGCGGGAAGGGGGGTAGGGGGCTTTGAGAGCCGGTGATAGTAATTAGTGTGCGGAGTGCATTAATGAGGCTTGTTAATGCATTGCCGGCCAGCTCACCTTTGCCCCCGCGCATCATATCGGCGGGTTATTAAAGCGCTCCAGGCACCGCGAGAGTGGAACTCCTTTGCGAGCAGCAGGTGGGGCCTCTCTAGGGCTAGTGCTCCTTTTCAAGCCTTCCTCTCTGTGTGTACACCCTACAGTGATCTATGGAGGAGGGGGTGCGCCACAATGTACTCCATGTTTTAGGCTCCATGCCTGCTTCCTGCAATGATCTATGGAGGAGGACAGGTGTACAGCGATGCAGCACATGTTCACCCCCCTGATGTGCACCTTAGAGCAGTGCTTCCCAAGCTTTTTCGACCTGCGGCTCCCTGTACCAATTGGGCATTGGACGTGGCTCCCCTTTCTGTTAATTTTTTTGGGGACGGGTGGGGTGTAAGTACGCCCAGCCTCCGAAGTATTTCCATTTTTCTTGCTGAAAATAATTGGGATGAAGACGATGAAGGAATTAGAATCCTAGATGTAATCCTATCCACTCCACTGCTGAGCCCCATGAAGTATCTACAACTGATTGGAGGGACACTGATTTCTTGGAGAAGTGAACTGTTACTGCATTGTGATGTAGCGCTCTTTGAAGAGGTGTGTCTTTAGGTCATTCCTGAGCAGGGTTTGTGAGGCCCTTCTAGATAAAGGAGTATTGTGTCAGATCATAGGTGCATTGATCGAGAGGTCTGCATCTGCTGTGTAGTTTTTTCTGTTTTTGCACATTGCCTCCAGTCTGATGGGACCAGGTAAACCCTCATCTGGCTTGCTCCCTTTTAACTCAGTGCTCTTTAGGAGTGTGTTTTGTGTACATCTCCTGTCTGCTCCTTCCTAACTCCAGACTTTGAGTTCTCATGCATGCTGTCTGTCTCATGCCTTCTGTCTGTGTGTTCTTGCCTCCTGTCCGTGTCCTCATGTCTTCTGACTGTGTGTGCATGCCCCCTGGGGAGAGCCTGGTACCTGCCAGGAGAGCTCAGGACTCGGTGCTCCCTTGCTGCTCCTAGTTCCCAATAATGCACTTTCTGGGCTCTCCGGTGACGGGAGCATGCTATGCTGCCTGTGCCTCTTTCTCAGCGCTAGGATGACAATGCCATCAGTGCTCTGCCAGCTCCTCCCTGGGCTCCCAGACCCTTCCCTCCAAGATCTCTCCCACCACACACACTGTCTTTACCAATTTTTTCCTGTCACCTTGGTTTGGACACATTTTTACACTTTGATTCTTTTTGTTTGGGACTCCACGTTCTGTTGCATCAGTGACATTAGTTTATTTATCGGCATTTGTTCTGACTTTTGGCCTATTTTGTTTTACACTTTAGTGTCTGACCTTTGAGTTTGAACTCCTGCTTCTAACCAATGCTATTTGCTTTTAGTCTTCTGCTTCTGATCTGTGACAGTCACTTATGGAAATGTTCATTTATTTTGAGTGAAGTAAGCATCAAAATATTCACTTCTTCTGCAATCTGAATGAACTCGAACATAAACCTGCATTGGTTGAATACTGCAGATGTCATGCCCCCCTCTTATAAAAACATACACAGGCTATCAGAAGTGTTCAACATTTATAACTTAGCATGAAACTTGTATTTGTGAATTCATTCATTTTTTCACTAATAACTGGAGTCAATTACACCCTGAGCATTATAAATAACTTAGCTTTGACACTTTAACTGCACACTACCCATTGAAATGTTTTCTTTCATCTGCCTCCGCTGACTGGCCTAATATTCCCTTGTCACATACTGGCCAGAGAGACCTGAGGGCGTGAAACTAGAGCTCTGTGCTTCAGAAAGACATGATTAACAGCCAAATTCATGTCAATTCTCAAACTGTGTGCAGCGCCCCTGACTTGCTTTGACTGCGCTCTGGGGTGCTGCGGAGCACAGATTGGGAACCCCGGCCATAGAGTGTTGTACAGAGGAGGGGGTGCACCACAATGTACACCATGTTTTACGCTCCATGTCTGCTTCCTGCAGTGATCTACGGTGGAGGACAGGTGTATAGCGATGCAGCACATGTGTTCATTCCCCTGGTGTGCACCATAGAGTGTTGTACAGAGGAGGGGGTGCACCACAATGTACACCATGTTTTACGCTCCATGTCTGCTTCCTGCAGTGATCTACGGTGGAGGACAGGTGTACAGCGATGCAGCACATGTGTTCATTCCCCTGGTGTGCACCATAGAGTGTTCTACAGAGGAGGGGTGCACCACAATGTACACCATGTTTTACGCTCCATGTCTGCTTCCTGCAGTGATCTACGGTGGAGGACAGTTGTACAGCGATGCAGCACATGTGTTCATTCCTCTGGTGTGCACCATAGAGTGTTCTACAGAGGAGGGGTGCACCACAATGTACACCATGTTTTACGCTCCATGTCTGCTTGCTACAGTGATCAATAGCGGAGGACAGTCGCACAGCGATGCAACACATGTTCATCCCCCTGGTGTGCACCTTAGAGTGGTCTACAGAGGAAGGGGTGCACCTCGGTGCATACCATATTTTACACACTCTGTATGCTTCCTGCAGTGATCTATGGAGGAGAGCAATGCACCCCAGAGTGGTCTACAGAGGAGGGGGTGTGCCACAATGTACACCATGTTTTACTCTGCATGTCTTCTTCCTGCAATGATCTTTGGAGGAGGAATGGCGTAGAGCAATGCATCCCATGGGTTCCTCTCCATGGTACACACCTTAAAGGGCTCTACCAAGGAGGAAGGGAGCACCACGGTATATTCTTTATGCTCCTTGTCTATTTCCTGCAGGGATCTGTGGTGGAGGAAAGATACAAGTAATGAATACATGTGTCCACCCCTCCTACCCCCCTTTTGGGTGTACACCTTAAAATGGTCTACAGAGCAGGAAGGGAGAACAGCTTTATGGACGATGTGTTCCACTCCTTATGTACACCTTCCAGTGGTCTACGAAGGAGGAAGCGGGCTCAGCATCCATCATCAAAAGAGTTCTACTTCCTACAGTGGTCCTTCGAGGAGGGAGGGAGGGATTTGCAGCAATGCATCCAATGTGGTTCGCTACTTGTGTACCCCTTAATGTGGTCAACTGAGGAGGAAGGGGGTACAGTGATGGATCACGCATATGTTTCTCTCCGTGTCAGCATCCTATAGTGGTCTACAGAGTAGGGAGGGAATTGCAGCAATGTTTCATCCCATGTGTTCCACTACATGTGTATTTTCTACAGAGGTGTGTTGGGAGAGCGGACTAGACAGACTGTGATGTCTCCATAGCTTCCCACCAAGTCTGCTTCTTGCAGTGGCTTCTGAAGGAGGGAAGGAGTCCGCAATGAATTCTATGTATTCTACTATCTGCCAACTTCCTACAGTGACCTATTGATTCAGGGAGTACTACGATGCATCCCATGTGTTTCACTATATTCCTCCTTCTTACAGTGGCCTATGGATGGAGGATGGAGGGAGTACAGCTATGTGTTCCACTAAATGCCTACTTCTTACATTACCTGTGGAAGAAGCTGGGAGTACAGCGACGCACCCCATGTGTGTAGCTCCACGTGTACATTCTGCAGTAGCCTATGAAGGAGGGAGGGAGGGAGGGAGCACCGAGATGCATTATGTGTTCTTCTCCACATCTACTTCCTACATTGATGCATCAAGAAAGAATAGATGCCCTGCGATGCCTCCAATGCGTTACATTGCATGCTTACGTCCTACAGTGATCTACGAAGGAGGAAAGGAACTTGGCGTTCTATTCTCTGCATTGCATTGTCCTAAAATTGTCGATGAATGAGGCAGGGAGCACAGCATTGCACCCGTATGTTCTGCTTCATGTCTACTTCGTGCAATAGTCAATAAAGGAAGGAGGGGGAGGCAGCAATACCTCTCATGTCTTCCTATCCATGTCTGCACCCTGCAGTACTCCATGGAAGAAGTAGTGAGACGCTGCGAGGCATCATGTGTTCTGCTGCAGTAGTCTGTGGAGGAGGAACTAAGTCGCAGCACTGCTCATGCCTGCTGCTTCACGTCTCCTTTCTGCAGTTATCATTCGAGAATAGAGGAAAGCACAGCCCCACATTCCATGGGTTTTGCTCTGTGTACTTGCTACAGCATTCTATAGTGGTGGGAGGCACAGTGATTCCCCCCCCCCCCCCCCCCCCCCCCCCCCCATGTTTGCATCCTTCAGTTGTCTGTAGTGGCACAAGAACCAAGCAACTTCATCTGTTTAGCTCCAAGGCTGTATGCTGTAGCTGGCTATAGGGTAGGATAGCTTAAGTTATAAAGCAGAAACCTCTGCATCTGCCACGGTCAGTGTTATGAAGTAGATCGGCCTATGCACAGAGTACTAACCAACCTGCAGACCTCTTCTTCGCCACTCCCATCAAGCATTGAGGGTTTTTTACATGTTCAGTCTCAAGTCAAGTCTGCAGGTCTACATAGCAGTCGATCTCGAACTGTTCGTCTATATTGTCAGTGCCACTCAGCACGCCTGTATTCCGCAGCCATTGTTTGCAGATCAGACTGAGAGCCCTTTGCTAAAAAATCTGAGTATAGCCTGCCCCCCTTCTGTGTATTAATCTCCATCTCTGTAAATTAAGCCTGTCCTTGTTGTCAGTGATCTCCGGTCTGTGAGTGTGTCTTATGCTAAGTAATACATTTGAGGTCTCGGAGTGTAGCCTACTGCTGTGTGTAATACACCACTTGTCTTTGGGCTCAGTGTGCCCTCCGGTGTAATAACCCTTCCTTTTAACATACAGTCTCCATGTGCTGGGGCCGAAACAGTCTTTCATCTGGCTCTCTCCTCTCACCGCAGAATCTGAACTTCACCGGGTTCCGGAAGATCCTGAAGAAACATGACAAGATTCTGGATACTCCACGAGGTGCTGACTGGCGTGTTGGTCACGTAGAGGTGGCACCTTTCTACACTTGCAAGAAAATCAACCAGCTGATATCTGAAACAGAGGTATGTAGCACAGACTGATACTTTAACCACAAAGAAAGTCTTTGACCTGGTAAACTGTAAAACATGTTTTAGAACACTGGCATTTCCTTCCCCAGTTTGCCAGGTTAATTCATCAAATGTATGCAGAGCTTCACTAGAGCTAATTTTGAATGGGTAGGCTTGTTGTTGAGAATATGATGAAACATTGGAATGTCCTTTGCAATTTGTTTTTTATTGATAGATTATCTAGGCAAAGTATTACAAATTCCTACATAGTTGGCCACCTTATTTGCAGACTTGAGGTCCATTCAACTGACTGGGAATCTGGCTGTCAGACACCACCACTCCCAAAACCCTGCTTGATGTTGCCTACAACTGGTTAGTTAGAAGCCAAGAGCACTGACTTGGGGTTTCAGCCCCATTTTTAGGTTTCGCCTAGACAGCGCTTGGGCTGTCTTTTCGAGACATGCTGTATTGAGGATATGGGCATAAAGCTCCGCCCACTTTCCGCCCATCTTTTTAAATTGGCTCTTTTCCCTGTCCTTTGTAAATGGTGGCTTTTCATTGGTCAGTAGGTTTAGTAGTCCCTCTTTAGTACTCCCTTGTCTCTTCTTGTATCCTCCCATGAGCACACCCCCTGTTACATGTGTTGTTACTCCCTAGGTTTTAATTGCAACCTCGAGGCACTATTTTCTTAAAAGGCTTAAGGCAAGACACACACTTGATCCAAAGCTAGGCTGGCAGTGGTTGCTTCACTCACTAGAACATCTCACATTTATATGAGACCGTCTATAAATTTCCCTTCATCAGCTCCACACACAATACAACGTAATCCGAAATTAATGTAATAATTATTTTGTCACAATTCAAACCTACTAATTGTATATATGGACATAGCTATTTGAATGTACTCGTAGTACTATAATGGGTTGCGTAGATTTACCCCTAACTTCTGCATGGTGCAGTACCATATCTGACCAAAAGAGGTCTCCTTTGGGCCACATATGATACTGCACCCTGCAACATGGCTAGGTAAAAAACATTGCCATTTATAATGGCTATAACTCCAACTTTGTAGACATGCAGTGCTGGTTCCTTGCTCACTAGGCACGTCTAGGAGCAGCTTGCGGTACTGCACCTAGACATGCAGTGGTGGTGCCTTGCTCACTAGGGACCACTAGGAGCAGCTTGCGGTACTGCACCTAGACATGCAGTGCTGGTGCCTTGCTCACTAGGAACCTCTAGGAGCAGCTTGCAATACAGCACTGAGACATACAATGGTGGTTCGTGGCTCACTACGCAAGCATTTGCAATGCACTAGGTCTTGCATTACTGAAAGTATGAACTATTGGCATTGCATTATTATTTGCAACGCCAATACCACAAACTATCAGTAATGCGAGATCTATTGCATTGCAAACGCTTGTTCTATCATGTCTGTAGACGGGGTTTGTATATTACCCTAGCACAGTTCTAGAACTAGTTTGTGTATCCATCTCCAGACGAACCTCCAGCAGACTTTGTCTGTGTCAGCAGGAAGAAGTGTTGGAACCTAGAGCACAAAACGCAAACACTAAGGGGAGAGAAACCTTCACAACTTACACTTATCAGCCCTTTGAAAATAGCATCTCCTGGTGTACAAAAGGGCAGGTCATGATTAAAGACTAGTTCTAGACTGGTAAAGAGACTGCTTCGTCTCCCCACACTGCTTATCAACCTTATGAGCATGACAGCTGAACGGAACAAAAGAGCAGGACCTGCGAAGAGGCTTGTCATCCCTGCTCTTATAAAGAGAACGCAGTCTGCAGCCCTCGCACAGCCTATCGTCTCAGAACTCGCACAAGCTTCGGGAATGGCAGCAATATCAGGCAGACTATATCCAGCCCCCATTTTGTACAGTATTCCTACATTGAAAATCTAAAATAGATTCAACTGTGCCCTCAGTCATCCATGACCACATTCTCCGGTTTCATTCAAAATATATGCAAAATCAATAAGCAGCCGATGCAGCAAACAACCCACTTGCTGCAGACTGGACAAACACTTTACATAGTGGAGGCCAGTACCCATTTGGCCACATCAGGCAATAGGTAAAGACTCCTATTCCGCCACTATAAATCAAAATGGCGTCCTCTGTTAGTCCAGAGCAGTGTTCAACAATATAGATAAAAAGATATCACAGCAAGGCACAGTGAAATGGGCCAAAGAAATCCTAAAAAAAACAGGGTCTAAACAGAGAAAATCTCAAACTAATAATAAACTTTAAAAAACGAATGAAAAAAGGGAAGTTTTATTAACATATCTAAAATGCACACATGCCAACTCCCATTTCTCTATAATAGAGAAATGCGTTGTGCCAGTCGAGAGTGCTCTATTAAAAAATGCTCGGCATCTCAACTTCATAGAAGTGCTCAAACAAAATAAAGCAGCAAGAACCTCATACATACTTCAGACAGGTCGTTGAAACGGCAAATATGCTTGTTGCATGTTTAAAGTACACGTATTTGTCCCGAAACATTTGCTTCTCATTTACACAAAATGCACTTCTTTTTCTTAAAACACCAGATTGTCATATCTAATTTGACCAAAAATATCAGTTTTCATTTGCAGCATGTTACAGAATATTTCTTTAATTAAAAATCTTTTTATTGATTTTTATAAACCC
Organism: Triturus cristatus; assembly: GCF_964204655.1. Classification (NCBI taxonomy): domain Eukaryota; kingdom Metazoa; phylum Chordata; class Amphibia; order Caudata; family Salamandridae; genus Triturus; species Triturus cristatus. The sequence goes on along the minus strand of NC_140586.1, from coordinate 356,361,040 downwards.
AACAAAGGGCCGTCACTGGCACCAGTAATATCTAGAGGCAATGTACAATAACTAACACATTAACTGTGTAGAAATGGGGTGTCTTTCTGCATTGTTAATCTGCAGCTGACAAGTGTTAACCGCTACTGTTTTCCCCATTCTTCGATCTGAACAGGCAGGTCTTCAGAGACCCTTGTTAGAGTTCCATGCACCCCAAATCTTTCCCCACTTCCTAGTGCACCCCCAGCCTCCAGATATCACGTGCTCTGACAGCATGCATCATTCCATGTCTTGGTTCCAATCCTGCAGAGTCTGTCCTTTGCTCGCACCCTAGTGCCTGGCAATATTGTGCTTAGCAAATACCACGCCCAAGGCAAACCACAGTTTCAGGTTTTTTGGTACATTTTCTTCCCACCAAATGTGTAACACAAATCATTTGTTCGTAGTTCCAGCTCAGGGGCCTACGACCTGCTCCATGCATCTCCCAGTCTCCTAACACTGTATGTTGGGGCATGTCCAAAGGATATAGCTAAGGAAACCCACCCAAGCACTTCCTCTCACTCATAGCTCCAAGTCACTCCTTCCCATCCTATATAGTGCCATCCTGGAGTAATATGACCTATGGAGAACGCAGAGCTGTACGAGTCAGAAGCCAGATCATATCGCTATGTCACCCCCTGCTGTTTAAAAAATAGGCTGCCATGTTACAGAAATGCATGCCCCATTGCCTGTAGTCTGCTCAGGGAGACCGCAACCTGAGTCCCTCTGCCATGGCCAGCCTTCGGTGCTGATGCAGTCAGCATTGCCTGGTGGAGGGCAGCCTTGGTCGTAGGCTTACAGAGGCGGAAGACAGTCTGCTGTCTGCTCTTTGAGCCAATGGAGTTAAACCTCAGCTGAGGAAACAGTTGGCTAAGCAGGGGTTGGACCTAGACATGGGAATGGACATATCCGTGCTGGAATGGACGCCAGTGCTGGCGTGCACATGCAGAATCTGTAAATAGTGCAATGCATGTGCTGGAGCCAAACTTAATTCTGGGGACAGTGCGGGAAGAGTAAACCAAAATGTTCCGGGGTCCCACATATTCGTCGGGGTAGTAAGGAAGAGTGATGTCACCAGCAGTAGATCATTGACAGTAAGCATATGTATCTTTTTCACAAACTTTGCCACTGTAAACTGTAAACTGTAAAAATAAATACGATAGTAGAGCAGTTCTGGCTCTCACATACAAGCTTCTTTTAAAGACAACTTAAGGAGTTCGGGGCTCCGTTGTGCAAATCTTTGTCTATGGGCATATTACGGGTAAGGTAAGTGTGATGGTTAATGCACTTGCTGAAGGATGTGTGCGTGCATGTGAGAGAGACATAGACCTCTGGCAACAGGTTTGAATCATTATAAAATTGGCCGTGGGTTAATATATCTGCTAAAGAGTATTGCAGGTAACGTGAGGGCACAATTTTTTTATGGGTGGAATTGCACACAAAAACCAGACACTCCCGACTGTTGCATAGAGTGTAGATAGTTCTTACATATGTACCAAGGTTTGAAAGTTACAAACTCTTTCGGGATTCCCTGTAGCTCTTGGCAGACTCTTGCTGTTCATTTTGTAAGTCCGTAAAGGATCTGGCAGCAAAATCTGAGATTCCGGCTGTGCACAAAGGAGTTGATGATTATCTGTGAAATCAAGCATTGGACCATTCAGTTAAGGAAAACAAGTATAAAACAACAAGCACCGACCCTTGTACCCACAACGGAACCTGGGTCAATTATACTTTGGAAACACAACGGCACCCATGTCCAACACTTTAAACAAGATCTACCATGCTCATGAGACCAATTCTTCAGTAGGTATGATAGTATATCAAGGAATGAAACCGAAGGACCCAAAATATTTTGTCAGTGTGGTATATAATCTCATAGTATTCTCATAAAATATTAGAACAATCAATGTAGATGGGGCATGATGCAAAAGGTGCTCTGTGCGAAAACAAAAATAGTTTGACATACATAGACATCCTGATAACATAGGGCATTTACATTTTATAACAGATCATCAGTTCTGAATATATCCTTGCACAAAGCAATGTCCATCGGGAAACTTCATGATCATGTCGAAATTTCGACCCATAAAGGAACCAGTCTGCGCATCTCTTTATGACAGCACCATCCAACTAATGACCTGCAAACAAAAATAGGGCCCTTAATAGTATAATCTAATAATTAATATGTGCAAAAAAAATCACATCCCAAACATCAATCTAAAAGGCTGATTCCTATCCTTGCAAGTGAACTCGGGGAATCAATCAACTGGTCCTCCTTAAAAATAAAAAATAAACAGATGGCTATATTTGGAGCAGGACTTTCAAGTGAAATTGACAGGTTAACAATGCATGCCCACTCGTGGTGTGACCAGATATGCCACTCATGCATAAGGCAGATACCAAACATGTGGAAGGTGTAACCGAGAGCATCGTGCTTATTGAAAGTGCTCAAAATTTAACTAAACTCTGTGGCTGGCTGAAATAAAAATCCATGCTACCATGCCACAAGCCAGAGCAACAGTGTCTCCATAACTTTAGGTAATCTATGGTTAGGGGAAGGGACGGGGATGAGCAGACTCCGCTTCCCGATGTCTGCAGACAATAAAGCGGCTGCTCAACACAGATGTTACCATGCTTTCACTGGGCAGCTGGCCTGAGGTGACCTGTGACTCCTGGGTAGTCTCATTCTCAGTCGAGATTCCCCCATTCATGCAATTGCGGTCCGCTGGGCCTTGCCTCATTCCCTTGGATCACGCCACTTCTTCCTGGCAGGCACAGTTCATTTTGTTTGTAGGCTGGGAAGCTTTTTCTCTACAAGTCAAGCAGCAAGGCAACTTCACAGGCTTTCCCGAACTTAAGCCGAGTCTCTGGGGAGAATGTGAACAATGGAGCAGTTCCACTCCTGGCCCTGCCCTTCTCTCCTGTTCTTGCACACAAGTCACCTTGCTGTTGAGTAGATATATTTAACTTAGTACTGGCTGAGGGCCATTACTTAGTCCACTCTCATTTCTGAGACAGCCTGTGTGAAGCCAACCATGGAGTCTTCTGCTTTAAACGTTGAATGACTAGTCTAGTCACAGGAGCATCCGTCTGCTGCAGAAGTGTACATTCAAGTTGGCTTGTCCTCTAGGACAAAAGCAGCCCTGCTCAAAGGAGACCACAATTGTGTGCAGCACACTTGTGAAGTCCAGTGGACTTTAGCACCTATTGGTTCCATTACATACATGTAACCCCCAAACCCTCCACACACAAGCAAGTCACCCTTGTACAAGCATCCTATATACATGTCTCATTCATGGACCCCAGTTAGGGGAGGTTGAATTAACCTATTGCAAGGCAGAACCGGTAGCCCACATCAAGAAACATGTAGCCACGCAGTCAATCTCCCATTGCCTGGTTGGACAGGCTGGAACCACTCTCACAAAAAGTGGTATACTGTGGTTGTGGATGACCCATGAGATCAAAGCCCACTTTGCTTGTCATCAAAACCGTTTTGTTCAAGTGAGAACCTTCAAGGGCTTGCAGGAATGTCTAGCTCACTGTGAGATAACCTACAAAGAGATGCGTGGATAAGGTACAAGGACAGGCTGGCACATCTCCCCGCCCTGCAGAGGACCTTTGTCCAGCTGCATCTACAGGCAAAATATCTGAAGACCTTGGTCACTGGCAGAACCTGCTTACTAACTCAGCAATAATAAACATGGTCACTGCAGGATATGGGCCTTATACTTCCTCTGTAAATGTTACCATCTGAGGTGCTTTAAAAAAGTATGAGCTTGCTAGATATAACAGAGTGTTATCTCACTCAGCCAGAATCCAAATTTGTCCAGCTATATAGGGCTCTCGTAAGAGCAAAAAGTCTGGCACTCATAAACTGTCTTCATTAAACGTGAACAGAGGACTGGCTACACTTTTGATCTATTTGTAAAATATCAGAGGGTCATCAAAAATGTGTCCATAAGTGCCTCCAGTTAATTAAGTGCTCCGACACCACCAATTCTAGTACCTGTGATATATAAACTGCAAATAAATAAAGGCAATTTCAATTTATTTATTGCATTTGGTCATTTGAAAACCTTTACTTAAAAAAATAAAACCATTACAAGTAATGAAACAATACAGGTTAATAACGGAGTGTCAGAGGAAATGTGATTAGGATAGACGAGTGTAGGAAAAGTAGATTTGTGCTTTGCTGCAGCAAAAAACAAATTCATAAATCTATGAGCATCGTACAAAACCTGTTTGCAGTTAAGAATACATTTTATTCAAAAGAGCAATGTCTTGAGCGGGAGACTGATGTGGAATTCCTATCACATGACACCCAGGGCATATTCTATAACCTCAAAGAAAAAAAAGTTCACTTATTTGGTTCACTGGACAAGTAGGTCCAATCCCCTGCAGCACAAACCCTTTGGCTACCAGTTTACAATATCATAAATGGATCTTTGAAAAAATTGTCTGCAGCTAAGGCAAGTTTTGCATCCACATGTATCAGTTGTTCTATATTCTGTACCCATGATTCATTAATGCAAAGCCTTTACAATTAAGTGGGTGCTTGAAGGAAATGCTTTGAGCTCAGCTTGGTTCCAGCATAAAACATATATGTATGTTTGCAAAATTTGACAGTTTGAGGCTGCCAATAATGGTCCGTGATTGCTCCCAGAATATAAGGAAATACATGCAGAAGCCTGAAAGCATGATTGGTGATTGTTTGCTTTCAAAATAAAATGTACACAAAAAGAATTTGCAACTCGATTTTTTTTTTCTAATCTATTGTGGAACTTCAAACGCATATCTCTGAGGCATCGTTTAGTAAAACAGACTCAACGGACATATCAACGGTGTAATTTCTGATTCCATGTTACCTACAACACATGTATGTAGATTTGCAAAAAGTGACAAAAACAGAGCCTTTCTAGAATCCAAACCCTGATATATTGTGAGCTATGATACATGGAGATAACACCAAAATCTGTCAGCTCACTGCATGGCACCAAAAGGGACAAGTGGATTTCTTTTACAGGGCAAGTAAATTTCTGAAGTGTCCCATCCCTTGGACAAGTAGATGTTTTATACAATTCTACACCCTTAAAGAGAACCTCAGTGAACATAACTGTAGGTAACCATCTCCGAATTGTAGGCTAAACAAAACATTCTCAAACACCATGTTGTAATGAAATCTATGATATATGTGGAGGGAAATTGGCGATAATAACTTCTGGAGACAAATGGTAAAGGTTGTGCCTGATGAAGCTTAATGTCCGATTTGGATCCAATTTGTCGATTTGTTTCTGTGTTTTTAGAATTTATTACATGCAAAAGATTCCATTAAGGTCTATCTTCGTGAAATATTATGAAGCTACTAGTAACTGGGAAAATACATTTTGGGCAAAGGTAAATGAATACTGGAAAGAAATGTATTCCCTAATCAACTTTGTTGTATAAGCACCCATTATTTAGTTAAAATAGGGTTGTCATGCTTGGATGGTACTGGTTAGGCACTGCTTCAAATTGGTTAGCTCAAAATTAAATTTTATATTCAAAAAGTCCCTCAGAGCCAGATCCCCCTGTAGCCCAGAGACAAGTGAAGGGGTCACAAGTAGATTAAAGGATTCGACAGGTTGAAACGTGTGATGACAACAAAAGAACTGTGTTGCAAGAGGAGAAACTTAAAATGAAACATGTCTTACTATCTAGAGTACATTGTTGTGCACATTTTTAAGATACTATGAACCATCCATCGATCTCTTATGGACGGACTCTTGCCTTCATCACCAGTCAACACTAAGATATACCCCATCGATATATGCTCAGTCATGGTGAAGCTGGTATTTGGTCCAAAAATTAACAAAACATTGAAAAAGGCAGCCCAGCTTCTTGTTACCATACTCTGGAGTTCTTTATCCAGCAAACTTCGTACTTTTACCTATATTGTTCCTATGGTTCTTTGTACCAAGAAACCATTGTCGATCATGCACTCTATGAGGACATTTAACATAACCTAACCAGATCAACAGGTATTGGAAGAGAAAAGACTTTGGTTTAATTCTGATTGCATGGACGTTATCACTATGAATCACATCTATAAATGGTAAAACAGTTTTATAAAATTATTTTGTGATGTCTTTTTTCGCTGAAAAAGAAAATGCAAGAATTAAATCAAGATTACCACACACATCGACAACGACCTGCAGAGATCTGTAAAACATATGCATGGAAGTTTGTTGAAACAATTTGCAACAGTTGCTACCTACATGCTTATTTTAGAGCAAATTATGAAGTAGGACAATTTCTTTATCAATAATCTTCTTACCTGTCTTCTCTTTAAATGTTTCTATATTATTAAATGCATGTGAATCTATTGAAGATCTCATCTTAAGAAAGAAATACTATTCAATAATTGTCCCACAAGATGCCTCAATCATTGTTTTTTGCCGTTGAGTATACTTTCTCATGTTACTTTGGGCCTTATGTACGTAGAGGTAGATTGTGAATGGTGGATGCAAATTGCCTACCAAGGTTTTGCAATCTTTCAGTCTTCTGCAATGTGATCTTTGTACATATAGGTTGCTTTGCAAATGCTCTTTTGGGGGAGTGTTGAAAAATGACGTGTTTAATTTTAATTACGTTGTGACTCCTTATAATTGACTACAAACACAGATGGAGGCTTGCTAGGAAAGACAGACCTTTATCCCCATGTTCACATTATCAAACTAAGTTGGTTGTCCGTATCCAATCGAAGGTTTTAAGCCTGAAATGCCCCATTCTAATAGTGATTCAGGATGAGTTACAGAACCCCTTTTGAAATTTGGAAAGGATTTTTCAACTCACAAAAGTGTTTTTGTACAATAAAATCTGAGCTTTTGTGGCCGCAAGCCATGTGATTTTACAAATTGCATACTTTGGGACTGCAACATACTAGAGTACAAAAGGCCTCTTGTTCTTGCTCCAAATTGAAGCTGACATGGTGCTTCGATGTAAAGGATTATGTAGAGATTTAGAGTTACCCCCACAAGGTTAAAAACTAGAAATGCATCTTCTGGAGGGTATATTAAAAAGGGAATTTTTACAAGATGGTTAAATGTTGAAGAAAGTGTTAATTGTAACTGTCTAATCCATTGAGTTGATGCTCCAGCAGTAGCCTATGCGAGAAGGTTGTAGTAGAATATTTTCCATTATGTCCATCTTCTCAGTTTGTGTGCTATGCTTTTCCCATCAGACTGTGGTGACCAATGACCTTGAAGATGGAGACAGGCAGAAGGCCATGAAACGATTGCGGGTGCCTCCTCTCGGTGCAGCACAGGTGAGAATGTGTATTATCTTGTGAAGCAGGATTGAAGACCGGTCATGCCTTGCGGAACGGTATGTGCAAGAGTTTGCTACACATTGTGTTAATGCTGGCGAGAGGTAATGATCACCTTGTGGGGCAGCGCAGGTGTCCTAGTTTCACCTTGTGAGCAGTAAAAGGGACAGGTCATTCTTTACAACTTGCGGCCAAAACAGGTGAAGGCTATTTATTCTTTATAAGTAAGTGCAGGGCATGCGTCATTGCACTTTGTGTTATAGCATACTTGAGGTCATACCAGGTTCTACCTCCTGCTCAGGCAACCATTCAGACAAGATACACCACCAAGCAAGTATGATCACACACCTTCTGTCACTTTCCTCTGTTAATCTGATGTAGATTAGGGATATCAATACTGCACACCACCTTACACACATCATGAAACTCCTCACCAGCCAGGTTTGCCTGAGTGCTCCCCAAAAAAGCCTGACTCAAACTTTGATATTCACCACCCCAAAGATATTACCTGGCAGTAGGAGTTCATAAAGACACTCCCCGTATCCTGTCACCCCTGTTGACTGTGAATAATATCTCAAACTATCACAAGTCTGTTATGACCACACCACAGAACCCTCAAGGCACCCTTAGACACTGACATGCGCACTACTGTTTGCACAGACTTTGAAATCATATTTTGTAGTAATTGAGAGAAAGTCGCAACACCAAACTCCTGTGAAGCATGCTATAGATCTAGTCAACAAAGTGCAGTGGGAGTACTTGGAGAGCAAATTGATCTTACCTGCCCCTCAAAAGATGCGCACAAAAAGGTCACAAAATAACTTATATGATTAACAGGGATAAAGTACATTAGCGTCTGATAGCGGAAGGAAAATCTGATAGCAAATGGTGAACAAGGACAAGAAAAGACCTTTTGAATGGGAGGTTGCTCAACTGGTCCCAGACCAGCCTCATCAAATCAGCCGTCTCTAAAATCCCTAGCTGCAGGCCTGATATTGTGGCATAGTATTCAAGACAACAACTGTAGTGTCTCTGTGCCTAGGATAATGGATGAACTGTCTTTGGTCATGGAGGAGGGATTTTGTGGACCTCAAATGGGGTCAATCTTTTCGACATAATTGTGGCTTCTTCGTGGTGTACATCAAGGAAGATTGCCCCCACTGCCCTCTTGGGTGGATGATTGCTGACTGAATCACGTGCTGCCAGGGTATGCCGCATGTGCCGATGGCCATCTGACCGCCCACATTTAAGGCCAGACTGCTCAGCAAGTTCTGCAAGATTAGGTATTCAGCAATGGGGTGCTGTTTTGCCTCCGCACATTTGGTGCACACGGTCAGGCTGGGGTACACCTGTCTGTGAAAACATGGTGTTCTACGTATCACCAGTATCTGATCAGGCACCCAAATCTTACCACTTCATGGCACCTATCCTACTGCTCGAGTAGGGGGGAAGATTTTGTGCAATTCTAGCTACCAAAGGTCCCAAGATTGAATAAGACAGTGCGATCAAAGATTTAATTTAAAAGACAGACAGGCAAACAGACACAGACACACTCTCTCTCCCCCTCTCTCCTGCGTTCGCTCTCTCCCTCCCTCCCCCCCCCCCCCATCGCCTTCTCCTCCACCCCCCACTCCCCTTCCCCACCCCCAATGGCACAGATGTGCAGTCTCACCTGACCTGCATGGATCGACAGAAAACCACAAGATTGGGACCAGTCATTAGAAACATTTGCAGAAAACAAAAGAGGGTCAGGAAACGCATGAACGGGAGATACACAATGTTTCTAAAAAGACTTGGATATTGGTAGGGAGGAAACATTTACAATGTTATAATGGCGAAATGGTTTCTGGGCCCGCTACACGTATAGAATAAGAGTGAGAACATACAGACAAGCATTGAGTTGGGGGGGTCTTGTGACAGATCTGCGTTAGAAGCACCGCGGAGTAAGAAAACGTGCGCACCAGTAGGCAGTGAAAAAGCTGTATAATAGGAGTATGACAATACATTCCACGTTGTGGGCTGCCCAGTTAGAGACGTCGCAGTTGCGGGCATTACACCATGTGAGCATCTCGGCTGGAAAGGGAGTGCACCCTGTATACAGTGCAGGTAGGAGCTCATTGCACCTGTTTTGAAACATATTTTGGTGCAGGTTAGCAAAAACAAGACGTTAACGGAGATGTCCTCTTGGTGTGCAGTGATTTGGTGGCCAGTGATTGCATGCAGTGGTCAGGTCTCCAGTAATCGGCCCCCTTACGCCTTATTGCTTGTGGCCAGAGGGTATGACCATATGTGTATTTGTGTGCAGTAAGCTAGAGCCCATGGTGTTTTCAGTTATGACCCCCCCCCCCCCCCGTGATTGTTTTGGTACAGTGAAGGAGTCTCTAGTGAGTGATTATGTACTGTGTGTAAAGCCCTATTTTCTTTTGAAGGTGGTGTTTAGGGATAGCTGGTCTCTGTATGTACCATGAGTGTATGAAGGAATAGACCTTACCATTTGCACAGATATACTGTTAAAGGAAAATATCCATTCTACGCTTGCCTATAGCGCTATAGGCAAAGGTCTATATGTTGGCATGCATGTTACTGGCGGACAGAGCTTTTAGTATCTATTTACGGGCAGCTCTTCGTATATACAGCGTTTGCAGAGATGTTCTTAGTGTGTTCCTATATAGGTTTGCTATTCTGGTGTTCATGGGCATAAGCATCCTTAGTAGATAGATTCTAAGTGCTTGTGTTGCATTGTTAGATGGATCTTCGTGCTTGTATATGAATTGTCAGCACAGTGTCCATGCATTGTTGGTGTAGAGGCTTTTGAACTTGGCAGAAGGCATTCTTCGAGGCGCGCTGCGCCCGACTCCTTCCTAAACAGGTCTTGACAGATTAACTCTGATGCCTGTTAACTACGTTACTATTTAATCTACGGTAATTGATACCGGTGAGGACTTCACAAGGTGGGCCCTCTTCAGTGGAATTCAGCTCACTACATATGGAATACCCTGACTGAGTCCCTTGGTACTCAAGCTCCAGTGCATTACCTGGGATGCCTGAGTGGCACCAGGATTAGGTTGCCCCCCGTCCCCCCCTTTGTCCTGAGGAAGACTCGCAGCGGAGGTACAAGTCACCCTCTAAGCACAAGCGGAGCTGAAACGTTGACGCACTACCCCTACTTAGGGCCTGTATAGCATCCCATTCCCCTTACCTGATGTTGCAGTTTTGCATTTTACAAAAAAAGTATAATAAATGTTGTAAATAACTTGTTCGGACAGGCCTTCCTGTACTGGTCTCGCTACCAGTCCTTTGTCAAAATTATTGAAAATGTATATAATCTAATCATCTGTGACTTTTCACCTTTCTTACCTTTTCACCAGCACTCCTATCCCCCCTCCCCCCCCTTTCTTCAAGCAATCTTGGTATCTAATTAATTTTGATCCAATTTTGAGTATATGAAGTTAAATATACCTAACCCTAACAAACTCTTGGCGCCCCTCCTCCTTTTGGATGACATTAACTGTATGTTTTTAAACTATGTTACTTTAGGTAGCAAGGTATGTCTATGCGCTCTATTTAGTATTCATCACTAGTGTTTGACTTATTAAGCGACACATATATGAGAAATTACAATTCATTTCTGCTTTAAAGCAGTCACGGACCACCTGTTTCATTACCGCATTGTACCCAGGTCCGGTGGCGATTATTGGGTTACCCCATTATTTTGTAATGGTTGTATATGAATTGTCAGCACAGTGTCCATGCATTGTTGGTGTAGAGCCTTTCTGCTATAGTGTGTGCAGTGTTGGTGATCATTCATTTCGGGTATATATGCATTGTTATCAAAGAAAGCCTTATTAGTGCCTGTATGTGTTTTTTGTTATTGCGGATGTGCTTCTCTATTGTGCAGCTGCTTTGTTGGTGTTTATTGCGCTTTCTGGCTGTGTGTATACGTGTTATTGGAGAGGCACCTCTTGATACTGTATATACGATGTTAGTTCACATGAGTTGCATCAAAAAACACTCAAAAGATCGAAAGCTTCTGGTGCGTTTATGATTCTGTGACTAGTTGAAGCAATTAGTTTGAACAGTTTCTCGTTCAAACCAAAAGGTTTGAATGTAAATAGTTCTAAAATGTCCTCGTGTGTCAAATTTTTTTTTCTTCTGCTTTTCCAACCGTGAAACTTGACTCTAATTCTATCACTGTCTCTAATATTAAAGAAAACTGTTAGCTGACCCCAACCTTAATCCAATCGTCACCTTCACACTAGCCGTTATATTTTACTACAACCCCAATTCTCACCTTCATACTAATCTGTATATTTGTCCACAAACCTAATTCTCACATTACACTGGTCAATGATTGTGGCACCACATGTTTGTGTTTCCAGGTCTGGCTTGGCTGTGCCAATGTCGGCTTTATCAAGCATTATAAATATTTTAAAATATACATTAAGTGGTCTTTGGCTCCACCCAGAGGAGGATTTCTTTATCGTCTCATGCACTTGGCTGTTTGAAACATCGTTCCACCTCCTATGGAGTGCTTGCATTACATTCAATGAGCATGCCTGAAAAAACCATAAACATGTTACTAGACCTGCAGGTCTAGTGACTTCAATAATACTCAACCTAACTGTGATGCTGTTTACCCATAAACATCAAATCCACGTACAACATAAAAAAATGAATGCACACACCAATATCCCACGTGTTTTGTTGTTTGGCTTTTTACCCTCTTACTTCAAGGCTGTAAATAGTAAACAGACTATAGCACAAAATAAATATAGGTACATAGCACTTTCGTAGCACCACTCTCTGTTCAGTGCGAAATCCAAAAATAAATGAGCATAAGTATAAGCCGGTAAGTCCAACGTGAAGCATTATGTCCAAAAGGGGAAAAAGAATACAGAGCATAATACATATGTGTAAGCCATAGGCCAAATTAGAGGCATATAAATAGAATAGGAAAGTCTCAGATTTATAAGATCAAATCAACGAATGCATTGATTTATAGGATAAAGTCCACTTACAACATTACTTAATGTTGTAAGGGGATTTGACCCTATAAATCTGTTACTTTCCTATTCGATGATATGCCTCTCATTTGGCCTTTGACTTACACATCTGTATTGTGCTCTGCATGCTTGGTCCTCTTTTGGACATAATGCATCACGTTGGACTTACCGGCTTATAATGTTTATTTATTTTTGGACTTCGCACTAAATGGTGGTTGATGCTACGAAAGTGTTGTGTACCTACATTTATTTTGTGCTTCGGTTTGTTTACTATTAACAGCCCTGATGAAGTCGGGGGCTAAAAAGCCAAATGACAAAACACGTGTTGACTGTGTAAAGTGCATTATGGATGTATACAAATTGATGTACAGTAATTAAGGAATCAAGAAAAGAATTGGTGGATCCAATTAAAGACAACGGACACTTCACGACTCCTTATTGAATGTTCCAATTTCTTTGAACTCCGAGTGCTCAAGACAATTGTTTTCTCTATGATTTAGTTAGGACTCAAAATGGACTCACAATTCAATCTATACCTTTAGAATTTGCCATTGCTTGTTTAAATGTTGTACTCACTGTGTGTGTGATTATTTATACATAGATAGATATATATATCTGTGTGTGTGTGTGTGTGTGTGTGTATATATATATATATATATAGATAGATATAGATATAGATAGATATATATCTTGTATTGTAGGAGCTCTTAGTGCCCACAGTTTCTTTCAGTCGATACACTCTACTCTTGAATAGTACCCTTGGCAGAAAGGTCCCAAAATGATAGCAAGACGAGAGAAAGAGTGGTTAGTGCTTGCAATCCGGAATGTTACAAGAACATTGTTTTGAGTGTTGAGACAGAGTTGCATTGTCCTCTAGCTAGGACACAGCAGAAAGCTTTCCAGCTCCAAGTCACTCCAGGGAAGCAGTTAATCAAATTGCCATGAAAAAAAGACTGTGCGAAGAGTTAAGCCCACAAACAAAGGCTTTCTCTGGACGAAAGATGTGGAAATAGAGCCATCCCCAGAGGGAGGTTAGGAACAAAGATCAGAGGATGGCTACAAGTAAGAACATGAAGTATTTCTAAATCAGTGCAAACTACATTCCTATCTTTCCAAAGATATCCCAAGGACTTTGGCTAAAGGAACATAGTATGTATGTCACTGGCAATATTTTTATTGGGTGTAACGCAGGACGAACCACTTGATTGTTTACTTTATTACTTTGTCTAACTGAAGTTTTGCTTATGGAGGCTTATCACGAGCTTAAAGCAAACCAATCGTAAGTTCCGGCACTCTCGTCAGGTCTGTTAGTTACGGAAGCTGTAATCTGTAGGCCGTGTTAGAACTGGGTGTCTCATACATAATACAATCAAAAACTCTAAAAACGCACTATTTAACGAGCTCCAGAATAACAATCAGGAACTCCGCAATAAGGTAACTGAGAGTATCTGTAACCAGTTCGCAACTTTATTTGATAACAAGATTGTTCTGATATTAAATACCACTCAGAATGTTACAAACCGGTTGATTTATATATGCTCTTACTGTGAAGATAAGGAATTCAACTAGGAAGACGCATACTTCTGGTCAAAATTAAACACTGCTTTACTTGATACCTCTATTGATCTGATTAAATTCTTTAAATCAGGATCCCCATTGGACCCAAAACCTATTAAGGTTCAAGCTCAAAATGCACATGTCCTGTCAACATATATACAATGTTTGAATGTATCGCTCAATTCTGGGAGGATTGAACTAGAATTCAAAATGGGTACCATAATCCCACTTCTAAATAAGTGTCGGTTAGATAGTAGAGATATGGCCAGTTACGACCTCTCACAATTTTGTCTGCTGCTGCAAAAATACTGGAATCCTTCTTTGCAAGGAAACTTACGTGCTTTTAAAGAAAACAGTCCGAACCTGGATGATGTCTTAATAGGCTTTAGACAGAACAGATCTATGGAATTGGCCATTTTGGTCACTCTAGATGACCTCCACTAAGCTTCTGATAGGAACTGCACCAGCGAACTGATCTTATTAGACCTGTTGACTGCATTTTGACACAGTAGACTTTCAAATTATGATTAGCTGATTAACGTATTTTGGCATGCAAAGTACGGATCTTAATTGGTTTTCTTATTTTTTTCTGGAACATACTCAAAGATAAATTGGGCTACTTTTGTTCTAAATCCTTATCTCCTAACTGTGTTGTAGCTAAAGGATTGGTATTCTCACCATATTTGGTTGATATATATGTTCAACCAGTTACTATGTTAGTTCAATCATTTAACGTAAAACTATTAAACTTCTATACATAAGCCGATGCCATGCAAATTTTGTTCTGGCTGGGTCCCATGGAAAGGGAGGCCCTTAAAGTCTGTCTGGTTGATATCAATATTTGGATTAATGGAACTGGCTGAAGATTAATCCAGACAAGATTGAGATCTTAATTATAGGCAGCAGTTTCCATTTATGAAATGACTCTATTTGGCCTTTATGTCTTATGTAGGTTTAAGAGGTTTTAAAGTCTAGGAGTAAAAATTGTTTACAATTTGCAAATTTCGCCTCAAGTGCTATCTGTGCTAATACGCATGTATCAGCTACAGTTCTTTAGACATATAGCTACTATTTGGCAAGTGACCTCCATTAAGATAGTGGTAACTGCTACAATCGATTCCATATTAGACTAGTGCAACTCGGTTTATCTAGGAATATAAAAGTCCCTTAATCAACAAACTCATTTGGTCCATAATCAAGCTGCATGCCTAGCCTAAAGAACCCCTTGCAGAAGTGCCTCATGGAAGTTATTAAAATCATTACAGTGGCTCCGATATGCAAGCAAATTTACTTTAAAATTGTCTTAATTATAAATACCTTTATGGTAAATTACTGCTCTTCGTGTGTAGATTTACCGAACATTGCCTAAGATGCTTCCAACAAACTGCCTCGAGCTGTCCCAAGCTTCAGACGAATCAGAACTGAAGGACACACGTTTTCGATATTAATGCCATCTTTATGGAACGCCCTCCTACTGGAATTTCGCTTAACATCTGTTTACCCGGTCTTTAAAAAAAAAAATATATATATATATCGGTAAACCCTTCACTAGTCATAGGTTTTTAGTACCATGAGATCTCTCGAAGTGACAGAGTGTTTTTTTTGCAACATTTAAGTTTTTGTCTGTTTTGTCCCTTCACCAATGTTATTGTTGGATACTGGGTTACAGGTTAAGGGGGGTAAAACCCTACTCAAGCAGGAGCCACAATATCGGTCAGGGTGAAACACAACCAAACCCCAAATTAACTTTTACTTAATCCTCTGGTACCTTGGCACAACAGCAGTCAGGCTTAACTTGGAGGCAATGGGCAAAGTATTTTTGCTTTACTTCAAAAAGTAATAAAGTGAAAACACAACACGAGAAATCCCACACCATTTCGGAAAAATAGAGTAAAATTTAATACATTATTTAACAACCAAACAACAAAAATCAAGTCATTAAAACCAGTGAAATGCAGTTTTAAAGATTTCAGGTAAGTAAAGCTCCACAAAGCACCACTTCCAGTTAGTTGGTCGTGCAAGACCAGGTGAAGGCCATAAATTCAGACCGCCCGCGATAGAGCGCAGGTCGGATACACGGACAATTTTGTCCAGCTGAAAGATTTACCTTCTAATTCCATGTAAAGAGTTCTGTTTTCGGTGGAAGGGTCTGCGAAGAGCAGGGCAAGCGTCACGGGTAGTCAGTGCAGTGCAAAGAACCGGCTCGACATCACAGACATTTGTCGATGTACTTCAAATAACAGGCCAGACGTCACGGACAGTTGCAGCTGTAGCACGAAGATCCTATTAGGCGTTGCGGGCAGTCGTGCTGTAGCTACGTGTTAGCGGTCACCGTGAGCTGTTGATATTGTAGTGCGGAGTGCACATCTTGCGCTGTCCAGCATCGTTGCCGGTCACTATGGCATGAAGAGTCTGGTTCACTGGAGCTTCGTGTTGGCTGGCGGTGCGGAGAGCAAGATCTTGGCGCAAACTGACCCTTTCAAGAAGAGCCCAAAACTTGAGGAGAGCTCAGATGAGGCCACACCAAGGGTCCAGGACCTGAGGGGCACCACTTGGTGGTCAGAAACCCTCTCCAGCTGAGGCCAGCAGGGACTCAGACAGGACCCAGTTGAAATTCCAGTTGCAGGTCTGCTGGGCAGTTGCAGGGAGCCTCTGGAACTTATGTCCCTGTAGCTCAAAAAAGGAGGTCAGCTGGCTGACCCTTGGAGTCACTTCAGCCAGGATGAAGGATGCAGGTCCAGTCTTCCTTCTCAGCAAATAGTACCGCAACACCAAATGATGGACGAAAGGCTGAATGAATCAAACATTCACCCCCAGTCAAGAGATCTGAGTTAAATCCATTGTTAGTTTGCTCACTACGCCACCCCAGTTTAGAACGAACAATATACAAATCAGTCTTGACCCCTGCTCCTCATGGGAACAGTCCAGCCCAGATGCCAAGCTTGGTCCTCCCTGGACCGTAAACAAGCATCCTGGGACTGGTTTTGTGGTGACACTCCTCTTGAGCCAGACTAACTTGAATCCAGTAGCATCGCTAGCAAGGGACCCACATCTCGGCATACCCATTCTACCTAGGGCGAAAAGTGCTGCAGCAACAAATGATGGCAGGTGAAATGCCCTGAAACTGGTCCCAAGATGCTTGTTTCCAGTCCAGGGAAGACCCGGCTTGGCAGACCGTCCATCATTTGTTGCTGTAGCCCTTGAAGCACGCAGGGCAGTTGGCAGCAGAGTAGCAGGGCAGCAAAGTGAAAGTCCCTCTGGCAGCAAAGCAGCACAGCAGTCCTTCTTCTATAGTATCCATAGGTCCAAGAATACTGTAACCAAACCTCTCCGTTCCTTCCAACACATCTCACACGATGAATTTATGGACCTGGTCAAAGCAAGCAGGTCTGCCGGCAGCCCTTCTGACCCCTGTCCACCACAAACTTTCAAGACAATTCTTTTAACAACCTCTGATGCCACTCCAGTAAGAAGAATCATCAACGATTCCTTCACTACCGGAATATTTCCAGAAGAACTCAAAAAATCACACGTACGCCCTTTACTGAAGAAAACAAACTTGGACCCGCTGAACCCTGACAACTACAGACCCATTACAAATTGACCTTTCCTGGGCAAACTGATAGAGCAGCGTTCGCCCAGATGTCACAATTCATTAAAGAGAATGACATACTTTCAGACTTCCAAACAGGATTCAGTCCGGGAAGAGGCACTGAATCTGCCCTCCTTGCCATCTAGGATGACCTGAAGAATACAGTTGACCGCAACGGGGTTGCTGCGCTACTCCTCTTGGACCTCTCAGCTGCCTTTGAAACGGTTTACCATGACACTGTGAAACAAAGACTGTATGAAGCCGGCATAGAGGGAACTGCTCTAGACTGGATCACGTCCTACCTTCGAAACAGAACTAATGTCATCCAAACCCCACCTTTCTCGTCCAACCCCCTCAAGGTTCTATCACTCGCCCATGCTTTTCAACATCTTCATGAAGTCATTACCAGTACTGATCAATAAATTTCACCTCACGTGCTATAACTATTCAGATGACACACAAATATTCCTTTAACTGGAATGCCCCAAAGACATTGGAAAATCACCAATTTTCAGCTGTCTCAGAGCCGTGGATCAGTGGATGACTTGGAGCCATATCAAATTGAATGCTTCAAAAACTGAAATACTCACGTGTGGATATTGGAAACATTACAACCCGCTTGCCGCATGGCCTAATGAACTGGGATCACCGCCTAAAGTATCGAAGAAAGTAAGAAACCTCAGAATGACAATGGACTCCAAGCTGTCGATGAATGCCCAAGTGGACAAACTAGCAAGATCAAGCTTTGTCACTCTAAAAACGCTGCGACGAATTTTCCCTCATTTGGGATTTCCACACAAGGTCCAAGCTACCATCTCCCTTGTTCTGTCCAAACTCGATTACGCCAATAGCCTCTACCACGGATCATCTTTAACGACCATGAAAAGACTACAACGGATTCAGAACTCTGCTGCCAGATTGCTCTTGCATATCAAACCACAAGACCACATCTCCCCTGCCTTGAAAGCCCTGCATTGGTTACCGGTTGCCAGAAGATCTACGTTCAAGCTGCTTTGTATCACCCACAAAGCAATACATGGAATGGGACCGCTCTTCATCAGGAATAAAATTACCAAACACATTCAACAAAGGAACCTCTGCTCTAAAGGAGCATCTCGCCTCAAAATCCCAAGATACAAGAAAGAAAACCATGGGTGGCACATTCTTCTCTGTTCAAGCAGCCAAACTATGGAACTCTTTACCCCCCAACATAAGGTCCACCGACAGCCACCTTATCTTCAGAAAACTACTCAAGAATTGGCTCTTCCCCACATAAGCACCATATGCAAAGAGAAATTTACAGCATATCCCTCTGTATATAAGTATTTGTTTTCACTATAGATATGTACCTATCTTTGTGTATTGCTTTGTATAAACATGTAAAATAATTATATTGTTGAGAGAAAAAATAAATAAAAATCATCTTTGGTCTACATGTACATACTTCCATTGTGCATCTATGTACCTTCCATGTACTTGGATCTGTGTGTCTGTTACTTTTCTCCTGAAAAAGCACATCCAATGCACTACCCTATTTCTCATCCTGTGCCTCTATCAATATCTTTACTCTACATATACTTTCCTCCTTTATGTATCTATATACTTTCAATGTTCTTATGGATCTATATATTTATCACTTTCTTCTAATTTAGCATTTCCAATGCACTACCCTATTTTTCAGCCTATACTTCTCTCAATATATCTTCTAACCCAACCTTCTGACTCATCTCAAACTTCTTTCTACTACTCTTTCCAATGCACTACCCTATCTCTCATCCTATACATCTATCAATATATCCTCTACATCCACTCTCTCATTTATCCCAGACCACTACTATGATCCCCAAAATAACCCTTTCTAGACTCTCTCCTACTCTATCCCTCCTTGCATCATCTGACACCTCTTTTACTATACCGATCCCCTAAAACAAACCTTTCTAAACTCTTCCCTCTGACTTCTCCCATCCAAATCTCCTTTTTACTCATCCAAAAGCCTCCTCCTACTGCTAAGACCTAAAAAAAAACCTTCACTCTTTTATCCCTCCACTATCCTTTTCAATCAAAATTAACAGACTATCATGTTCACTTCTCAAATTCCATATTCAAGTATACTAATTCACCACTAATCCTTTATGGGTTCCAGAGTAGCGTGCTACTCGCCAATAAAGCGTCTCAACACCCCATCAGGGTTACAAGCGCTATATAAATGCAAACCTTTTCCCTTTTCTACCCCTCCCCAACCCTCCTCAATCCAAATAATGGACTAACATATCCACCACTAATATTACTTTCATGTTTCACAATACTAATTCAACACTAATCCTTATGGGTTCCAGAGTATCGTGCTACTAGCGCTTCAAAACCCCATCAGGGGTAGCAAGCGCTATATAAATATAAACCTCTTTCCCTCTTCTATCCGCCACCTACCCTTCTCTACCCAAATAACTGAATAACATATCCACTACTCAAATTACTTCATATTTTACTATACTAATTTTCAACACTAATCCTTTATGGGTTCCGGAGTGGCGTGCTACTCGCCAGAAAAGCGCTTCAACACCCATCAGGGGTAACAAGTGCCATATGAATGCAAATCTTTCTTCCCTTTTATCCTTCCACTATCCTTCTAACTCCAAATAACTGACTAATATCCACCACTCAAATTACTTTAATATTTCACCATACTAATTCACCACTAATCCTTTATGGGCTTCCTGAATAGCGTGCTTCAACACCCCATCAGGGGTAACAAGCGCTATATAAATACAAACCTTTTTTCCTCCTCTGTCCTTCTGCTATCATTACAAATCCAAATAACTGACTAACCTATCCACCACTTAAAATGTACTTGCATGTTTCACTATACTAATTCAACACTAATCCTCTATGGGTCCCGGAGTAGCGTGCTACTTGCTGAAAAAGCGCTTCGACGCCTCGTCAGGGGTAGTAAGCGCTATATAAATGGAATTGCAATACAATACAATACCGAAGAGGTGGGTCTGAGGGTCCAATATTTGTCCACTTAGAAGTAGGAGACGTTTCTAGAGAATTCACTTTGAAGTCCTTGAAGTTCCCCCGCTTACCCTAACTCCAAACTGTCTGCATTAACAAGTCCTCTGTGTGAACTCAGGGCACAGCCTATTCATTTGCAATTGGGGCTGTGCCTAGCTCCGCCCCATACTGCCAGTTGATGGCCCATCCAGGCACACCTAATCCCTGTACTGTGTGGCTGTCTTGGAGGAATTAACAAAGTCCGATTGCCAGCTGCACCCAGTCATGTGACCCAGGAACAAGCTGGAGGCACCAAATAGTTAGGGCAGGACATTGTCAACTTTCTAAAAGTGTAATTTTCAATTTTTCACAATTCTAACTTAAAACCCAACTTTACCTTTAAAGATTGTTAATTATAATTCCCAGACACCAAACATGAAATATCTATCTGCTCTCAATTGAATGTTTGCACTTATTAAATTAAATAAGTAATCCAATGTTCTGTTATGGAAGAAGTAGGCCTTGAAGTAGTGAAAAACAAATTTGAGTTTTTCACCACCAGGACATAGAAAAGTAAAAATTACACATATAACTTTTTTAAATATACCGCACCCTGCTCTCTGGGCTACATAGGGTGTACTCTAGGTGGATTTATATGTATTAAAATAGAACGTTGAGGCCTGGCAAAAGGTTTATTCTCCTAGGTCAAAATGGCAGGCCTGAGACCTGTTTAAAAGGGTTCATAAGTGAGTGGCACAATAATTACTGCAGGTCCACCCAACCTCAGAGCTGAGAAACCGGGTTCGAGTCTCTGCAGGGACGCTCAACATTCTGTGATTCTAGGCAAATCACTTAATCCCTCCGTGCCTAACAAAAAGAATGTGTCCGTCTGTAACGTAACTGGTGCTCATATTAAGCGCTCTGATACCTCCGGGTCTAGTTCGCGCTACATAAAACACCCAAAAACAACAACAACAAAAACTAGTAGCATTTAATTTACAGACCCCTGGTACATGTTGTACCATTTTACTAAGGACTTACAAGTAAATTGTGTACCAATTGTGTGTAAGGCAATTTTACCATGTTTAAAGGAGAGTGCACAAGCACTTTAGCACTGGCTAGCAGTGGTAAAGTGCACAGAGTCCCAAGGCCAGCACAAACAGAGTGGTTGGTACCTTTGGTTGCAGACAGATGAGGCAGACAAGACCAATATGAACTATTTGAGAAAGCGCCATTGATTGCTGATGTTCAAGGACGATGTTGAGAAGGTTGAGGATTGAAGGTTGCTGAGATATTTAAAGAACAAGAAAGCTGATGGAGCCAGGTCTGGCAATTCTATTATATATTCTCAGGTGGTGACCAGGGCTGTATTTCTTTCCATGGTATAAATAGGAGTCAGATTAGCTAATATCTAACAACTTGTGGGTATCTCTTTGGGGATTTGGTTGAGCTGTTCTTCCCATTCTCATGATTGTTGACCTTCAAGGGAATCGAGTAATAGTTGTTGTGGTCAGCTGGGTGCAGTGAGGTCGTCCTAGGAGGGGGATTTGAAGTGGGTAGTTAAAGGCTGTGACTATTTTTCCATCTTGATGGGAACTGTTTGTAACTGTGTATATATGGGTTGGTATTTGTAGAATATGAACCTAGCTCAAGAGCAAGGGAGTGCTGAACAGGGAGCATTGCACCTCAGAAGATACAATTATTGGGGCAAGATAGAGGGTAGACTGCCGGGTCATGGCTTGTGCTACTTGAAGAGGTGTGCCTTCTGCTTTTATTGGGAATTGTATGAAAGTTGGTGCTGATCTGGTGTCGATATGTATGATGAACAGAAAAGGCTTGCCTTCAGGTTTTTCCTTCTTGCAATGTTTTGTCTCCAGTCTTGTTCTATCCAGGTTCCTTGTCTGCTGTTGTCCCCCTGAAGTGGTGGCTAGTTTGTTTGTCAGGTAAACTCTAGGCTTGTTGTTAAGAACTTATAAGTGATGCAGCTGGTTTTAAACATAATGCGGGTTGAAAGAGGAAAAGCCACTGTAGGTCTTTTAATGTGGATGTGATGAGGTCAGATTTCTTTATCACTTGGTTACATGTGCCACTATGTGTAGGATACCTTTCTGGAGTGCTAAGGTGCTATTGATGACTGCTCCGGCTTCTACATCAACTGCAGTAACTGCAGCTAGACAGATATCCCCGATGATTCTTTGGAGCATTTGGGGTTCTTCAGTAAAATAAATATTTTTGTGGAGTTGGCCTTGGTTATGGAGAAACTGATTTGAGGGGGGACCGTTGGGATTATCTGCAAGGCTGGCTGTCCTGCCATTCTGGACATTTTATTCTGGACATTTTTATGAAGAAGCTATTGCAGAGCTCCTGTGAATAGCTACCGTAGGGCATTGGTGGTTTGCAAAAATGTGCCCTGTGTTAAAACGTTCCCTTTCTATTAGTGGATTCTAGAACACTTACAAGGTTTCCAAGGCCTTGCTGTGGTATGCGATTTGTGTGCGATTGAGAGTAGATTTCTGTGGGGGATTGTTCTGCTTTAGGGAGTCTCAGATTGGGTACATATTATTATTTTGTACCAAGTGTCAGTGAATTAAGGGTCCCATTGACTACTATTTCTTTAAATTATTATTTCCAGATTGGGCGGGGCAATTTCTATGGCTTGGTGAATGGCCTTTGTCAGTGTATGGACGATAGTGTTTTAGGCAAGCATGTCTACTACAAGTTTAATATTATAGACAAATAGTGTAAACTTTCTGTTCGACCAGAATATTGCTTAGTGTGTTGTTTGTAGGAACGGGATAGGGAGCTTGATAGTAAAAACAAGAGCTGACTCATTATTTTGGATTCCTCCTATAAGAGCTGGACCAGGCTTGATTTAAATATGATTGGTTCCTTTGTCAAGTGACATTTTTAAGAAAAAGTGATGTCCTGGAAGGTTGCCCAGAGTAATTCGCCATGGCGGAAGTTGATTGAAAAATCACATCCCTCAAATTCATTGTTTTCCTTGTGCTTGATGCAGCAAATTGCCATTAAAGCAAATTCAGTGGCCAAGGGCAAATATGTAGTACCCAGGTTTCCTGTTTGTTCTGCCAACACAAATATAACTCACCAAGAGAGTCTGCCTTAACATATGATCCTTTGAATCAAAACCCAGAGCAAGGCACCTGGGTAAGTGTTTTTTGTTTGGTCATGTTACCCACAGGGCCTTGTCAATGTTCGGCCCTAGTTTAAAATAAGCATTGGCATAACTAACAGGTCTGGGTTGAAGCTCCTATTTAATGTGGTGTTAGCACATGAGAGCAAGATTCAAAGGAGGTAGTCAGAGAGAGGGAACGGTACGGGCTCTAATTGTATAGTATACTGCCCCTAATGCAGTTCAATGCAAGCACTCTACTGGAGGCAGAAGCATACACCCAAACAGACAATCGCTTTAGATGAATACTCCACTGGGTTGGAGAAGTACAGGATTGATAAAGTCTCAAGCTAATGGTCGAGGTGGGTGGTTAAAGAAAGTGGTGGACCTTAGCACACTGTATATATTGATAGCAATCGGTCTCTGCATGCTCCACTGTCAAATACGCACACCTAAAATTGAGAATATTTGCCACACAGAAGAGTGCTTCTGTATTACTTGGCCTAATGTGTTAATGATTTTCCTGTATTATTAGTGTTGTCCATCATACTGCAGTTCTTATCCTCTGTTTATTTATTTATTTATTCTGTTGCTATCCAAACATGACTCGTGCTGTTTTTCTACCTGCAGCCAGCGCCGGCATGGACAACCTTCAGAGTCGGACTCTTCTGTGGAATTTTCATTGTATTGAATGTTGCGGTTATTCTATCAGGTGAGTGCCCATCACCTTCATGCTGTGTTCAACTCTGCATCCCTGTGTTTTAGTTGAGCATCTCTGCAACAAATCTTCCTTCTACTTTGTATCTGCTAGATTCGCACAATGTTGTGATTGATTTCACCAATATTGGTGGGAATCCCAGGGCATTGCATTGCCTAGAAAATGTGTTCTACAGTGTCATTAAAAAAATATATATGTTC
Organism: Triturus cristatus; assembly: GCF_964204655.1. Lineage (NCBI taxonomy): Eukaryota > Metazoa > Chordata > Amphibia > Caudata > Salamandridae > Triturus > Triturus cristatus. The sequence goes on along the minus strand of NC_140586.1, from coordinate 356,336,528 downwards.
GAGGCATATGAGCTGCAGATTGTATACTTTTACATAGATTTCCATCTGGTGTTGGGCTCGGATGTTCTTGTCTTGGAAGAAGTCTTTGTAGTCACGAGGTAGGTGACTCCTCCCTAGGACGATAGTGCACATGGGCATCGACTCCATCTTTAGATTGTTTTTTTCCGCCATCGGTTACGGATGTGAATTGCTGCGCTCCGGGTCATATCGGTTTTGAATCCCCCTTCGACGCGCAATCCCTCTCCACTTGACGGTCATGTTTCCCTTTTCGACGCACATCTTGAAACGAACTCCTCGATCTTCGACGCGGGCCGTTGGACCTCTCCGCGCCGACCACGCCCATAGTCAATGGAAAGGACTCCTTTGAAAAAATGCCCCGGATGTGGTGGTAAGTTCCCACACACAGACTTGCACGAGGTGTGCAATCTCTGCCTCGGAGCACGAAGATAAAAACTGCAAGGCCTGTGCATCGTTCAGGTCGAAGAAAACCATCCATGATTGTCGGGCTTGACGTCATGAAATGTCTTGCGGAAGCAGTTTGATTCCGGACATCTTCGAAGCAGACCCCAATATCCAGCCGGAACAATCAGGTGATGAAGAACACGTCTCCATCTCTGAGGCCGACGACTCCGATGCCGAGCAGGAGACAGTCACCACGGCTCAGCGGTCCATGAGTACCGAAACCCCCCTCCCGAAAAATAAACCGAAGGCTCCGGTAACACCCTCCGGCTCGGGTCAACACCGGCAACATGTTTCAGACGCCCCGCCCTTGGGCCCGGCTATGAAACCTAAACATAAGCCTTCCGGCTCGAGCCAACCCCATTCTGGTGACAGAAAGTCCTCCCCGGCACCGAAGCAACAAGTCAAACTCTTGTCCACGCTGAAGACAGCCTCGACGCCAGAGCCCTTGGTATCGAAGCATAGCAAGGACAAACACTCGGAACCGAAGAAATCTTCGGGCCCGAAAAAGTCTTGTGACTCTAAAAAATCGTCGGAGCTGAAAAAAGTTTCGGAGCTGCAAAAACCCAAAGAGTCTAAGACCCCACAGAAAGCCTCACAAACTCCCTCCAAAGAAGGTTCGGACCCAAAATCTTCGACACAAACAAAGACATTTTGCCCGCACAGATTGCACCTGATTTGGCAGATCCAAAGCAAAAAACTCTGTTTATTGATCCAAACACGGGTAAACTAGTCACCAAGCCTCCAAAAAAGAGGAAACTGGACACTGCAGAAGAACCTGCTATACCTCTCAAACAACAGGACATGGGCACTAACACGTCCCCACCTCCTTCGCCCCCTCCAGTTAATCCACATCTATTGATTTCTCCACCACACTCCCCACAACCTATATTTTTACCTCAACCATCAGATAATGAGGATGACACAGGTAGAGATATAGATCCACATGGGGATGATGATTCACATAACATCCCAAATGACGTAGACACTTGGGGTGACTACACTACAGATCCCAACCCACATAATGATCCGGATCTCTATCAATCTAAGTCGTCACCACCAGATGACAACACTGGGTTCGTGCAACTAATCAACAGGGCTGCCCAATACCACGGGGTCCCCTTACATTCCGACCCCTTAGATGAAGATTTTTTGCTGGAAACCTTCGCACCCTCACAAAAATCAACAAGCCTCCTGCCAATGTTAAAAGGCTTGCTAAAACATGCCCCAGAAGTTTTTAAGGACCCAGTCAGAACCAGGGTTCTCAATCCCAGGGTGGATAAAAAATACAAGGCAGCTCCCAATGACCCAATTTACATTAAAGGTCAGATTCCCTTGAATTTCCTTGTAGTAACTAACAACGCAAGCTTGCTAACTCAGAGTACAGGTGACATCCCCCCTTCTGATAAGAAATCCAAATTAATTGACGCATCCGGGAAACGTATTGCGTCGCAGGCTGCAAACCATTGGCGGATCGCCAATGCCCAAGCTTTGTTGGCCAGGTACGACAGGGCTCACTACGACGAGCTTGAAAAGCTCATGGAACACCATCCTGACCAGTAAAAACAAAAAGCCAACAACCTTATCCAGGAGGGCAAACTCATTACCAACACCTCAATAAAAGGTGCGCTGGATGCGGCCGATACCGCATCTCGCTCAATTAACACTAGCGTCTTGTTGGGTAGACACGCTTGGCTCCGGATTTCCAGATTCAAGCAGGAGGTTCAAACTGCTATCTTAAATCAACTGTTTGATCAGGAACATCTTTTCGGTCCCGCAGTTGACACATCCCTAGAAAAGATGAAGAAGGATACCGAAACTGCTAAGTCTATGGGGGCCTTACAGTTTCCTTCCCCTAGAGGCTATTTTCACCACTCCGTCTACAGAGCCAGCTCCAAAACCATGGGTTCAGAACACAATCCTCTTCCTACAAGAGCCCCACTCAAACATCCCCGAAAAGCATACTTTTGCGGAGGCTACAGAGGCAACAATAACAAGCATTTGCAATGCAATAGGTCTCGCATTTATGCGAGTTTGAGCTATTGACATTGCAAATTACAATGCCTTTTATTTATGTTTTAAAAATGAAAACAAAAATAAAAGGCACTGTCATTTGCAATGTCAATAGATCAAACTCGCGTAAATGCGAGACCTATTGCATTGCAAATACTTGTTATGAAATAGTCTTGATTACAATTATTATTCCTTTTGGTAAAATTGCCGTGACCAAATATAATTAAGGTCCCACTTTGATTGCATATGTTTTTGACTAAACCCGATGCAAGTATTCATAGCTTGCAAAATCTGCAATGTGTTTTGAAATGAGTTCCTTGTGAACATTGTTCTTTGCTTCCATGCAATACCCAGCTCACAAGGACGTATGAGTTGCTCTTGTGTCTTTGAAATATGTAAGATGATGGGGGGGCCTCATGCAGAAAGTGATGTGCAGGGGCTGGTCTGAGACTTAGCTCACAGGTATTCAAAGATTTTAGGATGAGTGGGAGCCCCTGCACTGCAGGGACTTGCATTACACCCATGCTAGCCGACGGAACCTTGGAAATCACACACTAGCATCAATGGCTTAGCTTCGAAAGACATAAATGGGCACCCTGAGGTCATCTCAATTAAACCAGTGACCGATAACACAGAGCCATGTGGCCACCCCAAAGGAAACACAAACTAACATTGCCACAGCCTGGCTTAATCTACAGATCAGACCTACAGTATTGGGTCACCAAGAAGGAACACATCCGCAGTCTGAGATCATATATAGATCACCTTGCCGCAGTCATACCTGGGACATCACAATGAATCAAGCATGCCTTAAGCCATTCCGGGGTCTTAACAGATAAAATCAACCAAGCATTTCTACCCCATGGGTTATCGCAATAAATCACAAGCGGGCACAACCAGTCGATCTACGAGACCACAAACCAGCATCATTGTGTCATACCAGGAAACCACAAAGTAGCTGTACATAACCACGAGTGTCATCCAGGGAAACCACTAAGCAGTGCCATAAGGTCAGCCTTGGAAAACCACAAACCAGAACCATTGTGTCAGACACCACAACCTAGCACCATTGTGGCATCACAGGAAACCACAAACTAGCTGTACCTAACCATGAGCGTCAACCAGGGAAACCACAAACCTGCACCATGAATTAATTGCAGGGAATCCACAAACCTGCACCATGATTTCGCCCCACTGAAACCACAGACCAGCACCAATGTGCCATCTCAGGAAACCACAAACTATCTGTATATAACCATGAGCGTCATCCAGGGAAAACACTAAGAAGCGAAATGAGATCAACCCAGGGAAACCACAAAGCATCACAATAATTTTGTCCCAGTGAAACCACAAACCAGCACCACAACACCCTCAAGTCAGCCAATGGGATTTACAGCCAGCACTACTGTAGCCTGTGGTCATGTACAGAACAACACCCTGAGGTCTTCCCTTTTACCAGACCAGCTTTGCAGCGCCATGGGAACATCAAATAACAAACCGGCATTAAAGCACCAATGGGAAAGTCAAAGGGAATCAAAACTACCTTACAGACCCACTGGATCATCTACACAAACCCGAAACCGCTACCATCCAACCCTCCATTAAGAACTACACTGCGGAGTTACATCGAGTCACCAAACACATCCACCAGAGTATTTGCACCGCATTTATAGGGGTGGCCGTATCGAACAGCCACTCAACCTCTCTACCCAAACCTGTTCTTCAAGACAATCGTGGGATCAAACACTTTGTCTAAGCCATACTCTTACACTCAGCGCATCCGGTACCCACATCTCCCTAATCCACCCCACTAATAGGCCGGGCCCAAGTCCCAGTGTCTACGCGCCGTCTACGGGGACACTGACTGGCTCACAACACCCCTATGAGGACGACACAAAGAAAATACCGCGTCACAGGCAGGGACACTTGGTCCATCACAACACCCCGTTGACGACGACACAAAACAAGCATGATGTACTGGCCGGACATTTCTGAAGAATGCTGCCGAGGGGCATAAAGAGGCGATACACCAGATTATCCAGTATTAGGGGTGTCTTTCATAGATTCACATGCCTGAATCATTCCCCGTCGTCGAGACGGGAGCCTCCGGTACATAAAAAAGTAATGTCCTATAGACATACATAGAGAAAAAAATAGGCCTAAGGGCCTCCCCTTAGTAGCCTATCATAGTCCTTATGTAAAAAGGACCAAACTTCTAGAGCCAGCCAATCAGCTATCACCTCCCTCTAGAACCTTCCTGGCAGGAGCCTCAGTCCCTCAGATTTTCTACCGCACGTTGTGCTAGGGAGTCTCCAACCTGAGCTCTCCTCAGGATTCATTTCAAACCAACTTATTCACAGTTTTTGGTGACTTTCTTCTTCAGGATTTCAACGCTGACTACTTCAGGCCTCTTTTTGCTTCAGTGAGTGTTTTATTTCATCTACATCTCCTGGCATGTCGGACTCCCAGAAGAAAGCCCTTTTCAGGGCTTGCTCTTCATGTGGGAAGAAGAGGCTTCATGTGGACGACAAGCATGAACTATGCTTGTACTGCCTTTACCCGGACCACGTCCCTAAGGACTGCAAAATATGTAGGTCTTTCCCACATAAGACCTTGAGAGACAGGGAAGGCCGCCTGCTTATCTGGCTGGACAGGCTCAAAGACAAGGACAGTGTGGTGTCCTCAGAGGCGAGCTTTTCTGGAGCCTCTGGAGTCTCCCTGAAGAGGCCGAGAATGGCATCTCCTGGCCCCTCAGACGCTCCTCCTACGAAGACGCACAAAAAGTCTTCAGAGGCGAGATCTTCGAAGTCTTCAGCGTCTGATAAAGTCTCTCTCACCTTCAAGAAGCCTACTCTGTCGGCCTCAAAAATGGCGACGCCATCATCTGTGCAAAAAAGGCCATCAGGACATGTCTCCACAGCTACGACGACAGTGTCCACGTCCACAGCGGCGTCGGCCCGCTCGTCGACGACGACCACTCCATCATCATCGTCTGCAGGTACCCCTATCTCATCTATTATACTATTAAAACCGTCGTCTAAATCATCGTCGACGACGAGGATAGTACCGTCGAGGGCATCGTCGACGAGGAGCCCTCCGCCGACGGAAGAGTCGACGTCAAGGATATCTATGATGAGTGCGTCGACGACGAAGGCATCGTCGACGAAGATGTCGACGAAGATGTCAACGACGAAGGCATCGTCGACGAGAGCGTCGACGAGAGCGTCGACGACGAAGGCGACGACGAAAGCGTCGACGACGAAAGCGTCGACGACGAAAGCGTCGACGACGAAAGCGTCGACGACGGAAGCGTCGACGACGGAAGCGTCGACGACGGAAGCGTCGACGACGACTGAATCGTCTACGACTACATCGTCGACGAGAACATCGTCGACAAGGAAAATATCGTCGATGGGGACGCCGTTGGTGACAGCTGAGCCGTCGACGGGAAGGTCGTCGTCGTCGTCGTCCGTGGGACTGAAAACCAAGGAGATTTCTGTGCATGGAACTGCTCCCAGACCACAGATTACCCCGGAAACAACATCTCCAAGCAAGGTCCAAACCAATTTACCTCTGGAGATCCTGCAGAGCGAAGAGTCCGAAGAAGAGTTCTTCCAACAGGCTACTTCCCCTTCCGAGCTGTTTGTCAAATGCCAAAGCACGGACGAGGAGCAGGAAGGTTCAAGTGCGCAGGAGCGCCCCGTCCAGGAACAAGTCCGCACGGAGGTCACCCCAATGGTCTGCCTCCCTCTGGCAATTGTTAAGGACCTCAAGTTCCTTATCAGGGATTACAAACAACGTTTCCCAGAACCACCAACACAGGATACAGGGGTCCCAGTGCCAGTTACTAACCCCCCAGCGACAGCCCCAAGGCAATCACGGCAGGTAACGCAGGTCTGCCACGAGCCGCCACCTCAGGTGATAGACTCAACGGATGAGGAGGCTGAGGAGATGGAGGAAGGTGAGGTCCCGGGAGACCTGACGGACCAGGATGAGGAGGAAGAGTATGTAGCATCTTCACCACCTTCCCCACAACCGCGCCAGGCAGATTCACCACCTGTGGATATAGGTGGTTTTCACAAGCTAGTGGAACGGGCTGCGACGCGGTTCCATATGGTCATGGAGTCGACGGAAACAGAATGCTTCCTCCATGACTTTAAGGAGCAGACGAAAAAGACGTCCAAATCAATCCCTATCATTGACTTCCTCTGGGACCAGGGAAAGAAGTTGATGCTAACGCCAGCTTCAGTTCCTGCGGTCGTTCCGCGTCTGGATAAGAAGTATAGAGCACCATCCACGGCGCCAGCTTGCCTGACTGGCCACCCGAAGCCGGATTCGGTCGTGACCCAAGCGGCCCAGAAAAATTCACGCAATCCATCCTCGCCTCTTTCAGCACCACCAGACAAGGAGGGCAGAAAGTTAGACACAATAGGAAAAAGGTTTTCGACCACTTCGGCAATGACCATCAAGGTGGCCAATTCTATAGCCCTTTTAGGGCGTTATAACCGCCAACTTTGGGAGGATATTGCCCCTTACTTAGCAGAACTTCCGAGTGCCACACAGGATGAGGTGAAAGCACTCCTTTCCGAAGGCCAGTCTTCTGCGGCAGAGATCATCGATTGCGCCATTGATGTAGCCATGACAGGCTTCCGTCAACTGGCTGGGGCGGCTGTCCTGCGCCGCCAAGGATGGCTCAAAGCAACATCGTTCAGGCAGGAAGTGCAGACGAAGGTGCTAGATATGCCCTTCGACGGACAGCACCTATTTGGAGATAAGATTGATGAGGCGCTACAAGCCATTAAAAAGGACACGGACACGGCTAGAGCGCTTGGAACCTTGCAGGCACGGAACCAGTCCTTTCGGGGCAACAAATCTAGAGGCCAGTCCTCCTACAGAGGATCATTCCAGAATAAGTCCTCATATTCGTTCCAGAACAAGACCCAGTACCAGCAAAAGCAACAACAGGGTCGACAATCATCTTACGGAAGATCCAATTTCAGGGGTAAGAACCAGAAAAGGGGCACAGGCGGACGCCAGTGACCGCTTACTCCAGCCAGTCCAGCTACCATCTTGTTCTACACAAATTGGAGGAAAATTGACCCATTTCCTAAAGAATTGGCGCATCATCACCTCAGATCGTTGGGTGCTCCAACTTCTCAGATTCGGCCATTCCCTAGAATTTACCGCCATCCCGCCTCCAACCCCTCCCCGCAGGTCTCCTCACAGACATCTGCGACTGCTGCTCCGGGAAATATCGGAGATGTTAAGGAAGGGAGCTATCGAGCGAGTTCCATCAGCTCAGAGGGAGAAAGGATTCTACTCCCGTTTCTTTCTGATACGGAAGAAAGAAAAGAAGTGGAGACCCATCCTGGACCTCAGGGCACTCAACTCTTTCCTGAAGAGTCAGTCGTTCAGGATGGTGACGCTCCAAGAGATCCTTGGCATTCTGGAGGAAGGAGACTTCATGACATCCTTGGATCTTCAGGATGCTTACTATCACATCCCGATACTCAAGGGGCACAGGAAGTTTCTCCGTTTCGAAGTGGCAGGACAGCACTACCAGTTCAAGGTCCTTCCGTTTGGCCTCAAATCCGCTCCGCGGATTTTCACCAAGTGCCTTTCTCCTGTGGCAGCTTTCCTACGCCAAATGGGTCATCAAGTTTTCCCCTACCTAGACGACTGGCTGGTCAAGGCGCCTACGGCCGTAGGCGCAACCAAATCCTTCAACGCTTGTACCAATCTTTTCAATCATCTAGGATTGACGCTGAACCTTCAGAAATCACATACGTCCCCTACGAGAAGTATCACCTTCCTCGGGGCCACCTTGAATACGGAATGCGCAAGGGCATTTCCCTCAGCCGAAAGAAAACACAGGATCATATCCCTGGCCAAAACGGTGCAATCCAGGAAATCCCTGAGAGTTCGCACCTTCAAGTCACTTCTGGGAATGATGTCTTCCTGTATATTACTCATCCCTCACTGCAGGCTGCGGATGCGCCCACTGCAGGAGGCTCTCTCGAACCAGTGGATTCAGAGCGCAGGTTCGTTCGAGGACATTATAAACATAACTACACAAATATCCAGGAGTCTCGAGTGGTGGAAGGATTCCAGAAACCTCTCGAGAGGATTACCGTTCCTGCTGCCAGCAGCGCCATTGGTGATCACCACAGATGCATCTCTAGCGGGATGGGGAGCTGTCCTTCAGGACCTCAGAGTCAGCGGCAAATGGTCGGATCGGGAGCAACACCTCCATATAAATCTGCTGGAGTTGAGGGCTGTGTTTCTGGCTCTGCAGGCCTTTTTACCACGCATCCAGAACTCCCAGGTGCTCGTCAGGACGGACAACACCACGACGATGCATTACCTGAACAAACAGGGAGGAACGCGTTCGCTCACGCTATCGCGCGAATCGCAGAAAATCTGGAACTGGCTTGTTCTCCAGGGGATTACGCTCAGGGCGGACTACGTCCCGGGAAAGGACAACACCATTGCGGACGCCCTAAGCAGGCAGAAATCCCTCTCCCACGAATGGGAGCTCGACGAGAGTGCACTAACACACGTGTTCTCGGAATGGGGAGTCCCAGGAATCGACCTGTTTGCCACCAGGGAGAACGCCAAATGCCCAAGCTACGCAAGCTGGCATCCCCAACCGGAGTCGCTCGGAAATGCCTTTTCCATAGGATGGTTCAGCGTATTTGCGTACGCTTTTCCACCGTTCCCGATGATTCCCAGGGTCCTCAGGAAGATGAAGGCGGAGCCCTGTACACTAATTCTGATCGCCCCGTACTGGCCGAGGCAGCACTGGTTCTCGGACCTTCATCGCCTCTCCATCAGGACGCCGATCCGTCTAACACAGCACCCGAACCTGCTGACAATGTCCAAAGGACAAGTGCAATTCCCGAACCTACAATCGCTCAGGTTATCGGCCTGGCTCCTGAGCACAGAGAGTTTTGCCAATTGAACATCCCGCAGGACTGCAGGGATGTGCTAGCAAAGGCGAGGGCGGACAGTACCAACAAAACCTACTCCCTCAAATGGAAGCGCTTCTGCGTTTGGTGCTCAGAGAAGGGCCTGAGACCCCTTCATATCACACCCGAGCAGATATTACCATATCTCCTGCACTTGGCACAGTCCGGACTAGCGCATGCATCCATAAAGGTACATCTGGCGGCAATTTCACGTTTTACCAGGACTTTTCAAGGCCCGTCTCTCTGGTCCAGCAGACTTGTAAAACAGTTCCTTAAGGGTCTTTATAGGTCCTTTCCAAGGCCCCGACGGGTCCCACCGACTTGGCACCTCAACTTGGTCCTTAACCAACTCATGAAGCACCCCTTTGAACCCATTCACCGAGCCTCCATTAAGTACATCTCATGGAAAACGGCTCTATTACTTGCGCTCACATCTGCCAGGAGGGTCAGCGAGTTGCAGGCTCTCTCCATTCAGGAGCCCTTCATGCAGTTCAAACAGGACAGGGTGGTGCTGAGGACAAATCCCAAGTTCATACCGAAAGTGCCTTCAGACTTTCACCTCAACGAGCCGGTGGTCCTACGCTCCTTCTTTGCCAACCCTACCACGGCAGCAGAGAGGACGCTCCATTCTCTGGATCTCAAACGGTGTCTTAAGTTTTATATGGATAAGACAAAAGCATTCAGAAAATCTTCACAGTTATTTGTGGCCTACAGCAGACCAAGGCTGGGTATGCCTCTTACAAAACAGAGCATCTCAAGGTGGATTTCTTCTGCAATAGCGTTCTGCCATGAAGGGGCCGGACGGCCGTTGCGAGACAGGGTGGAAGCACACTCCACCAGAGCGATGTCCACATCAGCAGCGCTGTTTGCTGGAGTGCCGATTTTGGACATCTGTAGAGCGGCGACGTGGAAGTCACCGCATACCTTCTCCAGACACTACTGCCTGGATGCCGAACTTACGAAGGATGCGGCAGTGGGCCAGGCGGTGCTCCGCCATCTGTTCCAGTGAGGTGAGCCTTCCAACAACCCGCCTTCCTGGTATGCACATTCTTTACTGTTTACTGTTTTGATGTATGCCAATGCTTTGAACTGTTATGATAATGATTGTATTATCTCAAGTACCTTTCTGGCATGTTACATCGGAAATGTGCATAATGCATTGCTAACTACTCTGATTCAGGCATGTGAATCTATGAAAGACACCCCTAATACTGGATAAGAAATGCGTTACTTACCTGTAACAGCAGTTATCCAGTATTGGTGTCTTTCATAGATTCACATGCAACCCTCCCGCCTCCCCTGGAAGGACTCACGCCTCTCTCTAACTATATTACGCCTACCTAGCTTGGTGCGTACGAAAATCTGAGGGACTGAGGCTCCTGCCAGGAAGGTTCTAGAGGGAGGTGATAGCTGATTGGCTGGCTCTAGAAGTTTGGTCCTTTTTACATAAGGACTATGATAGGCTACTAAGGGGAGGCCCTTAGGCCTATTTTTTTCTCTATGTATGTCTATAGGACATTACTTTTTTATGTACCGGAGGCTCCCGTCTCGACGACGGGGAATGATTCAGGCATGTGAATCTATGAAAGACACCAATACTGGATAACTGCTGTTACAGGTAAGTAACGCATTTCTTCCGCCCCGCTTCGTGAAGCAAGCCCGAGCTCAGCAGCACCACAAAGGAGCAGGCGCGAGACACCATCAGCCACGCGCAAGGCTTCCTGCTAATGCAACTTCAAAACACGCGCTAAATTGCTGGTTGGTGGGTCCCGGTTAGGACACCCTGGGACACTCCGGGAAGGCCATGTACCTCACGGCGGAGCCGGGGTTCCCTCCCCTTAACCCATGGCATGGCTCACTATCGTCACTTAAGTTGGCCTCTGGTAACATGAATTAACAAGATGTTTCCAGAATAACAAGCACAGCCCTTACAGAAATCGCGAAGACCGACCAATAAACCAGCCTCTTTGGCATAAATCAATTTGTCCAAGCGATCACTTCACAAGTGAAGCAAAGGGGTCCCCCAGCTTTTTCTCCACAAAACCCGCAATACATTACCATGATCAAATGCTGCTCTTTTGAAATCTTCAGTGTCTGAGGGCAAGCATGTTTTACTGATGAAATGCACCAAAAAACGGATTGCTCCGCCTTATTTCTTTTCACATTTTAGTTGCTTTATTTCGGTTTCAGCATCTTGTAAGGAAATGTAGAAAACAACAGAAGCATTAAAAAAAACAAGCCCGGCGGAGCGTGGCGCGCGCGCGCTTGGGGTCGTGTGCATCTGCGCAAGCGCTTCTCAGAAGCGCGTCCACAGACCCCGATCGCTGCGCGTGCCCCGGTCTGTCTCCCTTGAGAGGCATCACGGTAACAATAGTTCTCGTTGGCGGCAGCGCTTCGCGCTGCAACGCCAGCGAGACCTAATAAAGGGAGAGGTCGTGGCAACAATAGCCGTACCCCCCCACCACTAAACAGTGACTTCCCCCAATCATCCCACTCCTGTCGGGGGACGTCTCTTACAGTTCCTACCTGTCTGGAATTCCATCACAACAGACAAGTGGGTAAGACAAATTATCCAGTATGGTTATTGCCTGGAACTCACTTCTACCCCCCTAAACATTCCTCTCAGACAGCGTCCCATGTCCACGGAACATCTAACACTTCTCAAACAAGAGGTTCTCTCTCTATTACAAAAACATGCAATAAAACCAGTCCCCTTGCCTCATCAAGGCCAAAGGGTTTTTTCTCCCTGTATTTCCTAATCCCAAAAAAGGATGTCTCCCTCAGCCCCATACTGGATCTCAGACCGCTAAACCTCTACATTCAGTCAGACCAGATACGTTTTCCATATTTATGGCAGAATTATTACGACTCGTCAATAATAATACGAAGTCTTTACCACAAATTCATAGCGCTCGTACAAATCTCCGTGTGGCACCCAAAGTTAACTGCCCAATCTCTGATCGTAATCACAATCTGCAAAGTCCGAATAGCATGCAACACACTCGTTGCTTACTTACTACTCCAAAGACTCACGCCACTTCAACTCCTCACGCCGGTCCACCGCCGATGTTAACCGCACGTCAATCCCTTCTATTTAAAAGGGGAACAGGTGCTGATTGGTGAAAGAAAGTTGCAAACCACTCCTCACCATTGGACACGTCCGAAATCTCACGTTGCGGGCTCACTAGCCTCATTCAACAACAAAGTGCACTCGATGGGAGAAAGAAAACGGCAGACATCTTAGAGGCGCACATAGCGTCCCTAATGTCATCAAACAAATGTGTAGAAGTCAAGGCCAGTTCTAATTTATGCAATTCTTATATTCTGGTCAATAATGTTCTTTTTAGAACTCACTTGTTTGGCAATCATAGGTCGGGTTGTTACCTCCTAAAAATTCAACCGGTATCATATCATGTAAATGCCGGTAAGCTTGACCTCACTTGCAGTTTTTATTTTTCATTCCCTATATAAGATTCATCGGCGGGATCCCAAATCTGTTCTTATACCCCCCCTAAACATTCCTCTCAGACAGCGTCCCATGTCCTCGGAACATCTAACACTTCTCAAACAAGAGGTTCTCTCTCTATTACAAAAACATGCAATAAAACCAGTCCCCTTGCCTCATCAAGGCCAAGGGGTTTTTTCTCCCTGTATTTCCTAATCCCAAAAAAGGACGGCTCCCTCAGCCCCATACTGGATCTCAGACCGCTAAACCTCTACATTCAGTCAGACCACTTTCACATGGTCACTCCAACAGGTGCTCCCACTACTTCAACAGGGTGACTTTCTCTCCACTCTGGATCTAAAGGACGCCTACTTCCATATTCCCATTCACCCCGCTCACAGGAAATATCTCAGGTTTGTGGTAGATGGTCAACACTACCAATTCAAAGTCCTCCCATTCGGGATCACTACAGCACCCCGAGTCTTCACTAAATGCCTCGCAGTAGTTGCAGCTCACTTAAGGAGACAGCATATTCATGTCTTCCTTTATCTGGATGACTGGCTCATAAAAGCCAAATCACACAGCAGTTGTGTGCAACACACACACAATACAATTCAGTTGCCTCACAGCTTGGGATTTACAGTAAACCTCGCCAAATCTCATCTCCAACAGTCCAGCATACAACAATACCTAGGGGCTACAATAGACACTTCAAAAGCTCTAGCATATCCCAATCCAGTCAGGATAAGCGCCAAACAAGCTCTAACCCAAAAACTTCAGCCTCAACACTCACTACCAGCGCGACTGTTCATGCATTTAATCGGGATGATGGCCTCCTGCATTCTCCTCGTCCCTTATGCAAGACTCCAAATGCGTCCCTTACAGGATTGTTTGGCACGTCAGTGGAACCAGGCTCAAGGTCAGCTGACAGATCTGGTGTTGATGCGCTGTTCCCCAAGGATCATCCCTCAGCCCGACACTCTTTAGCGTCTACATGGCACCACTCGCCGACATCGTCCGATCGCATGACCTCAACATCCTCTCATACGCCGACGACACCCAGCTGATCCTCTCCCTCAGCAAGGCCCCCACCACCGCCAAAACCAACCTCCACGAAGGAATTAAGGCCGTCGCCCAATGGATGAAGAACAGCCGCCTGAAACTGAACTCATACAAGACGGAGGTCCTTATCCTCGGCTCCACCTCTACGCCTGCGATGACTCCAGGTGGCCGACCACCCTGGGAGCCGCACTGACACCCACCGACCACGCACGCAACCTGGGGTTCATCCTAGACTCATCGCTATCAATGACCCAGCAAGTCAACGCCATCTCATCCTCCTGCTTCAACACCCTCCGCATGCTCCGCAAGATCTACAGATGGATCCCCACCGGAACCAGAAAAATAGTCACCCAGGCCCTCGTCCGCAGCAGACTGGACTACGGCAACGCCCTCTACGCGGGAACCACTGCCAAACTCCAGAAACGACTCCAGCGCATACAGAATGCCTCTGCACGCCTCATCCTCGACATCCCCCGCCACAGCCACATCATTGCCCACCTGAGAGACCTGCTCTGGCTCCCCGTAAACAACAAGAGGATCACCTTCAAGCTCCTCACCCATGCTCACAAGGCACTCCACAACACCGGACCAGCATACCTCAACAACCGACTCACCTTCTACACCCCCAACCGCCAGCTCCACTCCGCCGACTTCGCCACCGTTCCACGCATCCGCAGAACGACCGCCGGTGGCAGATCATTCTCCCTCCTCGCCACCCAGACCTGGAACACCCTCCCCATCCACCTGCGGCAGACACAGGACCTACTGATCTTCAGGAGACTCCTCAAGACCCGGCTGTTCGAGCAGTAGCAGAACCCTTCCACCCCCGTGCCTTGAGAGCCTCACGGGTGAGTAGTGCGCTCTGCAAATGATTGATTGATTGGTGGACGCCCGCACCCATCGCTCTCTGCAGTGGTGGAACACACAAAACCTTTCCAAAGGACGGCGGTTCCTCGACCCGGTTTCACAGACAGTGCTAACAGCCGACTCATCGTTCACCGACTGGGGCTCATCTTCAAACCCATGCCATCCAGGGCATGTGGACCCCCCCAACAAAGACAATTCCACATAAACTACCTGGAATTGTTAGCAATCTTCCTAGCGTTAAAATCTTTTCAACTCCACCTCCTAGACAAAGCTGCCCTGGTCCGTACACACATAACAGCAATGTACTACATACAGAAACAGGGGGAACACACACTCTGCAGCTTTCACACCTAGCTCAGAGCATATGGAGATGGGCCATTTCGCAAAACATATATCTCCTTGCAGAACACCTCCCAGGTGTACACAATAGGATAGCAGATCTGCTCAGTCGTCAAATACAGCAGATCCACAAATGGGAAGTTCATCCTCAAGTTCTTCTTCCATTCTTTCACATGTGGGGCCACCCAGAAATAGATCTGTTCGCCACACACCAAAACGCAAAATGCCCAACCTTCGAGTCCAGGTATCCACACCCATTGTCCAAAGACAATGCGCTATGGATGAACTGGTCAGGCAAATTTGCTTACGCTTTTCCGCCTCTCCCACTCATTCCGTTAGTGGTTCGGAAACTCAAACAGCATTCTCTCACAATGATCCTAGTTGCTCCAACATGGGCCCCACAACCATGGTTCACAACCCTATTGGAACTATCAGTAGTTCCTCATCAAAAACTACGTCTCTCACCCAAGCTTTTCACTCAGAACCATGAAGGGATAAGACATCCAGATCTCAATCAACTCAACCTTGCGATCTGGCACCTGAGGTCTTAGAGTTTGGCTACCTAAATCTTCCGCCAGACTGTATGAATATCATTAAAGAAGCTAGACACCCTACCACCAGAGTATGCTATGCAGCAAAATGGAAACGATTTGTCATTTATTGCACAATCAACAAAATCAATCCACTAGATGCTTCTATTCAGAACATTATCTGCTACCTCTTGCATCTGCAACAATGTAACCTAGCATATACATCTATTAGGCTACATCTAGCTGCCATAGCAGCCTATCTCCAAAACAGACATTTGTCTTTGTTTCGTCTGCCCGCTATCAAAGCTTTTATGGAAGGACTTAAGAGAATAATTCCACCCAGAGTCCCGCCCTGTCCAGTGTGGAACCTAAATGTGGTCATTACCAGACTCATGGGTCCCCCTTTTGAACCTCTCCACAAATGCGAACTACAGTTCCTCACTTGGAAGGTAGCCTTTTTGGTTGTTATCACATCTGTCAGGAGAGTTAGTGAACTCCAGGCATTAACCATACACAAACCATTTTTACAAATCCATCATAACAAAGTGGTTCTTAGGACCAACCCTACATTTTTACCCAAAGTCGTTTCTGCTTTCCATCTCAACCAGTCTGTTGAACTCTGTGTTTTTCCCTCAACCAGACTCAGTGGCAGAACGAGCTCTTCACATGTTAGACGTTAAAAGAGCAATACTCTACTACATTGAAATGACAAAATCCTTTAGAAAGACCAAACAACTCTTTGTGGCTTTCTCCCCACCTCATAAAGGCAATCCCATCTCAAAGGCAGGGATTGCAGGGTGGATTGTTAAATGCATCCAAATATGCTATATCAAAGCCAAAAGCACACTAACCGTTCCCCCCTAGAGCTCATTCCACACGCAAACTAGGGGCTTCCATGGCTTTCTTAGGGAACATTCCTCTAGATGACATCTGCAAAACAGCAACTTGGACTACACCACACACCTTCACAAAACACTATTGTGTAGATGTGCAGTTAAAACAACAAGCTAGTGTGGGCCAGGCTGTATTAAGAACACTTTTTCAAACCACTGCAACAGATACAGGTGGCCCCCGCCAAGGAGGTAACTGCTGTATAGTCTATGCAAAAGTATACAATCTGCAGCTCATATGTCACGAACGGAAAATGCTACTTACCAGTATGCATCTGTTCTTGGCATATAGAGCTGCAGATTCGTATACGCCCACCTGCCTCACCGGATACCTCTATCTGTTCCAGTACTACCTTACTTAGATACATTACACATGGACATCTCTTTCTACTTCTTACTACTCCATCGTAACCCTGCGTGGCAAAAACAATTTAAGGATGGAGTCGATGCCCATGCGCACTATCGTCCTAGGGAGGAGTCACCTACCTCGTGACTACAAAGACTTCTTCCAAGACAAAAACAAAGTGCAAACATCCAAGCCCAACACCAGATGGCGATCTATGCAAAGAATACAAATCTGCAGCTCTACATGCCAAGAACATCTGCATACTGGTAAGTAGCATTTTCCATATCTTGCAGTTCTCGTCTAAAGTTGACTGATCTTGTTGCTCCACAATAATGCCCAGCATGGAACACTTAACTTGCTCACAATTTTCTACCCCGCCATGGTCCCGACTTTCCTAGTAATATTTTCTTTCTCCAATAAATACACCAGACACAAAAGGGAGGTAGTTTGACAGTATTCAGGTCCTTCACTCAGCCAAGTGCAACACATGGCTCCATTAACAAGGTCCAGTCTTTCAACCACCACCTCCCCTGAATCTTTTCCCTTTCTCTCTTCCATTTCAGGAACGAAGATGTCTTTTTAGATGTGATCTGAAAACTAATTTCTATCAATTTACTGCCCCCCACCAATAGGAACATCTGTCATCCGTGAGTTGCATCGGATTACCGACTCCTGTTCTCTCATTCTCCACCTCCACTGCGGCTTTATGCAGTCTGAAGCGGCTCTGTAATGTTTCTGGCACTACAAATAGTCCAAATTAAATAACTCAAATTATGATGTAAATAGGGGATCGTTTAGAGTTTGGCAAATGCTGGACATCCTAGGGTATACAATTTTAGGCGGATGTCGTCCGTCTGCCAAACTCTTATTAACCCCAGTAGTCTTTAGAAATTGCTACACCCTTCCTTATCATTATGGATTCCTATTTTTTTAGGATGCCAGGACATCTCTAAATGTATTTTTTATTCAATTAAAGTCCAAACGATTTTTGAAAAGCTTCAGTCACTTCCACTTTACGTTTGTTGTGACAGATTTTTGGAAGGTCGGTGCACTGTTATGCAGGTGTTTTCCATAATTCTGGCTTAATACCCATAGCTTTCTTTTTTGTCTTCTTTCTTCAGTTTAATTACTGTTGATTTCCTGTACTGTTTTCCATAGACTTTCTGTTACTTTTTCTCTAATCATAGTTAGCCTTACCCCAAACCAAGAGGTGAACGGCAGAAAAATAATCTGTGATCTCTACATATATTGTGTGCTATCTGACCTTGATTCACTGAGTTGTGACTCTTGGCTACAGGGTAAAGACGCAGGCTGCATGAGCCACCGATAAAAAGTATCCATATTATATAACAAAAGCAGGATTCTTTTGTACCTTCCTTCGACGAAGTGGAAGATGGCGAACACGATGATATAAAGGACATTTCAACTTTATTTAGCAATGTGTTTTTTTCCTTGATTGAGAAACGTTTTCTATAAAGATAAGATGACCAGAATGAGAAACGTTTTCTATAAAGATAAGATGGCCAGAAGATGTCCACTTTGCTAGAGGTTAAACTAGAAGTACTAGATCGGTCAGGAACTGTGCTGGCCCACAAGTCGGCCCACGATCCTTCTCCTAGCCAGCTGGATCTCTTGGCTCCTGGACAAAATTAGTTTGTCTAAACATCCTATATGCAGATATTACAACCACCTGTGCCTTTTCTGTTATCAGGGTGCCTTCCCCTTTCAGACTCAAACAAGCCTCTTGTGCAAGTAAGTACTCCTCTCTGCAGGTCAGAAGAGAAAGAGCAAACACAGTCCTTCCAGACGTAAGTCCTGTGTGTAGGGAGAGTACCAACCCAGTAGGGGTATACTTTATAGATGCATGTCTCCGTTGTTCGCTAATGTGCAGGCCTCTTCAGTGTCCAGCGAATATACTGGCTGAGTGAACGGGAGAAAGCATCGGCTGTGCAGATTATTTCAACAGTGACATAGCCAACATTGGCTTCAGGCAACTGCCTAGGGGGCTGTCTTATGAAGACAGGTGGTTGAGAGCTACCTCCTTCAGACCAGAAGTTCAGAATAAAATCATGGACATGACATTCAAGATGAAGTTAGTGTTCGTAAAACAAGTGGATGATGCTATACAGTGCATACAAATGGATACTGAGATGGCCAGGTCTTTGGGGGCACTTTAACAAATGCGACCTCAATCCTTTTGTGGGAGAGGAAGAATGTAGTCCTATCACGGTCTGTACCAAAAGTTTATGTATCCTTCCTATGAGCCTCAATCATACCACCAACAACCACCACCTTACAGGCCAACACAGTCCCAGTCCTGTACAAGACTTACAACAAAACATAATATAATGGTCCAGCAAAAGGCCAAGACACAAGGCATCATTAATGATTTTCAGGCACCGGATTCCACGAAGCATAACCCAAGATATTCGGCCGTGGAGAAGTCAGAATCTCTACTTTCTCCAGCTGCTGTGAAGAAATTACTACGGACAAATGGGTGCTGAAATATGTGCAACATCTACCAGTGCCGACTACGCCCAGCATGCATCTCAAGCTGCTAAACTTGTTTAAAAGCAGAGATTGGCAGCACTCCACAGAAAGGAGCCATAGATACAGCTCTGAATTATCAAACATCAGATCCTGTTGCAGGTACTTCTTCATAAAAACGAAAACCTCAAAAGAGTGGAGGCACGCCTCCGCTTCTTCCTGAAAAAACAATCAGGATGGTAACACTCCAAGAGGTATTGCAACTCCTAATGAGGAACGAATACATGGCATCATTGGATCTCGGGAAGTGTATTTTCACATTCCAGTTCAAGGAAAACACAAGTATCACAGATTCAAGGTAGCTGGGTGCCACTACCAATTCGGAGTTCTTTCTTTTGACATTCGTTCAGAATCTTCACCAAATGCATGACACCAGTCACAGCACACCTTCTGCGCACTGGCATCAAGGACATCAGGGCTACTATTACTTAAATGGTGGATGGTCAACGGATCATCTATAGCCTCCACAGACCGCTCAATAGCAGCCTGCATCAGGCTCTTCAGGCCACTAGGCCTCAAACATAACAAAACTAAATCTTGTGTAACATCTTCTTGGTACAGTCACCACTTAGGGGTGGTAATAGACACAAAGAAGACACAGCCATATCCATCAGCTGACAAACAGCAAGCTCTCGCTGCACTAGCACGGCAATTGCTGAAGCAAATTTAAGCAAAGGCACGCTTCCTGAAATGTATTCTAGACTTGTTGTCATCATAATTAGTGTTAATACCATTCTGCCATCTGCACACAAGACTATCCAGAGGGGTTGGACAAGCAGTGGGCTGAAGTTTCACGCTCTTTTGAAGACATGATAGCTATAATTAAAAAAATGAAACCATTACTTTCCTGGTTGACAAGGCCAGAGATCACAGATTCAGGCCTCGCATCCCTTCCACCTCTCACTTCGTGATCACCTCAGACGCCTCAATGGGTGGATGGGGAGCCCCTCCGCTGGAGCTGTAGGCCAGAGGCCTTTGGTCACAACAACAAAGACATATGCAAAAACATTTAGCCATCAGGACAGCACCACAGTCTTTTAGCCCCTGTATCCAGAACTCAGAGGTGTTGGTCTCAAGGGGCAACAACACCCCGATGTTCCACATGAACAAAAAAAAAGAGCTCAGAAGTTGGGAAGGCATTGGGTGATTTACCACAGAATATTCCTAATGGCAGAACATCTCACAGGAATTGAAAACAATCAGACTACCTCCTCAGAACACTGAAAAACGGGAGATAAAGGACACTGCTGTGACAATGGACAATATTCAAAAGCAAATCAAAGTATTTAGTCTTGGTGGAGCCCAGTTGTGTTCAACACAAGCTACAATGGTGTAATAAGCCCAGCTTGTTCCTGTGTAGGTTGATTCTCGACCCACATCTGGAGGTGACCATCAACAAGAGTGGGAGCTCACATGGGCAACCTCACCACTCGCGGTCAGCGGCCCACTCGGGAATACCTCCTCTACATAAGTGTGTTAGTGTTTTTAGGGGTGCAGTAAGTGGACCTTATCCAATAAGACAATATGACTGCCATGTATTGCATACAAAAACGAGGGCACGCATTCTGTATGGTTAAGTAAGTGTGCCCAAGTAGTATGGCGTTCCACCTTCAAATCTGTTAGTGGACATCTCCCAGGAGTGTACTAATACTTGTCGATCTCCTCACACAGGGATATCCACTCCCAAGTTCTGAACTGTTGGGGGAACTCCAAATTTGGACCTGCTTGCCTCCCAAAAGAATTGAAACTACTGAAACCTTTCCTCCAGTTACCCATAACAACGTCCCTGGGCAATGCGCTAGTGATAAGCTGGTCAGAGATATTCAAATAGCCTTTTTAGGTCTCGGGACCATCCGGTCTGCCGAAGGCAGAACCGGAAGTCCGGAGATTTAATGTTTTGGAGAAGAGGGGCTTGAACCCGCCCCTCTTCTCTCCTCTTCTCCATTGGCTGGCCTCTTAAATGCTGGCCAGCCATTGGAGAAGAGGCTTTGTCTCTCCGAACAGGCCCCGTCCTTTTCGGATTCGGGGGCGTGTTTTTTCGTTGCTTTTCGCTAGGCGTGTTTTTCTCTCCTCCAGCCAATGACCAGGGGAGAGAAAAAGAAACACGCCCCCGAATCCGAAAACGCCGCTGCCTTTCTCCGAGGCATTTCTGCTTCGCCTCGGAGAAAGGCAGTGGTGTCTGCACAGAGCGGGTGCTACAGGACATTAAAACCAACGGCTATGAAAAATAGGGATAGGTATCTTTGGTGCCTGAAGTCTGCGGGCAAAAGCAACGCCTGGCATCGTCCGTTTCGCCAGTACAATGTGTGCTCGCCTGAAAGAGTGAGCCATGCTAGTTCGGCTAGAAAATAGTCAATGTTCGCAATTCAGTGCATTCGTTGCATGGCAAGTGGAGTAAATCAGGGATGTTGGTGTTCGCGAGAAGTTAATCTGGGGGGGGGGGGAGTTCAGACGAGAGGTCGCTCATTGGCTCACTAAAGATTTCTTTTTCCATGAGCTGAATCAGATTTTCCAAAGGTCAATAGCAAAGGGTCTGTGGATCTACCCGCTGCGCCTCCGCTTCTCCAAGCAAACAGAGAATGAAAGCTAAGGCAGGATAAGACACATCTATGCGCGGAGGCAGAAGTGCAGTAGTGATATTAGCAGTGGCTGTGCACCTACACCACGGCATACAATCACGGCATGCCAATCTCAGCTTTCACTACATAACACGTTTATACCTATGTCCTATGCTCAACACGGCTTCAACCGTCAGGATTTACGAATAACTGGCACTTCGATAATTCTGGGTAACAAAGGGCCCTGCACTGAATGAAGAAAACCATCACCAGACTGAAACCCTCGACGGTGGTTGGCGAAACAGCAGGACGCTGCAACAAATAAGCTGTACATCAGCACCATCTGGTGGACACACGAGACACGTGCTGAAAACAGCGACGAAAAGGTTATCTGTCACAATGCAGCATTTCGGCAGAAGAGGAAAAGCATATATCAGACCACCGTTGCAGAGGCATTCCAACACACACAGACACAAACAAAACACGAGTCATACGTTCCTGGAACATCCCACAAAGCTTAGACATCCTTCATACACTGGCAGAGTTGTTACGTTTTCTCCCTGGAAACTACAGTTCTCCATAGCTGGCATATTTCGGATTCAAAAGCTTGAATTATTACCCATCACCAGTCTGGAAGTCTCAGGTTCAGTCTCCGGTTACGTTATACATGGGAGCAAACATTATTAGTATGGAAGACAATAGGTTTAAGTAACACATTCACCTCTTTTAATATAATACAGTCTACATTTCAGCAAATAAGTTGAATGTGCTTCACACTCCACTTCAGCTCAGATTTCATAGCACACGTTGTAGTAATGTAGTCCACGCTGTATGATGAGGTTCAAGTAGGTTTATTGAAATAAGTAACAAGTAGCATAAGACCTATGTATAATAGTCTGTATGTCTTCATCAGCAGCCCCACAAGGAGCAGCCTGCTAGCTGCTCAGCCCCACCCACCAACTGTCATCACTGACACCAGTCACTCCAACATTCCACTCATAGCCCACACACCAACATTCCGCACAGAACACTCACACAGACTGAGCAGCTAGGAACAAAACAACATAGTACATTAAAATACAACATGAGAATACTACATTATCATTTTCCTATAGAACAGTAAAATAATGAAACCCAAAAAAGAAAACTATAAACCCGCCCCTCATCTGTGCTTAGCATAGTGTGCTTCCCGACTAGTATTTTGTCTCTTTTTTAATTGTATCTAGATATATAATACAACATGTAACTTACACCTACAACAAGCCATGACTATTGCCTTTGTCAATGGTTGTTAGTTGCATAAGATAAATAAGGTGCAACTATGGCTTCGTTGTATATAATGTTGAAAATGCTTCAGTTCTGAAAGGATGAGGCTGTGGAAGAACTATAACAAGTCTCTTTGTTACATCACAGACAGTGAAGGATGTTCCTGCTGCAGAGTTATGATTTTGTTTCACCCTGATGGTGAGGGCAAACATGGAGAGCCCGATAGCCTCGCCTCAGCATCTACTTTTTAAAACTACTTGTGCTGACCACCGGCAGGACCTGGCCCACTTAAAGCCCTGCGCTTAGTACAGTTATTGGCAGCGAAACACATAGGCCAATCTGTATTCTTAAAGCTGAAGAGGTGACCTGCTCAGGGTGTGATCTTTGCGGTGGAGGCTCAATGTAATTGTTAAAAGAGTGTAGCAGGCTGCATTTACTGAAACGCACCATTTGAGAGAGATTAAGCTATTGACATTGTAAATAACAATGCCGTTTCTTTAAATGTTTTAAAAACAAAAACATAAACCAAAAATAATGTCATGAGCAATGCCAATAGCTCTAACTTTAACAATGCCGAGACCATTGCATTGTAAATGCTTGTTTTTTGCTGCCACTGGTTCCTTATCTAGCACAAAAAAAAACATCAGCACTAATGACAATGATTTCCTTAATGTTGACTCCGCAGCCATGGTACTTTCTCTGATTAGAGATGTCCATTCACCTACACAAAAAAAGCTACAACTGCATCTAACTTTCTCAGTCAGTATCAAGGACACTTACTGCATCGCAGTTTCAAATTTCTGAACCTTCAGATTTGGCTCTTGAGGTCTGAGAATTTGAGTGTTTGCTGCTGACTGAAGAATATATGAAAATTTTAAAAAGAGGACTTGAATGTTCACTGGCGTAACATAGGCCCCCGCAGCACCCAATCTACAGTGGGGGCTGAGCTCCATGGGGCCCCCTCAGCACAGTATCTGTGCTGAGGGAGCACCCTCCTGACTGACCCCAGGAAGGGGGGCTCCATGTTTTTCACAGGGGGGCACCCTCCACTTTCTTTAGGCCACTGTGCATGTTATGAAGCTTTAATTGAAACTCGTAACAAACAACGGTTCGCATTCACAGTCAAACACTTTGTTTTCTACTTGCTGCAGCTGCGTAAAAATGGCCTAGCCTACACTTCCATACGGGTACACCCAGCAGCAATAGCTATGTACCTGCAAAATTGATAACTTCAATCTAACTTCAATTTTCCGTTTATTAATACCTTCCCACCTAGGCTACCCTCATTCCCTTCCAGAGACCTTCTTATTGTACTTGGACTCCCTTCGAGCTATTCTAACCTTGTCCACTGCCGTTCCTCTCTTGGAAAATAGTTTTCCTTGTGGCTATCCCCAACCTGTGGTGAGTTCATCAAGTTCAGGCTTTGTCAGTCGAAGAACCCTTTATGCAGGTACACACATACCGAGTTGTGCCAAGGACACCTCCTTGTTTCTTGCCAAAAGTTGTTTCAGCATTCCATCGATTTTCCTTGCTTTTTTTCACTCCGTCATAGTTGCTAGCGGAAGCACTTCCTACTCTAGATGTACAAAAATCCATCATGTTCTGTGAGGACTGTACGAAGCCCATCAAGAAACCCGAACAACGTTTTGTTGCTTTTGCTCAACCATAATTTAGTAATCCCATCTCAGGAGAAAGCCTTGCTAGTTAGATAGATCGATGTCTTCACCTTTGTTATTCCAAAACAAAGCACACACCTAGGGCGCAATTACCTTGTAAAAAGTGAGATAAAATGTATTGCAAGGGTAATATCCCAGTAGACAATATTTGTAGGGTTTCTTCTTGAACATATAAGCACACCATCACCAAATATTACTGTGTGCATTTTCATCCTTGCCATTAAGGCACATATCGAGCAGACTGTACTTAAAACATTGTTACAGATATGAGCTACTTGTGCTCGCAAGGCACTGCTTTAGAGGTTTGGATACTTTTGTTCAGTCTGTACATAGCATGTGATCTACACCAGCATATGCTGCAAACAAAAGTAGTTACCTGTAAAAGTCTGTTTTCAGCTTACAAAGCTGTTTATTCACATGTGCGTTCTACCACTCCCCCTGATGCTAGCCAACAGAATGCTGGCTGGTACGGTATGTATTGTTCTCTTATTTTACTAATTAATCCGCAACATTCTATTCCCAATAAGTCTAGCGCCAGTTGATGAATCCTCGCGAAATTTTCCCAACTTTTGGCCAGCTCCGCTCCGCTCCTACCCTGAAAGTTTCGTGGTGATTCGTCAAGCGGGGGCCGAGAAAAAAGGGGGGTCCCAAAACGCGTTTTCCCCATGCAATTTCCCATAGGATCTGTTGTCGCAGCTACAGCCCGAACCGCTGAACGGAATTACACTATATGTGGCAAAGAGGTAGTCCTCAGTTCAGACTTGTGCCTTTTGCATAAATGGTGTGAATCTGTTCAGTAGTTCCTGAGAAAATTAGGGTAAAAAAGTTAGTGATATCTATGGCCGGGGAGGATCCGCGCACCCTACCCGCACCGTAAGCGAACCCTCCCCGAAACCAGGAACTGTTGGCGGCCATTTTCTACCTCGGTAGAAGCGAGGCTGAAGAAGCAAGGGGAATAAGTGTTTAAAACATATAAAGGGGGCAGTGTGGAAATACTCTGACTCTCTAGATCTGCTTAGGGGGTCCCAGAAGGACCCCCTAGGACCCCCTTTTTAAAAAAAAAACATCGAAATGCGCGCGCATCCTATCACGTTGGGTGCACGGATTCTCTCGCGTTGGGTGGGCGGTTCCTAACGCGTTGGGTGCGCGGATCCAAACAACATGGGAAAAAATATATAAAATAATGTTTTGGACATGTAGTTAAAAAATATTTTAAAAAATATAAAAAAATATGTTTGAAAAACCCAATAAAAACAAATATTTTTTAATTTTGAAAATATTTAAATGAAAAAATAGGTTAAAAAAAGTGTTAAAAAAGAATTTCAAAAAAACATAATTAATGAAATTGACACATTGAAGTTGAAAAATATAGAAATCCAATGAAAATCATTAAACATGATATCTTTAGAGATAAGTTATAGATAGGAATTGGCATTTAAAAAACCTTTGAAATTCACTGAAAAAACCGTAGGTTTCATGCACGTTATAGTTAGGAATTGGCATTTAAAAAACCTTTGAAATTCACTGAAAAAACCATAGATTTCAGGGGCGTTATAGTTAGGAATTGGCATTTAAAAAACCTTAGAAATTCACTGAAAAAACCATAGGTTTCAGGGGCGTTATAGTTAGCTGGACATTTCCCTCGTACAAAACCCTAGAAATTCCCCCGTTCTAGTTAGTTCAGCAATGCACTACTGATGACGTCACATATTACATCACTCATGACATGGTCAGTGACCTCACTGATGACATCTCAAATGACATCACTGATGACGTCATCCATGTGATAAATTAGTGCATCTTCTCACACCCTAATATAACCTTTGATACACCGACTCAAAATTTCAGACGGCCATTTTGAAAACCATAGATACTCCAATACCAATAACTACATACCCACTGATTGACTCTTAGGTCTACATACACCTCCACTCACTCACCTGTACAGTCACTCATACTTACAGTCACTCCGTACAGGACTATCATATGCATTTATACACCTATATAGACACTCACACACCGCCAATCATCCATTTGAGGTATTGACACACCTAGTCAGTCATGCAAATAATTAAACACAGTCCAATTTACTCACCTATACAGTTAAACACACTCAGGTTCACTTACTCATAAAAATACTAACAAATTCTGACGCTCTTATACAATTACTGATACAAGTACACACTCATCCATACAGTCACTCCCGCAATCACACACTCTCACATATAGATAGTTATACACTCTTACACACATATACACTGCGTTTCACATATGTAGTTACTGACACATGTACAGCTGAGATATACATTCAATCACTAACACACCCATACATACACTCACCCAACCATACAGTCCATCACAGTTGCACTCTTAAAACCATGCACCTATAGAAACACCCACTCACACATCTATGCACAGTCACACACACCCTACCCACACAAACACTCAGGCACCCATACAGCTACTCAGACAACCAATCAATAACCATATAGACACTCATATAGCTATTCACAAAACCATGCAGCCACTTATACACCAACACACAGACACATACAGACATTCACACAGTTTAGTCATTAGTCTGCAGTAAGATGCATTTAATGACTCACTTATAGAGTCAGTTACACACCTAGAAAATCATCCATTCACACACTTGTACACCCACCCATTCTTCAACAGGCCTTTCCCTATATATATATATTAAACATATTAAAACTTTACAGAAACACAGACTCACTAGATGACGTAATCAGTGATGTCATCAGTGATGTCATTTGAGATGTCATCAGTGATGTCACTGACCATGTCATGAGTGATGTAATATGTGACGTCATCAGTAGTGCATTGCGGGGGCGCGAGTTATAGTTAGCTGAACTAACTATAACGGGGGAATTTCTAGGGTTTTGTACGAGGGAAATGTCCAGCTAACTATAGCGCCCCTGAAACCTATGTTTTTTTCAGTGAAAAAAAAAAAATATATATATATATATATATCTCACACACACACACACACTCTCTCACAATCTGAGGTGGACTCTGTGTCCTGGTGAATTTGAAGCTGTCAAGGAAGTTGTTTGAAGCCACCTCGAAACCAAAACCCTTTTTTCGAAGAAACACAGCTTGTAGTGTTTTGAGTCCAGCATTACATTTCAGGAGTCTGTGCAGCATGTGAATCTACAGCACTAAAAACTGCAGAAAATAAGTAACTGGTTCCTTTTGTAGCAAGTTTTCCCAAATGTGAGAAAGACACACACATTCTTAAAGACCATTCATGCGGAAAGTGTAGAGGAGGACATTATACAGACATGTCTTTCACTTTTAAAAATGTAGAATGACTCATCTTGCAGATAAAGTATGCCTACTCTGGGGCCACTACCTTTAGCTGATTGGAATCAGAGCAATTCAGACTCATCCTATCATCCTTCTGAGGTTAATGAGTTGAGTACCATAAATTAAGTAGCTGAAATGTATGTTATAGCATGTACTGCTGTAGTTCACGTGCTTTGCACATTTCTGCCATCTAGTGTTGGATGGGATATTGCAACTTCTAAGTATACGTTTCAGTTTCGAGGCAACTTATGATCCTCCCCAAAACCCACGATGTACAAGGAGAAAGAATTCACCTCTCGTTTGTTTTTGTTCCACCATCGGGTTTGGATGTATTAACTCCATTCAACTCAAGTGACCAGAATCGTTAGCTTCAAAGGATCAACTTTTACAGGTGATGCTTCAAATTTAGCCTGAATTAGGGCGTTCCTCTAGGTGGCAGGTCGTATTAACTAATCGGTTGGTAATCTAGGAGGAGCACACTCTTCTGATTTTTCCCTAAGTACAATTCGAAGTTCCTGTGGTCAGGCCTTCACAAAGTCTTTAAACTTTGCATGCTTCAGGGCCATGGGAAGTCCACCTGTTCATCTTTCTAAGAAGAATAACAGTCTAGATTCCCACCAGGTCAATAGTAGCAAAGCCCCAAACTCATTCTTCCCTAGGCTCCGATATGGAGGAACCACATATGTCAGGACTCCAGGAAAACCTGCACCCATGACAAAGGTTGCACCAAGGATACATGTTTTTTTTTTTTTTTGTAACTTGTTTTTATTGGCATTTGTTAGTACAGTCGTTACATATCAGTATTGAATCGCAGTGTCATAAAGTACATATTTCCAGGCAGGTGATATCTATCTTGACATGTATAATTACCTTTACTTCAGTTATATGCAATGCAACAGGTGTTTGCCATATTAAGGAACAAACCAGGGAGGGGGAGAGCAAACTAGGGGGTTGTCATGGACTATCAAAGAGGGGCCAGCCGGACCATATCACATGTGGTTCATTAGGGAACTGGTGAAGCAACACAGTGGGAACCCCTGGCCGAGGGTATTACCATGCAGGCGGACATACGGCATAGGTGTAGGCACCGGAGCAGCGGGGATAGGAAACCTAGCCGCTCCCGGATAGGTGTGAAGCGTTAGGTGGGAGCGTCATCCGAGTGGGTTTGAGTCACGCGTGACTGCGTAGCGGTAGGGGTGGTCGCGGTCGCGCCCTGATCAGCTAGGGACTGGGACTGTTTAAACTGATGTATCAAAATCGCCCACTCCAGGGAAATCGGGGTTTTACGTATGCCCTTCGCTTCCTCCTCTCGCAGGGCATCCTCCTCAGCCGCGGCCCACTTGAGCACCGCCCCCTTCCATGCCGCTAGCGGGGGGCCCGTAGGGGAACGCCAATGCATAGGCTATGCAACGTTTAGCCAGGAGGTGTGCTAAGGAGACAAATCGTATGGGCACTTTGTGCCGTTTCTTCCGACCCATTATTCCCAGCGTGCAGTACTCCCATGTATCTAGATGAGGCAGTCCCGTAAGATCTCGGAGGGTCCCGTGGATAGCTGACCAGTAGGTCTGGATATCCGGGCACGTCCAAAACATATGGAGGAAATCTGCGTCTTGCGCCTGACAGCGGGGACAGAGGAAAATTGTATCGGGATAAAAACGCTGCAGGCGTGCTGGGGTCAAGTAGGCCCTGTGTAGAATGTAAAATTGTATGTTTTTGAAACGGGCATTCCTAGACACTTTTTTGGGGAATTCGAGTGCCCTTTCCCACTCATTGTCGTGAAACGCCCGTCCCGCCTCCTCCTCCCAAAGGGTCCGTAGGGGTGCCAGGGATGGAGGTGTCAACTCCCGGATGGCCCTGTACAGCCAGGTGGTGAGGTGTCGGCCCCGTCCCATTCGCAGGATCATGTGAAGGACTGGATGCGTGGGGGGCTCTCCTAGTGTGAGATCATAGTATGGTCGAAAATGGCTGAGGAGCTGATGATGCCGCAAGAACTGCCCTGGGGGGGAGATCATAGTCATCAATGAGTTGCTGGAATGGTCGAAGATGTCCCTCTTCGAATAGTATTTCTGCTTCAGTGACATCTCTAGATGTCCACTCCCGAAGCATGGCAGGGGCAAAGAAGTGGGTATTTTTGGGCCAGCCCGCCAGGGGAAGCAACGGTGAATACGGAGGCCTGTCTGGTGCGAGTCGGTGTATGCGCTGGATGCACCCCCGGGCCACCTCCACTTGGAGGGGGTAGGTCCCCGTTGGGCGGGATCCCGGCACGAGCAAACGGCATAATTCCGGTGTCATCCGACCCACGGTTGTGTATGTTTCGGACGTGTGCCTGTCAGCCATCCAATAGGAGAGCCATTGGAGCTGCGCCGCTAGGAAATAGGCCTCGAATGAGGGGGCTCCAAGACCTCCTTGTGTCGTGGGTAATTTCAGTTTTGCCAGTGCGATTCTATGCCGCCCCTTGCCCCATATCAGGGATCCAAGAAGGGTGTCCAGATCTTTGAAGAAAGAGCGAGGCGGTATCACTGGAAGATTAGTGAAATAATAGAGTAGACGCGGGACCAGAACCATTTTCACGAGGGCCACTCGGCCAATCGGGGCCAGTGGAAGATTCCGCCAAAACCCGATGATGGAACGTATAGAGGCAAGTGCCCTACGATGGTTACCCTCGAAGATGTCAGTGGGTGAGTGATATAGGCGAATCCCCAGATAGCGAGGGGCCTCCGCAGTCCAGTTGAGTCTCTGATCACCAATCCATACCTCCCGAGGGACAGAGTCGGGGTGTAGGGGATACACCTCAGATTTCTCCCAGTTCACCCTCAAGCCTGAAGCTTCTGCGAACTCGGTCAGGGTGATCCCGAGTGAGGTGAGATCCGCTGTGATGTCCCGTATATACAGGAGGAGATCATCGGCGTACAGTGAGACACAGTGCGTGGTGTCCGCGAGTGGTATGCCCCAGTCCTGCCCTTCCCTTCGGAGACGGATAGCCAGGGGCTCTACAGCCAGCGCGAATAACAGGGGCGAGAGGGGGCAGCCCTGTCTGGTACCCCTGTGTATTGTGAATTCCAAAGAGACACGACGCCCAATGCGGATTCGGGAAGTGAGTTTAGTGTATAGGAGGCGGGTGTAGGCTATAAGCTTGGGGCCCAGGCCAGCACGCTGGAGAACCGGGAACAGATACTGCCACGTCAGGGTGTTGAAGGCATTCTCGAGGTCCAAGATCAGACACGCCGCTCTGGGGAAGCGGTTACCAATCTGATCCTGGATGTGAAACAGACGTCGTATGTTCTGGGAGGTATTCCTGCCTGGAACAAATCCGCATTGGTCAGCGTGTACCAGTGGACGCACCACCCGGGAGTACCTTTCTGCCAATATTTTCCCTAAAATTTTACAGTCGGCTGTAAGGAGTGTTATAGGTCGATAAGAAGCTAACAGCTGTAGGTCACGGTTGGGCTTCGGGAAAGTGACAATTACCGATTCTCTCATGGATCTGGGTAATTCGCCCACGCGCAGTGCTGTGTCCAGTACCGTCGATAGACGGGGAGTCAGCAGAGAAGCGAAGGTGACATAGTATTCTAGCGGGAACCCGTCCAAGCCCGGGGCTTTGTTTCGGGCCAATGTACGTATGGCATGTGTGATCTCCGAAGTATGTATCGTCGTGTCCAGGTCATTTTTCTCTGTGGCAGATATCCCAGGGAGAGGGAGAGGGTCAAGGAAGCGATCGATCGTCCCTTGACTCCATGCCCGAGGGCCGTGGTAGACCTCCGAGTAATATTGACGGAATTCCTGAAGAATCTCGTCCTGGGAGTGTACCAAGGCGCCTTGTTGCGTAGTTATGGACGTGATGGGCCGCATCTCCGTGTCTTGTTTAGCTAGCCACGCCAGCAGCGAACCCGTCTTGTCGCGGTCTTTGTGCATACGAGCCGCATATGCCCGAAAGTTGTACCGCCGCATGTCCGCGCACGCTCCCTGATATTTCGATTTGGCATGGGCCAGCTGTGTTGCCGCCGCCGCCGATTGGTCAGTGGGTTTTGTGGCGTTAGCAAGCCGTTTCTCGGCTTTATCGAGGGCCTGTTCCAAGGTGCGTTTCACCCCGACGCGTTGTTGAATGCAGTCTCCCCTGGCCACCACCTTAAAGCTGTCCCATTCGATTAGGGTTGAGGATGCCGTCCCCGCATTTCGGGCAAAGTATTCTCGGATACTACACTGTTGTTCATGCGTGAAGACCGGATCCGCCAGACAATTGCGTGAGAGGCGCCATGTGGGGACGGGGGGGTGTGGGGGTCTCCATTGAAGACTTAGCAAGTGTGCATCATGGTCGGATATGACTCTGCCCAGGTAATCTGTGACGGACCTGAGGGACCACCGCTGCCGTGCATAAGAACTGATCTAGCCTGACTCGGAGATTGTGAGGAGCGGAGTAGGAGTACATGCGCGTATGAGGGTGGTGCAATCTCCATGCATCTGTGAGTGACCAGTGCGCTACCCATGCCTTAAATCTATCGATTTGTCTGTAAGTAGGGGAACGTGGCAGTGGGGGGCAGGAGCGGTCTAATCCGGGATCCAAGATACAATTGTAATCTCCCCCGAGTATCCAAGGTACATGTGTGAATTGGGCTAGGATTTTCCCAGAACTTATCTTGGTCAACATTCGGAGCATATATGCTTCCCAGTAGAACAGCCCGCCCGTCGAGCAGCCCCTCCAACAGGACAAACCTGCCCTCCCAGTCTACCACCCGCTGGAGCTCCCGGAACGGAATGGGGCCCCACCACCGCAACACCTCCGACGGCAGAGACTCCCGCCGCAGGCCGCCGAGCCGCTCAGGCGGCCATGCAGAGGTCAGGCAACACTTCTCGCACCCGCCCGGGCAGGTCCAGAACCCCTGCTGATGAGCAGCGCCGCCTCGCTGCCCCCTTGGTCCCAGACACAGCGGGCCCTCCGGTTGTCCAGTGGGGGGGGACGAGGAGGTGGGGGAGGGGAGGCGGCCAGGTCCGCTCCTGATCCCCGGAGGGCGGCCAACTTCACGAGGGGGCCGGCTCGCCTCGGCCGAGTCTTCAGTGGCCCGAGGGGTCTGAGCCCCGCCGCAGGCAGGCGCGGCTCCCTCACGTCCGCTGCTGTGTCTCCGTATCACCGTCAAGCTGTTTACGGAGCCGCCGGCGCCATCTTGGAAATCGCGGCGCAGGAGGTCCCCCGCCTCGCGGCTCCGTCCGAAAATCGCCCTCTCCGGCGTCTGCGATCCTCCGCTGTCACCGCACCCCCAGCTGTGTAGGTTCCGCCGGATCTGTGGCCGGCTAGCAGTCCCCGTGACGCTCTCTAGACATCGACAAAGGCGCCCGAGACGGGAGCCTCAACAATCCATGTCCGCCATCGTGGCTGCCGAAGCCACGCCCCCAAGGATACATGTTTCTTGTCAAATTTCAGAGTATCAACCCTCTGGGGTTCAACCTCAGGAAGAGTCTCCTAAGGAGACAGAGCACTGCTTTCGTGGACGCCAGGCATTGAGCCCCAAGCCTATAGCCAAAAAGTTGTGACGGTTGACTTCTGCCACTGGCCATGTGCTTGCTTGGGTGCCAAGAGCAGCCATCTGCTCCAGAAAAACTGTGAGCCAAAGCTCCGAGTAGCAACTCCCAAGTCCTACCTTCCAGACTCCAATGCACCAAGCCAACACTTTTGGCGCTAAAGTCTGCTTCAAAGCCAGTGCAGAAACAAATCTCAACTCCAGCCTCACCATCAAACGATACAGCCCTAGCTGTTGACCTTTCAGAGATGCTACATACTGGGCTTGGGAAGCTTTACATTCACAGAATCTTGGGGAATATTCTGGCTCAACCTCCACTACAGGAAACTAACCCTACGCCCCTCACGGAGAGGAGACTCACTGTCGAGGAGTTCTCGGGAGTTTCAACTCTATCCAGTCTTAAAATGGCGCAGGCAACAAGATCATCAGCCCCACACCACAGCTACCACCAAGTGTAGGAAGCTGGTTCTGTATGTGGTATACCACTAAGTGGTTGTACCTTGCACAGAGTCCAGAGGTTTCCTCAGATGTGTACAGAGCTCAATGTAAAGCTAAAGTGCTCTATTAGTGGTAGTGTGGGCGAGCAGTCTTAGGCCTAACACGGAGGAGTGTAAAACATTTATTCCGCACACATAACCAATAACTGACACATGACTCAAAAAGGAGATCCACACCAATTTTAGAAAAATTATCTTTTTTTGGAGTTTTGTTTTAAGACCAAGATCTTTGCAAAAAGTTAAGTATGTTTTTCAGGAAAAATACTTTAGTCTTTTAAAAGTCCACACAGTTAATTTTCAAACAGTTCAATGTTATCCTATAGACTAACACAACAGATTGGCTTCACGGTTAAGTACCCAACTTACAGTTCAAGTCTTCAGGGTTTAAGATCCGCAGAGGGCAAGGTTCAGGTAAGCACGAAGTCTGCACCACCAGCAGCACATAGGCGGTCAGGTACAAAGATCAAATTCAGAGATAGTCCAAATGTGTTTCAATGGAGACTGGGGGCGCTTGAAGCCACACTGCTGTCAGGTAAGTAGATCGGTTGCAGGGGCCAAGCTTTGGGGGTTATAGCAAGCACAGGGAGGGAGGGGCACAAGGCCGCACCAAACATACATCACCAGCGGCACAGGGGTGGTTGGTTGCAGGGTGCAAACACAGCATCGGACGCCCAATACTTTACAGTGGAGAAACTCAGTTGGACAAATAGGCTGCAGGCGTCACACCAGAAGCTGCCCGTAGGTCACCAGCGACAGCAGAGGTCAGTTGAGGTGTTGAGGGTCATAGGGACACCGTCTGTTCAGCTCCCCAAGTCCCAGGGGCTTCCGGTGCAGGGGTGTCCTTTGACATCTGATTCTTCTTACCAAAGCGAGCCGTGGTCAGGGAGAGCCTTTGGATTCATTCTGCAGGTGGCCTTGTGGAGTCCACGAGGGGTCAGCCAACACTGGACTTGAGACCAGGATCGTTGGAGAACCTGTTCTGGATCGGTGGGCCACCTGGACACAGGCTGGAGGCATCGGGTGCAGAGTAGTTAGGACTCTCGGTTCCAGAGGGCACCACAGTCCTTTGTGTAGATTTCTTGGGGACTGATCCACTGTCCTTAGGATTTCAGGTCTTTGTCAAAGAGCAGGCAGTCTTCCTCGGGTTCTGCAAGTCGCTAGCTGCTGGACAGGCGTTGTTTTCTTTTGCAGGGTCTCTAATGTTGGAGACAGGCTGGTAGGGCTTGTGCCAAGTCAGTAGGGATCTTCAGGCTTTGCTGCACGGTGTCTTCTTCGTCCTTCTCCTTGGGTCAGCAGGAACCTAGTGTTCGAGGCATATGAGCTGCAGATCTCACACTTGCATTAGATCGCCATCTAGTGTTGTGCTCGGATGCTTGCACCTTGTTGTTGTCTTGGAAGAAGTCTTTGTAGTCACGAGATAGGTGACTCCTCCCTTGGATGATAGTGCGCATGGGCATTGACTCCATCCTTAGATTGTTTTCGCCATTGGGTTTGGATGCAAATTTTGCGCTTCGGTTCGAAATCTTCATTTCAAACTTTTTTGCTGCACAAAACTTCCAAAAACTCTTTGGATTCATATCGAAGATCTTCCTCTTCGACGCGCCTTTCATCGGCTCTATTCCGGTCGTCGACAAGGGCCGCTGGGCCTATCCACGCCGTAAGGCCTACGGCTCATGGAAAGGGCGCCATTCAAGAAATGCCCCCAGTGTGGAGCAAAGTTCCCGCACAGTGACCATCACAAAGTCTGCAACCTGTGCATATCACCTGAACACGACGAGGCCAGATGTCCAGCCTGCGCATCCTTTTGATCGAAGAAGACTATTCGAGATCGAAGGGCTCGACGTCACATCATGGCGCAAAGATCAGCTCCGGTACCAGAGGCCATCTTCGACGAAGGCCCGGATGTCCCGGAAGAAGATTCCGAAGATCTCAAAATTGTGTCAGAGGCAGACGACTCAGACGACCCCATTACTCCTGGTCAACGAGTGAGTACTACTGCCCCTGCCCCAACCCCACCACCAAAACCGAAGGCACTGGTCAAGACTTTGCCTCTTGGCCCTAGTCGCGATCGAAAACACACTTCAGAAGCCCCGCCTCCGGGCCCGGCTCCGAAGAAAAAAGACAAGCCTTACGGTAGCTCGGGACAGAGCAAACTGCATGTAATCGTCCCGCCAGCGCCTTCGGCACCGAAGCCAGCCAAAGGAACACTCTGCTCCAAAATCGGTTCCGATGCCTTCCACCTCCAAAGACAAATCGTCCCGAAAACCTTGAGGTCCGTGGATTAGCCGGCTTCAAACACTTCCAAGCCTAAAGATCCAGCTTTGGCTTCGAAACCAAGATCCTCGGAACTAAAAAAACAAGCCTAAGGACTCTACCACGCCTCCTAAGGCCAAAGACCTTAAAACCCAACACCAGCCCCGCTCGCAACCGAAAAAATCGGCACCGAAGGCGGTTCCCGAGGAAAAGGAACTTTTTCATCCAGATCCTGTCGATCCTAGACAGAAAAATATTTATATTAACCCTGAAACAGGACATGTCACAGATGTGCCATGTAAGAAGAGGAAGTTAGACACAGCACCTGCCCCTCCAGTGCCTGTGAAGAAGGACTCTGCTCATCACCTATGCCCCCTTCTTCTCCTGTACTTACTTCTAACCCACCTCCTCTCTCTAAATCTATTTCACCACCTCTGCCTGTAACTTCTCCACCACATACACCACCTCCAGATGATGATGGTGATGACCTAGAGGTGGGGAGGTGTTGGACCCGGCCTCGTGGCTTGGTCCTTAACCCCCTGGATTGTGGCCGCTCCCCGCCCCGGCCTTCACGGGCCACCCGTCTGAACTGCACCAAGGCCCTTCACCCGGAGCTGCACGTGGTCGCATACTCCTCGTGGCTCCGCCATCTTGTTGGCCTCCACGTCACACCGGGCACCAGCCGGCGCGACCCCGCTCAACCCGGCCTCGACCCCAGCGAAGCCCCGACATCGAGGCACCACGAACTAGCCAGGGGGTGCCGCAGGAACCATTCATCGCCCCCGGCGGAGGACAGTATCGATGGGACCCCCAACTGTCCTCCCCGCTCGAGGTGTGATCGCCCTGCAACTCCCATGGGCCTGGCGCCTCTCCTGCTGGGCGTCTGGCCACCTCCACCCGGCCACTCCGCCCCCTCGGGCGCATAGGTCCGGACATCAAAGGGCTCCAGACCTATATCTGGGGCGACCCCACCACAGCTCGGCAGTTGTATCCCGGAGTCGAGAGCCCTGCTGATTGAATCGCGGCTGACCCTACGGAGAAGAACTCTTGTCGGAACCATCACGAGCCCTATGGACTGCGTCGCGGCTCCTTCTTGTGAACACTTTAAAGCCACCTGGAACATCGGAGCCCTGCTGACGCTGTCGCGGCCCAACCTCGCTGAAACCTTCCTCGGAGCCCTGCTGACGACGTCGCGGCTCGAGCGGAGCAGAAACCACCTTGAGAGCCCTGCTGATTGAATCGCGGCTCTCCACGAACTGTACGCCAGAGCCCTGCTGACGCCGTCGCGGCTCGACCCATCCGAGATCCGGAGGTCCTCCAGCTTGAGGATAAGAACTGGGCCCCCGGTACCCTCGTACCGCACTCCTGCCAAAGACTGTCCCGCTACCCCTACCCTTCCAAAGAGACACTGAGACTTTTGGTGGATCCCTCGATCCCTTCGTGTAAATATTGACCTCGTAACCTTTTTATTGCTGATAAAGAATTGCTTGTCACCAGACAACCTCCTTGAGTCCTGTGTGGTGGTGTTACTGTGCTAGTACGTGATAGGAGAAGGATCTCACAGGGGACTTCTCGGCAGCGCTCGGCTACTTCGTGCAGTGAGAGGGCCCCCCCCTTGGTGGTCTCACCGACTCCTCGGGGTCCGCCTTCCAACATTTGGTGGCCAGCGACGGGATCCGAGCCGAACGCAGTACGTACCAGCCAGTACCCACTAGCTACCCATCCAAACGAATAGCATCATGAGCAGCCAGGAAAACAACGCGACAATGGAGTTCCAGCCCGAACGGCTGGAAGAATATACGCACAAAGAACTAAAACAGTTCTGCAAAGACAAAGGCATTGCAACCACCAGCCTAGGTACCAAAGAAGAGATGCAGAAAGCTCTGAGGGCATGGTTGGAGGCCGGGGCAGGCCCCTCCCAGGAAGAAGGGCCCTTGCCCCTGACGGAGACCGCAGCAACCGCACTGACTCCGGCAACCGGAGGAAGAAAGAGCCTAGAAACCGGCCTCTCCGAAGAAGAAATACGAGAGCGGGAAAAGGTCCGGAGCCACGAGCTAGAACTCGCCCGACTGCGGCTGGACGGCGAACTCCAGCTGGCAGAAAAGAAACTGGCCATCGAGCAGCTACGCCTTCAAGAAGAGATAGAAGAGAAGAGACGACACCGGGAGTTGGAGGAAAAGAAACTAACTCTTGAGCACGAGCGCAGTCTCAAGGAACTCGAGATCAAGGCCAAGAACGGAGGGACCGACACCCCCAGTACTAGAGACACTCTCCCGCCTTCCGAGGCCAAGGTACATATCCCGAAAGAGGTCGTCAAGGAGTATTACAAGAATGACGACATCCAACAATGGTTTAAGGCCTACGAGGTGGCCATGACCTCCCATCGGGTGCCCCGAAAAGACTGGGGCGCAGGCCTGTGGGGGCGATTCCTGAGTGAAGGACGGGACACGCTGCTCCAGCTACCGGAGGAGGTGATGACCTCCTACGATCACATGAAGGAGGCCCTGCTCACCCGCTACGGGCTAACAGCGGAAATGTACCGCCAGCGGTTCAGAGACTGCAAGAAAATCCCGGGTACCACATGGGTGGAATATGTGGACTTTTTCAGTCGGGCCCTAGAAGGGTGGATCAAAGGAAGCAAAGTAACCACCTACGGGCAGCTGGTCGACCTCATCGTGTGGGAACATCTTTCCAACAATTGCTTCGTGGAACTGAGACAGCACCTCCTCGACAGCAAAATGACCGACCCGCGAAAACTTGCTGTCGAGGCCGATCGATGGGTCAACTCCCGGGTCCCCCGGAGCTCAATGGGGGAGTACCAGAGGAACCCCAACGGACCCCCACGCCAGCGCGGTGGGGGGGGAGGGCCGAACAGGAACCGAGACCCTCCCGCCGGGGCCCCCAGGAGCCCCCCTCGAGGGCCACCGCAGCCACATCTCTCCCCGAGCCTAGCCCGAAGGGTGGGCCCGGCCCGACCCGGACCACGACCACCAGTGACCTGCTATGGCTGCCAACAACCCGGACACTTTGCCAGCGATCCGGCCTGCCCTCTGAACCGAAGAAACGGGGCCGGCGGGCCCCCGCCCCGGCAGCTGACAGCCGCCGCCTTGGGGGGAGGAGAAGAGGAAGAGGAGGCCCTCGACCGAGAGAACACTGAGTGGGAGCCGGCAGCCATGTCCCTGGTCTGCCTGGGTAGCCGAGAGATGGTACCCTGCGCCCCCATCCCAACCAACACCCAGAAGTACCGGCAGCAGGTCACGGTCAACGGACAACGGGCCGAAGCCCTTCGCGACACGGGCGCCAGTATCACCGCTGTCCGCTGCCACCTGGTGACCCCGGAACAGATTCTACCGAATGTGCTGTGCCCCGTACGGACGGCCGACAACAGTGAAAGCCTATGCCAGATGGCCCTGGTCCCCTTCGAGTGGGGAGGGGTGACGGGCCTGCTGAAGGTGACAGTGCGCGACGACGCCCCGGTCGACTGTCTCCTGGGGAACGACTTGGAAAGTTCCCCCTGGGCTTAAGTAGAGCGACGAGAGCACCTCCGAATGTTGGGACTGGCTGATTGGGCCTGCGCCATCACCCGGTCCATGACCGCCCAGGCCCCCCGCTCATCCTCGACCTCCGGGACCGCCCAACCCGAGGGGCTCACACCCCCTCCCACCAGCAGCGAGGAGGAGGCGGACACCGACCCTGGGCCCAGCGAATCCTCCCCCGAAGAGATGGCTTCTCCGAGCGTCCTACCAGAGCTGACGCAATGGCAACACGAAGGGGGCCCCACCCGAGAGCAGTTCCAGCAAAAGCAACAGTCCTGTCCCTCTCTCGAAGGGGTCCGACAACAGGCGACCGCGCAAGCCAACGGTGACCAGACCGGCACCCACTGGATCTACTGGGCCGAGGGCCTGTTGTACAGTGAACAGAAAGTAGCAGAACTCGGGGCCAGCCGCGTATTGGTGGTCCCCCTCCGCTTCCGGGAGTTCCTTCTCAACCTGGCCCATGATGTGCCCCTCGCCGGACACTTGGGGCAAGACAAAACGTACAGTCGTCTGGTGACCCACTTCTACTGGCCCCGGATGCGGAGAGATGTGGACAACCACTGCCGGTCCTGCCAGACCTGCCAAGCCAGCGGAAAGACGGGGGGTCGGGTCAAGGCCCCCCTCCAGCCCTTTCCCGCCGTCAGCACCCCGTTCGAACGGGTCGGAATCGATATTGTGGGACCCCTGGACCCCCAAACCGCCCTGGGCCACCGCTTCATCCTGGTCCTCGTGGACCACGCCACCAGGTACCCGGAGGCGGTCCCGCTAAGAACTATAACGGCCCCTGTGGTAGGCCGGGCCTTGATGGGGATCTTCTCCCGAGTGGGATTCCCCAGCGAAGTGGTGAGCGACCGCGGCACGAACTTTATCTCCAGGTACATGCGGTCCCTGTGGCAACAGTGCGGGGTCACATACAAGTTCACGACCCCCTATCACCCTCAGGGGAACGGACTGGTTGAGCGGTTCAACCGAACATTAAAAGGGATGATCCAGGGCCTGGAAGAACCCCTCAGGCGGAAATGGGATGTCCTGCTGCCCTGCCTCCTGTTTGCCTATCGGGAGGTCCCGCAGAAGTCCTTGGGGTTCAGCCCGTTTGAACTATTGTATGGACACCCGGTCCGCGGACCGCTCAGCCTGGTCAAGGAGGGCTGGGAGATGAAACCCCGAGGCGCCCCTCCTGACGTCTACCGATACCTCCTGACCCTCCGAAACCAGACCCGCAAGTTCCGAGCCATGGCCGAAGCCAACCTCGAGGCCAGCCAGGAGGACATGAAGCGGTGGTACGATCGCAACACCTCTACTGTAGAATTCGAGCCAGGTCAGAAAGTATGGGTCATGGCCCCGGTCGAACCCGGCGCTCTCCAGGACAAGTGGACCGGGCCCTTCAAGGTGGTGGAGAAGAAAAGTCCCGTCACCTATCTGGTCGATCTGGAGTCCCCCCGGAACCCCATCCGGGTCCTACATGCTAACAGGCTAAAACCCCACTTCGCCCGGACCGAACTGAGCCTGCTGCTGGCGACCGACGAGGGGGGCGAGGACGACTCCGAGCCCTTGCCCGACCTCTTGCAATCCGCCATTCACGATGGATCGATCGAAGGGGTCCAACTCGCCTCGTCCCTGACCCCGGAACAGCGCAACGACTGCCAGCAATTACTGCGGGACTACACAGCCCTCTTCTCTCTCACCCCGGGGGTGACCCACTGGTGCGTCCACGACGTCGACACCGGGGAGAGCCCCCCCATACGACACAGAGCCTACCGGGTGCCTGACCGAGTGCGGGCCTGCATCCAGGCCGAAGTAACGAAGATGCTGGCCCTGGGGGTCATCGAGCCTTCCGACAGCCCGTGGGCCAGCCCTGTCGTCCTGGTGCCCAAGGCCGCAGCTCCCGGTCACCCCCCGGAGTTGCGATTCTGCGTGGACTACCGAGCCCTGAATGCCGTAACCAAGACAGACGCACACCCGATACCCCGGGCCGACGAACTCATCGACCGCCTAGGGGCCGCTCGCTACTTGAGCACGCTGGACCTCACCGCCGGGTACTGGCAAATCCAGCTCACCCCCGGCGCACAAGAAAGATCCGCCTTTTCGACTCCGGATGGGCATTACCACTTTCGGGTGATGCCCTTCGGAATGAAGAACGCCCCGGCCACCTTCCAGAGACTGGTGAACAAGGTTTTGGCCGGGCTTGAGGCCTTCAGCGCGGCCTACTTAGATGACATTGCCGTGTACAGCAACCACTGGGCCGAGCACCTCCGTCACCTGAAGGCCGTCCTGGCCGCCCTCCAGCAGGCCGTGCTCACAATCAAGGCCAGCAAATGTCAAATCGGCCACGGATCTGTGACCTACCTGGGCCATCAAGTGGGGAGCGGGCGGGTGGCCCCCCTCCAAGCGAAGATAGAGGCCATCAAGACCTGGGAACCCCCCACTACCCAGACCGCTGTCCGGGCCTTCCTGGGCCTCACCGGATACTACCGGCGGTTTATCCGGGACTATGGGAGCATTGTTGGCCCCCTCACGGAGTTAACGTCCAAAAAGCAGCCCAAGAAGGTACACTGGACACCACGCTGCCAAACAGCCTTCGACACCCTAAAAACAGCCATGTGTACTGCTCCGGTGCTGCAGGCCCCGGACTACCAGAAGGAGTTCGTGGTACAGACGGACGCCCCCGAGTATGGGATCGGGGCCGTCCTATCCCAAGCCGACGAAAAGGGGCTCGACCGACCAGTGGCCTTCATCAGCCGACGACTACTGCCCCGAGAGCAACGCTGGAGCACTATTGAGCGCGAGGCCTTCGCTGTGGTGTGGGCCCTCAAGAAGCTCCGGCCCTACCTCTTTGGCGCCCCCTTCCGGGTCCAGACCGACCACCGGCCCTTGCAATGGTTAATGCGAATGCGGGGCGAGAACCCCAAGCTGCTGCGATGGTCCATCTCGCTACAAGGGATGGACTTTGACGTCGAACACCGGCCCGGCAATGACCACGCCAACGCCGACGGCCTGT
This sequence comes from Triturus cristatus, assembly GCF_964204655.1. NCBI lineage: Eukaryota > Metazoa > Chordata > Amphibia > Caudata > Salamandridae > Triturus > Triturus cristatus. The sequence goes on along the minus strand of NC_140586.1, from coordinate 356,293,435 downwards.
CCCGCTTCTTCCGCCTTGACGAGGAGAATCCCCAAGGAGATGGGTGACTCTCCATGCCTTCGGCTGGGGGGGACGCCTGTTGGACCCGGCCTCGTGGCGTGGTCCTTAACCCCCTGGATTGTGGCCGCTCCCCGCCCCGGCCTTCACGGGCCACCCGTCTGAACTGCACCAAGGCCCTTCACCCGGAGCTGCACGTGGTCGCATACTCCTCGTGGCTCCGCCATCTTGTTGGCCTCCACGTCACACCGGGCACCAGCCGGCGCGACCCCGCTCAACCCGGCCTCGACCCCAGCGAAGCCCCGACATCGAGGCACCACGAACTAGCCAGGGGGTGCCGCAGGAACCATTCATCGCCCCCGGCGGAGGACAGTATCGATGGGACCCCCAACTGTCCTCCCCGCTCGAGGTGTGATCGCCCTGCAACTCCCATGGGCCTGGCGCCTCTCCTGCTGGGCGTCTGGCCACCTCCACCCGGCCACTCCGCCCCCTCGGGCGCATAGGTCCGGACATCAAAGGGCTCCAGACCTATATCTGGGGCGACCCCACCACAGCTCGGCAGTTGTATCCCGGAGTTGAGAGCCCCGCTGATTGAATCGCGGCTGACCCTACGGAGAAGAACTCTTGTCGGAACCATCACGAGCCCTACGGACTGCGTCGCGGCTCCTTCTTGTGAACACTTTAAAGCCACCTGGAACATCGGAGCCCTGCTGACGCTGTCGCGGCCCAACCTCGCTGAAACCTTCCTCGGAGCCCTGCTGACGACGTCGCGGCTCGAGCGGAGCAGAAACCACCTTGAGAGCCCTGCTGATTGAATCGCGGCTCTCCACGAACTGTACGCCAGAGCCCTGCTGACGCCGTCGCGGCTCGACCCATCCGAGATCCGGAGGTCCTCCAGCTTGAGGATAAGAACTGGGCCCCCGGTACCCTCGTACCGCACTCCTGCCAAAGACTGTCCCGCTACCCCTACCCTTCCAAAGAGACACTGAGACTTTTGGTGGATCCCTCGATCCCTTCGTGTAAATATTGACCTCGTAACCTTTTTATTGCTGATAAAGAATTGCTTGTCACCAGACAACCTCCTTGAGTCCTGTGTGGTGGTGTTACTGTGCTAGTACGTGATAGGAGAAGGATCTCACAGGGGACTTCTCGGCAGCGCTCGGCTACTTCGTGCAGTGAGAGGGCCCCCCCCTTGGTGGTCTCACCGACTCCTCGGGGTCCGCCTTCCAACAGGAGGGGTGACCCAAATGACCCGTTCACAGATCCAGACGATCCACCACAAGATGATTGGGAGTACCCTGTCCCAACAGATCTACCAGACCTCCCAAGCCCCCAGCCATACCCCTCAAAACCATCTCCCCCAGACGATAAACTTGGTTTTGGACAATTACTTAATAGGGCTGCCGTTTACCACGGCGTCACAATGCACTCGGACACAGCAGAGGAAGACTTCCTTTTGGATACATTCGAACCATCCCAAAAGACAGTGCAAATATTGCAATGATCAAGGGAGTCATTAAGCATGCCCCTGAAGTGTTCAAAGATCCCGTACGTGCCAGGATTCTTAACCCTAGAATCGATAAAAAATATAGACCTGCCCCTGAAGACCCTGCTTACATTAGGGGACAGCTTCCTTTGGATTCTCCAGTAGTTTCCAATTCTAGAAAGCGCGCCAACTCACAAACCTCCGGGGATGCGCTACCCCCGATAAAGAATCCAAATTACTGGACGCTTCTGGCAAAAGGGTAGCTGTGCAGGCAGCCAATCACTGGCGCATAGCCAACACGCAAGCACTGTTGGCTAGATATGATAGGGCCTACTATGACCAACTGGAAGCCCTATTACAACATTTGCCTGACCAATATAAAACCCAAGCAAATGATCTCATCCAAGAGGGCACGCTAATTTCAAACGCGTCAATTAAATGCACACTTGATGCTGCAGACACTGCCTCTAGATCCATCGATACCAGTGTACTCCTTAGACGCCATGCCTGGCTGCGCATTTCAGGCTTTAAGCAGGAGGTCCAGACTACCATCCTCAACCAGCCGTTCAACCAAGAACAACTTTTTGGCCCGGCTGTAGACACTGCACTCGAAAAAATGAAGAAAGACACTGAGACTGCTAAGTTCATCGGAGCGTTAGTCTCCACAAACACGTGGCTCCTTTCGTCGCTCCTTCTATAGAGGAGCCTTCAAAAACATTGGAGCAGACCCCTCATCTTCGTTTAAAACCACTAAACAAACATCCCCCAGTAGAGGACATTTTAGAGGCGGATACAGAGGGAATAACACTAAAGGAAGAGGCTGAGGTAATAACACTCGCACCTCCCCCTCTACAAAACAGTGACTTCCCTCCGCTTCCCCCAGACCATTCCACTCCAGTAGGGGGAAGATTATCACAGTTCCTACCTGTCTGGAATTCCATCACAACAGACAAGTGGGTAAGACAGATTATCCAGTATGGTTACTGCCTGGAACTTACAGCTACCCCCCACACATACCACCCAAGCAGTGTCCAATGAGCATCTCACGCTCCTAAAACAGGAGGTTCTCACTGCTTCAAAAGCACTCAATAGACCCTGTTCCCTTACAACATCAACGAACAGGGGTTTAATCGCTGTACTTCCTAATCCCCAAAAAGGACGGGACTTTAAGACCAATACCGATACTCGACCTCAGACCCCTCAACCTATATATACACTCAGATCATTTTCATATGATCACTCTCCAACAAGTGCTCCCGCTGCTACAACAAGGCGATTTCCTTGCCACACTAGATCTCAAGGACGCTTACTTCCACATTCCCATACATCCTGCTCACAGGATGTATCTAAGGTTTGTAGTGGACGGAAAACACTATCAGTTCAAAGTCCTTCCCTTTGGAGTCACCACCGCACCCAGGGTATTCACGAAATGTCTTGTGGTAGTAGCAGCACACCTGAGAAGACAACCCATCCATGTCTTCCCATATCTGGACGACTGGCTAATAAAAGCCAAGTCCTTCAACCAATGTGTTCAACACACTCACCAAACCATCCAAACGATATACAACTTGGGGTTCACGGTCAAATACACCAAGTCGCATCTCCAGCCCTCTCATATACATCAATATCTGGGGGCCACAATAAACACCTCCACAGCTCTAGCATATCCCAGTCCAACTAGGATAGCCAGCATACAAACTCTCATCACAAAACTTCAAGCCCAACACTCTCTCCCTGCCAGAGTGTTCATGCAACTCATAGGCATGATGGCATCTTGCATTGTTATTGTACCTTATGCAAGACTTCAAATGCGACCCTTACAAGAATGTCTAGCACATCAGTGTAATCCGGCTCAAGGACAACTTACAGATCTGGTGTTGGTAGACAGCCGCACACATCGCTCTCTGCAGTGGTGGAACACAAAAAACGTGTCCAAAGGGCGGCCGTTCCTCAAACTTATTCCACAGATAGTGCTCAAGACAGACGCATCACTCACAGGATGGGGAGCCCATCTCCTCGGATGTACAACCCAAGGCAAGTGGACCACTCAACAAAAACTGCTCCACATCAATCACCTGGAACTACTAGCAATATTTCTAGCTTTAAAAACATTCCAAGTACATGTACAGAACAAAGCTGTTCTGATCCGGGCGGACAACATGACAGCCATGTACTACATACAAAAACAAGGAGGCACACACTCTCTGCAGCTGTCCCAGCTCGTACAGAACATTTGGAGATGGGCCATTCCACAAAATATATATCTGCTTGCCGAACACCTTCCAGGAGTTCACAATCCGATCGCGGATCTGTTAAGTCGACAGACACAACAGATTCACGAATGGGAACTACATCCTCAGGTTCTTCTACCATTTTGCCACATGTGGGGCCAACCAGACATAGATCTGTTCGCCACAAACGAAAACGCAAAATGCCCAACCTTCGCCGCCAGGTTACCACACCCATTGTCCAAGGGCAATGCGATATGGATGAACTGGTCAGGCAGATTTGCGTACGCTTTTCCGCCACTCCCACTGATTCCACTAGTGGTATGCAAGCTCCGACAACAGTCTCTCAAACTAATCTTAGTAGCTCCCACATGGGTTCGCCAACCATGGTTCACAACACTGTTGGAACTCTCACTAGTTCCACACCTAAAACTACGCCTGTCCCCATCCCTGCTAACGCAGAACCATGGAGAGATCAGACATCCAGATCCAGGTCAGCTGAATCTGGTGATCTGGCTCCTGAAGTCCTAGAGTTCGGTTACCTTAACCTACCACCGGACTGTATGAATATCATTAAAGAAGTCAGACGCCCTACTACTAGAGCTTGCTATGCTGCAAAATGGAAAAGATTTGCCATTTACTGCACCAACAACTATATTGAGCCACTGGATGCCTCCATCCAGAATATTATTTGCTACCTGCTGCACTTGCAAAGATGTAACCTATCATATTCGTCCATACGTTTACATCTTGCAGCACTTGCTGCTTATCTGCAAAACAGAAAACATTTGTCACTTTTTAGAGTCCCTGCAATTAAAGCCTTCATGGAGGGCCTAAAAAGAATCATTCCTCCTAAGTTACCACCCTCTCCAGCGTGGAATCTAAATATTATTCTTACTAGGCTCATGGGACCCTCATTTGAACCTTTACATAAATGTGAACTGCAGTTCCTCACATAGAAATTGGCTTTCTTTATTGCCATCACCTCTCTTAGAAGAGTAAGTGAGATCCAGGCTTTAACCATACAAGAACAATTACATCGTAGCAAGGTGGTTCTCAGGATAAACCCAAAATTCCTTCCTAAAGTCATCTCTCCATTTTATCTTAACCAATCAGTGGAGTTACCAGTGTTTTTTTCCAAACCCGGACTCCATAGCGGAGAGAGCTCTACACACCCTAGATGTAAAAAGGCCCTGCTTTATTACATTGACAGAACCAAATCATTTCGCAAAACAACTGTTCGTAGCTTTCTCCCCGCCGCATAAGGGTAATTCCATCTCCAAGGCTGGGATTGCAAGGTGGATCGTTAAATGTATTCAAATATGCTACCAAAAAGCGAAACACACATTAACAATTCCCCCTAGGGCGCATTCCACGCGTAAACTAGGGGCCTCTATGGCATTCTTAGGGAACATTCCCCTAGAAGACATTTGTAAGGCAGCAACATGGTCTACAACACACACCTTCACTAAACACTGTTGTGTTGACGTACAGGCCAAGCAGCAAGCTTCTGTGGGCCAAGCTGTTCTTAAAACTCTCTTTCAAACTACTGCAACCGATACAGGTGACCACCGTTAGGGGGAAAATACTGCTGTACAGTCTATGCAAGTATGAGATCTGCAGCTCATATGCCTCGAACGGAAAATGCTACTTACCAGTATGCATCAGTTCTTGGCATGTAGAGCTGCAGATCCTCACACGCTCACCCACCTCCCCGGGACCTGTATCTGTACCAGTTCTATCTTACTTAGATATACACACATGGACATCTTTTTCTTTCTACTAACTCCATCATTTCCCATCATTGCGAAAATCAATCTAAGGATGGAGTCGATGCCCATGCGCACTATCGTCCAAGGGTGGAGTCACCTATCACGTGACTGCAAAGACATCTTCCAAGACAACAACAAGGTGCAAGCATCCGAGCCCAACACCAGATGGCGATCTAATGCAAGTGTGAGGATCTGCAGCTCTACATGCCAAGAACAGATGCATACTGGTAAGTAGCATTATCCAGTATTAGGGGTGTCTTTCATAGATTCACATGCCTGAATCATTCCCCGTCGTCGAGACGGGAGCCTCCGGTACATAAAAAAGTAATGTCCTATAGACATACATAGAGAAAAAAAATAGGCCTAAGGGCCTCCCCTTAGTAGCCTATCATAGTCCTTATGTAAAAAGGACCAAACTTCTAGAGCCAGCCAATCAGCTATCACCTCCCTCTAGAACCTTCCTGGCAGGAGCCTCAGTCCCTCAGATTTTCTACCGCACGTTGTGCTAGGGAGTCTCCAACCTGAGCTCTCCTCAGGATTCATTTCAAACCAACTTATTCACAGTTTTTGGTGACTTTCTTCTTCAGGATTTCAACGCTGACTACTTCAGGCCTCTTTTTGCTTCAGTGAGTGTTTTATTTCATCTACATCTCCTGGCATGTCGGACTCCCAGAAGAAAGCCCTTTTCAGGGCTTGCTCTTCATGTGGGAAGAAGAGGCTTCATGTGGACGACAAGCATGAACTATGCTTGTACTGCCTTTACCCGGACCACGTCCCTAAGGACTGCAAAATATGTAGGTCTTTCCCACATAAGACCTTGAGAGACAGGGAAGGCCGCCTGCTTATCTGGCTGGACAGGCTCAAAGACAAGGACAGTGTGGTGTCCTCAGAGGCGAGCTTTTCTGGAGCCTCTGGAGTCTCCCTGAAGAGGCCGAGAATGGCATCTCCTGGCCCCTCAGACGCTCCTCCTACGAAGACGCACAAAAAGTCTTCAGAGGCGAGATCTTCGAAGTCTTCAGCGTCTGATAAAGTCTCTCTCACCTTCAAGAAGCCTACTCTGTCGGCCTCAAAAATGGCGACGCCATCATCTGTGCAAAAAAGGCCATCAGGACATGTCTCCACAGCTACGACGACAGTGTCCACGTCCACAGCGGCGTCGGCCCGCTCGTCGACGACGACCACTCCATCATCATCGTCTGCAGGTACCCCTATCTCATCTATTATACTATTAAAACCGTCGTCTAAATCATCGTCGACGACGAGGATAGTACCGTCGAGGGCATCGTCGACGAGGAGCCCTCCGCCGACGGAAGAGTCGACGTCAAGGATATCTATGATGAGTGCGTCGACGACGAAGGCATCGTCGACGAAGATGTCGACGAAGATGTCAACGACGAAGGCATCGTCGACGAGAGCGTCGACGACGAAGGCGACGACGAAAGCGTCGACGACGAAAGCGTCGACGACGAAAGCGTCGACGACGGAAGCGTCGACGACGGAAGTGTCGACGACGGAAGCGTCGACGACGGAAGCGTCGACGACGACTGAATCGTCTACGACTACATCGTCGACGAGAACATCGTCGACAAGGAAAATATCGTCGATGGGGACGCCGTTGGTGACAGCTGAGCCGTCGACGGGAAGGTCGTCGTCGTCGTCGTCCGTGGGACTGAAAACCAAGGAGATTTCTGTGCATGGAACTGCTCCCAGACCACAGATTACCCCGGAAACAACATCTCCAAGCAAGGTCCAAACCAATTTACCTCTGGAGATCCTGCAGAGCGAAGAGTCCGAAGAAGAGTTCTTCCAACAGGCTACTTCCCCTTCCGAGCTGTTTGTCAAATGCCAAAGCACGGACGAGGAGCAGGAAGGTTCAAGTGCGCAGGAGCGCCCCGTCCAGGAACAAGTCCGCACGGAGGTCACCCCAATGGTCTGCCTCCCTCTGGCAATTGTTAAGGACCTCAAGTTCCTTATCAGGGATTACAAACAACGTTTCCCAGAACCACCAACACAGGATACAGGGGTCCCAGTGCCAGTTACTAACCCCCCAGCGACAGCCCCAAGGCAATCACGGCAGGTAACGCAGGTCTGCCACGAGCCGCCACCTCAGGTGATAGACTCAACGGATGAGGAGGCTGAGGAGATGGAGGAAGGTGAGGTCCCGGGAGACCTGACGGACCAGGATGAGGAGGAAGAGTATGTAGCATCTTCACCACCTTCCCCACAACCGCGCCAGGCAGATTCACCACCTGTGGATATAGGTGGTTTTCACAAGCCAGTGGAACGGGCTGCGACGCGGTTCCATATGGTCATGGAGTCGACGGAAACAGAATGCTTCCTCCATGACTTTAAGGAGCAGACGAAAAAGACGTCCAAATCAATCCCTATCATTGACTTCCTCTGGGACCAGGGAAAGAAGTTGATGCTAACGCCAGCTTCAGTTCCTGCGGTCGTTCCGCGTCTGGATAAGAAGTATAGAGCACCATCCACGGCGCCAGCTTGCCTGACTGGCCACCCGAAGCCGGATTCGGTCGTGACCCAAGCGGCCCAGAAAAATTCACGCAATCCATCCTCGCCTCTTTCAGCACCACCAGACAAGGAGGGCAGAAAGTTAGACACAATAGGAAAAAGGTTTTCGACCACTTCGGCAATGACCATCAAGGTGGCCAATTCTATAGCCCTTTTAGGGCGTTATAACCGCCAACTTTGGGAGGATATTGCCCCTTACTTAGCAGAACTTCCGAGTGCCACACAGGATGAGGTGAAAGCACTCCTTTCCGAAGGCCAGTCTTCTGCGGCAGAGATCATCGATTGCGCCATTGATGTAGCCATGACAGGCTTCCGTCAACTGGCTGGGGCGGCTGTCCTGCGCCGCCAAGGATGGCTCAAAGCAACATCGTTCAGGCAGGAAGTGCAGACGAAGGTGCTAGATATGCCCTTCGACGGACAGCACCTATTTGGAGATAAGATTGATGAGGCGCTACAAGCCATTAAAAAGGACACGGACACGGCTAGAGCGCTTGGAACCTTGCAGGCACGGAACCAGTCCTTTCGGGGCAACAAATCTAGAGGCCAGTCCTCCTACAGAGGATCATTCCAGAATAAGTCCTCATATTCGTTCCAGAACAAGACCCAGTACCAGCAAAAGCAACAACAGGGTCGACAATCATCTTACGGAAGATCCAATTTCAGGGGTAAGAACCAGAAAAGGGGCACAGGCGGACGCCAGTGACCGCTTACTCCAGCCAGTCCAGCTACCATCTTGTTCTACACAAATTGGAGGAAAATTGACCCATTTCCTAAAGAATTGGCGCATCATCACCTCAGATCGTTGGGTGCTCCAACTTCTCAGATTCGGCCATTCCCTAGAATTTACCGCCATCCCGCCTCCAACCCCTCCCCGCAGGTCTCCTCACAGACATCTGCGACTGCTGCTCCGGGAAATATCGGAGATGTTAAGGAAGGGAGCTATCGAGCGAGTTCCATCAGCTCAGAGGGAGAAAGGATTCTACTCCCGTTTCTTTCTGATACGGAAGAAAGAAAAGAAGTGGAGACCCATCCTGGACCTCAGGGCACTCAACTCTTTCCTGAAGAGTCAGTCGTTCAGGATGGTGACGCTCCAAGAGATCCTTGGCATTCTGGAGGAAGGAGACTTCATGACATCCTTGGATCTTCAGGATGCTTACTATCACATCCCGATACTCAAGGGGCACAGGAAGTTTCTCCGTTTCGAAGTGGCAGGACAGCACTACCAGTTCAAGGTCCTTCCGTTTGGCCTCAAATCCGCTCCGCGGATTTTCACCAAGTGCCTTTCTCCTGTGGCAGCTTTCCTACGCCAAATGGGTCATCAAGTTTTCCCCTACCTAGACGACTGGCTGGTCAAGGCGCCTACGGCCGTAGGCGCAACCAAATCCTTCAACGCTTGTACCAATCTTTTCAATCATCTAGGATTGACGCTGAACCTTCAGAAATCACATACGTCCCCTACGAGAAGTATCACCTTCCTCGGGGCCACCTTGAATACGGAATGCGCAAGGGCATTTCCCTCAGCCGAAAGAAAACACAGGATCATATCCCTGGCCAAAACGGTGCAATCCAGGAAATCCCTGAGAGTTCGCACCTTCAAGTCACTTCTGGGAATGATGTCTTCCTGTATATTACTCATCCCTCACTGCAGGCTGCGGATGCGCCCACTGCAGGAGGCTCTCTCGAACCAGTGGACTCAGAGCGCAGGTTCGTTCGAGGACATTATAAACATAACTACACAAATATCCAGGAGTCTCGAGTGGTGGAAGGATTCCAGAAACCTCTCGAGAGGATTACCGTTCCTGCTGCCAGCAGCGCCATTGGTGATCACCACAGATGCATCTCTAGCGGGATGGGGAGCTGTCCTTCAGGACCTCAGAGTCAGCGGCAAATGGTCGGATCGGGAGCAACACCTCCATATAAATCTGCTGGAGTTGAGGGCTGTGTTTCTGGCTCTGCAGGCCTTTTTACCACGCATCCAGAACTCCCAGGTGCTCGTCAGGACGGACAACACCACGACGATGCATTACCTGAACAAACAGGGAGGAACGCGTTCGCTCACGCTATCGCGCGAATCGCAGAAAATCTGGAACTGGCTTGTTCTCCAGGGGATTACGCTCAGGGCGGACTACGTCCCGGGAAAGGACAACACCATTGCGGACGCCCTAAGCAGGCAGAAATCCCTCTCCCACGAATGGGAGCTCGACGAGAGTGCACTAACACACGTGTTCTCGGAATGGGGAGTCCCAGGAATCGACCTGTTTGCCACCAGGGAGAACGCCAAATGCCCAAGCTACGCAAGCTGGCATCCCCAACCGGAGTCGCTCGGAAATGCCTTTTCCATAGGATGGTTCAGCGTATTTGCGTACGCTTTTCCACCATTCCCGATGATTCCCAGGGTCCTCAGGAAGATGAAGGCGGAGCCCTGTACACTAATTCTGATCGCCCCGTACTGGCCGAGGCAGCACTGGTTCTCGGACCTTCATCGCCTCTCCATCAGGACGCCGATCCGTCTAACACAGCACCCGAACCTGCTGACAATATCCAAAGGACAAGTGCAATTCCCGAACCTACAATCGCTCAGGTTATCGGCCTGGCTCCTGAGCACAGAGAGTTTTGCCAATTGAACATCCCGCAGGACTGCAGGGATGTGCTAGCAAAGGCGAGGGCGGACAGTACCAACAAAACCTACTCCCTCAAATGGAAGCGCTTCTGCGTTTGGTGCTCAGAGAAGGGCCTGAGACCCCTTCATATCACACCCGAGCAGATATTACCATATCTCCTGCACTTGGCACAGTCCGGACTAGCGCATGCATCCATAAAGGTACATCTGGCGGCAATTTCACGTTTTACCAGGACTTTTCAAGGCCCGTCTCTCTGGTCCAGCAGACTTGTAAAACAGTTCCTTAAGGGTCTTTATAGGTCCTTTCCAAGGCCCCGACGGGTCCCACCGACTTGGCACCTCAACTTGGTCCTTAACCAACTCATGAAGCACCCCTTTGAACCCATTCACCGAGCCTCCATTAAGTACATCTCATGGAAAACGGCTCTATTACTTGCGCTCACATCTGCCAGGAGGGTCAGCGAGTTGCAGGCTCTCTCCATTCAGGAGCCCTTCATGCAGTTCAAACAGGACAGGGTGGTGCTGAGGACAAATCCCAAGTTCATACCGAAAGTGCCTTCAGACTTTCACCTCAACGAGCCGGTGGTCCTACGCTCCTTCTTTGCCAACCCTACCACGGCAGCAGAGAGGACGCTCCATTCTCTGGATCTCAAACGGTGTCTTAAGTTTTATATGGATAAGACAAAAGCATTCAGAAAATCTTCACAGTTATTTGTGGCCTACAGCAGACCAAGGCTGGGTATGCCTCTTACAAAACAGAGCATCTCAAGGTGGATTTCTTCTGCAATAGCGTTCTGCCATGAAGGGGCCGGACGGCCGTTGCGAGACAGGGTGGAAGCACACTCCACCAGAGCGATGTCCACATCAGCAGCGCTGTTTGCTGGAGTGCCGATTTTGGACATCTGTAGAGCGGCGACGTGGAAGTCACCGCATACCTTCTCCAGACACTGCTGCCTGGATGCCGAACTTACGAAGGATGCGGCAGTGGGCCAGGCGGTGCTCCGCCATCTGTTCCAGTGAGGTGAGCCTTCCAACAACCCGCCTTCCTGGTATGCACATTCTTTACTGTTTACTGTTTTGATGTATGCCAATGCTTTGAACTGTTATGATAATGATTGTATTATCTCAAGTACCTTTCTGGCATGTTACATCGGAAATGTGCATAATGCATTGCTAACTACTCTGATTCAGGCATGTGAATCTATGAAAGACACCCCTAATACTGGATAAGAAATGCGTTACTTACCTGTAACAGCAGTTATCCAGTATTGGTGTCTTTCATAGATTCACATGCAACCCTCCCGCCTCCCCTGGAAGGACTCACGCCTCTCTCTAACTATATTACGCCTACCTAGCTTGGTGCGTACGAAAATCTGAGGGACTGAGGCTCCTGCCAGGAAGGTTCTAGAGGGAGGTGATAGCTGATTGGCTGGCTCTAGAAGTTTGGTCCTTTTTACATAAGGACTATGATAGGCTACTAAGGGGAGGCCCTTAGGCCTATTTTTTTTCTCTATGTATGTCTATAGGACATTACTTTTTTATGTACCGGAGGCTCCCGTCTCGACGACGGGGAATGATTCAGGCATGTGAATCTATGAAAGACACCAATACTGGATAACTGCTGTTACAGGTAAGTAACGCATTTCTTTTCCTTCCAGGTCTGGGAGCCACCTAAATACTATATTTCGGGGCATTTTAGGGGAGTAGCATTTAGGGCCAATGGGCACCTTACCTGGGGTGACTACACTTTCAATTATGCCACCCTCCTGTGAGAGGGGGCATATTCCTAGCCCTGATTGGAGGGGTCTCCCCATCGTCAAGATGGCGGGGACTGAAAGATGTGCTTCCCCCAACTCCCCCACTTTAGGGGTGGAGTTGGCAGAGTTAGGCTCACCTCCTATTCTTCCTAGATTTTCCTGCCCAAAGTGGGAGTTTAAACCGGCGGCTGCCATCTGCTGCTAGCAGCAGAGGCTGTTGTTTTCTTTACAAAGGTGTCAGGCTTTTGAAGCTTCCCTCTTGAGCACTCTGCTCTTCCTGGGGGAGGAGGTGTGACATCTCCACCCAGGATATGCCTTATTTCTGGTCCCAGAGAGCAGAGGCTCTCGACCCATGGGACCAGAAACATGTCTGGTGGTGGCAGGCTGCCTACAGCCAGTTTGTGACCACAACAAGGTTCGTAGGTTTTCAGGGGGCACCTACAAGACACCCTCTGAGTACGTGTTACAATAAATCCCACAGTGGCATCAGTATGGGATTATTGAGAGAAGTAGTTTGGTACCAAACACTGCTGGGTTCTAAACATCCCTCATTATGCTGGTGAACCAGAGTTTCCAGCCCATATACTCTCTATAGATTCCCTGGCTCTTACAATACTGAAGAATGGACTTATACATTGTAGGGGCACATCTGCTCCTGCAGATATACCCTCACCTGTGGTATAATGTACCCTGCCTTAGGACTGTAATGCCTGCTAGAGGGGTGACTTGCCTATACTTTGGTCAGTCCTAGTTAGCTTGGCACACAGGCAGGGTTCCATGCCATGTCGACTTTGTCCTTTTGTCCTCACCAGGCCATGCATGCTTCATTGGCCGTCTGCATTGCCTTGATGAGGCGTCCCTAGGGGACCCTCTTCAATTCCAGTGCCATAGATGCCCAGGTACCATTTACTAGGGACATGCAGGGGGCCTGAAGGGCCGATTAGGGAATCATTTTTAGGGAAGAGGCACTGGCACGGGTGACCTGGTTGACAGGGACCTTGTGCACTACAATTGAAACCACATCAAATTCCAGGCAAAAAGTGTGGGCTAACCATGCAAAATAGGCCCTTTCTCACACCAAGTCTCATTCCTCCACCACCATCAACCATTACCACCAAACAGGTTACCTTCACCACAGGACTCTGTATGTATGTATGTATACATGTATGTATATGTATGTGTATATATGTGTGTATTTATGTATATATAATATCACTGAAAAAACCATAAGTTTCACACATGTTATAGTTAGCGGAAATTTTACTGATAAAAAACCAATGAAATTCCCCCGTTATAGTTAGTGCAGGCAACTATAACTCACGCGACCGCAATCCTCTGCTGATGCTAATACTGTATTTAGACACTTATTTGCCCATGTCTTCTTCCATACATTTTTAGCTATACATATATTACAAATATTTTTTTTTCATAAAGACACATATGTCATCAGCAGAAGATTGCGGTCGCGTGAGTTATAGTTGCCTGCACTAACTATAACGGGGGAATTTCATTGGTTTTTTATTAGTAAAATTTCCGCTAACTATAACATGTGTGAAACCTATGGTTTTTTCAGTGAATTTGTACGGTTTTTTAAATGCTAAGTTACTTTACGCCATTCGTGGCGTGCGCGCCCACTTAACGCAGTTCGTTCCGTGCGCGCACCGCGCGCCCACTTTACGCAGTTAGTGCCGTGCACGCACGGTGGGCACGCGGTGCGCTATGCGCACCGCTTGCCCACGTTACGCTAGATGGGCCATGTACGCACGATGCGCTTCGCGCACCGTGCGCACATGGAGGACATATGATGCACTTCGTTTTGAAAGGTAATATTTTAATTTTTCGTATATTTTATAAGCCATGCGCAAATGGTGCCCTTCGGGCACCATTTGCACACGGGGTGGAGAGAGTGTGGATAATTTTTTTTTAAATTATTTTTTTTAAAAAATATTTTAGTTTATCTCGTCTCTAATAAGCCATGCACAATTGGTGCCCTGCGGGCACCAATTGCACACGGGGTGGAGAGAGTGTGGATAATTTTTTTTTTTTTTTTAATTTTTGACCGTACGCGTACGGTAAGCATAATCGGCGAAATTAACGAAAAAATAAAAATTCCGTTTTTGGCCTTGGGGGATCTTTGGGGACTCCCTCAACATGGCTATGTGTGTGGGAGCTGTCTAAACAGCCCCTTTACATGTTTTTGGGCTTTATATTTTAGAAATCACTCTCAGTGCGAGAGAGAAAATGGCGGCCGCCGCTTCCTGGTTTCGGCCGATTCGAATGTTTACTAAGATCTAAGAGCCAATCAGAATCGCGCTCGCGCACGCCACCGTACGCGTACGGTAAGCGTACCGTAAGCGCACCGTAAGCTGGCTCAGATATATATATTGATTTAAAGGCTATTTTCTCAGAATCTACTGAACAGATTTACACCAAACCTACAAAAGGCACTTCCTTGACCTGAGGACTACCTCTCTGCCAAATTTCTAGTAATTCTGTTCAGCCGTTCGGGCTGTAGCCCTGTCTAAAGGTCCTATGGAAAAATGCATGGGAAAAACGCGTTTTGGGACCCCCCTTTTATCTCAGCCCCCGCTTGACGAATCCCCCCGAGACTTTCAGGGTAGGAGCGGAGCGTAGCGCCCCACCTATTTTGAAAAATTCGCGAGGATTCGTCGACCGGCGCCAAAGTTATTCAAAATAGAATGTTGCGGATTTCCTATGGAAACGTGGTCCTAACTATAACTACCTACTGGCGACCGCCAGTAGGTAATATATATATAATATATATATATTCACTCACTCTCTTTGATGACGACAACCAGTATGACCAACAGGATCCATACTTCGACTCAGTCCCATCAGACTATTGGAATGGTCCATGAGAAGACTGCAGTGCTAACCCTCATGTCGACCCTAAGCCATATTCAGGGGTGCCTTAGTCCCTAGGTGACACAATAGCCTACCATGCTGTCAGCCAGATAGCAGCTGATCTCTACAAGGTAAAGCTCCATGTTGTGGAGGAGGAGTACTTTCTAGTCAACTCAGAATGCAAGACTGAAAGGCTGGTGTTTTTGCTCCTATGCTGAAGAGCATGAATAGGTGCATACGGCTGACATTTTTAAGGAGTCTGTCAAACATTTGGTAGAGTTTCATCTCTTCCAAGATGGCCTCCTAAAGTGAGTCTCCTCTTCTTGAAGGGCCGTGGGGCTGTTTCCTGTAGTGGAGGTCACAGCCAGAAGTGATGAAAAATACAAACCCCCATAACCCAGTTTATATCAGGGGCCATGTTCCACCAGGCACCTATGTCATCCACATGACTCCTATGTGTTTTTTGCCCAAGACAATAGGGATGGTTCAGACAAGGAATGTAGAAAAATTAGGGCAGCTGGAAAAACCTTGTTGTGCGTGTCGATGCAGTGGCACATCACCAATTTTGTAGGCCACCTATCAAGATGCAATAGGTATCAGTTGGAGGAGATCATCTCTGTGAGGCATACTGTAAATGAGTCAAAGAACAAGTCCAAGAAAATCAAAATAATATCCAGCACAAATATTTGCTGGTTATGTATTTTCCTCCACAGACATGCTCGATTGAGGGTCTCTAGGTTCCCACGTAGTTCAGCAACACCTTATCAATGTTCCATTTAACTATAAGCATATTTTCAGATTTCCAGGCCCCCAGTTGGATACGTTGATCAAAAAGATTAAGAATGAAATGTATTCCAACAAAACCATGGGATATTCCAAACGCAATTGGCTAAGATGGGTTTTCAGTACCTACAGGCGAGAGAGAGTGCAAAAACTGGAGGAACATCATAGCGCTTAGGGTTCCAGCAGCTTCAGTCCTTTCAGGAGGGACAGCCCCAAAAGCGCTACACTGGGGAGATTATAGACACAACATTCGAGGAAGACATAGAAGCGTCTCTGCACAGGGCACCGCTACCTCCAAGCAGTGACTTACCAAGCCTTCACCCTGATCCTGCAACACCAGTCAGGGAGAGAATCTCGTTATTCCTTCCACAATCGGAGGAGATAACCTCAGACAGGTGGGTCCTACCTGTTGTCCAGCAAGGATACTGCTTGGAGTTCCACACTACACCACCAAATACCACCTCACTGTCATAAAATCTTTCTGGAACATCATAGATTGCTGCAAGAGGAAGTAAAAACACTTTTCAAGCTGGTGCCCTCACAAAAGCGAAATCAATGGGTCTAATCCTTTCTCATTATAAAAAGAACTATGAACTGCGGCCTTTCCTCTTAGGCCACTAAATCGCTACATCCTGTCTAAGCATTTCCAAATGACAACCCTTCAGGATTGCATCCCTTTATTCTGCACAGGAGATCACAGGGTGACCCTCGACCTCAAGGACTCCTACTCCGGTTTCCCCCCTTCATCCGGTATACCATTGCTACCTCTGGTTTGTGGTATGTGTAAACACTACCAGTTCAAAGTCCTACCCTTTGGGGTCACAGCAGCTCAAGAATCGTTACAAAGTGCCTAACGGTGGTCCAAGCACATCTGCATCACTGCCCAATACATGTGTTTTTGTATCTGAATGATTGGCTGATAAAGAACAGCTGCCATCAGCAGTGCCTACTGCACACTCAAACAACAATATAACTCCTGCTCAGGCTAGAGTTCACTATCTACGTTTGATCATGGTTTGGGCTTTGTCTTCACAATTTGTACCATTGAGTTCACTTTTAACACTGAGCAACTTTACAAACTTTGATTAAATGTTCGTGTCCATTTTTTTTTTCTCAGAAAATCATTATAAAAGATATATTTCTTATGATCAATGTACAAGCCCTTTGTAATTTGCATTAACTCTTTTTTTTAATGTTTACTGTCTGTGATTTTATTAAGTACATCATTAAATGTACTATGCCCTCTCTTACGGATACCTCAGATGCTAGCTCATGATAAAAATGTTTTCTTACAATAAAACATTGATTTACAATTCACCTGCCTATACTTTGGTCAGTCCTAGTTAGCTTGGCACACAGGCAGGGTTCCATGCCATGCCATGTCGACTTTGTCCTTTTGTCTGTACACGTTGATTATCTTGCTTTGCTATACCCCACTTACTTCACTTGCCTGTTGGTATGAACAACAAGCTGGGTGGAGTCTTTCTTCTGGTACATTGGGATTTTTGGGATGGGGAATATCCTGTTGCTCGAGCCTGAAACTTATACTTCACCATGTTTTTTATATTCATCTTTTTTTTTAAATATGTTTTGTATTCATAACAGAAAACAACTGTGGCACAGTATGTACAGGGGCAGTAGGTATGCAGTTCCTCAAGGGGGGAGAGAGGGAAAAAGAAGAGGGAAAAAGAACAAGTCTCTTATTGATTGCCCTCACACACCTAGTAAGGTGTCATGCTTCATCATTGGGCTGTGCTCCTCGTCGGGCCGGCGCTGCAATGCCCGACGGGCTCCCGCGAACGGGGCTCTTTATCGGAGATCTTTTAAGAGACAGCCGTATAGGTGCGTGGGGGTAAGTGAGCAGTGTAGTGAGTAAGTGTGTTTGTGGTCTAAAATAGGTCTGGTGCTGCCACAAGGAATTGAATGTATTCCGGTGGTGCACCAACCTAATTTAAACATGTGGGCCCTGTCTGGATAGTAATGATCCACAGGGACTAATGTGTAACTTACACATTAGTCCCTGTGGATCACTACTATCCAGACAGGGCCCACATATTTTAATTAGGTTGGTGCACCACCTGAATAAATTCAATTCCTTGTGGCAGCACCACCAGACCTATTTTAGACCTCAAACACTTACTCACTGTTTTGAATGTGGCTCCTCACCAATAACCCACACCCAATCCCTGCACTCCCACCTGGGAGGCAAATATACTACTACACCTTTGAATAATATACACTTTTGAGCATGTCTTACCACCCCTGGCACAGCAAGACTGCAACACAAAACAAACAGCACCTTTTGAAAATGGGTTTTATTTAACAAAATGCAAAGACTCTATCACTTTTAGAATAAGGCTTGGGGTTTATTACATAATACTCTCTAAGCAAAGGCTATCTCAGATACCAAATGCATAAGATTCAAATATATGTAGCAAACTTATAATCTAAAGGCATGAATCAATAACCGAGCAAACTATAATACTGATTAAAACAAGCAATAACTGATATAAGATAAAGTACACTGGAGGTCCTGCAAGAGATCAGAAAGATGTACATATATAGAGAGCAGAGGAGTACTCTGGATGTGCACCTCCCACACCACAAAGAAAACACCTCCAATGATCAAAGAACCACACAACTCAATACATCACCTGGTGCATACACTGCCCACTTCTGACTGGGGGAATTACAGCCGGGGATCAGAGCTCAGCAAGCCAGGGTTCAATCCGAGATAGACACGTCTGCCCTCGCTCGGAATCCAAACTCCCAGTTTCTCAGCCTGCAACCCTCAGCTATAAACACACTAGAAGATTTGTGAAAGACCTCCTCCCACCGCCAGAGGAATTTTACCAGAACTGGCCAAGTTCCAAGCAAGCATCTCCATGGCAGTAAGGAGCTCTCAAGTCTCTTCCTCCATTCGCACTTCTTCCAGCCTCTGTCTTGACGAAGCTCTCACAAGGCCTTCCACAGTACACTAAACAAAAACAATCGCTCAGGAAAACACCAAGACTTTGAATGTGAATAACCCAAACAACTTGCAAGCACGGCTGTGCAAGCAGCAGCAAGGCAGAGTCAGACATGAGGCCCTGTCAAAGGCAATAGTCCGCACCTATAATTCTTATCCACACAACTTACAAGCACCACTGTGCACACAGAAAAGTTTGAAGCAAGGTAAAGTCAGAAGGCAGAATGACATTAGACTACATCAAAGCCAATAGGTCAAAGTCCTAATTCACCAAACCCAAATAACATTATACACTTAATCCCTCAGTATACAACATTGAGCACATGTGTGCACCACCACCCACAAGACTGCACCTCAACATCCCATACCTTCTATTCTTGGAAAGACTATTCCACTAAAAGACAGAAGAAAAGCAGACATATGCAAACCCATCCTACATTAAGGCTAAGGTAACATAACACACTTAAGTCAGTACAAAATGGTGGTGGTTGAGGGTCATCATAGGGTGTCAGACCACAAAAGTGGCTCATTCACCACATTGCACCCCATGACCCTCGATCATCACCATTCACATATATCAAAAACAAAATCCTCAACTAAAGGCACAACTATGAATGAAGCACTGCATCTCCTAAATGCAAAAATTGAATCAGTCAGTCAAAATACTCTTTATTCGATTTGTTAAAATCATAAAAGACATAGAAATTACATACATACAACATGAAAACACTCAATTATATGTCTAAAAATCTGTACAAAAAACCTTATCAATTAGTGCAAGACAATTAATTATGTTAAAATCCACTTAAAAATATAATTGATTAAAACAATACATTGGGAGGGGCTTTAATTTTCATAATCCTAATTGCCGCCACTAAAAATTGAATCATTGCAAAGCAAATAGCAACTGTATATCATAACGAAGAAACAAAACTATAATTGAAGCACTGCATATCTCAACTGAAAGCAAAATCATTTAAGACCACATTTCTAAATTGAAAGGCACAATTACTAAAAAGCACATGTTGAAACAGCAACTCATGTGTTGAAGTGGCTACACAAAAATACATAATTCAAAACAAATCATGACTAAAAAGCAACTATGATCGAAATGCTCCATTGCAAAACTGAAAAACTCATCAAAAGTATATGAGAATCACTTTAGAGCACATAAAGTCTGCATTCTCTAAATACATGTAGAAGCAATAACTCAGGTGCATCTAGAAATAGCTCATAGATATCTGGATACATGTTTAAATGAATACGCTAAATAAATGAATCAAGCTTTTGAATGCTCCTAATGCCTCTAATGGTTAAACTGGAAACTCTACTGCCAAACTCATATATTGTAGCTATAGCAACTGGTTATTACTCTGCAGTCTTTAACTCAGAAAATATCTAGTCTGATTGCAGTAAATCGTCTCTATCGGTTTTTTCTCTCTAAAATCAAAAACAGTCCTTCTGTGTGACAAAACACACAGCCGTCTCCCATCGCATCTGAACTTCACGTTGATAAAACAGTTCTGGCAAAGCACATCCTGTAGTTCTCTCATTTGTTTTTTCTTCACTGTCACGCAAGCAGTCACCCTGTGTGAAAGACACACAGCCTTCATGAAACAGTTCCACACTCTGCTGATCCCTCTTTGCTTGGAAAGAAGCAGTCCATCATGTTCTCCGGTATAATATCTGCATTTCCTTGACAAGGGAGGACCCCATCCAGTCTGGTTTGCCACAGGCATCAGCCGCCACCGTCTGGTCTGGCGATCACTCCAGGCTTTGGGGGGGGGTGGTAAGGGGAGGGGGGGGGTAAGGGGAGGGGGAGGGGTAAGGGGAGGGGGAGGGAGGGAGGGAGGGCCCCACTCACACAGGAGAAGGGAGTCCCACTCACACGCAGAGAACTGGGCGAATCTGAAAAAGAAACAAGCATCACTCTTCTTGCAAAAAACCTTTTTCAAAAGCACACTTTCTGTAATTATCAAAGAATTCTACCAACGCTGTAGCCTCTGAATTCTTGGTAAAATCTCTCTTTTTCTATACACAGCAAGAAGGGCTGGGGCAGTCTCCTTCTCTCACTTCTCTCACTGCACCCCTCACAGGTGCTGCCCCCCTTCACAAATCTCTGCGGACACCAAATGGCCCCTCGCCAAACATAACAAGCAGAGACTTCTCTGCTGTCTCTAGCTCGCACCTTATCTCTTCCAAGGTCGAAGTGATCTGCACTCCTGCCAACTTTCGTCTGCTCTGCGACTCTCCTCATGGGGGGGGGGGGGGGACCTGCGCCTTTGCAAGCCTCCCAGACATCTATCTCCAAGAAGCTGTCTCCGCCTACCGGGGAGGGAAGCTGAGATGACCCCTCCCGTAGGAATTCCTCCTCAGACTTCACAGAAAGCCTGAGCTCTTCTTCGCGTTGCTAGATGATCTCACTGCAAGCCTCCCAAACATCAATCTGAAAGACGCGTTCAAATGACCCACTTCCAGAACAACTCTTTACATGTCTGAGAGGAAAAACAGCTTTAACCTCTCCTGACCTCCAGCAAGACTTCACATTCTTTAATCTAAAAATGCTCCCCCATTCTGTCAAACTAATTGAAGCAAATTCTTAACTGTCATTAGTCTATCACCTCATGAGAAAAAAAAAAACTAAACTTCTCTTGACATATCAAAAATTAAAAAGCATTGGCAACATCAAAAGTCACATATCAAGTCCCATGCTACTTCTGTAAAAATATCTGGGACAGCATCAGTCAAAAAAGGTATATATTTGTCCAATTCGCAATAATCAACTGTCATGCGCCAAGAATTGTCACCACCTCAATCTGTCAAGCCCTGAATGATCTCACTGATCCCTTCACGCCCATCTGGCATTCTGTACTGTTTCAAATTAATTTCCTTTATAACATGGGGCACCTTCACTGGGAAATCTTGTGTTTCAAACTCCACCTCAGGACCTTCTATTAAATCCTGTGCAAACTGTTTTTCTGTCTGTACATGCCACTTAATAACCATTGCAATCTCCCATAGGCAAACCACATTTTCTCTAACTCTGTTCTGTCCAGTATCTGTTGGTGCGCAAAAGCACAACATTTGTCCAGCATCTGAATTTAAAAGTGACCTGTTATTTCCCTGCACTTTCCTGTAACTAAAAAGGGCACATTGCTCTTGAATTAACTCACCAAATAAATGTTCATGTTTATGAAGTGACCACATATCAGACTTATTGTTCACAATCTGCTGTTCACATTCAAAATCATATTGTTGAATTTCTCTTTTGAAGCAAAATGTATCATTAATTAAAACTGTCTGTGTAGCTTGTAGTCTGACTGCATTCTCTGTTACATTTATCACATCTGAATCATTCTGGCTGGTCAAAGTAAACAGCTTCACAGCCTGGTACACGTTTAATTCTGTCTTCAAAGATATATTTTCAAACTGGGCATCAACTAGCTCTGTTTTCAACTCACTACGTTCTTTTTGCAAATGCCCACATGTTTGATGCATATTAACCAACACATTTAAAATAACACCGCTGTCTCTGTCTAAAATGTCATAAATCTCCTGCTGATTAACATCCTTCATTGCAACTCCGGAGTCGTTAAACTGGAAGGAGTCCCACGCTTCAGAGTTATGCTCTGACATTTTACATTCACTTTGCAACTGAAAACATTTGATATGCATTTCTTAACAAACACTTGAAAGGGATCCAGCCCTTTCTGCCTCACGTAGCAAGCTATTTATAAGCACTTTTTACAAAACACACTTAAACACACACACACCAATTCTCACTCAGACCAGCACATTCAGCTCACTCTCGGGCTAGCACACCATATGGGCTAACTCCCATCCAAATATATACATATATCAATTGGTATCTGAGAGTCCACTTTTAATTTCTAGAAAACATGTTTCTTCCCCTTTTAAATCAACGTTCACATCCTGCAACCGACTACGCCAAAAATGTTTTGAATGTGGCTCCTCACCAATAAGCCACACCCAATCCCTGCACTCCCACCTGGGAGGCAAATATACTACTACACCTTTGAATAATATACACTTTTGAGCATGTCTTACCACCCCTGGCACAGCAAGACTGCAACACAAAACAAACAGCACCTTTTCAAAATGGGTTTTATTTAACAAAATGCAAAGACTCTATCACTTTTAGAATAAGGCTTGGGGTTTATTACATAATACTCTCTAAGCAAAGGCTATCTCAGATACCAAATGCATAAGATTCAAATATATGTAGCAAACTTATAATCTAAAAGCATGAATCAATAACTGAGCAAACTATAATACTGATTAATAAACCAGCAATAAATGATATAAGATAAGGTACACTGGACGTCCTGCAAGAGATCAGAAAGATATACATATATAGAGAGCAGAGGAGTACTCTGGATGTGCTCCTCCCACACCACAAAGAAAACACCTCCAATGATCAAAGAACCACACAACTCAATACATCACCTGGTGCATACACTGCCCACTTCTGACTGGGGGAATTACAGCCGGGGATCAGAGCTAAGCAAGCCAGGGTTCAGTCCGAGATAGACACGTCTGCCCTCGCTCGGAATCCAAACTCCCAGTTTCTCAGCCTGCAACCCTCAGCTATAAACACACTAGAAGATTCGTGAAAGACCTCCTCCCACCGCCAGAGGAATTTTACCAGAACTGGCCAAGTTCCAAGCAAGCATCTCCATGGCAGTAAGGAGCTCTCAAGTCTCTTCCTCCATTCGCACTTCTTCCAGCCTCTGTCTTGACGAAGCTCTCACAAGGCCTTCCACAGTACACTAAACAAAAACAATCGCTCAGGAAAACACCAAGACCTTGAATGTGAATAACCCAAACAACTTGCAAGCACGGCTGTGCACGCAGCAGCAAGGCAGAGTCAGACATGAGGCCCTGTCAAAGGCAATAGTCCGCACCTATAATTCTCATCCACACAACTTACAAGCACCACTGTGCACACAGAAAAGTTTGAAGCAAGGTAAAGTCAGAAGGCAGAATGACATTAGACTACGTCAAAGCCAATAGGTCAAAGTCATAATTCACCTAACCCAAATAACATTATACACTTAATCCCTCAGTATACAACATTGAGCACATGTGTGCACCACCACCCACAAGACTGCACCTCAACATCCCATACCTTCTATTCTTGGAAAGACTATTCCACTAAAAGACAGAAGAAAAGCAGACATATGCAAACCCATCCTACATTAAGGCTAAGGTAACATAACACACTTAAGTCAGTACAAAATGGTGGTGGTTGAGGGTCATCATAGGGTGTCAGACCACAAAAGTGGCTCATTCACCACACTCACTACACTGCTCACTTACCCCCACGCACCTATACAGCTGTCTCTTAAAAGATCTCCGATAAAGAACCCCTTCGCGGGAGCCCGTCGGGCATTGCAGCGCCGGCCCGACGAGTAGCACAGCCCAATGATGAAGCATGACACCTTGCTAGGTGTGCGAGGGCAATCAATAAGAGACTTGTTCTTTTTTCCCCCTCTCTCCCCCCCTTGAGGAACTGCATACCTACTGCCTTTGCATATCTTTGAAGCATTGTGCAGGACCTCGTAAAAAAGCTCTCGGTTCCTCCTCTTTCACAAACAGTATGTACAGGCACATAATCATTAAGCATCATCATTAAGCAGATGATAAAGTACCCCCTGCCATACATTACAAGGATATTGCAAGTCATCAGAGTTCCTTGACTATATAGAGGAACAAGGCTGAGTTGTTTTATAAGGTCGTGGAACTTCGAGTTGACTTGCTGTATTATTTTAGTATCATTTTAGTAGAGCAGAGGATATTTTATTCCTGAAACTACATGGCCATGCCTTCACCCTTACCATAAACTGGTTAAATCCTTGGTGTCTTGTTTTTTCATGTTAATTGCAGATTAGAAGAATAAACTGTTCTGCGAACACACCAAAAAGCAGTTAGTATTTTTTGCAAAAAGATATTTAAATGATTTTGATATAAGTAAGGTTAAAAAAGATGCTGTGGCCCAGATTCTGTAGGAACATGCAGATGTTCATTTTTTTTTTTTTCCTGCAAGGACTACAGCGTGGAATAAATAAACATGTTTTCATAAACACCTTTCTGCTGATCACTTTTTATTTAAAAAAAAAAATATATATATATATGTGTGTATATATATATATTCACTGAAAAAAACCATAGGTTTCACACACGTTATAGTTACGAATTAGCATTTAAAAAACCTTGCAAATTCACTTAAAAAACCATAGCTTTCACACATGTTATAGTTAGCTGGACATTTCACTCGTAAAAAACCAATGAAATTCCCCCGTTATAGTTACTGCAGGCAACTATAACTCACGCGACCGCAATCCTCTGCTGATGACGTCAGATATTACATCACTGTATTTAGACACTTATTTACCCATGTCTTCTTCCATTAATCTTTAGCTATACATATATTACAAATATTTATTTTTCATAAAGACACATATGTCATCAGTGATGTAATATCTGACGTCATCAGCAGAGGATTGCGGTTGCGTGAGTTATAGTTGCCTGCAGTAACTATAACGGGGGAATTTCATTGGTTTTTTACGAGTGAAGTGTCCAGCTAACTATAACATGTGTGAAACCTATGGTTTTTAAAGTGAATTTGCAAGGTTTTTTAAATGCTAATTCGTAACTATAACGTGTGTGAAACCTATGGTTTTTTTCAGTGAATTTGTAAGTTTTTTTAAATGCTAAGTTATGTATTTATGAATTTATTTTTTTTTCAGGTTTTTCAGCGTGCGCGCACCGTGCAATTTTTTCTTTTTTTTTAAATCGCGAGGTGCGCTTTGCGCACCGTTCGCGCGCTGTGGGCGCTCGGTACGCTTCGCGCACCGAGCACCCACGGTTTGCAGTGCGTGCAGTGTGCGCACCTCGGGATTTAAAAAAAATTGTTTTTTTCTCCCTTGGGGGTCCTTCTGTGAGCCAAGGCTAGGGGGTCAGGAACTGTCCACTCTGCCCCCTTTTCACGTTCTCCACCTTTTTTTTTCACCCCCTCAGACTGCGAGAGACAAAATGGCGGCCGACACTTCCTGGTTTCGACCGATTCGAATGTTTACCGACATCTAACAACCAATCAGAATTGCGCTCGCGCACGGCAGGGTGCGCGCACAGTGCCCGCGTATAGATATTGATATGCTTTTAAATGCTATTTTCTCAGGAAATACTGAACAGATTTACTTACACCAGACCTGCAAAAGGCACTTCCTTGACCTTATGGCTACCTCTCTGCCAAATTTCAAGTAATTCTGTTCAGCCGTTCGGGCTGTAGCTGTGTCTAAAGGTCCTATGGAAAAATGCATGGGGAAAACGTGTTTTGGGACCCCCCTTTTTTCTCGGCCCCCGCTTGATGAATCACCCCGAGACTTTCAGGGTAGGAGCTGAGCGGAGCGCCCCATTAGTTTTGAAAATTTCGCGAGGATTCGTCAACCGGCGCCAAAGTTATTCAAAATAGAATTTTGAGATTTCCTATGGAAACTAGGTTGTAACTATAACTATCTACTGGCGACCGCCAGTGGATAATATATATATCAATCCACTTCCTGGTTTAAACTGCAGCTGTCATTCTGTACTGTGACCCACCTACCACCCTGGCAGCAGGCATTATGACATCAGAGGTCAACCGTAGCGACTTATTACATTTTAACATCTACGTCATTTTGTTATTACAGGTAACTAGAGACGTCACAAGCCACCTGTATTAAGGAAATTAGACCTAGGCTTTTATACAGGGATTGCACCTATCCATTCCCATTTGCTAAATATAGGATAAAGCCACCGTCATACATAAAAGGGATATTGTAAGTCAAAGTGGAGTTTCAGGACCATATAGAGGAACGAGGCTGGCTGACAGATTTCTTATAAAGTCAGGGAACTTTGAGGTGACTTGCAATATCCTTTTAATTTACAGCAGAGGGCACTTTATTCCTTATAGTACTGGTCTTATCACCCTTTTCACAAACCACTTAAATTCTTGATGTGTGGCACTTTTATATTCATTACAGGCAAGAAGAGTAAAAGCAGAGTCTGTTATGTGAAAGTAAACACGCCAAAAAAACTGTTTGTAATTTCTTGAAAGGAAAGGTATTGGAACCAGTTTAACATAAATCAGTTTAAAATTTACTGTGGCTCACTTTGTATAGAATGAACAAAAGAAATCCTCGGGTTCAAGTACAAGACCATACAAGAAAAGAGACAGCAGAGATTATCTCTGGGTGCTTCTGGGGGAACCCCTTAATTAGGACCAAATCCTATCACCCACCGAAGGTGCATGCTTCCATCATCTGGGATTATCCTCTTAACGGGGATGCCTCGTTCCGCCATGGGCTACCAACTCCTCACTGTGAGGAGCTAGTTCAGGGATGTTTTAGTTCCTGCTCTGTAAAGGATGTATTACATCCTGCAGATGAGAAGGCACTAAACTAGTTGGCATCACTTTTCAGATTGTTTCTTTGCACTGGGCCCGTTACCCAACTAGTTTAGAGCCTTCTCATCTGCAGGATTTAGTACATCCTTTACAGAGCAGGAACAAAAACATCCCTGAGCTCCCTCCTCACAGTGAAGAGGTTGTAGCCCTTGGCGGGGCGAAGCATCCCTGTCAAGAGGAGAATCCCAGATGATGAAGCATGCCACTTCGGTGGGTGATGGGATTTCGTCCTAATTAAGGGACTTCCCCAGAAGCACCCAGAGATAATCTCTGCTGTCTCTTTTCTTGTATGGTCTTGTACTTAGACCAGAGGATTTCTTTTGTTTATTCATTAATGGTTGGGGGATCTAATCCTCACTGGTCTCTTAAACTTCCCCACGACCCCCCTCTCTCTCTTGTATTCATCATCTCACTTTGTATAGAAACGTGATTCTGTCTTTGATGCAGTGACCTACAGTGTGGAAAACAATAAACCTGTTGCTATCATTATCTCCTTTCTGCGGATCACTTTTTCTATTTAGAAAAAGATATCAGTAGAAACTTTAAACGGCGACAGTAATTAAGCTCCATGACCTACCTCTCACCCTGGATGCTGGCTCTGGCAGCTGGTATGGTGCTCTCAGAATTAGACTGTAAGAACTTGCTACAGTTGATGAGATACTATTCTAAAACTGTTAAATGTGCACTAGGCTTTATTTTGTAAGTTTTTGATGGCCATGTTAGTTTTATCTCGCATTTATATAATCTACACCTTAAACACTATATCTGATAGGTATAGGTCATCTTGAAAATAAAGTAACTGGGCTTCAGAATTGTTTTTTACTGTATAAAAGCATCCTACATGCTATTGATCTGGATCATTTAACACCACATTTCTCTTAAATGGAGTAAAATACCCCACGTTTCTTTAGACTAGATGAACTTACAAAGGGAGAAAACCAAGGAGGGAGGGAAGAAGGGATGGAGAATATGTAATTGGTTGTGGTGTGTTTGAATTTCCTCTTGTAGAAACGACTCGTCTGTTGAATATAGCGTATACACTGAGGAATGACCCTCCTCTGTCATAGGGTATTCACTGCAGCTTGCAGCATTAATGAGTTCAGTTGACAAAAAGCCCCTGGTATGGCTGTGCATTTGTAAGCTAATGACTGACCACTGTAATTTTGCCTCTCTCTAGGCGTAGTTTTCCTGAAGGGCAGTAATGTGTGGCCTATGGTGCGTATCTATCGGGGTGGCTTCCTTCTGATCGAATTCCTCTTCCTGCTGGGTATAAACACATATGGCTGGCGCCAGGCTGGAGTTAACCACGTCCTCATCTTTGAGCTGAACCCTCGGAACAACCTGTCTCATCAGCATCTCTTTGAGGCAAGTCACGAATGATATGGTCCTGCGAACTGGAGGATGCTATGAACTCTGGGTTGGGGCGGGGGCATTGTAAAGGGAAGTCAGAAAAAGCTACGTTGATGCTGACGCCATGACTTCAAGGGTGTGATAGAAGGACAGCTAAAGGGGAAATTGTGAATAAACTGTTGTAAGAGTGTTCGGGGATACTGTGCACTGGGGATGGTCTCTCCTTTATATGTATTTTGTTCCACACAATTATCATTATATCCGATAGCCTAGTGGAATCGTCGCATTATTTCGTCTATTCTCTGCACTGATACAGCAATTGTAAATTGAGCACTTTTCAATATTATGCTTTATTGAAGGGTGCTAGGCATGCTTTATGTGCATTTCTCTGTTCATGTCTGATGTGGACCTTAATGACCGTGGATAGGAAAGCATAGCCTGCCCACATTCCATTGGCTTTTGGTAATCTCAAGCTGGACCTCAGAAGATTTAAAAAAAGAAATAAGATGTAAGTTTAATCAAAATGCCTTTGTTTTCCTCACATTCTTCCTAATGGGTATTGAACTTAGTCCTTCCATAATGCGGGGTAGAGAAACGTATTTTATCTGGGAATAAGGGAACGTTGCTTATGAATTTTCGGAGGATATTTTCGCTAGACAACTGTTTTTACAGCTAAGTAGTTTTTCTTGCTTGAGCAAGGCAGATTCTGAGGCTTAGAATAGATTTCATATCATTGCTGCCACAGTTGAAAGAGGGACTGTGAGAAGGTAGAAGTCATCTTATTTATTTATTTATCAATTTGTAACAAACTGTGTTAGTGAGGATTGTGTGTCAGAGGAACAAAAGGTCACTATGGCAATACCTACGAAAAATGTCAACTGGCTTCAAGAGAAGATCACTTACATAGGCTTC
The DNA here is from genome assembly GCF_964204655.1 of Triturus cristatus. Taxonomy (NCBI): domain Eukaryota; kingdom Metazoa; phylum Chordata; class Amphibia; order Caudata; family Salamandridae; genus Triturus; species Triturus cristatus. Next base: position 356,263,701 of record NC_140586.1, on the reverse strand, counting down.
AATACTGTTTCAGTTTGTGATAAAGAAACCCGTAGATGAGTAGTATGAAGCTATTGAGTTGCCTGATTTTACTTGAGACTACTTACAATTAGCAACACTTTTGCTGGTTTAACATTCAATGCATGTTTTTGCATTTTTTTTGTAAATAATTCAAAATATGACATTAGACTCTGCATATTCTCTTTTCTCTCTGCCAGTTCAGCTGTGAAATTTATTCTGAATTTATGAATCTGGGGATAATCTTTTGCTGGGGCAAAAAGCATTACTTTCCTGAAACAGTAGAGGCTTTGCAAGCGTATAATCTTTAGGGTCATAGATATTCTTGTCTTCATACACTATATGGGTGGCAAAAGAGAACAGTGTATGAGTGAAATGTATGCTGGAAATGGGGCCGGTGGTGCTGAATATTTTGGGTCAGTATGAGACCAACTGACCTTAGAAAGAGGTTGGGAAAGAAGCATGTCTTTTTAATGGGCATCTGTGTTTTAAAAACTTTTCAGAAAGAGAAATTGGCTTCTCAGTATTTTTAAATAAGACACTTGGCGGACAGGAATAATTCTGTATCTATGATTCTGTGAAGGATCCCTCACTGCAGAACCATGATTTCTGTGGAAGGTCTATGGTAAGGATTGATGATCTTCCTCTGTTACCTCAGAATGCAGTGTTTCCCTTGGGAGAGTCATCAGCGGAGCTCAGTGTTTTCATGTCTGTCTTTAATAACGAGAGTTTAGTCAGGGCTACTCAGTCAAATGGCTCTGCTTGTACAATCTGCTTTTGTTCATTCAGCCCAAATGGCTCCTGGGATTTAGTGGGAGATCCATGGTTAGATCGGTTTTAACCTGTGCTTGTCCCCTCAGATTGCTGGTTTCCTGGGGATGCTGTGGTGCCTCAGTCTACTCTCATGTCTCTTTGGAGAATCCACCATGGTGCCCATGCAGGTGAATCCACTCATCCTGTATGGATTCATGCTGCTTTTCCTCATCAACCCTACAAAGACCTGCTACTACAAATCACGGTTCTGGCTGCTCAAACTGCTGGTGAGTAAGGGAATAACAGAAAAACTTTTATTCTGTTGTGTGAGCAGTGAGTGAAGATTCAGTGCACTACTTTTGGTCTTATGGGTTCCTTTCTTCCATAGTTGGATGTCTTCTCCTCTTGCTTGTTTTTTTCTAACCTTATTGAGTTGCTCCATCAATAACAGGATGACTCGATATGCCACTTTTGCTCCTTAATGGTTACTTTCCCGCCTTAGAATGGTAGCTTGTGCACAAACATGAAGGTTTCCCAGATCCTTGCACTTGGTTTCCTTTCTTATCAAACTTGGGTGATTACATGAGAGCAGGTGGGGACTTGTACAGCTCTTGGTTTTCCGGTTTCCTCAAATCCATTCATTGCATTGACATCACATAGAAAGAATAGCTTTGCCTCATCTTTTGGTCTCACAGATTTCTTTATTTCCTTACATAGATGGTTATATGGATAGCAGGTTGATGGGTCTGAACTATGTTCTTGGTTTCTTAAGTTCCCACAGGTGTTTTGCTTGGAAATAACTTACCCTTTTCTGAAGGAGTGGCAAATTCCCTTCTTCTCTTAGTTGATATGTGGCCCAGCCAATTGATAGGTCAACCTGATGAAGTTCCTTTTCTCCTTTGTTTAACTGATGCAACAAGCAGCACCTGGATGGGCCTGGCTGATTTCTTTTAAACTTATAGTTTCATTTTGTGCATTACTTTTGTGTGAAATGTAGAAAATTAATGTTCTGTGTGCAGTCATTGGGGTTGTATGTTATTTTACTTAATTGGATTGTTTTAGTTTCAGGGGTATACTTCAGCCACTCTGCAGTGGGTTCCTCGTTTAGTTAGGCGATACAGAAACAAATTGTCTTATGCGTTCCATTCTTCACTGATTTGGAGACAACAAAAAGCAGAGGATGGTTTGGTCTACTGTTTTTGATTCCAAATACCAATCTTGCCTTTGTTGTGTGACACAAATACCGGGTTGTGCTGCTTTGCCTCCTGTCCTTGGTTTGTTGGGTTCCTTTCTTCTCATAGTTGAGGGTGAAAGGAATCAGAGGTATCGTTTGCCCCAAATTCTTTAGTCATATCAGCCCTATTCAGCCCTTAGTTAGGTGGTGGAGTGAGAAGTAAATTGCGTGGTCTTCTTGGTTTACAGGGTCCAATCTTGTCTTAGTTTTGTAGCACAGAAAACTGGCTGGTGGTTTGGCCCTCTGCTCTTGGGGTGGGCTTGATTTGTCCCTTATTTTGATAATGCACGGTGCTCAATGATAGCGTGACCCACTGCTTGCTGCCCACAGTTCCTTTTTACCCCTCAGTTAACTAATTTTAGGAGGAGTATGGCCTTCTTTGCTGCTATCTGTTACTCTGCCTCACTTTTCTTCCCTTTCCTCGGCAGTTCCGGGTGTTTACCGCTCCCTTCCACAAAGTGGGCTTTGCAGATTTCTGGCTGGCAGATCAGCTGAACAGCCTGGCAGTGATTCTGATGGATCTGGAGTACATGATCTGCTACTACAGTTTCGAGTTGGACTGGACTGACAATAAGGGTCTGCTGCTCATGCCAGGTATGTTGTAGTGGAGAATATATGTATATTTTTAAATCCTCATATTTTCGAACCTCTCAAATGTCCCTCATTAGTAGGTTGATGGGGGTGGGGGGGGCTTGAATTACTCCATAAGCATTTAACCCAGACTCCAGTTCAATCCGGTAGCTCTTTTAGTTCATGGATTTCTGCTGTTCGTGTGAGAATCTCAAAGTATGTCATCTCAATTCCATCAACTTTTCTCTTCGGTTATTGATGCACTTTTATTCCCGTTGGCAGGCATTTTTTCTTCTCCTTTTTTCTTCAGTTTAATTTTTTTCCTCTCTGTAATCTTACTGTTTTTTCCACCAGCTGCATGTTTCCGTTTATTATATCAGCTACGTATTTTGTCCTCATCTGAAAGGCCTGGTTATTTTAAGGATTCTTTGCTCTTTTTTATTTTCCCAGATTTCTTTCAGATACCACACTCACAAGAACATAAGTTATAGAGAGATACCTTTTGTACATGCTTTGTCTCTTGTTTGATCTCTCACCAGATACGCTCAGGGTGATGGCTTTGCAGACTTTTCAAAAGGTTGAGATAAGACTCATTAGTCATCATGTCACGGTACCCTGGGAGGACACGGATTACCCTCCGTTATTATAGCACTAAGATGCAGACCAAGCAGTGCTCCGCTGGAAAAAAAATCACTTACTCACATATTACTTCGCTAACTCTGCTAAGAGGTCTGGTATTAACTCATACTTCAGCATTCTTCATCTGAGGCTGTGAAAGCCCCCAAGATTACCCCTGGCCCTTCAGTGTGGGTTTGCCTTTTTTAGCCCTCTCTGTTTGTTGCTCTAAGTGCAGACATGTTTCCGTACTGGTAAGGCTCTTGCCAATTAGACATTGTTGGATATTGAAAAAGATGCTGTGAATACCCTGCAACCAAAAACCCTTGTTTAGGTTGTGCTCAAGAGTTCCTACTCATAAGAGTGCAACACAATCTCATCACAGCTATCTCAGAGGAACTGAAGGAACGTCAACTAAGTCTTGAGAACTGCGTACCTGAAATGGTGGAAGAACGACGTGACAAACTCAGATAATTACATGCCTCAGTCCACTGATGAGGAAAACTTTCCTGTTTGTTACTTTCTCTACTATGTGATTTGTCCTTCTATTTTTAGACCTTGTATACTGAAAAGCTTGGAAATTTCTGTTCATCCTTCATGTTTCAGTAATGTTGTTTCAAAGGTTTCAGTATTTTTATATCCCTAAAAGCTGTATTCAGTTTTTAGTAGCTTACCTACAACCATCCAAATGTGTAATGTTGGTTTTCTACTTGACCAAGCCATCTCGAAGTAGAAATCCCTGGTTCAGGTCTGTTTTTTTTGTATGGAGTCATAAATAGAGAATTTAATTTTTGTACCTATGCTGTAGGATAGGTCAGTGATTATTGCTTCACCTTACCTGGCTCATCTGGATAAGAAGAGCAAGCACATAATCAGTCTGTACAAAAGGGTATGCACTACTAGTGTGGGCTGAAAGTCATTTTGCAGTTCTGGGCCTATATCACAGCCACCTTGCAGGTAAAACACGTTTTTTTGTGCAAGAAGTTATTTAAGGATTTGCAGGATTTTGTGGCTAAAAGAAAGACACTTTTTAGTCAGATCGTTGCCAAGTATTCCAAGTTGTATAGTCTTTGCATCGTCAAGATTTGAGTGCAAGGCTTTTACTTTGTGTTTGAGTTAGTGTAGATTTGCCGAAAACCTAGTTTGGAATCCTGGCTGACAAACAACTGCACATGATTAGAAACTGAGAGTGAGGCAACAGAAAATGTTGGCATGGTGTAGAGGCAGTCTCACCAGAAACTGAAACTGTGTTTTCTCACACACTCATGCACAAATTCCTAATTGTGAAGCATTCAGCAGATTTGAATGGGTACTGTAGATTATGGTGCAATCTCAGTCTGTTTGTAGACCACAGAACATTAAACCTGCAAGGCAAAAAGCTCATGCACATGCTTCTTTATACCCGAGAAAGAGGGTAGAGAACCGTTTGGAAAATGGAGAATATAACTGGTATCACAAAGAAAGTTATTTTTGGTTGCCTGACATATCTTGCCTGATCTAAAAAGTCTGACTGGTTGTATTCTTTTCACTAAAGAGGCAAGGTTTTGCCTGGGTTTGATAGCATAGGATCATAGAATATATAAATTACCAACTTGTCCAAGCGACAGGGTGCTTCAGAAATAGACTTGTCCTGTAAAACAACCCACTTGTCCATTTTGGTGCCATGCAATGAGGTGACACACTATGGCAGCATTTTCAAATCAGACCTCCGATAACGGTCTTAGCAATTAGGTTAGGGGTCCTATCATATTAGGTTTTAAATGCTAGAAAGGCGCTGATTTTGCTACCTTTTAACAAATTAGCATACAGGGGCTGGATGTAGGTAGGAAGGAGTAGTACCAGGGTTGGAATGTGTTGAGTGTATGCACGCCCGCAAACACGTTTAGGGTAGTCACCAGCTCCTCTCCAATCTCTTCCCACACTGCAAAAGGTTGGAAATATGGTCCTTACAATGCAGGAGTAAAACTTTTTTCAGGGTGGAGAAGAAAATGTGTAGGAAAAGTGAATTTGTGAGCAGCAGATTGTTTGGATGAGCAAGTATATTTACGTATATTTGCACATTTGAAAATGGGATTCACAAACGTATGCTAGTAGTACGATTTCCAGCACAATTTCTGTAAACTCTTGTCAGTAATTGAAATTTGCCGCGACCTCATGGGAGGATTATACAGCCATGCATAATTCCTTGTTTTGTTCCTTAAAGAAGCTTTTTATGGCAGAGGCTAGGACTCTCCCAAAATGGGCTCATGAGCCAAGACATGTTAACTAGTTAGGCTTGCCTTAATGGCTGCTATTAAAGCTGGGACTAGAGCTACAATTCAGGAAGCTAGAGCTTCCTATAAAGTTGCGCTGGGTATGGTGAAGTGAGATCATGAAGTGCCCAAATGGGAGGCATTATTGGTTGCAATCAAGGGGAAAGACCATCGGTCCTTTTTAGGTCTCGCCTAGCACTGCTTCGCTTGGCGAGACTCTATTGTTGTCGCTTTTATTCGCGAAGTGAGACAAACCATGTGCGCGCACGGACAGGCGATGGGCACGCGCATGGCGTCTCCTTTTTAGTGATAGGAGCTTTCACACGCTCCTACCGAGTCCTTGATTTATTAGCTCTTGCAAGCATTCACAGCCGGAGCAGGATTCAATTGGTCCTTTGATCCGTAGGGCATTTATTAGCTCTTGTTATGTTAACTTGACAGCATTCTACCACATGTAATTTATGCGGTGTGCAATTGTGCAGGTTGCAATATCTCATACGAGCGCAGCTGCACTGCAAAACCTCTTTTTCCACAAAGAGATACACATTCCCCTTGGATTTAAAAATACATTGCAAATTCAAAAATGTTATTGGTTGAATCAGGCAGCCTGAAGACCGGGTAAATATACATCATTACATACAATTTGCGGAAAGTAACTATTTTGTTTCGGTTTTACTATATAGTAAACTGGGCACTCATGTGGGTCAAGTGAATGGCTCAACGCTTACACTTGACCATTCAGTGGGAGCGCGGCCCTCTGATTTGTTGCTAAAATCGTGTGATGTAAAACTTGCCTCTAAAAACTTGAGATGCGATTAGCATGTGAGTGAGCCAGAAGAGGGTGGTACTGCTGTGAGAAGAGGGTGGTACTACTGTGCTAAGAGTTAATGGCCACCGCCCCCTATCGGCACTCCCACAGTAGTGAGAGGCGTTCTTTCAGCTCACAAGATGCCATGCTTGAACAGTAAATATTTGCAGAACAGTTCCCTTCAGAATTCTGCAGCACTCCAGAATCCGGCAGCCACGCACAAGGAATTATAGATCCTTTTCTGGAATTACCAATCGGGGTCATTTCTCGTCAGATCGGACCAGTAGTTTGCAAAACTTCCAGAGGAAAAGCAAAACAGGCAAAATCTACCTGTGGAAAAATGATGCATGTTGCGTTGAGCCTATCCGTTGATGGTTTTGAAAAACTGCCTATTTCATGAAATATCTAATTTTGCCATTTTGAGGCACATAATTTTTAGAAGTTCACAAAGTAGGAGCAATAATAAACCATTTCTAATAATTTCGAGTTTCCTGGCATTTTTGACATTGTTTTCCATATTTCATGACATTGTCCACTATATTGCTTCTGCGTTGCCGAACAAAAAATTAACCGAGGCCTAGCTGAAAAACATCAAGAAAGCACATTTTTCATATCAGCACACCAGTGACTAGGCATGTACTTTCCTGTTCGGCAGCAGCCTGATCCTTACATGTACTTTGTTTCAAGAGCCACGGTTTTGTAAAAAGTGCTGGTCTACCTAAACCACAAACTTCTGCTATATATGAAACTTTTTTCCTTTCTTCAGTGTTTTATGTCTGTTAACTATCAAAGGAAAGTGATATTTATCCTATCTAGGAACATAAGTCTGACGGTTTTCGGGAGGGGGGGGGGGGGGATTATCCTCCTGGCTAAATAGTTATAAACGTTAATTGTTAATTCGTTTGAAATCATTCATAAATCTGCCAACAGCATTTCTTACTTACTTTCATCTGCTTCTACAATCACATCCACTCTTCACTCTAATACAAGTCTCTGATTTATCAGCTGCCTAGCTGGAGTCGCTTCAGTCATCAGATGAGATTAAAGTATTCATCCTGCCCTCTTATCTTCCCTCTCTGGGGCCTTATCCTCCTACGCTCATTACTGCCCACCTACCCATTTTCTATCTGATACATTTGGAATCAATCAAACACCCCTGCCTTCCAGCACACCTCACTCATCCGGATTTCCACCACACTCATCCTGTTTTCCACCACACTCATCCTGTTTTCCACCACACTCATCCTGTTTTCCACCACACTCATCCTGTTTTCCACCACACTCATCCTGTTTTACACCACACTCATCCTGTTTTACACCACACTCATCCTGTTTTACACCACACTCATCCTGTTTTACACCACACTCATCCTGTTTTACACCACACTCATCCTGATTTCCACCTCACCCATCCTGATTTCCACCTCATCCATCCCATTTTCCACCACACTCATCCTATTTTCCACCACACTCATCCTGATTTCCACCTCATCCAACCTGTTTTCCACCACACTCATCCTGTTTTCCACCACACTCATCCTGTTTTCCACCACACTCATCCTGTTTTCTACCACATTCATTCTGATTTCCACCTCATCCATCCTGTTTTCCAAACACACAAGCAAGCACTTACAAATGAGTTCACTTTGCAGCTTCATTTTATATAACCTCCCTACCTTCTATACGCCAACCAGTGCCCGCTACGATGGGAGCAGTTCCGCACTTATACAAACTTCTGTCTCATCACACTCTTTCTACAGCACAACATTATCACTGCTTCACATGATGCACATAGTTAATGAGGAAAGGGGCAAAGGTGAATGTGGACCATCCATGGTGTAACTGTACAGCGCCACTTACGAAATTGACACAATCGCGCATATTTCCGGAATGGGATGTCACCTGTGATAACTGGGTAGCACAATGGCGCTTTCCAGCTCTAAACTGCTGCTCAGGTAGGCCAGGGGCACCCAACAGCACAATGCTGGATATTACTGGAGAGAAAGAGAGAGAGTAGTTAAGGATAATTGCCAGGTCCCAGAGTGCAGGCCAATTGTGCTAGTGGTGCAGTTCAGTTACACCACTTGTGTTGCTGAATAATGGCAATTATGTCAGCATTGCTGCTCATTATGCCAGAGGCTATGGTCATTTATAGCAGTGCCATGCGCGCTTCTCTGGGACAATGGCAGGTGCTTCTTTGAAATAAAATAGGTCTTGCATTTACACATGTTTGAGCTATTGGCATTGTAAATGACAATGCTTTTTATTTGTGTTAATTATCAAAACAGATAATTAAAAGGCATTGTCATTTACAATGCCAATTGCTTAACCTCTTGCAAATGCGAGACCTATTGCATTGCAAATGCTTGTTGCAAATAGTGGCTAACAAGGGCCCAGATTTTGCAGTCTCGCTGTGTAGTAATATAACAGTTGCTGCTCGGGTTGATAATTTTACAGAACTCTACGTGCGTGATCTGAGGTTAAATGAGCTGGCCCTATCGCTGCCCGGTGACATTATAGTGAGTCCTGTCAGCGGGGCATTTAAAGGTGTTACCTTGTCCAGTCTTGTAGATGGTTTGGCAACCCCAGTGAAATGGGTAGAGGAAGGCAAATTATCCAGTATTCCATCTGGGGTTGTTTTGACCTACCAGGCTGATTGTACTCCTTGCCTTATTACTGTGAGTGACGTTGCCATCGCTATAGATTGAATTAACTCGGGGAAAGTGCTGGGGCTTGACAAAGTACCAGAAGACCTGTTTAAAACTGAGAAAGAGATCTGGAGCCCTTTATTTTAATAATATGAATGGTCTTGCCATGCCGTGGGTTTGGGCAGGGGTTGAAATTGTCCCAATTTATAAAAGTGGCATTAGGTCCTTTCCATACAACTACCGCCCTATTAGTCTTATCGACAGCTCGCAGAAGCTCTTTAGTCTAATTCTGTTGAGCAGATTACACGTTTGGATGGAGGACATAGAAGTGTTGACCACTTTGCCAGGTGGATTCAGGGCTGGGACCAGTACCACAGACCAACTGCTTCAATTGCAACTAATCTATTGGATGCATGTTACGCTGGGAGGTGGTTGCCTCTATGTAATATTTGTCAACCTTCGGTCAGCGTTTCACTTGGTTCCAAGGTACGCCTTGTGGAAGGTTTTGACTGACATGGGTGTTCTGAAATGTTTAGTTGATGTGTTTAGGAGGCTCCACCTGGTGTATGGTGGGGAACGTTGGGGTCATGAAAATGTAAATGACATTGAACTGATGGAGAATCGTTTATACAACTCCTCACTAATCTCCCTGCCTGTGCCCTACTCAGCCCACTCCGGCTAGATCTTAGTATCCGACCCCTTGTCCTCAGAGTAGGACTCGGACTCTTGCTGTATTGGAGGAGGATCTGGTCCTCCGTGGACCTATTCCCCTTTTGGATGGGCTTAGAAGAAATATTAAATACTCCCTGGGACTGCTGGGATCCCATGGTTGGGGTATATCAAACCTTGTTTAGTAGAGTTTGGGTGTGAGAATATGTGGGCTCACCCAGAAATGTCATGTACAGTATCCAAGTCTACACTCAAGGAGATGTACTGGAAACATGCAGATGGTGGACTTCACAGAACTGGATGGGTGGGGCTCCCTGACCTTGGCTTTTATGGAATTTAAAGACACTCATCATGTCGAAGAGAATATGGATGGAATTCACTCTACATTAATTTCCGCATCAGGACTTTGCCTCTTCGAACATTTACTGTGAAGCTGCATCGGTCCCATGCTGAATCAGAGTTGAGTTATCCCTTTTGCTCTGAGGCCAAGAAAATTATATATCATGTCCGGTATTTTTGCATGCATTATTATGTACACAGGAGGAACTGGATTTTGCTGCTGTGTCGCAATCTGGGCATCAGGGACTATAAAACTGCAGCAAGGACATTAAGGTCAGACACTGCTCAATCAATTGTATTTGATGTCTCCCATTACCTTTTATACATATGGAGATCTAGATTGGCACTTCATTAGGTCCCGGGACATGTACGCTTCCTATTGTTGTATCTTACAACTGGTTGTGACTCCGTGAACTACTGCTGCCTGTAAGTTCTCTTCCAGGGGATCCTCATCAAAGTCATAAGCATTAGAATATTCCTGCCCATGCGCGGGACCCCGGAAACACTATATTATATGTGCACCACATATATATACCCATATATATATGTATATATATATATAAATATATATATATATATATATATATATATATATATATAGATATATAAAAATAAGCAGTTACAGCCTAATAAACACCAGAGCTGAATCATGCTGTAATGAATTTCCACCATACATGAAAAACATCCATTAGAAACAGGAGAAACAATAACAAAATTAGTTTAGAAACTGTTTTAATGCTCAGCAAATAGTAGAAATTCTCACATCACTGAAAGCATAGGAAGCTCCCAGGCTGCATTGCAAATACCCAGTCTAAAAAGACTGAAAAGCTAACCTGTAGCTGCATAGCAATAAACTGACACCGTGCCTTTAAGGCACTCCTGAACCCCCAGCTTCCCATCATGCCTCAGGGGTGACAGTTAGGTCAGTTCCGGCTCCTTCAGGAAGGATCCTGGCAACACAGCTCCACTCTTTTTTCTGCTTTTTGTCAGAAAATCTTTTCACTTTTTATAACTTGTATTCCTTACTTCGACGTTTTTCATCTTTTGAAGTAAGAAGCTGTCTTTTTCTGACAGGTTTGGGCATTTTTTTAACAACTTAAAATGCCATCTCTTTTTGACTCTTGCCCTTCTTGTGGTAAAAAGAAGGCCAAAACAGACTCTCATGAGGTCTGTATTCTTTGTCTACCTGAGGATCATGATCCTAAGACCTGCCCTCACTGCCAGAACCTGTCCAGAAGAACCTTAAAGGACAGGGGAAGAATTCGCCTGTATGGCCTGGCAGATAAATCATCTAGAGGAAGATCTCCGGTAAGGAAGGGCTACAAGAGGTCTAGAACGCCTTCTAGAAGCAAGTCCTCGCGTCCTTCTGCTTCAGCGTCGGTCTCGGCGCTGAGACAAGATCTTCAGGTGGGTCATTTATCGAAGAAAAGACCTTCGACAGCGGGCTCGCCGTCGAGAAAAGGTACGTCTTCGACGTCGAAGATTCGGAATCCTCCGCCGGCGTCAACCCAGCGACGATCGGCGTCGAGAGACAAGACCCCTCCGCCGTCATCAACCCGGCGACGATCGGCGTCGAGGAGCAGAGACCCTCCGCCGTCGTCAACCCGGCGACGATCGGCATCGAGGAGCAGAGACCCTCCGCCGTTGTCAACTCGGCTCACTTCTGTCATCGCAGTCCCATCAGCGATCTACGTCGAGAGCGAAGACTCCTCCGCCGTCGTCAACTCGGCGACGATCAGCGTCGAGGATGAGGTCTCCGTCGTTGTCTCAACGGCGTTCGGCGTCGAGAGCGAAAAATACCCCTCCGCCGTCGTCTCGCAGACCTTCGACGTCGAGATTGGACACAGCTCTGCCGTCATCTAGACGACGCTCGGCGTCGAGAGAGAGAATCCCTCCGTCGTCGGCTTCACATCGCCGTTCGACATCGAGACAGCATTCTTCACCTGCTTCTCATTAACACCGGTTGCCGTCGAGCAGACGGGAGGTCCAACTAGCGAGAAGTCAGGAGCCAAGATCGACGTCTGGAATGCGTGCAGGTTCAACGTCGACACAGGCCTCGGTGAGCTCTGGAGATGGATCGGCGGTCCTGGTGACTGAGTCAGCCTCGCGCCATTCGTCCTCTCACTCTTCCAGGAGGACTTCTTCAAGGTCAGCCACTCTGGAAGCTGCTAGCCATGTCCGCAAGTCTCCTTCAAGACAAAAGGAGGCCCCTTCGGCTATTCAGTTGTCCCCAAGATGGCAGCTGCCCTTACGTCACTGGCAGGACTCGGGGGCGACAAGGCGAATGCAGGAGTTTGCCGGTCTGGTTCATAGATCTCTTCAGAGATTGGTGGACGAAGTGGACAGAGTGAGTCCTCCCAGGCAAAGGCACGAGAGGTCCCCTGAGAGACGGCACTATAGATCTCGTTCCCCCTGGCGAGAAGAACGCGTAGTCAGATCACGAGAGAGGATGCACCGTGCTCATCGGCGAAGTAGAAGAACACCATCTACTTCCTCGACTTACTCTACCCGGTCCTCCAAGAGGGATTATTCCCCCACACTATCGGACAGCCCGGTTTCCAGGGTCTCTCCCGTAGATTACATTAATACATACCATGAGGTTCTGCAGAGGGGTGCTCAGAAGCTCAACATTGAGATGTCTGTCCCGCAAGTAACGACGACAGTGATTTTCGCAACTCTTAATCAGAAGACTGCATCTCAGCCATTGCTTCCATTGGTTCCTGGGATCCTTGACCCGGTCATGGACACTTTTTTAACTCCAGCAACCATCAAAGCGGTGCCGGCTCGCATCCTAAAGAAATATAAGCCGGCTACCTCGGATCCGGTCTTCGTCAAGACGGACCCTCCTGCAGACTCCGTCATCGTGGCGGCAGCAAAAAAGACGCATGCTGTAACGGCCACTTCTTCTGTTCCACTGGATAAAGAGAGCAGGTCTCAGGACTCGTGGGGTCGCAAAGCCTGCACTTCTGCAGCTACATCCCTTAAGGTCTCCAGCACGGCTGCGTTGCTAGGTCGTTATGACGGAGCTCTCTGGGACTCTTTGGAGCGGTTCAAAACCAAGCTCCCAAAAGAAGACCAAAAGGATTTTGACGAGATAGTCACTGAGGGTTCTTTGGTGGCAAATCAAATGATTAGCACAGCGGCAGACGGTGCGGTGCTATCAGCGCACTCTTACGCGCATGGAATATGCGCCAGGAGATCGCCTGGTTAAGATTGACAGGACTAAAACAAGATGCACAGTAGAGGATCTCGAACCTCCCATTCTCTGGCTCTTCTCTCTTCGGCTCACACGCAGATGAAGAGATGAATAGAATGAAGACCGAGTTGGACACCCTCAAGGCGGTTGGGTTGGAGAAAAAGAAGGAATTTAAACCCCGCTACAAATCCAACCAGCGCAAGGGGCCTCAACAGAGGGTTCAAACCCCTCAGTGGTCCCAGAACAAGAACCAGGAGAAGTCCCAGTTTCGGGGAGGAAAGTCCAACAGAGGTAGAGGGGGTCACCAGCAGCAGCCCTCTACCACGGCGAGAGCAGGAGGGAAGTCATGAGCAGTGGCTTCCTCTGCCACCGTTGCCCACTCCAGTAGGAGGAAGTGCTTCACAACATCTGGCAGAGTGGGACAGCATCACAAAAGATGGCTGGGTGCTGAATATACTGCGCAATGGATACGCGCTACGTTTCCGTGCGCTACCAAAGGACATACCACCGAAAAAGTCTCGTCCTCACCAGTTAAAGCTGCTTCGAAAGGAGGTGAGGGCTCTTCTTCAAAAGCAGGCTATAGAAGAGGTTCCGCCCTCTCAAAGAGGAAAAGGAGTGTTCGAGGCATATGAGCTGCAGATTATACACTGTGCATAGATCGCCATCTGGTGTTGGGCCCGGATGTTTGCAGTTTGTTTTTCCTCTTGGAAAGTCTTTGGGAGTCACGAGGTCGGTGACTCCTCCTCTGGTTAGTATTGCGCATGGGCTTCGGCTCCATCCTCAGATTGTTTTTTTTCCGCCATCGGGCTCGGATGTAAAACTTCGCACTCCGGTTCCGAACTTCCCAGTTCACCGATCGACGCACAAATCCTCGCTCATTGAGTTTCTTCAACGACATAAGTCATCTTATTCATCTTCTCTTCGGCACTTCTTCGATTCCGGTGGTCGACGGCGGCCTTCGGGCCTATTCCGGCTCCGGTCTCGGCTGATGGAAAGAACTCCCTTCAAGAAGTGCCCTCGATGTGGGTCCAAGCTTCCCCACACCGATCTCCATGAGGTGTGCAACCTCTGCCTCTCCCCAAAACACGAGGCCCGAGACTGTCCCGCCTGCAAGTCATTTCGCTCAAAAAAGACCATTCGAGATCGACGGGCTAGGCGCAACATGGCGCACTCCTCGACCTCCGCTCCAGTCGACATCTTCGGAGACAACGTCGAAGCTCCGGGACAGCAGGACATCGAACAGGAGGACGACGACCTCCTCAGCGCTTCCGAGGCCGACGACTCAGATGTGGAGGACATCACCCCGGCACAGAGGGTCGTGAGTACAAATCCCCCTCCCACGCCGATACCGAAAAAGGCTTCGGTCACACCTTCGCCTCCGGGCCTAGGCAAGACCAAGGACACTGCTTCTCACACCCCACCTTCGGGCCCGGTAAAGAAGCTTTCTAAGCCTTCCGGCAGCTCGGGCTTGAGCCAGCCGGCCACCGGTGCCGACAAACACCCTTCGGCACCGAAGAAAAAATCGGCCTCCACCTCCACACCGAGCCCGGCACCGAAGTCTTCGGTGCCGAAACCGGCTCCTCCGGCGCCGACCAAACATCACAAGTCCCTCGGCACCGACACTCCCGTGCCGAAACCCTCTTCGGCACCGACCAAAAAAGCGGAGGTTCCCAGGAAGCACGGCTTCGACAAACCTAAAAAGCCGTCGGCCCGAAACCTTCGGCGCCGACCGAACAACCAGTGTCACAGGAGCTCTTCACACCGGATCCTTTGCAAAAAACCCTCACCAAGGATCCAAAGACTGGACACTTGACGTTGTCTTAAAAAGTGAGACACTTGGACAAGCCGGCTCCACCTCCACCTCCAAAGAGAAAGGACATTGCTACCTCTCCTTTCATGGTGCCTTCCCCACCTCCTCTACCTCCTCCACCCTCTCCACCTCCACCCCTCCCACCTCATCGTTCCCCCACCTTGTCTCCTGTCCCAGAAGACTTGGGGGACCCTTACTATGATCCACCAGATGTGCCACAAGATCACACCCCTACTGGATCTCCAGACCCATTGGATGATTATAACAATCCGGACATCCCAGATGTCCCACAGGATGACCTTTATCCATCTAGGCCATCCCCTCCTGAAGACTCCTTGGGTTTCCACCACTTGTTACAACGGGCGGCACACTACCACGGGGTGGAGTTACATACCGACCCAGTGGAGGAGGACTTCCTCCTAGACACCTTTGACGATACACATAGGTCCACTGCCATTCTACCTATGTTAAAGGGCGTAATTAAACATGCCCCTGAGGTTTTTAAAGACCCAGTCAGGGCCAGGGTCCTAAACCCTCGGATAGAAAAGAAATACAAAGCAGCCCCTACAGACCCTTCTTACATTAAGGGCCCTGCACCATTAGATTCCCTAGTGGTATCTACAGCCAGGAAGCGCTCAAATTCTCAGGCGTCAGGCGAAGCGCCCCCACCTGACAAAGAGTCCAAGCTCCTAGATGCGTCAGGGAAGCGCACTGCGTCACAAGCGGCCAATATATGGCGTATTGCCAATACACAAGCACTGTTGGCCCGATACGACAGGGCGCACTATGATGAGCTAGAGACCATCATGCACCATCTCCCTGAAAAGTACAAAGACTAGGGCTAATGAACTTATTCAAGAGGGAAAAACAATAACCAATACCTCGATACGATGTGCCCTAGATGCCGCAGATACAGCCTCCAGGGCCATAAACACCAGTGTCCTTCTCCGTCGCCATGCCTGGCTCAGGGTTTCAGGGTTTAAACCAGAGGTTCAAGCCTCTATACTAAATCACCCATTCGACCAAGATCATCTATTTGGTCCTAAAGTAGATGAAGCCCTGGAAAACATGAAAAAAGATACAGACACGGCGAAATCTATGGGAGCCCTACAAACACAGACTCCCAGGCGCTCCTTTCGTCGTTCTTCCTTTCGGGGCACGGGCAGAGGCTACTCCTCGGACAGTGCATCCACGTCATATAAATCCCCTCCTCAGTCTACCTTCACGAAGGGTTATCAAAGAGGCGGATACAGAGGTAATAATAATAAGGGCAGAGGCAAAACAAATACCGCCCGCTCTGCCACACCTCCTGCCCAATGACTTTCCCCCGCTCCCTCCAGACCATTCCACTCCGGTCGGAGGCAGACTACAACATTTCCTTCACGTCTGGGAGACAATCACCTCAGACAGATGGGTGACACAAATTATTCAGTCAGGGTATTG
Organism: Triturus cristatus; assembly: GCF_964204655.1. Lineage (NCBI taxonomy): Eukaryota > Metazoa > Chordata > Amphibia > Caudata > Salamandridae > Triturus > Triturus cristatus. The sequence goes on along the minus strand of NC_140586.1, from coordinate 356,247,367 downwards.
CCTAGAATTAACATCTACACCCCCCAACATTCCACCCAGGCACTGCCCTATGTCACAAGAACATACTGCGCTACTAACACAAGAGGTGAGCTCTCTCCTGCAAAAAGGAGCAATAGAGCAGGTCCCCATAAATCAACAAAATTTAGGGGTCTACTCCCTGTACTTTCTAATTCCAAAGACAGACGAGACCCTACGACCTATCTTAGATCTCAGACCTCTAAACACTTGCATTCATTCGGACCATTTTCACATGGTAACCCTCCAACAGGTTCTTCCACTTCTCTACCAGAACGACTTTCTCACCACTCTGGACTTGAAAGACGCGTACTTTCACATCCCAGTACACCAATCTCACAGAAAGTACCTCAGGTTTGTGGTAAACGGACAACACTACCAGTTCAAGGTGCTCCCGTTCGGGGTAACAACAGCACCAAGGGTGTTCACCAAGTGCCTGGCAGTAGTGGCTGCACACCTCAGAAGACAGCACATTCACGTCTTCCCCTATCTGGACGATTGGCTGATAAAAGCCACGTCCTACCAACAATGTGTGCAACATACCGCCGCTACGGTCCAACTACTTCACCAGCTAGGTTTCACGGTGAACCATCAAAAATCCCACCTGGTACCCTCACACACAAAACAGTATCTCGGTGTCACCATAGACACCTCCAAAGCCATAGCCTATCCCAATCCTGCTAGGATTGCAAAAATACAGGCGCTGCGTCAAAAATTCCTATGTCAACACTCTCTCCCAGCAAGAGTGTTTATGCAGCTCATAGGGATGATCGCCTCTTGCATCTTTATAGTGCCCCATGCAAGACTCCAAATGCGTCCACTCCAAGAGTACTTGGCGCGCCAATGGAACCAGGCCCAGGGACAACTGACAGATCTGGTGTTGGTAGACGGTCGCACCCATCGCTCTCTGCAGTGGTGGAACACCACAAACCTTTCCAGAGGTCGACCGTTCCTGGACCCGGTCCCACAAATAATTCTAACAGCAGATGCATCGCTCTCCGGCTGGGGAGCTCATCTGTTACATCTCACAGCACAGGGCACATGGACGCCGCAACAGAAGTTACTCCACATCAACCATCTGGAGTTACTGGCGATCTTCCTCGCCCTAGAATCCTTCCAGGCGCAGATTTCAGGCAAGGCAGTCCTCATTCACACAGACAACATGACTGCCATGTACTACATTCAAAAACAGGGGGGCACACACTCTCCACAGCTCTCTCAGTTAGCACAGAGCATATGGAGATGGGCAATTCCACAAAAGATTTTCCTCCTAGCCCAACACGTCCCAGGAGTACAAAACACCGTGGCAGATCTGCTGAGCAGGCAGACACAGCAGATCCACAAGTGGGAACTTCACCCACAAGTTCTTCACCCGTTCTTTCAGAAGTGGGGGCATCCACACATAGACCTATTCGCCACCCACGAAAACAAAAAATGCCCAAGCTTCGCCGCCAGATATCCACACCCATTGTCCGAAGGCAATGCGATATGGATGAACTGGTCAAACAAATTTGCATACGCTTTTCCACCTCTCCCACTAATTCCATTAGTGGTGCGAAAGCTACAGCAGCATTCCCTAACTCTGATCCTGGTAGCTCCAACATGGGCCAGACAACCGTGGTACACCACACTGCTGCAACTCTCAGTAGTACCACACCAAAAGCTACGCCTCTCGCCATGCCTCCTAACCCAGAACCATGGAGAGATCAGGCACCCGGACCCAGCTCAACTCAACCTTGCGATCTGACTCCTGAGGTCTTAGAATTTGGATACCTTAATCTTCCCCCTGATTGCATGAACATTATCAGGGAAGCTAGGCGCCCTACTACTAGGGCGTGCTATGCAGCAAAGTGGAAAAGATTTGTTGTTTACTGCCACAACAACGCAATCAATCCTTTAAATGTATCCATACAGCACATTATATGTTACTTACTCCATTTACAAAGGTGTAACCTAGCATATACTTCCATTCGGTTACACCTCGCTGCAATTGCTGCCTATTTACAAAATAGGCAGCACCTCTCACTTTTCAAAGTGCCTGCCATCAAGGCCTTTATGGAAGGCCTCAAGAGAGTAATTCCACCCAGAGTGCCACCCTCACCTGTTTGTAACTTGAATGTAGTCCTCACACGGATAATGGGACCCCCTTTCGAACCATTACATAAGTGTGAGCTGCAATTTCTCACATGGAAAACAGCTTTTCTAGTGGTCATCACTTCCCTCAGAAGAGTTAGTGAAATACAGGCACTAACTATACAGGAACCTTTTCTTCAGATGCATCACAACAAGGTTGTACTCCGCACCAATCCCAAATTTCTACCCAAAGTCATTTCTCCATTCCAATTAAACCAGTGGGTAGAATTACCAGTCTTTTTCTCGCAACCCCAAACAGTTGCGGAAAGAGCCTTACACACACTGAATGTTAAAAGGGCTTTACTTTATTACATCCAGAGAACACAACCTTTCAGGAAAACCAAACAGCTATTTGTTTCCTTCTCCCCACCACATAAAGGCAACCCTATTTCCAAATCAGGGATAGCTAGGTGCATTGTAAAATGCATACAGATTTGCTACCACAAAGCAAAACGAACGCTATCAGTTCCCCCTAAAGCCCACTCTACAAGGAAGATAGGGGCTTCTATGGCTTTCCTAGGGAACATACCACTAGATGACATCTGCAAGGCAGCGACATGGTCAACACCACACACCTTCACAAAACATTACTGTGTAGATGTGCAAACCAAGCAACAAGCTTGTGTGGGCCAAGCTGTACTAAAAACACTGTTTCAGACAACTGCAACGGATGCCGGTGGTCGCCGCTAGGGTTGGGTACTGCTATATAATCTATGCACAGTGTATAATCTGCAGCTCATATGCCTGGAACGGAATATGCTACTTACCAGTATGCATCTGTTCTTGGCATATAGAGCTGCAGATCTATACACGCCCACCCGCCTCCCCGGCTACCTGTATCCGTTCCAGTCTTATCTTATTTAGATACAATACACATGGGTTTCTTTACTGTTACAACTACGCTCCATCTTTCCCTGCTGGCGAAAAACAATCTGAGGATGGAGACGAAGCCCATGCACAATACTAACCAGAGGAGGAGTCACCGACCTTGTGACTCCCAAAGACTTTCCAAGAGGAAAAACAAACTGCAAACATCCGGGCCCAACACCGATTGGCGATCTATGCACAGTGTATAGATCTGCAGCTCTACATGCCAAGAACAGATGCATACTGGTAAGTAGCATATTCCTTACTCCAGGTACTTTCTTGTCCCCAAAAAAGATCAGGAGCGCAAGTTTCGACCGATCCTGGACCTTTGACTTCTGAACAAGGTCATAGTGAAGGAGAAGTTTCGCATGTTGGCCCTTCATCAAATATGTCCACATCTGCAAGTGGGGGATTGGATGTGTTCGGTGGACCTCCAAGATGCGTGCTTCCATATTTCCATTGCAAAACGTCATCGCAAGTACCTACTGTTTGTGGTCGGCCACAAACATTATCAATACAAGGTCCTGCCCTTTGGACTCTAGTCGGCTCCGCGAGTCTTCACCAAATGCATGGCAGTGGTGGCAGCTTTTCTTCACAGAAAAGGTCTCTTCGTCTATCCATACTTAGACGACTGGCTGCTGAAAGGTCCATCCCGCTGCAGGTGAGGCACGCCTTCCAGATCTGTCTACAACAGTTGCACGATCTCGGCCTTCATGTCAACATGGAGAAGTCAGTGCAGCAGCCCACCCAGACCATCCACTACCTCGGCTCCGTTCTGGACACAAGCGTGGGAAGAGCATATCCTTCGGAGGAGAGACTGTCTTCGATGAGACAGAAGTGCAGGCTTCTGCTCCAGGTGCAGAATCCGACAGTCCGGCAGGTGACATCCCTGCTAGGATCCATGGCGTCCTGCATCTTTCTCATTCCCTTTTTTTTTTTTTTAATATATATTTATTAATTTCACCATTGCACAGTTAGCACATATCATCGCACAATCTCCAATAGTACATTTAGATTCTTATAAGATGTTAGATATCAGAGCGTTTCCAAAAAAAAAAAAAAAAAGAAAAAAAAAATCATATTCATCAAAGCATCCTACTTATTTCAATGGATTAATAACATCACAAGTTTCAACACCAGATGCCTCAAATTCATCCCAGCTCTCCTGAATTAACCTCTCAAACCCAGGCCCTCTTTCCATTTTATAATGGGGTCCCATATCCTTAACCCCAATTTTCTCCCTGTTCTGCCTTTCCGGGCATATATATTTTTTTCCAGATTATAAGTAGATAGCAGGTTAGCGAGCCAAACTTGCATTACGGGGGGGTTTTTATCCAGCCAGGCCCTGGCTATGCAGAGCCTAAAGACTGCCATTGCGACAAAAATAAACTCCCTCTGAATAATATTGGTATCTATGACTATCCCTAACAATATTTCTGGGGGATTTAAGGTAATCTGGATATCCAGGGAGGCATCAAGAAACTTCTCTATATCTTTTAACACTGTTTGTATTTGCGGGCAAACAGCAAATGTATGGATTAGGTCTGCATCAGGGGAACTACATCTTGGGCATGTGGTACCAACGGTACCCCCCCATTTTGCTATCTTTGCTGGGGTGAAATATAGCGAGTAGAGGGTTTTATACTGCTGTGATTGCAGCGGCGCTGAGCAGAGGAGAGTGCGCCCTATGTCCAGTGACTCTTTAAACCAGCTAGCCTCACCTGCCAGCTTATCTGCCCACTTTTCACTATACTTATCCATATCATCTGGTTTTCCTGCTAACAGATTCGCATAGAAACTCCTAATAGAGCAGCCCCCCCAACCTTATTTTCTCCAATATTTCTACCTTTCTCAAACCCAATCCTTCCACCCTGCTTATTCGCCAGAAAACTTCTTAACTGCAAAAATTTTAAAAAATCCCTCCTGTCTAATCCAAAACTGTTCACTAAATCCATAAATTGAAACACCTCCTCCGTATTCCTCAGATCCCCAATCTGTACTACCCCCTTCTCCATCCAGCCCGCCATTGTGGTATCCCAGAAAATCTGCTTTGGGAGGGAGACATTTTTATACAACCTGGTGTATCTGTTATATCGGCCCAGGCCAATTTTTTTCCTCACTGCATTCCAGATCTTAATTGCGGCTTGGACTGTCTTAAACCTGGTTCTTTTGTAATATGCAAAGTCAATACATTTAAGAAAAGAATTCTCCACCTCTGGTCCCAACACTATGGAGTATATCCTAGACGAATCATTTAGTGTTCTAACATCCAAACCGCCCCCGCCTATCAGCCCACGCATATATTGCAGTGCAGATGCCCAGTAATATAGTCTGAAATCAGGGGCTCCCCAGCCTCCTCTCTCTCTAGGCAGAGACATGAAACGATATGCCCTGCGGGTCTTGCCATGGGCCCAAATAAATCTATTTAACATATTGTCAAGATCTTTAAACCATCCATAGCGGTATTGTCCTATAGAAATATAAAATTTTGGGCACTATTAGCATTTTTATAACATTGGTGCAGCCCACTAGTGACAAATGCATATTATTCATTCGATCCAGATCCGTCTTAACTTTTAGCATCAGGGGCGCCAGGTTCTTCTGTATCAGTGAGTCTAAATCCGCTGTAATTGCAACCCCCAAATATACCGCTGAATCGATGACTCTTTGATCATTGAAAACAATATGATGGTTACATATTATTTGCGTTTTGGAGCTATTTAGGCTGTACCCCGATATTTGCCCAAATCTTTGTGCTTCGGACTCAATTTCTCCTATGGCCATGCTGGGGTTGGGTGTCAAAATGGCCACGTCGTCGGCATAGGCTAAGGACTTTACCTCACATCCATTCAACCTTATTGGAGTAATCCTTACATTGCCCTCTATTTTCCTTATCAATGGGTCCAGGTAAAGAGCAAATAGTAATGGGGAAGATGGGCAGCCCTGTCTAGTCCCTCTCCCAATGCTAACTGCTGCCGATTTACCCCTATTAACTCTAATCCTTCCTGACGGATTCTTATACAAAGTCTGCATTGCGGTTATAAAACTATTCCCCAATCCATTCCACTTTAGTGTTTGCCATAAGTATTCCCAGGAGACCCTATCGAAAGCCTTTTCGGCGTCTAAGAAGAGTGCCGCAATAGGGTCCCCCAGGACACCCGCCACATCAAAGGCTGTAATCACCTGTCTAATCACCTGTCTAATATGTTGTGTGGTGCCTTTGCCTGGAATAAACCCATGCTGAGTATGACTTACTAATCCCTCTATTACCTCTGCAAGTCTTATTGCTAGTATCTTGGAGTACACCTTAGTATCTGCGTTCATCAGTGTAATAGGCCTATATGACCCTGGGAGTGTCGAATTTTTTCCTTTTTTTAAGATAACAATAATATCCGCTTCCCCCCATGATTCAGGGATCTTGTCCCCCTTCTGCGCTTCCAGCATGACATAAAACATGTCCATTCCCATGGCTGGATAAAACACTTTATAAAACTCCACCGGGAGCTGGTCTGGACCGGCTGCTTTACCTGATGGTAACATACTTAATGCCGTGAGAAATTCCTCCAGACTAAAGGGGGAATCCAACCTATCCTTTTCTTCCATAGATATACCCGGAGGAATTATATCACTAAGATAGCTTTGAACCTCACTTGTAGATCCTCCCCTACCCCTGGTATATAACTTCATAAAACTGCCTGAACACTTCCCTTACTTCAGTCGTTTCAGTGACCCTGATTCCATTCCCATCCGTAATCTCCTCAATATCTGATGCTACTAGTCTCTGTCTGGTGCGTACTGCTAATAAGTGGCCTACCTTCTCGCTTAGTTCGTAAACAACTTCCCTCTTAGTTAAATAATTCTCTGCTGCTTTTTTTTTAGATGCTTTCTGCCGCCTCCGCCCTAAGAGCCACTATTTTTAATAAATGATCTTCTATTGGTGCCTTATCTCTTATATCCCGGACCAGTTCCTCCTCTATCCTTAACAGCTTTTGGTAAACCTCCTTAATTTTAAGTCTTGTCTTTTTCTGGGATGAAAACACATAGCTCATCGTCTCGCCCCTTACCCCGGTCTTAAAGGCATCCCATACTACTCCCAGGGGAGCCGTACCTTTATTAATTTCCCAATAGGCCCTGATCCAATCAGTCATGTAGACCCTGTATCCTTCATCCTTCAAAAGGGCTCTATCAAATGTCCACTGCATATCCTTTCGCCATGTCTGACCCATTCTAATAGTTAAAATCAGAGGGATATGGTCCGAAACAATTCGAGGTTGTTTTCCTATTTGTGCCTCTGACATCAGGGGAGTTGAAATCAAAAAGTAGTCCAATCTGACAAGTACCTTATGGGGGGCCGAATAGAAGGTACTACCATCGATACCTGGGTTCAACTTAATCCACGGATCCACTAAAGAATTATTTGACACCATATCTGACAATGCCTTATGGGTTCTCTTTTTTCTCCCTGCGTATATCCTCCCCGGCTGTACAAATGAACTACTGGGATCATGAATATTAAAGTCCCCACAGCATATAATTGGTTCGGGCCATAGTGCCAACTCAGTGTCTAAAAATTGGAAGAGTTCGGGGTCGTCTTCTGTCGAACCATACACAAACTATGGTACATTTTTCCCCCTTAAAATTTATTTCCACTATTACCCACCTTCCCCTTTGATCTTCCATTTTCCTTATCACCTCCACGTCAGTGGATCTCCCTAGTACAGCCACCCCCCTATGCTTCGTCCCTTGCTTAGTATTTGCTAACACGGCAAACCCTAGGTGGTCCATAAGATAGCCCTTAGAAGCTTCAACATGTGTTTCTTGGAGGCAAACCAAATCCAACTTAAGTGTCCTAAGTAATGCCGCCACCCTAAGTCTTTTACCCGGGTCGTTGAGTCCACAGATATTAATAGTAGCGATCCTGCAAGTCATTAAAATACATCATAGACTTTGTCCAACTCTGCATACCTTGCTCGATCTGTCAATTTGCTTTGAAAGTGTATCTGATAGTTATCACGTAACCTCCCCCTTGTGTCTAGTCTGTATTGTATAATGTGAACTCCCTGCGCAATAGATTGTGCTCTCCTGTGCTGCTTCTTAGACCCTACCTCACCTTTTTTTCCGTTTTTACCCCTCTTTCCCCCCCTAGCCCCCCTGCCTCCCCCCTGCCCTCCCTCTGTCCTCTGCCCCCCTCCCCCCCCTTTACTGGCAAATAGGTCCGTGAGACCTATGTGTAGCCGCAATAGCTTGCGGGAATCGCTCCTCACTCTCCCCCCTACACCTGACCCCCCATGCATCATATACCCCTCCTCTAAGTCTTTATCTTAACTATTTAACTATTTCACTTTTTGTGTGTACTATCCCCTTAATAATAATCCAATCGGCGAAATACCTATATCTGAAGTCTTCCTCTACCAGTGCATACACCCCGCTCCATCGCGTTCATGCCTTTGGCATTTAACATTTCTATATTTCTCAACCCCCTTTCTGTGATTTAATCTCTTCTAAAAACTGTTGGGCCTTGATCTCGGAAAGGAAGATACTCGTTCTACCCTTGCAAACCACCTTTAGCCTTGCGGGAAATAAGAGAAACGCCTCGGACCCTAGTGCCTGAAATGGTTTGATAAGCTGTCTGAGTCTCCATCTTCTTTCTACCGTTACGTGGCAGAAATCTGGCCTGGCGAAGAAGATGGTTCCCTCAAAGGATCTTTTCCTGTCAGGTCTAGCCTTATCTATAATTTCCTCCCTGAGCAGGTAATTCCCAACATATATCAAGATGGCTCTAGGAAATGCCAGTTGACCTGCCTGCCCCTCGCCCCCTTGGCCTTTTCTAATGGTAAAGGGGAATCTGTGGGCTCGTTGAATCTCTTTCCCATTCCCACTGTGATTCAGGGAAAGCACCTCTCAACAAGTTAACCACAAAGTGCATAATTGTCATCTCCCTCTTTTCCTTCTGCCACACCCAAAATGCGAATGTTGTTCCGCCTCTGACGGTTTTCGAACTCCTCCAACTTCCATTGCAAGTCCGCTCCTCCACCTCGGTCACCCTCTCGACGACACCTTCATAGAGTTTATTGACCTTCTTAAGGGTATTGTGGATTTTTTTTGTGGCTTGTCTAGCCCTTCGACTTTCTGACCTTGCTTCCCCTTGCATCTGCTTAAGTGTGGTACAAATCATGTCGAAGGGGGCCAGATACTGTGCAGGAATGGGGGTATTATCTAAGGGCTGTGAGTTACCCTCCTCTAAGTAAGATTGCGACGTTGCAGAATAGTCCCAATCTAGCTTCTTCCCCCCTGCTGTAGGTGATTCCGATCTTCCACCGTGCCTTCTGCCCTTTACCCTTCTCTTTTTCTGCGTGGTCTCTTTCATAGAAGAGTTTGATCCAGAGCTTGTTTCTCCATCTAACTCCCCCTCCTCTGAGGTGTCGTCGCTTGACTGGGTGATATCCGTGTCTTCATTCACTGAGAAAAAACATTCCCCGTCGGCTGAGGCTCCCTCTCTCTTCTCCGGCCCCAAAGTTTTGTTATCTGCGACCAACGCGGCACTTTTTCCTGCTGAGTGAAGGTTGGTGGCATCATTGTTTGTTTCTTTTCCCCTTTTACTGCCCATCTCAGCTTCTAGTTGTATAAGCGCCTCCAACATGTCCGCGCTTCCAGCTGCCCCGGGTGTATATGACCCCCCAATTGAGTCCGGCATTGAGTTCTTACTAGGCCCCTTTGTCACTTTCAGCCCGCTGTTGTTAAGGGATATGGGTTGCATTACCTTAATCGCTGTGGCTCCTGCGTTACCTTCTGTGCTACCTCCGCCACCGCCATAGCTACTGGCGAGTGCTGCTGCCAAGACCTCGGGGTTGCCTAGCGACAGATGCCTCCACGCCGGGAGCGTCTACCGTTGCGTCCTCGAGGACGTTCATACTCACGGATTGCTCCGTGTCCGGCTGGGGACTTTTTCTGGATGTGAACACCTCCTTCAGGGTAGGCTGCCTTAATGTCGCTTCTTTTCCTTTGGTTACACCTTGGCTTGCTCCTGTAGAAGTGTCTTTGATGAAATGATCCGGGTCTTGCCCGGAACGGGGTCGATCGGTGCTTTCTGCTAACGCCGAGTCTGGTTTTGAACGTACCTCAGCGTTCTCCGCTTTCTCCGCTGCCTCTGGTTTGGTCGTTTTCTCAAATCTCTTCGTCCTTTGAGCAGGTATTACTTTCCGTATGGCACCTAACCCCCGCTGTTGTGATCCCGGGGGTAGATCATTGCTGCTTCTTTTTGGATCTGCATTAATGCCTCTGTCACCCGTCTCTCGCTGATTTGTTGGTATATCCTGCTGCGTTTTTGTTTTATCCTTCTCCTTATCTTTGTTAGCTTTCGTTAATCGTGCCGGCATCCTCGTCAGTTGTGCCCGGACCGCAGCTTCCCACTTAATTAATCTTAGGAAAAACCGGGTGATTTGGGTTTTAGAAGTAGGGTATTTTGTACAAATCCTGGTTAGTCCTGCCTGCAGCCAGATAGTCAAATCCATAGGAGAAGTATATAGTATATAGTCTTTATACAACAGCCATCAGGGTATCTCGGGGAGAGAAATCTGGAGCGACTTCTCACCACAACCTCACGGCGGCCATCTTGCCCCCACGCATCTTTCTCATTCCCAACGCCAGGCTGAGGATGCGGCCTTAGCAGCAGACTCAGGATGACCAGTGGGATCAGTCAACGGGTCGCTGGGAAGATCAGATATGTCTCTCCCAGGCGGCGAGATCCTCCCTCACATGGTGGACTCAGCAGCGGAATCTGATGGTGGGAGTCCCTTTTCACCAGCCACTTCCAGTGCAATCGGTGGTGACAGACGCGTCTCTGCAAGGCTGGTGGGCACACATGTGGTGCCTTCAGATACAAGGACGGTGGTCGGCATCGGAACAGACCTACCATATCAATATGCTGGAGCTTCGAGCAGTCCACCTGGTTCTGAAAGCTTTCCTACCGGCAATCGAGTCTGATTCGGTCCTGTTCACAACCGACAACACGACGACCATGTTCTACTCGGTCGCGTCCTCTTTCCCTGGAGTCACAGGCGATCTGGCACTGGCTTCTGGCCCGGAACCTCGCGGTGGTGGCAGTACACCTTCCAGGAGAGCTAAATGTCAAGGCAGACACACTCAGCAGGCACTTCGAAGATCAGCCAGACTGGGTGCTACACGACGAGGTGGTGGCGGACCTTTTCCATCGTTGGGGTCGTCCGGAAATAGATCTATTCGCAGACGACGAAAACACAAAATGCCACGCCTTCGCGTCCAGATTCCACCGTCCAGGGACAAGGGGGAATGCACTTTTGATGAACTGGTCAGGGACATTTGCCTACGCCTTTCCTCCTCTGCCCCTGATCCCGAAGGTGGTGTCCAAGCTACTCAGATCCAGCATGACAATGATTCTGATAGCTCCAGACTGGCCACGACAGTGGTGGTACCCGGACCTTCTTCATCTGTCGGTACTTCCACACAGGAGACTACCTTGCAGGCCGGACCTGCTGACCAAGATGGGCAAGAGAATTCTTCATCCCAACCTTCCCTCACTGAACTTGACAGCATGGCTCCTGAGGTCCTGCAATTCGGACATTTGAAACTGCCTCCTGATTGCATGCATATTTTGAAAGAAGCGAAAAGACCCTCCACAAGAGCGTCGTATGCGTTTAAGTGGAAGAGGTCTTTTCTTTGGTGTAGAGAACATCACCTTGATCCTACGAAGGGACAGGAAGATGTCATTCTCCCTTACCTTCTGCACTTAGCAAGATCGGGTTTAAAGTATGCTTCTATCAGGGTGCATTTATCTGCCATTACGGCGTGCAGGAGATCACCTAGTCAGCCCTCCTTTTTCCAAATGCAGGTGGTCAAGGACTTCTTACAGGGGTTGAAGAAAGTGTATCCCCCTGTTCGAAACCCTTCTCCTCCGTGGGAGTTGAACCTGGTGTTATCTAAATTGATGGGCCCACCTTTTGAGCCAATCCACAGAGCTTCCTTACAGCATTTGTCTTGGAAGGCCGCTTTTCTGGTAGCCATTACATCAGCGCGCAGAGTAAGCGAGATCCAAGCGCTGTGTACCAATGAGCCTTAAACTGTTTTCCACCATAACAGAGTAGTTTTAAGGGCGCATCCATCTTTTCTCCCTAAGGTGGTGTCTGATTTTCATATCAATCAGTCCATTTTCCTTCCATCTTTTTTCCCAAATCCAGCGACCCCGGCTGAGCGGTCGCTTCATTCCTTAGACCTCAAGAGGGTGCTTAAGTTCTACTTAGAAAGTACCAAGGGCATAAGGAAGACAGATCAGTTATTTGTCAATTATGGCGCCATGAGAACAGGCTTCCCAGCCGCTAAGAGATCCATTATGAGATGGATTGTGTCCTGCATTACCTTAGCTTACCAGCTGGCGAAAAGACCCTTACCGTTGCCTCCAAAGGCGCATTCCACTAGGGGGAAAGCGGCCACAGTTGCTTTCTTACATGACGTCTCAATGTCAGAGATTTGCAAGGCTGCAACCTGGAAATTGGTTCATACCTTTACGAGGCACTACTGCCTAGAATCTGATTCCAGGACTGATTCTCAAGTAGGCCAAGCCTCCTTGAGGAATCTGTTTGGATAGTTTTTCTTTTTTTGCTCTATCCGAGAATGGTTTTCTAAGCTTACTGATCACATTTCTGTGTTCTCCTTTGCCCGCAGGGAGATGAGGTGAGGCTCGCTATTCTATTCTAATGCTTATGACTATTGATGAGCATCCCCTGGAAGAGAAGGATTAGTTACTTACCTGTAATCCTAGTTCTCTTCCAGGGGTATCCTCATCAAAGTCATAAGCAACCCTCCCGCCTCCCCGGGCAAAGGATTGTTATATTTTGAAGATATTGTTAACTCTTTGTACCATGGCTTTTTCAGTCCCCTCAAAGAACAACTGACCTAACTGTCACCCCTGAGGCATGATGGGAAGCTGGGGGTTCAGGAGTGCCTTAAAGGCACGGTGTCAGTTTATTGCTATGCAGCTACAGGTTAGCTTTTCAGTCTTTTTGGACTGGATATTTGCAATGCAACCTAGGAGCTTCCTATGCTTTCAGTGATTTATGAGAATTTCTACTGTTTGCTGAGCATTAAAACAGTTTCTAAACAAATTTTGTTGTTGTTTCTCCTGTTTCTAATGCATGTTTTTCATGTATGGTGGAAATTCCTTACAGCATGATTCAGCTCTGGTGTTTATTAGGCTGCAATTGCTTATTTTTATATATATATATATATTACCTACTGGCGGTCGCCAGTAGGTAGTTATAGTTAGGACCCCTTTTCCATAGGAAATCCGCAACATTCTATTTTGAATAACTTTGGCGCCGGTCGATGAATCCTCGCGAATTTCTCAAAATAGGTGGGGCGCTACGCTCCGCTCCTACCCTGAAAGTCTCAGGGGGATTCGTCAAGCGGGGGTTGAGATAAAAGGGGGGTCCCAAAACGCGTTTTTCCCATGCATTTTTCCATAGGACCTTTAGACAGAGCTACAGCCCGAACGGCTGAACAGAATTACTAGAAATTTGGCAGAGAGGTAGTCCCTATGTCAAGGAAGTGCCTTTTGTAGGTTTGGTGTAAATCTGTTCAGTAGATTCTGAGAAAATAGCCTTTAAATCAATATATATATCTGAGCCCGCTTACGGTACGCTTACCGTACGCTTACCGTACGCGTACGGTGGCGTGCGCGAGCGCGATTCTGATTGGCTCTTAGATCTTAGTAAACATTCGAATCGGCCGAAACCAGGAAGCGGCGTCCGCCATTTTGTCTCTCGCACTGAGTGTTATTTATCAAACATGATGCCCAAAAACATGTTACGGGGCTGTTTTGACAACTCCCTCCCACATAGTCATGTTGAGGGAGTCCCCAAACATCCCCCAAGAGCAAAAACGGTTTTATTTTTTTTTCGGCAATTTCGCCGAGTACGCTTACCGTACGCTTACCGTAAGCTTACCGTAAGCGTACGGTAAAAAATAGAAATAAAAAAAACACTATCCACACTTACCCCACCCCCTGTGCTTTTGGTGGCCGTAGGCCACCAAATGTACAGGGCTTATTACATCAGTAAAAAAACTATATTTTGGCAACATGAAATTATAAAATCGAAATAAAAAAAACACTATCCACATTGACCCCACCCCCTGTGCTTTTGGTGGCCGAAGGCCACCAAATGTACAGGGCTTATTAAAGTTGATAAAAACCGTGCACGGAACGCACTGCGTTAAGTGGGCGCGCACGCCTCGAATGGCGTAAAGTAACTTAGCATTTAAAAAACCGTACAAATTCACTGAAAAAACCATAGGTTTCACACACGTTATAGTTAGGAATTAGCATTTAAAAAACCTTGCAAATTCACTGAAAAAACCATAGGTTTCACACATGTTATAGTTAGCGGAAATTTTACTGATAAAAAACCAATGAAATTGCCCCGTTATAGTTAGTGCTGGCAACTATAACTCACGCGACCGCAATCTTCTGCTGATGACATATGTGTCTTTATAAAAAAAAATATTTGTAATATATGTATAGCTAAAAATGTATGGAAGAAGACATGGGCAAATAAGTGTCTAAATACAGTATTGGCATCAGCAGAGGATTGCGGTCGCGTGAGTTATAGTTGCCAGCACTAACTATAACGGGGCAATTTCATTGGTTTTTTATCAGTAAAATTTCCGCTAACTATAACATGTGTGAAACCTATGGTTTTTTCAGTGAATATATATATATATATATATTCACTGAAAAAACCATAGGTTTCACACACGTTATAGTTAGGAATTAGCATTTAAAAAACCTTGCAAATTCACTGAAAAAACCATAGGTTTCACACATGTTATAGTTAGCTGGACATTTTACTCATAAAAAACCAATGAAATTCCCCCGTTATAGTTAGTTCAGCTAACTATAACTCGCGCGCCCGCAATCCACTGCTGATGATGTCACATATTACATCACTCATGACATGGTCAGTGACATCACTGATGACATCACTGATGACAACTCAATGATAAATTACCACATCTCCTCACACCCTAATATAACCTTTGATACACCGACTCAAAATTTCAGAGTTCCATTCTCAAAACCATATATACTCCAATACCAATAACTACATACCCACTTATTAACTCTTAGGTCTACATACACCTCCACTCATTAACCTGTACAGTCACTCATACTTACAGTCACTCCATACAAGACTATCATATGCATTTATACACCTATATAGACACTCACACACCACCAATCATCCATAAAGGTACTCTTACACCTAGTCAGTCATGCAAATAATCCCACTATGCGGTTATACACACTCAAGTTCACTTACTCATAAAAATAGTACCACATTCTTACGCTCTTATAGAATCATTGATACAAGCACACACTCATCCATACAGTCACTCTCACAATCACACACTCTCACATCTACCCACTTATATACTCTTACATGCATATATACTGCCTTTCACATATGTAATTAGTCACAAATGTACCACTGAGATATACATTCAATCTCTAACACACCCATACATACACTCACTCAACCATACAGTCCATCAAAGATGCACTCTTAAAACCATGCACCCATAAAATCACCCACTCACACATCTATGCATAGAGTCACACACACCCTACCCACACAAACACTCAGGCACCCATACAGATACTGAGACAAGCAATCAATAACTCATATAGACACTCATATAGCTATTCACAAAACTATGCAGCCACTTATACACCAACATACAGACACATACAGACATTTACACAGTTTAGTCACTAGTCTTCAGTAAGATACATTTAATGACTCACTTATAGAATCAGTTACGCACCACAGAAAATCATCCATTTACACACTTGTACACCCACTTATTCTTCAACAAGCCTTTCCCTATATATATTAAACATATTAAAATTGTTCAGAGACACATACTCAATGGATGATGTCTATAACATAACTATAACGTGTGAAACCTATGGTTTTTTCAGTGAATATATATATAGGTATATATATAAAATATATAGGTATATATATATATATAGGTATATATATGCGGAGCACATATAATATAGTGTTTCCGGGGACCCGCGCATGGGTGGGAATATTCTAATGCTAATGACTTTGATGAGGATACCCCTGGAAGAGAACTAGGATTACATGTAAGTAACTAATCCTTATGGATGCGGGCTACTAGTTTATGTCGAACACTTAGTATTTTCAACACTATGAACGTCTCCCTACAAATGCTGCTAGTTACATATTCTCCTGTGACTTTTTTTACTATGTAATATGCCATGATTTTAACTATTTTAATGACTTAATGGTTTTATTGTCTTAATGTATTGTTTCTTGTGTGCTATTATGGCAATCGCCAAAATAAAGTAGTATAAAGTAAAATAAATTTGTAAATTTGCACCAGTTCAAGGACATGTAACTGCAGGTGCACTTTTTTGACTTTAAGTATTGGATCCCTAATTTAATTTGATGTTACCCACAATGATGTCCAAAATGCTTTAAAACTGATTCTCCATTATTAATCCTATTTCAAAATCTTGACATGCATCAAACCCGTTTTACTAAATGACGCCTGAGATAAGTGGTATTTATAGTTGCACAATAGTTTAGCAAACGTTTTTTTTCTGGTTCCAATTTTTGTGTGTTTTGTTTTGAAAACAAAGAATCAACCAATCTTGCTTTTATGCTTTTAGATGCATTTGTGCATAATCCGGAACATTCTGTGAGCATTACAAATAGCCTAAAATTGTTCAGTTTTGCAAACGTGTGCACATTTTTATAATGTCACCACATTTGCTAATGCACGCTGGTGTTGCAACTCACAGCATTTTCAGAGCTCAACTTATTAGAAAAGCCTTTGAACTCATTAATCATAAATACAAGTTTGGACACTTCTACATATGGATGCAAACCTTGTGTTAGAGGAAGGCAGTCCTCTTTCACATATCTATACTTTCAAACTGGTAGCCAAAAGGGTTGTGCTCCCAGGCTTAGGACCTACTTTCCCGTTGAAAAACATAAACATGAAAACTTGTTGTCCTTGACCCCATACGATATATCCTGGATGTCAGCTACTAGGAATTCCTCACACCTGTAGTAATATAGATGTTTTTAGTTATGCATGCTCATCCACAACTGAGAAGACAAGACACCAAGGGCCGTATTACACACAGTGCCCCGGAACAGCAACGGACATTTGTGCCCGATTTGCGCACTCCCGGGGCACTCTGGTATTACAGAAGGGGCTGCAGACACTTGTGCAGCCCCTTCTGTAATACCAATAGCGCTGGCGCACGTAAAGCACCAGCGCTGTCTCTAGGGGGCATTTCCTCATTTGCATGGGAGCATGCCCAATGAAAATGATGAAATCCCTTTGCCTCCGCGCCCTATTACAGCCCAGGAGCAGAGGTAAAGAAGCGGACAGTGCCCCACTTAAAGGGTGATATAGGAACAAGGGTCATTAAACATAAATACATTTTTTAGTAGTAAAAAATAATCATATCCATGGAAAGTTCCAATGACCAGAAATGTTTACATTTTACTTATAAAAAATTGATTTCAGAGAAAAACATAAATTTGCGATTTGCGGTTTTTTTCGACACTGAAATTCGATGCCTTATACTTTTCTCCTCTTTTACCCTTTTTTCTTTTGTTCCAGGTGGTCTACATATGTATAAAATTGCAACAGGCAGAAAATTGACAGGCCTGTTTCTGATCACATATTAATAAATTATGTTAATTTCAGGTGTTTATTGAAATATACCATTTGGTCTTATGAATGGCAGCTTATTGACAGTCCTGATGATGATCCCATATTTTAACGGGATCCAAACGCTCTGACCCGCTAGATTATTTTAAAAATTATTTTCAATTTTGGTTGCGGAAGTGACTTGTTTTGTCTAAATAAGTAACCTAAGTGTTGTATATATTTATTGGTCACTGTCTCTTGCCTGTATGTTTTGTAAATTACTTGTTTTATTAGCTTTTAACATTTGTTCTGAATTCACTCCGGCGGGGATAATTTTTTTCTTTTTCTGTTGAAATCTATCTTTTTTTAACATAAAATGTAAACATTTCTGGTCATTTTAATTTACCATGGAAATAATTGTTTTCCATGAGTACTATTTACAAATGTATTAATGTTTAGGGACCTTTGTTCCTATAATCACTTATTATCCTTGGTGCCTAATGATCCCAGGGTTCCTACTGGCAAAACGGGGTATCACAATGCACTGGTGCGCTCCCGCGGGACCCCCACTGGCAGCCTGAACAGGAGCAGTCAATTGGTGTATGGCAGAGGACGCAATAAGATATGAGGAGGTGTGGGGAGTGCGCCACCGCCGCATCGCCACAGAATGGGCTGCGCTCCTTCAGCACTTCTGACAGCAGATGACCGAAATGCAACCACCCGTGACACAGCTAACCCACTCTGAGACTCCCAACCCGACACCCACAGCAGAAGCCCCAAGTGAATCCCTACCCCGGTAGAACCCGACACACACAATACATATAGGCACACCTTTGATAGACCCTACAGGAACATATACCCCGCATCGAGACAAAGTGCACATGCCCTGTGCCATGACCACAAAGAATAGACGCATGCCCGCCCACCGCCATTCCCACCCTCAAACACCACACCCTATTTGGACCACAAGTTAGAAGACAAACAGTTTTACCCAAGATCTCACCTCTTGGTTACACTTCAAAGGGATCCACTCCCTCAAGGGGAATAGCAAACTGCATCTTTACGCGCTCAAGATCCAGCTATGTCACCAATTTGCTCCTGTTCACCTATAAACCTACTACAAAAATGTCAGGAGCGTAATTCAGAATAAAATATGTATCACCACTGTGATAAAGATGTATATTGAAAATGTAAAGTGGAAACCCCAATAAAATATTGAAAAAAAATAAAATAATATAGATCCCAGGTTTCCCTTGTTTTTGATACCACCTAAAAGGTGGCGCACTAAGAGCAGCCCTCTAGCAAGGGGAAAGGCGGTCCCATGGACTGCATCCGACTGCAAGGGGATCTCTAATCCCCTTTAAAAGTGCAGGGGGATGCCGCCTGTACTGTGAAAACACGAAGTGGATTCAAAGCAGCAGTTGGGTGAGTTCACGGCTGTTCTGAGGGCAGCGCATTCATCATAATACGGCGCAAATTCCTACATTGTGCTGGGCGCACCTTTTAAAAGGCGCACCTAGCGCAATGAAGGAAAACGCACCACATGTATAATGCGGCCCTAGGACTATTCAAATATCAGTGGCAATCTTAGTGGGAAGAACATGCTGCTTCTTTCACCTTCAAGCCGTCTACACAGAGATGTCTGAAAAGCTTTGCCTAGGAGAGCACATAAGCACTTTGTCATTGTAGGGTTTGTGATCTGAGAGCTAATTAACATCCAGAGATCCATGCCCACTGGCAAAAATATGCCTGTTTTTTATAGTGGTGCAGGAATTTTCTAAACCCATTACCAGAAGCCCTACTGATGATTGGACTTGTTTGGCAGTTCTGGACGATGGGGACTCAGTGTTCTTGATAACCCCTGACTAAGACTTTACATCTCTCCAAGTTTCAGTGCTCTTTCCACATATTCCAATATCCTGCAAATTCAACATTCTCCCTCGGAAAAAGATACTGGTCTTGCATCATAATCAAGTATCATTGAGCTTAGCTGCTTGGCAAATGGGTATAGATCATCTTCTTGAATGTATGGAATTTTTAGAAGCAGGCCCTTTAAGCAAATTATTACCCTGTAAACTGGAGATCGTTTTGTTTGGTGTTTCAAGAGCAGTTTGATTCTCATCTCCAGGTTTTGGTATTAGCCACATAATTGAATCACTTGGGCAAGTTTTGGTTGCGGTACCTTTCTGAGTGTTTATCTGTCTGCCATTATAGTCCTTGAGACGCTGGGTATTAAGATTTTATGAAGACTAAATTGAGATATGCGTTCCTAATAATTAAATTTGCTTTGATTTTAGAAGCTTTATGAACTGATATAAACTAAATATATTTGATGCACAAGGTGCTGTTTGACGTTGCCGTATGTCTTTTCCATGGTATTGAAGTTTCTTGATAATTTTTCTAATATTTGATTTTAACCAAACTTGCATAATTCTGTGTTGTTCCTGATTCCCTTCCTTTTGCTGTATTCCCAATTCCCTTCCTTTTGCGGAACATCATTTACATACCATTTGAAGTCAGTCTTTATTAAGGTAAAATAATAAAAAGCCCAGAGAATGTTTGGTCATTTCTCTGTGTGGCATGTCGAGCAGTGGTCGCCATTGAAAAGTCGCTACTTTGGTGCGTTAAAGGTTCACTGCTCGAGTCAGGAGCTGCGGGGTCTGGACAGAGGTTCAGTGACAGAATGTTTTCCATAAGTGATGTTATGAGACTTTGATAGCAGATGGTGCTTGAAAGAGATTTGACTGTGGGAGAAGTAGGAAGATGTCCGTGACTAATGGTATTTATATACAGAAAAGTTCATTGTTCGTAGGAAGCTCAGGAGAGTGAGTGACTAGATGACTATGATGATACTTAAGGTGGTAGTTGGAGAAAGGGTTCTAGCCAAGGGTCGGCACAGGAGAAATGTGCTACAGTTAGTCACATGCGAGTAGATCATTAACAGTTGCAGGTGATGGATAGCTGGATGAATGGCTGGATGGATAGATGGATGTAAGGACAGGCGGTACTGCACTCCAAGAACTGTTTTCTTGATTTTATAACAGCTGCATCATTGTAGCCGTGGTGTGCTGTAATAATATCCAGTAAACAGTTCCTGGAGTGCAGCAGATTTATTAGCCGGAATATAAATATTTGTGTAATCGAGCCTATTCACTTTCAAAGGGTCCGCACATGTATAAAGGTTCACAACCTATGCAGAAAGGGGCGCCTTTATTCACAATGTTTACAAGTTAATTGCTAAAGTAATAGTCTCATACAAGGAAAGTCCATTGTCAGTCTTTGCCTATGGACTTTCCCTGTATGAGACCATTACTTTAGCAATTAACTTGTGAACATTGTGAATAAAGGCGCTCCTTTCTGCATAGGTTGTGAATTTGGATGATCAGTGGCCCAGTGGCGGTGGGACCATTGAAAGCTGAGCTCGGATGAACTAACAAAATGATTAGCCAGTATTATACACCAGAGCGCACACTTCTAAGCCCTCACCGCCTGTCGAGTTGGATGATACATGTATATAGAAGGTTCAGTGACATAAGGTGATGTAGGACTGTGAGTTTTCAAATGGTTGTGGTAGCTGGTTTTGGAGAAGTAGGTGAGAATATTCTAGCTTGTGGATAGGACTGGAAAGATGTTCGACATTAGCTCATGTATAAAATGTTCAGTGACAGCTGATGTTCTAGTATTTCAGCCACAAGTTGCACGGTTGAGACGTTGAGGGAGGAGAGAGTTTACTAGTACGGATCCTTCCTTGAATGTACAAACCTTGAATAGACCCCCCACAGGAGGGTCCTGAACAGTTTCCTTCTTATGCAAGTCTTTTGTCTCTCTAGTTAGTGTAGGTAGCTGCTCTCTGAGGCTCCCATAATCTTTTGCTCTTTAAATATGTTTATTTCCTTGTTTTTGTCGCAAGTGAAGGACCTCTGGGCAAAAACTGTTGGACTTTTCCATTTATGTGGGTTTTCTGCTGGCATTTGTGATTCCTTGGGAAGACAGAAATGTTTGTGACCACCATGAAGCCCATTATAGGCCTGACTGCATCCTGTATAATCATGAGTCTTCAATAAATTTGTATCTATATTAGTGCCCCTTAGGAATGCCTTGATGTTTGTTTGTTTTCCCCCATAGTGACAATGCTTTTTGCAGGTGTACTTTAGGCGAATCCCTCTCGGGGATTTCTTTTAGATGTTCCTCCTGCATGAGGGAAAATTATAGTCATTGCATACATTAAGAGTCAGGATTTTTGTCCCCATTAGTTTCCAAGTTTGTGTAACTATCTAAGAATTCATTCAGACAGGCTTCTTAAGTCTTTGTGTTATCGGAATCCTGAATTTCTAGGCTATACCCTTTTGGTAATTTAGCGAAGGAAATTTCTTTAGTTCTCTTCAACCCCCATTTTGTTGGTGTATTAGCCCAACAGTAATGCTACTGAAACCTTTAATAATGTCCTAGGTTGTTGCTCGACATCTGACAGCGAGCACAATAAGCAGAGACCCAGACCCAGCAGAGGCCAATCCACACTCCGGTCACTGCCCCATTCATCACTTTCTCTTCCTTCTTTCCTTTCATCACAAAACAAGCACCCATTCAGACACCTACATCTCCCTCAAGCCCCAGCACTGCACCCGTGAGTCTTTTACCCCTACTAATTCACATTTCAGACCTACTCACTGAGCAGTCACTTTAGGATGAAATGTTGTTGCTCACAAAATTGACCTGCTCCATTTATCCTCTCCATCTTTACTACCCATCTCCCACTCCTGACACATTACTCTTTTACCACATTCCCCCCTGTATATTGCTCCCCTCACTAACCACTTTGCACTTCTTACTGTCCATAGCCATTGTGCCATGCTTTTATGAACATAACCATGCGTCTCAGACCTAAACATAAGCCACTAAGCTTCTCATCCTCTCCAGGTTTAGTGTCTTACTAACCTGTGACCTGATGCAGAAACAGCCCCACCACCAGACTGTCATAGCCTGCCTGTGGAATGCTAAATCAATAAGGAACAAAACTGCTTTCTTCCCTTAGTACTTAGATACCCAATCCCACCCCTCTGTCTTCCCCGTGACTTATCTAATGTTGACCTCGTCCTCCCAGACTCCATCACCATGGCGGAAACCTGGGTCCACCCAATGATTTTGCAACACATGTATCCCTCTATATCAATCACACCTTCACACCTACTACTTCCCATTTTTGGAAAGGCTGTTTTTTTTTATCAAGGCTTCCTTGATCTGCCCATTTGCACACGTAGCCATATGTTTCTTTTCTTGAATCGCCCTCAACCCTCTTCCCCCTCCTCCCCCAAAAAGAGGCTCAATCTTAACATTGGCCTTCTGTAAAGATCTCAAATTGGTTGTTAACACCCTCGTCCCTCTCTTCTCTTATTTCTTTACGTCTTTAACCTTGACACCAAGATCTGCATCTAGGAACTTCGGTGTCCACCATGCTCTCCAATCCCAACCCTACAATCCACCTCCCATTTGATGGATCCACCCTCAAACTTATTCTACACTACAGTGGCACGCTAAATGACGTCTTGGTCCTCTGGAATTTTATGCTTTTAGAATACATGCTTCTTGGTAATTGATGGTTTAACCTTATGGATGGTGACAAAGTCCTTTTGCATTTTTTTGGGCTGCTTGGTCCTGTTCCTCGTCTTAATGGCCCCGTTTCCTCTCTCTGCAGCTTATCCGGTGTGTCACAGCTACTCATATGGTGTACGTGCTGTGGTGCAGTGCATCCCAGCATGGCTGCGTTTCATACAGTGCCTGCGCCGGTACCGCGATAGCAAACGTGCATTTCCTCACCTACTTAATGCCGGCAAGTACTCCACTACCTTCTTCATGGTGACTTTCGCAGCACTCTACAGCACCCACAAAGGTAAGAGATGGATATTGGTGTATGTGGTAATGGAAAACACTCAATTGAACCTGCTAAAGAAACTCGGTCGGCCTCCAGGCACCCGCAAAAGTGAAGGCATACAGTTGTAGATGAGTAGTAGAACCTTAACAGCACTCACAGAAGAGAGCAGGAGGCGTAGGCTAAACATACAAAACCTCATATATGAGATACATTGGTGAATTGGAGAGGAGGGCATAATTTACCTCACGGATGAAAGCATGAGGTTGGTCTACAGTTTCTAGAGAGATTAATGTGAGATATGGTCACAGGCGGTAACGAGGTTCCACTATGTCCAGAGAGAAGGTGGCTCAAGTGTAATTTCAGAAGTAAGGGAATTCTGGACGTAGATGGGGAATGAAAACACCAAACATAAATTGAAAAAAGCATTGTATAGGTGCGTTCTAAAGTTACTTCAGAGATGGAGGTGAGAGAAGAGGACTCATATGGGAGGAGGTCTTAACCACCCCAATTGAAGGTTGAACACTATGTGAGAGGAAATGATGTGGGTGTGTGCTTGGCACATTCAAATGAAGACATACTGTACTTCCACACAGATGAATGAAGGTAGAAAAGGTCAATCCCTACCACTCTCACAGATCAAAAGTACCCCAGATAAAAGAGTGAGATCTCCTCCACAACTTTAATGTTGGAGCAGAGGAAGGATCTCTGTGGCACCACATCAAGGAGAAACCCAATCAAAAATGGTTATTTTGCAGACCACTTATTTCCAACATAACAGCCTAATACATTGTGTATTCATACCTCACTGGCTAAAGGCTACTCCAACTAGTAAGTCACTCGAGTAAGCCACTCCCATCTCAGTAGTCTTGCACAGTATGTCTGTGTGCCACAGAAACAAGTGCTTCCTTTATCGCTAACCCCCAATCCAAGCACCGAAGCTTAATGCGGTATGTCTACACACCTTAGAAGTGGAAAGCTTTTCCCACTCACAAACCATTCCCAGCACCAGAGTGTAATTCATTGTTTCTAAATTTCTCAGAGGAGGAGGGCCTCACTCAGTACCAAACCATTCCTGCCACCAGTGCCAAATGCAGATGTGTCTGCACTCCTCAAGAAAGACCCACCCCCCAGCTCCAAGGATTGTCACTCTCTGCAGACCACCCTTTGAAATCTATACTACAAAGAGTAACAGGAGAGGGGGGGGGCACACTTTCAGCTCTGCAGTCAGCTGCCTTTTCGATAATGTACGGCCTTGATTCCCTTAATGCCTGAATTCCCCTTGCACATCACAGTGTTCATGTTACTAGTGGATTCTGAACTAAAAAGGCAATGAGAGAAAGTTGGAGGCAAAGATTGATTCAGTATATTCTGTTAAATACATACCAGGTGTGTTTTCTGATGTATTCCAGTAGACCTGAGGAGATAATCTGAAGCAGCACTGTCCATACAGGACACCTTACCTGTATTTCCCCCATAAGAATCTCAGGGATATTGATGGATTACAGACTAATATTAGAATCCCATCCAGAAGTGGGTCATCAGCACACTGTTGTCTCATGTGAGAGGACCCTTTGAGAGAGTTTGTCCCGCATATTCATTGCACGACTGAGCAGCCTCGGTGAGAGGAGACATCAAGCTAAGACGCTGCTCTGGCCAAGGTAGGAGAGGGGACACTGAGTCCCAGCAGCTCCACACCACAGTTTGCGTGCCCACTACAATAAGGCAGTTGCATGCATTTATTTTGGGATGTAAAACATCTGTGCATTTTACACCAGTGTTTCACTTCGAATCAGGAAGATTTCTTGCGGATATGCATGGGGTTGGGAGTTAAAGCTCTTGTGTATACATTTTAAAGTTGACCATTTCTTCAAAAAGTTGTGTCTCTTTGCAACCACCCTTTGATTTCCTTTTCTATGTTTTTGAAAAAAAATGTGCAATTAGTTGTATTCTGCAGTGGATCTCTTGCACTCTTTTCTGTTAGTATTTTTTGCACTTACAGGGCACATTCCAAACCACATTACACTTTCCATCTCCAAAGCAGCCATTGATCAGCAGCAGAACTGTAAATTTACAATTTTACTGCTGAACTGCAACACTGTTACCATGAAAATGTTTTACATATGTATGAAAACGGTTTATATTTTTCAAGCAGATGTTATTTTCTGCAAATAAATGTGCTCATCCATTGAGGCTGCAGTGTTACAGAGATAACTTTCTCTTGCATGGGCAAAGATTGCATAAGATGCCCCAGTGACCGGACCAGCGAATGACCTTCAATGCTTCCAGCACACAATCTTCAGTCATAAAGCCAACTTAAATAAAGACCCACCGACCTGTCTTTCCAAACCATTACAGAAGATGTTTTGATCCTTTTTTTATTTTTTATTTATTGAACATTTTTGCAATGTCGACAACAAAAAAACAACCAACAGAACCTGCCAGTTTTCATTATAATGCAATCACATACAGTATGCTTCTAGGTGTCATATATAAACAGGAAAAATTGTAGTAGTCAACATGGCAATTGTACAGTAGGCAATGCTTACAATTTCGTTGGATGTGGGAGATCCGGGGGTCACCACACGAAGCACCCGCGCCTGCAAAAAGCAATTATACAGGACCGCACAGGCACTACACAGAACTATTCTAGTGGCAGAAGCGCTACACAAGTTCATGGGAGGAAATAACGGATCCACTCGCTCTATATGCCGCCCCCACAACCCAACCTCCCCCAGATAGATCAGCCAGTCAAGACACCCCCTTCTGATTCCAAGCTTTGTCGTTCCCGAGCCCAATTCTCAAATGGATCCCAGATATCGCGAGGACGCGATGCAGGAGGCATAAACTCCCAGAACGTGTTGAGCTGCGTATAACCATATGTGACATCAGCCAACCAGCCTTTCACTGTGGGCACCCTACGTCTACCCCAATGTATCGCCACTTGTCGTTTAGCAAACAATAGAAGCAACGCATGCAGCTTACGCGATTTCGGCGGGGTATCTCTGACATATCCCAGTATCCCAAGCATAGGGGACGGGACGTCCGAGCGACCCACTATCTGGTTTGTCATATTAAACACTTGAGACCAATAACTTTCCAACTCCGGGCAGGACCATGCTATGTGTAGAAAAGAAGCCGATGTATGCCCACACCTCCAACACTCATCTGTCTCACGAAGCCCCATTTTTCTCAGGCTAATGGGGGTTCTATAGAACCTATGCTGGTATTTAAAGTGGATTAGACGTAACTTATAGTTGGACGAGAGCTCAGTAAGCTGCCCACAGCAGAACTCCCACTGCTCGTCAGAGATCACGGGTTGGAGCTCTTCGTTCCAATACTGTAGGGACTTAGGCGTTACCACCGGCGCCATGTTTTGCATTTGTCGATATATACGAGTGACCAGCTTACGGGGGGACGGGGAACTCACCACCACCTCCAAAGCTGTAAAGGTCGGCGGTGCATCAGGGAAGTCCCCACTCAATGCTCGGCAGGCTGCTCTCAATTTATGATACAAAAAGAGTTTGGAGAAGGGCACCGTTTCGCCCTCCGCTGGCACCGGGGGGGACATGAACTTGCCCTTAGGGAAGAGGTCTGCAAAAGTACGAAGATGTAGCTTCTCGACAAGGCGCCCCTCCACTCCATCCGCCAAGCACGGCAGCATCAGGTTATGCGACAGTGGGATCGAGGGGGCATACATCAATGCAACCCCTGCCCTTTTACGCAGCCCCTCCCACGCCCATTGTAAGGCCCCAGCCATGTCCACATCCGCTCTAGGGCGTTTTGCCGTGTCGCATATTGCCACATTCAAGGGGAGGGGCGCCACAGCGTCCCGCTCCACCACTACATGGGGCTGAAAGGGAGTAGGATGGGTCCAAAAATGTAGGAATTGAGCCTGAGCACAAAGGGCATATAGCCTCATATCTGGGGCTCCCAAGCCGCCCTGTCTCAATGGCAGTGTCAGTACATCCCAAGCCACTCTAGCCTGTCCGCCCACCCACACCAGCGACACCAGGTTGGATCTCAGAGTTGCAAAGAAATGCGACTCAAGTGGAATGGGTATATTGACAAATGAATAGAGGAACTTGGGTAGTATAATCATCTTAGTCAGCGCAATCCTCCCCGTGAGGGACAGCGGCATGGAAGTCCAGAGCCTCACTTTCTCACCTAGCCACACCATCGCTCTGCCAAAATTAAGATTCCAGAGTGCCTGGAGGCTTCAACTAATCCAAATCCCCAAGTATTTGACCTCATCCGCCTCCCAACGTAGGGGATATTCGGAGGCCACCGCTGTGGTACCATCCGTCAGGGGGAATATCACCGACTTAGACCAATTTACGGAGATGCCCGCAACACCTTCAAAGCGGACAAACTCCCGCAATATGGGATCCAAGTTTTCTGCGGGATTGATAAGGTACAGAGTCACATCATCTGCGTACAGCAATATAAGGAGATTCCTAGAACTGAAACCTATCCCCCTCGCTGTATGATGTTGGCGGATTCTGGCCGCCAGTGGCTCCATAGCGATAGCGAACAGCAGCGGGGAGAGAGGACAACCCTGCCGCGTGCCCCGCGAGATGGAAAACGGTCCAGACACCAGGCCATTCACTCGCACCCTGGCTTTGGGTAAAGTGTAGAGCAAACGGATTTTCCTGAGGAGCAGTGCGCTGAAGCCCATCCTCTCCAATATAGTAAATAAGTAGGGCCACTCGAGAGTATCAAAGGCTTTGGTGGCATCCAAAAACACCACTGCAGCCCTGACATCGGGGTGCAGGTAGTGCAGAGCGGAGAAGATTGTTCGCAGGTTGTGTGAGGTCCATCTACCCGGTATGAATCCCGATTGATCGGGGAGAGCTATCACTGGCAGCAGAGGCTGCACCCGGTTCGCGAGCAATTTAGCCAGTATCTTTACATCAACATTAATCAGGGAGAGGGGCCGATAGGAATCCAGGTCGTCGGCCGGCTTGTCCGGCTTCAGCAGTGTGATGATTAGTGCCTCACGCATGGTCGCGGGCAATACCCCCTTCTCTAAGGCTTCCTCATATACCGCCAGTAACCGGGGCGACAGCTCATCCACGTACGCCTTATAGAATGCCGTGGTCAGACCATCAGGCCCCGGCGCCTTGTCGGGCGGCAGACTCTTAATGACCTGCGCCACGTCACTAGCATCTATCGGAAGGTCCATATACTCCCTATGGCGATTGTTAAACCACACCAGTGCAATCGAATCCAAAAAGGATTCCAGCCCCTCCGGACACTGCTCCTGGGTGCTAGTATATAAGCTGGAGTAAAACCCAGAGAATGCCTCCACAATTTCTCCTCTGTCATGAATCAGCTCGCCAGCCTTAGTGCGCAGTTCGTGAATGTAAGTCGCGGGACGCGGCGGTCTTATGCTGGCCAAGGCCTTCCCTGGTCTCCCACCCTCACCATATCGCCTAGCTTCTGCATATTTCCCTAGGAACTTCACCTCCCTCATCGCCTCCTCTTCGTATGCCAAGAGCGTAGTTTTCAACAGCCCCGCCCCCTCAGGCTCGCCAGTAGCAAAGAATGCGTGTTTGAGCTGTTTTATGTCCGTTTCCAGTGCCGCCAGGGTACCCCGTATTGCCTTCAGCACCCCTGCCTGTCTGGCTATACATTTGCCCCTAATAACGACCTTAAAAGCTTCCCACAGTGAAGCCTCAGTGGCCACTGATCCCGCATTGAGTTAGAAGTAATCAGTGATATCCGTCCTAATCTCCTCCCTAAAGGCATCATCCAGTAAGGCGTGAGGCGGGAGCCTCCACGAGTATGCCGGGCGCGAACCCCCAGGGATCAGCAATTTCAACATGCAAGGGGCGTGATCAGATAGGGAACGGGGCATATGCTCGACCTGCACAGTCCACAAGGCAACGTCCCGCGACACTAGCCAGTAGCCAGGCGCGATCAAGCGCCACAATGCGCCGATACACAGGTGCCCTCTCTTAGAGCCTCATGCCTGCTATGCCACACATCGACCAGTGCACCGTCCACGATTATCTCCCTCAATGCAGAGCTAGCCAGTGGGTTGAGTGTACGGGCCGCCCCTCTTCTATCTGCTTTGTCATCGAGTATCGCATTGAAGTCACCACCCCATACAACTGTACTGCAGCCAGTAGCCTTCACCTGCCCCCAAAGCTTATGAAAGAACAAGGGGGAGCCGACGTTGGGACCATATACCGCCACAAACACCACCGAGACGCCGCCTAGCAGGCCCTGCACTAAAACATATCTGCCTTCCGGGTCACACAGCACAGAGCCCTCCCTCCAGTCTAGCCCACGTCGGATCAGTACCGCAACCCCGCGGGCATAGTTACAATAAATAGCCGAATAGCCATTCCCCCACCTAGTGTGTCGCAATCTCTAAGCCGGAGCGGTTTTTAAGTGCGTTTCCTGCAATAGGCAGACATCCACACAGTGTCGCACCAGGTAAGCATGCACTAACCGTGCCTTACGATGATCGTTTAACCCCCGAACATTCCAGGTCAAACAGTTCAATGTGTTATCCACCCTGGGCATCACCCACTAACAGTGTAAAGGCATAGCAACACATGTCGACGATGACCACCCCGTAAGCAGAGAACACCTGACTTAGAGCATACAATGGAAATTCTGGCATTCAACAAACTTACGTCCCCAACCGTCCCGTCCCCACCCACTCCAACCCCCCAACCGGGTCGTAGAATAACCATCCCCCACATTAACCCCAAAGAGACATGAAGAAAACAAGGGAACATTCCCAAGGGGGTGCAGCTATGCCGGCTTCAGCCCTGTATATAACAGGGTGGCCAGAAGATCTGCAGGGGATACGAGCTGCCCAAACCAGGAGGAGTGGAAATAAACCGTATATCAGACAGCATTGATTGGAGCTCCAGGGTGCCCGAATCCACACCCCACCCGGCCATACAGGAGTCTACCAAGAGTCAGGAGTAGCTACCCCCATAAATGCACCGTACGAGACTTCTGGTCAATCATTGTCACTCAGCCTGCTCTTAGCCGCCTCCGCTCCACCACGGGGACGTTTTGTGGCTTTACCACCCACATGTTTGGCGAACTTCATCGCCGCTTTGGCGTCCATGAAGACGTGGGCGCTCACCTCAAAGGACACCTTTAGTTTAGCAGGATAGAGGAGTGAGTACGGAATCTGTGCCTGCAGGAGAACACGTTTCACCGGAAGAAATTCCCGTCGGGCAGCTTGCACCGCCGGGGTGAAGTCAGGGTAGAAGGAAATACTATTGCCTTTATGCGTGATGCTTCCCCGTTCCCTGGCCAGTTTGAGGATCAGATCACGATCTTGGTAGTTCAATAGTCTCGCAATAATAGGCCGGGGCAGCGCCCCCACCGGGGGTTTTTGACCCAAGGACCTGTGCGCCCTCTCCACAACAAATACCGCAGATAGGTTAGGGTCAAACAGCTCGTGCAAGAGATCAGTGATGTAAGTTTCCATTTTAGATATTGCAGTTGTCTCCGGAATACCCGTGACGCGGAGATTATTGCGCCTGGACCGCGATTCTAAATCTTCGTTCTTAGCGCGGATTATACTCAACAATTTATCCATGTGAAGTAGCTGGTCCTTAGTTTCAACCTGGAAGTCATGAAACTCCGATTTGCGAGTTTCCAATGCATCCAACCGCGTTTCATGTGTCACCACCTGTGTCTTCACAGAGTCTAACTGACTGGTGAGGTTGTCCAGTTTAGTGTCAATAGTACGCAAGCTAGAACGCATTTCGAGCATAAGTGTGCGCAAATCTTCACCATGGTCCTCCGCCACCTGGTCGCGCCGCTCCTCCGGTCGAGATTACGCCTCCGACTCCAATTGCCTCGTGGCTCGCTTCTGGTCAAAGTTTAGCTTCGGCTGCTTAGAGTCGTGCTTTCCAATTGTTAGTATAGCGCCTCCGTAACTTGCTGCAACTCTCCAGCAAGGGTCATCCACTATTTCCCCGTCAGGCGCGCTACGGAAGGTCTCCGCCACCTCGCAGGGGCCTCTCACGTTCACTGTTCCCAACTATGTGGTCGGGAGGCGTATTCTGCAGCCACCCCACAGCACTCTCGGTAGCAGGTCGTCAACAGCTGTCTCTGCAGCCAGCGCTCACTCCACCATCAGACAAGCACAGAACATCGCCATCCACCAGAGCCAGGTCGCAGTCGAGCTCCCAGTAGAGCGCCGCCTAACCACACCGCTTGCAAGGGGGGGCAATATCTCATCTCCCTCTTCCAGCCGAGAAGCACCAGGCAGTGCCTCCGCCGACCCCAGCGACGTATGTGTCACCTCTGAATATGCAGCCCACTCACCGCCACCTGATCCACGAGGCCTCCGCCCAGGCCTCCAGCCGCTTCTATTGCTTTGCCCGGGTCCCAGCCAGCACAACTCGCGGGCAGCACGGGCAGCGCTGCAGCAAAGCCGAGCCACACAGGTAATCCGCAGCGTCTCCAGATCAGCTGGTATCTCCGCCGCCTTGCACACCACGCTCCCCGCAGCCGCGAAGCGGCGCCACAGGCTCTCCTCAGGCGGCCACGCCGTTGACAAGGAGCCGCTCCGCCCCACCGTAGCAGCCCCGGCTCACCACAAGATGGCGATCACCCACTCCTCCGGTCTCCAATCTCAGGGGCACAGCAGATCCCCCGCCAGCCGCCCGTGGACATCCACTCAGCACCCACCGCGCTGTCCTCGTCTGGCAGTGGGTCACGGATCCGGGCCGCTCAGCCGAGTCACGCCGCCCGGGGCAACAGGCAGCGCCCACCGGGTCGCTCAGCCGCGGATCTTCGCCTCCACGAATAGCCCGCCAGGCTAGGGGCGGGGGGGGCAACCGGCGCTATGGGCCTCCCAGGCAGCGGCAGTTAGCTTCTCCCCTCCACACGTCCAGGGCCTCACCCCTCGATGCAGCCACGGGCTAAATTTCCTGCTCTCCGAATTCGCGCTCCTCCAGGCTCCGCCTCCAGCACCGTCCACAGGCCTCGCAGGCTTCGGCTCAGCTCCGACCGGGAGAGGGCGAAAACAGCGCACCCCCGCCGATGCCCCACCGTCTCCCCTGCGATTGCTGCCAGTCCAGGCAGCTCAGCATCGCCCCGATGTGCAGGATAATTGTAGGATCGGTCTCCGGCCAGCGGAGCTCACATCTCGCTGCTCAGCAGGCCACGCCCCCCGAGGTTTTGATCCTTAAGAGTCAGAGAAACCAATATCACACAGAGTAAACAATTCCTCCTTAGAATGAGACTTTTATTATTTAAAAATAAAAGCACATACATAAATAAACGTACAGCTTTTATGAACACTTGATTCCAAAACCAGACGCACTAACATAGCAGAAACAAATGCCCAGTTCTTTCAGTACACAATTAGTCTAGCATTAAACTTAGTATAAAATAAGCCTGCACCGTAATGGAGCGCCAAAGAGTTTAAGATTATTCCATGATCGGGTTCATTGGTGCAAGATGTGACTGCCCAAAATACTGATGCCGTGTTTTGGCCGATTTCTTGATTACTTCAACTTTCCTGGGAATTTAATTGACTTACACTCTTTCATATGTGCTGAAAAATAGTAGCGGGATATAACCTAACATGAAAATGATTTATCAAAAAATTCACATTGCTCTCTAATCTATACTTTTTGCTTAACAGTCTATTTATCATGGCAGTGTTCAAAGCCTATGTCTCATAGTTAATGTAAGGTGAGCATCTAAGTATTTGAAGTCATTATATATAGTTATTAGTGGTAATGTCCAAAATACTTCACTCATAATATTTCCTCAGCCATGCTTGGTGGCAGAAATAGATAATCTGAAGCACAAATGTTTTTGTTCACTCACCCTGCCTCTAATTTCCGCTTTTAGCTGCTAGTAGTTCTCAGTTATGGGGCGCACCCTGGTCCCACTTAGTCTCATATCTATCTAAATAGACTGGAGGTCACCTGGAGTCTCTACTTGGTTTTGGTTCTTTGGTAGGAATGCTGTGCCTTATGTTCCTCCTCATGCAGGGCAATAAGTTTTGCTTCAAGCGTGATGAACTAGAAAGCCTGAAATATAACCAGGGATTCCCAATGGCTCTCCCATTGAGGCATTGGAATATGTGAATGATGCTAAAATATGCCTGTTTGGTGCCTTAAAATTCGGATTTTCTTTTTTACTTACCTTTTGTCCAGCCTTACAAAGTGGAAGAAAAGAATATTACTCTGGCTTTTATGGTTGAGGCCTAGACTGCTTGTTTTTGTAGGTCTGAGTGTCTAGGGTCTGCACCATAATGATGTATTCAATTTTCTGCTTGAGTGAGGTTACGGTTTGCAGGTATTCAGGCACCCTTTCCAATGCTCCAGCTTTGTAGCTGCTTGGTTGAAAATTCCCCTAACCATATAGTTTGTTGGCTGGTTTCATAGCTTAAGCAAATTACACTTGTCTCCCCTCTTTACTCAAAGTGAATATGTCCCATGTAGTGCCAGAGGCAATTTGATTTGCTTGGTTGGAAGCCTTAGCTTTGCACTGGAAAAGTGGTGAATCTGGGAGTAACTGCAGACAGTAGGAACTTCCTCACTGCTTCCAGGTTATTCAGTAGTGAAGAACATGGCGGGATTGGTTGCTGGAGGCTGTTCTGCTTCCACAAGCTGTGAGACCATTTGGGGTTCTGCGTCTGAAGTAGAGTTCACTTCTTCCATGCAACCCTATATTCGCATTTCTCTGCAAAACACCACACTACTGCACTACTTTACTGCTTTCTCAATTTTGAATTCTGTGCTACTGGATCTGACCAGTGGCGGCTGGTGACATTTGAAAGTGGTGCGCCGTATAATTTGTGGTGGAGCACACCGCGGCGAGCGAGCGAGCATAGCGACCGAGCCTGTACGACCTAAGAAGGGTTAGGGGATTCACCCCCGATAAATTTATGAAAAATGAGTGGGCAAATGGTGCATTTTAAAGCAAATTTGAGAACACATGCACTTTACTCTTCACAGTCAAAAACGAGGTGAGGGTTGGACTAAACTAACTATTAATTAGTCTAGGCCAACGCTCACCTCCTTTTTGACTATGAAGAGTAAAGTGCATGTGGTTACGTAGATGGTTAAATACATACATTCCATCCTAGTCAACCTAGCCTAACTCACACAAAAATATTTATAATTGAGCCTCTACTTATCTCTCTTGCAGACAGAATATCAGTTGTGTTTCTGTTTTAGATGTTCTAATAGTTGGAGATTAAGAGATTATGCACATAGGCACAGACAAAAGCAAAAAATACACAAAACTATCCCTTTGGATGGAAGACCGAGACCAGGAGTAAAACCAGAGTCTAGCAAGCTGCTCATCGCAGACAAAGTATTTCATATTTTTATTCTCTGCTGTGAATCTCGCTTC
This sequence comes from Triturus cristatus, assembly GCF_964204655.1. Taxonomy (NCBI): domain Eukaryota; kingdom Metazoa; phylum Chordata; class Amphibia; order Caudata; family Salamandridae; genus Triturus; species Triturus cristatus. The sequence continues at coordinate 356,212,401 of NC_140586.1, read as the reverse complement.
CTTATGTGCATCTCTACTGATCTCACCACCTCTTTGTTGAGCAAATATGGTCTGGTTGAGTTTGATGGCAGTTTAGGTAACAAACAGCTTCACAAGCAGTGTTAGTGGTGCTGTGGTCTGGCATTAGGCAGGGATTATTTTGTCCAGACCGCCCTCACCTCCTGCAATTTGCTGCTGTGAACACAAAGCAGGCAAAATAAGGGGGCTGCTAAATGTTTCTGGAAAACTGCACTAGGACATGGTCAGCACAGGCTACATGGGTGAGGGTAAATGAAGGAAGGAAATCAGCAGCAATTTGTGGGGAAAACAACAATGAAGGAATCTCGGAGAGTGTTTACATAAAGTGTAGAACAAAAGAAAAATGTACAAGCGTTAATACATTTATCCCCCCTCACCCGCCCCCACCCCTCCCGTTCAGTAGCTGCTAAAAATTGGAGTTAGGGAAGTGTCTTGAAAGAGCCTCAAAAGATAAAGTAAATGCAATTTGCAAACACTGGACAATGATGTCATTGGGTATGTTTGAGATAAGGCATGATAACTCGCCAGTTACATTTTCTACTGTGCGTGTTTTCTTCTAGTTGTTCGTTTTATTTCTGAAAAAAGGCAACTGGGCCTTTCATCCTTTTAGGAAAAGAGTTCCCTGTCCGATTGGGTAATGATAACAGTATAGGGAAATGTTCAATGCACAGCGATATACCGTACTATATTTTTTTAACTGGGCAGACATAAAACAGGGAGGAAAATGAGATGAGAAATTAAACCCTGAAGATGATCTTTCAAGCAGAACGATGCTACGTGAGACAATGTACTCTCCAGTGCGGCCTGTGTAAAACAATTTAACCAGAGCTGGGGCTGAGCTCACTGACTGGAAAAAGTGCAATAACATACATTCAGAGCTGAGGGAAATAACCGGTCATCGGCCATGATACAGTAACTGCAGTGTAAAGAACATAATCTCTGGGGAGAAATACTCTAGCCACGTTATACTAACCCCAAACTTTTTGCAAAGGGTTGACGTGTTCTTAGTTGTCTTTTTGCTGAAGGTAAAACACAGAGTGCAGTTGTGTTTCTCGGTGTCTTTCTTGCCGTGTTTTATGTCCAACATGGAGAAAGTTGGCCTACTAAAGGAACTGTAAAGGAATGGAATGTTCCGATTTGGTATTTGTTTTATGTAAGTATGAAATATAACGAGCAAAGCGTCAGTGAACATCAGTGCGCCTTACAGAGAACTTTTCATCGCAGCAACAGAAGGTCTTGACAGGCGGTGACGCAGGCAGAGTATGCAGGGCAGCTGAAATCAGAGTGCAAAAGCAGGGTGTGATGGGGAAGTGAATTTATTGCAGAATACTAGACAGTTCGGAATCTGAGGAAAAGGATAAAGCGACACATTTCTGTACAAAATAACACTAACATGATTTGCCCAGAATCACACTGACTGACTGGGTGCCATATTAGAAGCCAAGCCCCGAAGCACAAGTAACTAACAAGTCACGGCCCGGCCGTCATGACGCGGGGGAGGGTGGGGGGGCGCGCATAGAGGGGAGGGTTATTTTAATTATGTTTTAACAAAATAAATAACTTACCTTAGCTGCCCGATCCTGTCCAGTGCAGTCTCTATTCCTGGGCCGGGTCCCGCGCCGCCTCTGCTGCTCCTGATCAGGAACAGGCAGGCATGCTCCCTCCCCTCCTGTAGCCAATCACAACGCTGCTATGGCAGTGTTGTGATTGGTGCAGAGTCGTGGGCAGCGCCCAGCCGGGCACCTGTAGGGTGCAGCCTACGTAGAGAAAATGTAGAGTGCGCATGACTGTTGTTACATAACTCAAGGAAAACACGCCCTTATGTAAACAGGAGAGCTGTTACATAACTCAAGGAAAACACGCCCTATAAAGGGAGGAACCGGGAGGTACAACGCTGTCGGATATTGTGTTTACACCAACGTACCTGCTTAGTGAAGAGCAGTGTTCCGGAGTGGTGCTCCAGTAAGGCAAGAACGGAGGTAGGTCGAGTCGTTACTCCCTGGGCCGTGTCTTGCCCCATCGTCACCTGTGAAGGACCCGGAAGCTCTACCGGATAACCATTGAGCTTCGCTTTTTGACTCGGCTGAGTCAAAGCGCAGTGGCGCTTTTGCTGGTTGGAGTCGTAACTCCCAGCCCGACCAGAGATACAGGGACTGCCAGCTGTAACGCACACCAGGAGGTGTTTGCCGCGTTACAGACTCGGAAGTCCACAGGATCGATCGAGCGGCTGCTCTCGGTTCAGTCTTCTTTGCTTGTGATTGGGGTATCGGTGACGCATCACCAGGAGGTGACTCCGCGTCCCGGTGCAGTCTGAGGAAGAGGTTGAGCGGCTGCTCCCTTCAGGTAGAGACCCCGGCTGGGTGTTTCCCTGACTCCTCGATTCTCCCCAACACTCTTCGTGCCCCTCACAGCCTACCGATTGGCATTGTCGGCCATTTCATGTCTGCCCTCTGTTGGCATACGCCGGGATCGGCGTATATGCAGAGGACGGTTAGGACCATCCGTGCTGTGGGCTGGTAACGTACTTAGCCTGGAGGATTCCAGTGACTATAACCTTTGTTTATTCCTTGTATTATTTTTGCCTTCATTAAAATAACTAAACCTTCACAAGTGGTTGCGTTCTCATTATCGTGTCTGTTAAACGATCCTGAGACGTTCAGGGCGTTACAAAATATCCGACCTTAATAACACTAACTGTCTCCCGGTCGATAACAGACATGGCAACACTTGATGATGTGCTGGCTGCTTTAGCGACCGTGCAAATTGAATTGGCTGCCTCCAGGCAAGAAACAGCCGATGTAAAAGCCAGACTGGATGCTATCCAATTGGACCCGCTCAAGCCCAGCACCTCCCTCACGAACCAGACCCCTGCGGTAGTAGTGGAAATGCCGGTAGCCGTCCCCTTGGCAACACCAGAGAGGTACAGTGGGGATCCTAACACAGTGCAGGTATTCCTCACACAAGTGGCGCTACATTTATCGTGCAAACCAAGGGCATTCCCCACGAGTCAGGCTCGTGTGGCTTTCCTTATATCCTATTTGGCTGGAAACGCGGCACAATGGGCCGTACCTCTGGTGAGCAGGGACGACCCCATCTTATGTGATTGGGGTGCTTTTCGCGAGGAATTCCTGAAGGTCTTCGACAGAAGGGCTGACTCGTATACGGCGGACCGTGAAATGCTTGAGTTGAGACAGGGATCCAACGACCTGGTGCAGTATCTCAACGCGTTCCGAAGGCTGGTTGCGGAAACCAAGTGGCCTGTTGCTAAACAGACGGCGCTCTTCCATCACGGGCTGTGCGATGAGCTCAAGGACGCCGTGGCTCATATTGACCCACAACCCAAGACATGTGAGGGCCTTATCAACCTGGTATTACGGCTGGAACATAGGCTAAGTGAAAGAAAGGGGGATCATGGGAGAAAAGGAAAATCCCTTCCATCCTATGTGACAGTGGGAAGTCCTGAAACTTCCACCGCATCCAAGGGAGAACCCATGGACATCGGCGCAATACGAGCGAGCCTCACAGCCACGGAGAAAGAGTCACGCCGTAAACAAGGATTGTGCCTATATTGTGGCAAAAAAGGCCACTACGTACGTGAATGCCCTGCCAAACCGAAGACGTCACGTTATCGGGCCAACCGGTCGGTAACAGCCGTGGTGGACGTACCGGCGGAAAACTAGAGGACTCCCAGACCAAAGAAGGGGCATCTCGGAGTCACTCATCCATCCCTTCACTTTCCAACTCGGTCACTAAGGGACAACGATACCTGTTTCTCACGGTGCACGTGGGAGTGCATGACCAGTGGATACCCGTTGTGGCCATGGTGGATTCAGGGGCCACTGGCATGTTTATGGACCACGAGGCATGCAGGCTAGGGCTAGTGCTTCTTCCCAAAGCTGTACCCGAAGACGTCTATGCTGTAGACGGAAGGCGATTGGTGACGGGGCCCATCGGGCAGCACACGGGGGTCCTTCCGATGAGATGTGGGAGGAACCATTTGGAACAAATCGATTTTAACATCATCCGAGCGCCCCAATATGGCGTCATATTGGGATTGCCGTGGCTACAGAAACACAACCCCTCTGTGGATTGGCCAACACATCGCATCGAACTGACGTCACCGTATTGCATCCTGCATTGTGGAATAAGAACGGAATCCCTTGACGCAGATGAGAGCGGGAGTCAGACGGTGGCTACAGCGGCAGAAAAAGATGTGGCTCTCCCCCAGGCTTATCACCGTTTTGAGGATGTATTTGATGAGGTGAAGGCGGAAGTGCTACCACCACATAGACAGTTCGACTGCCAGATCGACCTGGTGCCAGGGGCCAGCGTTCCCAGCGGCAGGCTGTATGCCCTGACGGAGCCTGAAAACGTGCATCTCCGGGGGTACCTGGATAAACTCCTCAAACTAGGATTCATCCGCCCGTCCAAGTCTCCGGCCGCCTCGCCACTCTTCTTCATCCCGAAGGCTAATGGGGAGCTGAGAGCCTGTGTGGACTTTAGGGCATTGAATGCGATAACCGTAAACAATCGGTACCCCTTGCCTCTCATCAGTGTACTTCTGGAACAGGTCAAGAAAGCTCGTATCTATACCAAGTTGGATTTGAAAGGGGCATACCATCTGGTGCGCATGAGGGACGGAGACGAGTGGAAGACCGCCTTTAAGACCAGGTTCGGCCTTTTTGAGTACCTCGTCATGCCGTTCGGTCTGCAACGCCCCGGCAGCCTTTCAGTACTTTTTGAATGAGGTATTCAGAGAGGAGTTGGATATCTACGTGGTCGTATATATCGACGACATCCTCATCTATTCGTCCAGTGTGGAGGAGCACGTACACCACGTCAAAGCTGTGCTCCAAAAGCTGAGGGAAAACATGCTGTTTTGTAAACTCAGCAAGTGTTACTTCCACGTCACATCCGTGGAATTCCTCGGAGTGATGCTGAGTCCAGAGGGACAGGAGATGGCAGAACAAAAGATCAAGGCGGTGAAAGAATGGCCGGTGCCCCAAAGCGTGAAGGACGTCCAAAGTTTCATTGGCTTCGCCAACTTTTACAGGCGGTTTATAGATGGATTTTCAGGATTGGTGGCCCCAATCACACAGCTACTGAGGAAGTCCAAGGAGTTTGTCTGGTCCCCTGAAGCGAACAAAGCCTTTGAGGCCCTGAAAAGCGCCTTTGGTAAGGCGCCGGTGTTGGCTCACCCCGATCCGGATCTCCCCTACGTGGTGGAAGCGAACGCATCGGATGTGGCGCTGGGGGCTATCTTGTCCCAACGCAACCACGACACAGGGGTGCTTCATCCCGTTGCGTACATGTCCCGCAAACTCAACGACGCCGAACGCAACTACCATATTGCGGAGAAGGAGCTTCTCGCAATCAAGGACGCCTTCACCGAATGGAGGCATTGGTTGATGGGGGCAAGACATGTGGTATCGGTGTACACGGACCATCGGAACCTACAGTTCATGACGGCCACAAGACGCCTTTCTCCCAGACAGCTGCGGTGGATGATCTTCTTTGCGGGGTTCAACTTCCGCATCACATATCGGCCGGGGACGGAAAACCGGAAGGCGGACGCCCTGTCCCGTCAATCTGCAGTTAAGGAACCATTGCCTGCGACCGAGCATTCCATCATTTCCCCGAGGATGGTATTGGGGGTTATCCAACCGGATACTTTCCTGAGGGGAATAAAGAGAGGGATCAGGTCATTATCCAGTATTAGGGGTGTCTTTCATAGATTCACATGCCTGAATCATTCCCCGTCGTCGAGACGGGAGCCTCCGGTACATAAAAAAGTAATGTCCTATAGACATACATAGAGAAAAAATAGGCCTAAGGGCCTCCCCTTAGTAGCCTATCATAGTCCTTATGTAAAAAGGACCAAACTTCTAGAGCCAGCCAATCAGCTATCACCTCCCTCTAGAACCTTCCTGGCAGGAGCCTCAGTCCCTCAGATTTTCTACCGCACGTTGTGCTAGGGAGTCTCCAACCTGAGCTCTCCTCAGGATTCATTTCAAACCAACTTATTCACAGTTTTTGGTGACTTTCTTCTTCAGGATTTCAACGCTGACTACTTCAGGCCTCTTTTTGCTTCAGTGAGTGTTTTATTTCATCTACATCTCCTGGCATGTCGGACTCCCAGAAGAAAGCCCTTTTCAGGGCTTGCTCTTCATGTGGGAAGAAGAGGCTTCATGTGGACGACAAGCATGAACTATGCTTGTACTGCCTTTACCCGGACCACGTCCCTAAGGACTGCAAAATATGTAGGTCTTTCCCACATAAGACCTTGAGAGACAGGGAAGGCCGCCTGCTTATCTGGCTGGACAGGCTCAAAGACAAGGACAGTGTGGTGTCCTCAGAGGCGAGCTTTTCTGGAGCCTCTGGAGTCTCCCTGAAGAGGCCGAGAATGGCATCTCCTGGCCCCTCAGACGCTCCTCCTACGAAGACGCACAAAAAGTCTTCAGAGGCGAGATCTTCGAAGTCTTCAGCGTCTGATAAAGTCTCTCTCACCTTCAAGAAGCCTACTCTGTCGGCCTCAAAAATGGCGACGCCATCATCTGTGCAAAAAAGGCCATCAGGACATGTCTCCACAGCTACGACGACAGTGTCCACGTCCACAGCGGCGTCGGCCCGCTCGTCGACGACGACCACTCCATCATCATCGTCTGCAGGTACCCCTATCTCATCTATTATACTATTAAAACCGTCGTCTAAATCATCGTCGACGACGAGGATAGTACCGTCGAGGGCATCGTCGACGAGGAGCCCTCCGCCGACGGAAGAGTCGACGTCAAGGATATCTATGATGAGTGCGTCGACGACGAAGGCATCGTCGACGAAGATGTCGACGAAGATGTCAACGACGAAGGCATCGTCGACGAGAGCGTCGACGACGAAGGCGACGACGAAAGCGTCGACGACGAAAGCGTCGACGACGAAAGCGTCGACGACGGAAGCGTCGACGACGGAAGCGTCGACGACGGAAGCGTCGACGACGGAAGCGTCGACGACGACTGAATCGTCTACGACTACATCGTCGACGAGAACATCGTCGACAAGGAAAATATCGTCGATGGGGACGCCGTTGGTGACAGCTGAGCCGTCGACGGGAAGGTCGTCGTCGTCGTCGTCCGTGGGACTGAAAACCAAGGAGATTTCTGTGCATGGAACTGCTCCCAGACCACAGATTACCCCGGAAACAACATCTCCAAGCAAGGTCCAAACCAATTTACCTCTGGAGATCCTGCAGAGCGAAGAGTCCGAAGAAGAGTTCTTCCAACAGGCTACTTCCCCTTCCGAGCTGTTTGTCAAATGCCAAAGCACGGACGAGGAGCAGGAAGGTTCAAGTGCGCAGGAGCGCCCCGTCCAGGAACAAGTCCGCACGGAGGTCACCCCAATGGTCTGCCTCCCTCTGGCAATTGTTAAGGACCTCAAGTTCCTTATCAGGGATTACAAACAACGTTTCCCAGAACCACCAACACAGGATACAGGGGTCCCAGTGCCAGTTACTAACCCCCCAGCGACAGCCCCAAGGCAATCACGGCAGGTAACGCAGGTCTGCCACGAGCCGCCACCTCAGGTGATAGACTCAACGGATGAGGAGGCTGAGGAGATGGAGGAAGGTGAGGTCCCGGGAGACCTGACGGACCAGGATGAGGAGGAAGAGTATGTAGCATCTTCACCACCTTCCCCACAACCGCGCCAGGCAGATTCACCACCTGTGGATATAGGTGGTTTTCACAAGCTAGTGGAACGGGCTGCGACGCGGTTCCATATGGTCATGGAGTCGACGGAAACAGAATGCTTCCTCCATGACTTTAAGGAGCAGACGAAAAAGACGTCCAAATCAATCCCTATCATTGACTTCCTCTGGGACCAGGGAAAGAAGTTGATGCTAACGCCAGCTTCAGTTCCTGCGGTCGTTCCGCGTCTGGATAAGAAGTATAGAGCACCATCCACGGCGCCAGCTTGCCTGACTGGCCACCCGAAGCCGGATTCGGTCGTGACCCAAGCGGCCCAGAAAAATTCACGCAATCCATCCTCGCCTCTTTCAGCACCACCAGACAAGGAGGGCAGAAAGTTAGACACAATAGGAAAAAGGTTTTCGACCACTTCGGCAATGACCATCAAGGTGGCCAATTCTATAGCCCTTTTAGGGCGTTATAACCGCCAACTTTGGGAGGATATTGCCCCTTACTTAGCAGAACTTCCGAGTGCCACACAGGATGAGGTGAAAGCACTCCTTTCCGAAGGCCAGTCTTCTGCGGCAGAGATCATCGATTGCGCCATTGATGTAGCCATGACAGGCTTCCGTCAACTGGCTGGGGCGGCTGTCCTGCGCCGCCAAGGATGGCTCAAAGCAACATCGTTCAGGCAGGAAGTGCAGACGAAGGTGCTAGATATGCCCTTCGACGGACAGCACCTATTTGGAGATAAGATTGATGAGGCGCTACAAGCCATTAAAAAGGACACGGACACGGCTAGAGCGCTTGGAACCTTGCAGGCACGGAACCAGTCCTTTCGGGGCAACAAATCTAGAGGCCAGTCCTCCTACAGAGGATCATTCCAGAATAAGTCCTCATATTCGTTCCAGAACAAGACCCAGTACCAGCAAAAGCAACAACAGGGTCGACAATCATCTTACGGAAGATCCAATTTCAGGGGTAAGAACCAGAAAAGGGGCACAGGCGGACGCCAGTGACCGCTTACTCCAGCCAGTCCAGCTACCATCTTGTTCTACACAAATTGGAGGAAAATTGACCCATTTCCTAAAGAATTGGCGCATCATCACCTCAGATCGTTGGGTGCTCCAACTTCTCAGATTCGGCCATTCCCTAGAATTTACCGCCATCCCGCCTCCAACCCCTCCCCGCAGGTCTCCTCACAGACATCTGCGACTGCTGCTCCGGGAAATATCGGAGATGTTAAGGAAGGGAGCTATCGAGCGAGTTCCATCAGCTCAGAGGGAGAAAGGATTCTACTCCCGTTTCTTTCTGATACGGAAGAAAGAAAAGAAGTGGAGACCCATCCTGGACCTCAGGGCACTCAACTCTTTCCTGAAGAGTCAGTCGTTCAGGATGGTGACGCTCCAAGAGATCCTTGGCATTCTGGAGGAAGGAGACTTCATGACATCCTTGGATCTTCAGGATGCTTACTATCACATCCCGATACTCAAGGGGCACAGGAAGTTTCTCCGTTTCGAAGTGGCAGGACAGCACTACCAGTTCAAGGTCCTTCCGTTTGGCCTCAAATCCGCTCCGCGGATTTTCACCAAGTGCCTTTCTCCTGTGGCAGCTTTCCTACGCCAAATGGGTCATCAAGTTTTCCCCTACCTAGACGACTGGCTGGTCAAGGCGCCTACGGCCGTAGGCGCAACCAAATCCTTCAACGCTTGTACCAATCTTTTCAATCATCTAGGATTGACGCTGAACCTTCAGAAATCACATACGTCCCCTACGAGAAGTATCACCTTCCTCGGGGCCACCTTGAATACGGAATGCGCAAGGGCATTTCCCTCAGCCGAAAGAAAACACAGGATCATATCCCTGGCCAAAACGGTGCAATCCAGGAAATCCCTGAGAGTTCGCACCTTCAAGTCACTTCTGGGAATGATGTCTTCCTGTATATTACTCATCCCTCACTGCAGGCTGCGGATGCGCCCACTGCAGGAGGCTCTCTCGAACCAGTGGATTCAGAGCGCAGGTTCGTTCGAGGACATTATAAACATAACTACACAAATATCCAGGAGTCTCGAGTGGTGGAAGGATTCCAGAAACCTCTCGAGAGGATTACCGTTCCTGCTGCCAGCAGCGCCATTGGTGATCACCACAGATGCATCTCTAGCGGGATGGGGAGCTGTCCTTCAGGACCTCAGAGTCAGCGGCAAATGGTCGGATCGGGAGCAACACCTCCATATAAATCTGCTGGAGTTGAGGGCTGTGTTTCTGGCTCTGCAGGCCTTTTTACCACGCATCCAGAACTCCCAGGTGCTCGTCAGGACGGACAACACCACGACGATGCATTACCTGAACAAACAGGGAGGAACGCGTTCGCTCACGCTATCGCGCGAATCGCAGAAAATCTGGAACTGGCTTGTTCTCCAGGGGATTACGCTCAGGGCGGACTACGTCCCGGGAAAGGACAACACCATTGCGGACGCCCTAAGCAGGCAGAAATCCCTCTCCCACGAATGGGAGCTCGACGAGAGTGCACTAACACACGTGTTCTCGGAATGGGGAGTCCCAGGAATCGACCTGTTTGCCACCAGGGAGAACGCCAAATGCCCAAGCTACGCAAGCTGGCATCCCCAACCGGAGTCGCTCGGAAATGCCTTTTCCATAGGATGGTTCAGCGTATTTGCGTACGCTTTTCCACCGTTCCCGATGATTCCCAGGGTCCTCAGGAAGATGAAGGCGGAGCCCTGTACACTAATTCTGATCGCCCCGTACTGGCCGAGGCAGCACTGGTTCTCGGACCTTCATCGCCTCTCCATCAGGACGCCGATCCGTCTAACACAGCACCCGAACCTGCTGACAATGTCCAAAGGACAAGTGCAATTCCCGAACCTACAATCGCTCAGGTTATCGGCCTGGCTCCTGAGCACAGAGAGTTTTGCCAATTGAACATCCCGCAGGACTGCAGGGATGTGCTAGCAAAGGCGAGGGCGGACAGTACCAACAAAACCTACTCCCTCAAATGGAAGCGCTTCTGCGTTTGGTGCTCAGAGAAGGGCCTGAGACCCCTTCATATCACACCCGAGCAGATATTACCATATCTCCTGCACTTGGCACAGTCCGGACTAGCGCATGCATCCATAAAGGTACATCTGGCGGCAATTTCACGTTTTACCAGGACTTTTCAAGGCCCGTCTCTCTGGTCCAGCAGACTTGTAAAACAGTTCCTTAAGGGTCTTTATAGGTCCTTTCCAAGGCCCCGACGGGTCCCACCGACTTGGCACCTCAACTTGGTCCTTAACCAACTCATGAAGCACCCCTTTGAACCCATTCACCGAGCCTCCATTAAGTACATCTCATGGAAAACGGCTCTATTACTTGCGCTCACATCTGCCAGGAGGGTCAGCGAGTTGCAGGCTCTCTCCATTCAGGAGCCCTTCATGCAGTTCAAACAGGACAGGGTGGTGCTGAGGACAAATCCCAAGTTCATACCGAAAGTGCCTTCAGACTTTCACCTCAACGAGCCGGTGGTCCTACGCTCCTTCTTTGCCAACCCTACCACGGCAGCAGAGAGGACGCTCCATTCTCTGGATCTCAAACGGTGTCTTAAGTTTTATATGGATAAGACAAAAGCATTCAGAAAATCTTCACAGTTATTTGTGGCCTACAGCAGACCAAGGCTGGGTATGCCTCTTACAAAACAGAGCATCTCAAGGTGGATTTCTTCTGCAATAGCGTTCTGCCATGAAGGGGCCGGACGGCCGTTGCGAGACAGGGTGGAAGCACACTCCACCAGAGCGATGTCCACATCAGCAGCGCTGTTTGCTGGAGTGCCGATTTTGGACATCTGTAGAGCGGCGACGTGGAAGTCACCGCATACCTTCTCCAGACACTACTGCCTGGATGCCGAACTTACGAAGGATGCGGCAGTGGGCCAGGCGGTGCTCCGCCATCTGTTCCAGTGAGGTGAGCCTTCCAACAACCCGCCTTCCTGGTATGCACATTCTTTACTGTTTACTGTTTTGATGTATGCCAATGCTTTGAACTGTTATGATAATGATTGTATTATCTCAAGTACCTTTCTGGCATGTTACATCGGAAATGTGCATAATGCATTGCTAACTACTCTGATTCAGGCATGTGAATCTATGAAAGACACCCCTAATACTGGATAAGAAATGCGTTACTTACCTGTAACAGCAGTTATCCAGTATTGGTGTCTTTCATAGATTCACATGCAACCCTCCCGCCTCCCCTGGAAGGACTCACGCCTCTCTCTAACTATATTACGCCTACCTAGCTTGGTGCGTACGAAAATCTGAGGGACTGAGGCTCCTGCCAGGAAGGTTCTAGAGGGAGGTGATAGCTGATTGGCTGGCTCTAGAAGTTTGGTCCTTTTTACATAAGGACTATGATAGGCTACTAAGGGGAGGCCCTTAGGCCTATTTTTTTCTCTATGTATGTCTATAGGACATTACTTTTTTATGTACCGGAGGCTCCCGTCTCGACGACGGGGAATGATTCAGGCATGTGAATCTATGAAAGACACCAATACTGGATAACTGCTGTTACAGGTAAGTAACGCATTTCTTCGCATGGCGGAGGTGGCTCCTCAGTCACAGAGAATGGCAGCTGAAGGACGGGATACCCCTGAAGGGCAGGTGCCTATTGATACCCACGCCTAGGCTAAGGAAACAAGCATTCATCTGGTGCCATGACTCTCCATGCGCAGGTCATTTGGGCTTTGAAAAAACGGTGGCTAGCATGGGACGGCATTTCTGGTGGCCAACCATGAGAGTGGATGTCAGGAGGTGGGGACAGGAGTGTCCTACGTGTGCTACCATGAAGGCCGACCATGGCCGAACCCAAGGGCTCTTACATCCACTTCCGACCCCGGATAGACCATGGGATAGCATATCACTGGACTTCGTGGTGGGCCTACCGGTAGACCAGGGGATGACGGCAATACTGGTGGTGGTGGATTACTTGACGAAAATGGGGCACTTCATCCCCTGCAAGAGAGTCCCTACGGCCGGGGAATTGGCGTCACTACTCCTAAAGAATGTGGTACGACTGCATGGATTACCTGGGGTGATCGTGTCGGACCGGGGGTCGCAGTTTACTGCGCAATTCTGAAAGACTTGGTGCACTGCGCTGCATGTTACGACCGCCCTGTCCACCAGCTACCACCCTCAAACGGACGGCCAAACCGAGCGCCTGAACCAAACGCTCAAACAGTATCTGCGATGTTTTGTGGACCAGGGCAAGGAAGAATGGGTCGACTTGCTATGGGTTGCAGAGATAGCCTATAACAACGCCACTCACAGCTCCACACAGTCATCTCCGTTCTATAGCAACTATGGCCAACATCCCAGGTTCTTGCCATTTCTACATCCGTTCAGAGAGGACAGGATTCCCGCCACAGCGGACAGGGTGGCACACATAAAAGACACGTTGATGCGCTCAAGGGCTGTCCTAATAGAGGCCAAGAGAAGATACAAGGCTGCGGCAGACAGGAAGAGAAGGCCCGGGCCACTGTACCGCACTGGAGACTACGTCTGGATATCCACAAGAAACATGAGGTTTCGAAAGAACAGTGTGTTCCATCCCAAGTACATGGGCCCCTATCGAATTACCAAGTGTATGGGTCCCGTGAACGTGAAGGTGTGCTTGCCCCAGTCATTGCGGATACACCCGGTCTTTCATGTATCATTGCTCAAACCAGCACCCTCCAAGCCGTCTGGGACACCTAGGCCGGTATGCGTGGAATCGGAGGTGGAGTATGAAGTGTCGGGCATACGGGCGTCCAAATGGCGCAGGGGGAAGCTGTGGTACCTGGTTGCGTGGAAAGGCTATGGCCCGGAGGAGCAGTCATGGGAACCGGCTGAAGGGGTTCATGCTCCGCGCTTGGTCTCCTTGTTCCATCGGCGTTTTCCTGCCAGCGCTGGACCCGTGGGGAGCCGCTGAGAGGGAGGATGTACTGTCAAGAATTCCTGTCATGCGAGGGGAGGAAAACGGTAACCAGCGAAAACGGACTACATCTCCCAGGATGCTTAGCGGTTGAGAGGTTATGTAAACAGGAGAGCTGTTACATAACTCAAGGAAAACACGCCCTTATGTAAACAGGAGAGCTGTTACATAACTCAAGGAAAACACGCACTTATGTAAACAGGAGAGCTGTTACATAACTCAAGGAAAACACGCCCTATAAAGGGAGGAACCGGGAGGTACAACGCTGTCGGATATTGTGTTTACACCGACGTACCTGCTTAGTGAAGAGCAGTGTTCCGGAGTGGTGCTCCAGTAAGGCAAGAACGGAGGTAGGTCGAGTCGTTACTCCCTGGGCCGTGTCTTGCCCCATCGTCACCTGTGAAGGACCCGGAAGCTCTACCGGATAACCATTGAGCTTCGCTTTTTGACTCGGCTGAGTCAAAGCGCAGTGGCGCTTTTGCTGGTTGGAGTCGTAACTCCCAGCCCGACCAGAGATACAGGGACTGCCAGCTGTAACGCACACCAGGAGGTGTTTGCCGCGTTACAGACTCGGAAGTCCACAGGATCGATCGAGCGGCTGCTCTCGGTTCAGTCTTCTTTGCTTGTGATTGGGGTATCGGTGACGCATCACCAGGAGGTGACTCCGCGTCCCGGTGCAGTCTGAGGAAGAGGTTGAGCGGCTGCTCCCTTCAGGTAGAGACCCCGGCTGGGTGTTTCCCTGACTCCTCGATTCTCCCCAACACTCTTCGTGCCCCTCACAGCCTACCGATTGGCATTGTCGGCCATTTCATGTCTGCCCTCTGTTGGCATACGCCGGGATCGGCGTATATGCAGAGGACGGTTAGGACCATCCGTGCTGTGGGCTGGTAACGTACTTAGCCTGGAGGATTCCAGTGACTATAACCTTTGTTTATTCCTTGTATTATTTTTGCCTTCATTAAAATAACTAAACCTTCACAAGTGGTTGCGTTCTCATTATCGTGTCTGTTAAACGATCCTGAGACGTTCAGGGCGTTACAACTGTTTTGGTCGGCCCCATGGCCGTCCGAGCAGTCAGGGCACTCAGAGTGGTGCAAGCCACTCCTCCCCGACCCGCCCACCTGCCCGCCCCCAACCAGACATATCCTCCCGCCCAACACCAACCAGGCATACCACTACATTCTGCTCTCTCAAACACCATTTTATTTTCTACTTCTCGCACTGTGAGAAAGTAGTGGGGCAACACTCCTGCGCCCTCATGGACCGGCCGCCGCTGGATCTGACTGCTGGTAATCTGCCTGCATATCCACCTGATGTCATTGACTAGAAGGCATTTTACTTGAAGGTGTTGCCCATCTGTTACTTCTTTGGTATGCTTTTCTGAACCTACTGATCTGTGTCGTAGGATCTTCATTGCTAGTCTCGAATGCTAGAATAATTCCCTGCTGGGTGCCTTGTTACCGGAGCACTTTTCATAGCTGTAGTGTCCATAAAAGGTGAGGAAAAGTAGCTGGTCCTGTATAGCAACCAGTGGCGGACGCTCCATGAGGGTGTAGAAGTGCCTCCCCACTGCTTTCTCGCAGTGCGAGAAGCAGAAACTAAAATGGTATTTTAAATACCATTTTATTTTCTGCTTCTCGCGCTGCGAGAGAGCAGAATGTAGTGGTATGCCTGGTTGGGGGCAGGCGGGAGGATATGCCTGGTTGTGGGCGGGCAGGTGGGCGGGTCGGGGAGTAGTGGCTTGCACCACTCTGCGTGCCCTGACTGCTCGGTCGGCCCTGGGGCCGACCACAGCAGTCATGCGCACTCTACATTTTCTCTATGTAGGCTGCGACCCCTCCCCCCCCTTCCATCCTCCCGCGCATCATGCTGGCCGGGCCGTGACTTGTTAGTTACTTGTGCTTCGGGGCTTGTCTTCTAATCTGGCACCCAGTCAGTCAGTGTGATTGTGGGCAAATCGTGCTAGTGTTATTCTGTACAGAAATGTGTCGCTTTAACCTTTTCCTCAAAATCTGAACTTTCTAGTATTCTGCCATAAATTCATTTCCCCATCACACCCTGCTTTTGCACTCTGATTTCAGCGGCCCTGCATACTCTGCCTGCGTCACTGCCTGTCGAGACCTTCTGTTGCTGCGATGAAAAGTTCTCTGTAAGGTGTACTGATGTTCACTGACGCTTTGCTTGTTATATTTCATACTTACATAAAACAAATACCAAATGAGAACATACCATTCCTTTACAGTTCCATTAGTAGGCCAACTTTTTCCATGTTGGACATAAAACACGCAGGCAAGACACAGAGAACGTGCACTTTTTACCTCAGCAAAAAGCCAACTGAGAATACGTCAACCCTTTGCAAAACGTTTGGGGTTAGTATAACGTGGCTAGAGTATTTCTCCCCAGAGATTGTTCTTTTCACTGCAGTTACTGTATCATAGCTGACGACCGGTTATTTCCCTAGGCTCTGAATGTATGTTCTCGTACTTTCTCCAGTCAGTGAGCTCAGCCCCAGCTCTGTTTAAATTGTTTTACACAGGCCGCTTCTGCTTGAAAGATCATCTTCAGGGTTTAATTTCTCGTCTCATTTTCCTCCCTGTTTTATGCCTGCCCAGTTAAAAAATATAGTATGGTATATCGCTGTGCATTGAACATTTCCCTATACTGTTATCATTACCCAATCGGACAGGGAGCTCTTTTCCTAAAAGGATGAAAGGCCCAGTTGCCTTTTTTCAGAAATAAAACGAACAACTAGAAGAAAACACGCACAGTAGAAAACGTAACTGGCTGAGTTATCACGCCGTATCTCAAACATACCCATTGACATCATTGTCCAGCGTTTGTAAATTGTGTTTACTTTATCTTTTGAGACTCAGCTACGAAACGGGGGTGGGGGGGTGCGGGTGAGGGGGGATAAATGTATTAACGCTTGTACATTTTTCTTTTGTTCTACACTTTATGTAAACACTCTCCGAGATTCCTTCATTGTTGTTTTCCCAACTAATTGCTGCTGATTTCCTTCCTTCATTTACCCTCACCCATGTAGCCTGTGCTGACCATGTCCTAGTGCAGTTTTCCAGAAACATATAGCACCCCCCTTATTTTGCCTGCTTTGTGTTCACAGCAGCAAATTGCAGGAGGTGAGGGAGGTCTAGACAAAATAATCCCTGCCTAATGCCAGAGCACAGCACCACTAACACTGCTTGTGAAGCTGTTTGTTACCTAAACTGCCATCAAACTCAACCAGGCCATATTTGTTCAACAAAGATGTGGTGAGATCAGTAGAGCTGCACATAAGGAAGCGAGATTCACAGCAGAGAATAAAAATATGAAATACTTTGTCTGCGATGAGCAGCTTGCTAGACTCTGGTTTTACTCCTGGTCTTGTTCTTCCATCCAGAGGGATGGTTTTGTATATTTTTTGGTTTTGTCTGTGTCTATGTGCATAATCTCTTATTCTCTAACTATTAGAACATCTAAAACAGAAACACAACTGATATTCTGTCTGCAAGAGAGATAAGTAGAGGCTCAATTATATATATATTTTGTGTGAGTCAGGCTAGGCTGACTAGGATGGGATGTATGTATTTAACCATCGACATAACCATATGCTCTTTACTCTTCATAGTCAAAAAGGTGTTGAGCGTTGGCCTAGACTAATTAATAGTTTGTTTAGGCCAACCCTCACCTCGTTTTTGACTGTGTAGAGTAAAGTGCATGTGTTCTCAAATTTGCTTTAAAATGCACAATTTTACCATTCATTTTTCAAAAATTTCTCAGGGGATAATCCCCCGAACCCTCCTTAGGTCGTACAGGCTCGGTCGCTACGCTCGCTCGCCGCCACATATTTTACGGCCCACCACTTTCAAATGTCACCAGCCGCCACTGATAGCAACTGGCAGTTGCTATACAGGACGAGTTCTTTTTTTCTGGCTCCTGTGAGTAGGATCACAGGGAACATGTGAGGTTTCACAGCTCTGGCTGTTTTATTGTTTTTTTAGATTTGACAGCAGAACGAACAGATTTTCACTTCAGAACACCTTTTTGAGAAGTGCCCCTCCTGTGGCAGGAAAAAGGCTGCCTCTAACCCCACAAAGTATGTGTGATGTGTCTTCCAGTCCAGTCAAGGACTGTGTCATCTCCAAACAATTTCCTAAAAGGCTTGGAAGGACTAAGAAGGCATCAGACTTAGAGGAATGATGCTGGACCTGAGAGCTGAATCAACTCCAGGTATTTCCTGGTCTTTATGTCAAATTTCTCTCTGAACATTTATGCCTAATGTTTTCCTGTTTTCTTCCTGCTGCCTTCTTCTGGTTGATAAAACAAAAATTAACTTGCTACACTATTCTAGGATTTACAACTATCAATAAAGATCCTCTGATGCAGAAGAAAAGGGTACTTGCTTGTAGTCCTAGTTCTGCATCATAGGATTCTTCATTGAAGTCATAAATGACCAGCCAACCGTATCCCAGTCAACTTCCCTGGCTGGGTGCGGCTAAGCATTGGAGAGCAAATAAGAAATAATCTCTATTACTGACGCTACCATAAAAAATAACTAGCTCTAAGAATCAACTGCCAGTAGAGTGCATCATGGGTAACAGCTGGAATTTTAGAGAAAGGATTTCTTTTCTCAAGTTTTAAATAAAACCGCCAATCAGGCTGTGTGTGGTTTTTTTCCTTCCCTTTCACATTTTCACATCTTCCTTGAACACGAGATGCTGCAAGGCAGGCTTGGAACTGCTCATTGAGGTTCATCTATGAATTTCCACGGAAAAAATCTTAGCCTTAGTAGGCTATTACAGGGTGTTGCTCATGATACTGACAGATGGACACTGGCACCTTGCGTGCAGTTTCAATGTACAGTACATCTATGAAAACTGCTCTGGGGTCCACACTACAGGGAGTTATTCTAGCATTTATGACTTAATTGACAATTCCTACGATGCAGAAGCAGGACTACAAGTAAGTAAGCTTTTCTTCCTCTCCATTTGATGTCCACCCTGGATAAAGGGAGCACATATCTATGCTCATTTGTGTACAGCACCATAATCTGTCTCATGGAATTGGCACTGGCATTGAAAGATTGCCCATGCCTAATACCATTGTAGCCCTGGAAGCCAGTGTGATCCTCCTGTTCAGCATTTCTAGGAGGGGCTTTCATAAGATCTAACCTCCCTCTGAAACTTGCAAATCGGATCACCTCATTTGAAAGCGCCATTCGAATTAGGAAATTAAATTCTGGCTACGTTCAATTATTATTATTATTTAATTTTTTGGGCATAGTTTTATATAGCGCGAACTTGACCCGAATTGGGTATCAGAGCGCTTTACATAGCACCAGTTACGTTACATGAGTACACACACTCATTTTTGGTAGGCAGTGTTGTTTTTCATGGTATTCCTCTAAGAGGCCCCCGCTTCCCCCAAGTTCTCACTTTACCACTATTCTGGTCAACCAGGCTCTGTAGTCCTGCTCCAACAATGGAATGGAATCTGTTCATCAATAGGCCATACACAAGATTGTTTAAGCCTTAGTAAAGCAGAATGTTTTCAACTCCTTGACCCTTCATCCACAACTAAAAAATGAATATTTCATACAGAAGCCTTCCTAGCCCCGCCCCCCCCCCCCATCTACCCATCATCACCATATACTTTTTGCCACTTCTGTACCTAATTCAGTAGGCTTGCATCAGAATTGGAAACTTCAACAGTTTATATACTTGTTCTGGAGAGCTAAAAAGCAGTATGGCTCATAACCCCTGTGATTGAACATTTAGGCCCAGATTTATCATAAAGTCACGCAATTCAACACAGCAAGATATCTTGCTGTGCTACACGACAGGGAGAGGGCATTAATGCACCATATCTGCTAAGATATGAAGCATTCCTTCTCTCTTCCTGAGCTGGAGCAGTGTGCTGCCTAGCTCCAGTGCAGGCACCCTTGCACCATAGTGCAATGATGTCTACCTTACTGGCAGGATTATTTTTGTGAAGGAAGAGAAACCTTCCTTCACAAAAAAAATCTGTAGAGGCATATTCCTCTTTGTATGTGTACTGTAGAATGCAGCATGCATACAAAGTGGAAGTAACAAGGAGAAATAAAGATGTGTTCGAGGTAAGTGTGGCTGCAGATACACATGCTGTGCATATTTCTGCCATCTAGTGTTGCGCCCAGATGTATGCAAGTTGTTTTTCTTCTATGGCTTTAACCCCTCCCCATGTCTAACCCCGGTCTTCCGAACTCACCCTCACTGGTCCCGCTTGCACTTCCACATGTCCCCCGGCTCATTCTTCGACTATATCGGAGTCCGAATCCCCTAACAGGACTAAAAACTTGTCTCATGCGACTTTCATTCAGCACTCAAACCCATCCCTTGCTGATCTCCCTCCTAATTCCATCCCCACCCAGGCTTACCCTCCCTGACCAGCAAAATGCCTACAACACTACCCGAGGCTTCCCCTCCCCACCTGGCTTCTCCCCCTCCCCCCACCATGATCACCTGTTTCCATGGTTCTCTGGAATCTACACTAGACGAGATTCCACTCAACCTTCGTCACCTCAAGGTAGATCTACAGAGCCTCACAACCATTACCTCTGAGATGGTGGTCAGTCAAAGGCCAACAGGTCACCGATGATTTACTGGTACCCATGCCGCTAAGTTCTGCGTGAGGCCACCTTCCCACCTTCCTTATTCACCTCATCTTAGTTGGAAAACCATACCCTCCCCTAGCACCCCTTCTCGATCTTTGAGACTGAACAGGCAACTTACTGACAGTAATGTTTCCACCCTCTTCCTCACTTATAACCCTACTAAAGATACCGACATAGACATTCTGGACCAAATCCAAACTATTCCTGCTAATCCACACACAAGAACCTAGACACAATTCCAGAACCATAAACAAAGTCAATCTTAAGCGTATTAACATCACACAGTCTCCCTCAGTTAACACCAATACTCCAATACTGCAGATTAGCTGTTCGATACGCACCATATATCTCTGACCTCATGCTCACACGAGTTCGACCTTTTTATCCTTACAGAAACATGGCTAAACAATGCTTCTGCTCCTATACTAGACTTACTAGTTCCCCCTAGCCACAACATCTTTAGATTAGATTGAGCTAGTAGATCAGGTGGTGGGATAGTCTGCTTCTACCATAACACCCTGTCTGTGAAACTGTCAGACACCGCTGCTCTTCCCACTTGCGAATACCTATGCATTGATATTGCTAGCAACAACAGATATATTTTAAAACTTCATGTGATCTACCATCCACCAGGAGACAACCAACCTTTCTTTGAACAAACTATTGAAATCATCTCAACCTACTCTGATCATCAAGTTACCCAGATCTTCCTTGAGGACTTCAACCTACACTGGAAAGACCTGAATGACCATGCAGTCAACTACTTTAAAACCTTTCTGTCAATCCTCGAGCTGACCCAAATTTATGACAGTCCTACACACAATAAGGGCGAGACCTTGACCTTAATCGTTGAAAAATGGGTAACATCCGACTTGAATCAATTGACCCTTGTGACTGGACAGATCACCATCATGTCACCTTCCTTATCTCAGAAGCAGTGAGTTATAAAAAGGCTCAGCTAAAGATACCTAAACAGTGGAAAATAATTCTGTGGAATATAAACCTTAATGATCTGACCGCCCTCAGTAACAACTTCCTGACTCCCCAGAGGGACATGGTAGATGTCCACGTTCCTCACAGACCACTACAATAGCTTCATTTTAAACATGCTATACCTTTCCTACAACTAAAAGAATATCTTCCAAAGACTTTAAACCTTGGTTCAGCGGCAGCCTTAACGCAGAAAGACACAATCTGAAGTAGCCGAAAGAGCTTGGAGATTCTCGCCGTCCACTGATTACCTTAAACACTTAAGATCGGTGAGTAACACCTATAACAAAAGAATCAGAAGTTTGAAAGCTAATTTCTTTAGAACTAAAACAGATCTAGCTAAAAAATTCTACAAATGTTTTTGATCTTGTCAAACAACAATCGAATAATCAACCTAATCATCCTTACAAATGGTCCAACATGCTTCCAAGCTGCGAGGATTTTGCTTCCTTCTTCTTGGGCAGAACAGGAAAAAATCAAAAATGATCTGCGGTCGACGATAGAGCACCTTCCGGTTATTTGTCATATCAACCTGCCTCCTTCACCAATAGCTGAGCCAAATGGTCTCGCAGGGCACACCCCAAACAACAATGCTTCTTGGCATACATTTACATACCTCAGTGAAAGCGACATCCACAACTTTCTTACAGCGTTGAAACCTTCAGATCACTTTATAGACCTGTTACCTCCGTTTATCTTCAGGGAGATCAAATCCTCTATACCTCTTTGGACCAAGATAGGAAATGCCTAGCTTCACCAGGGCACTATCCCTGACTGCCTAAAAGTAGGGCAGGTAACCCCCATCCTGAAAACAACTGCAGATGGCTTGGACCTTAGCCATTTCCGCCCTATCTCCAACATTCCCACTTTGGCGAAGCCCCTTAAAGTGTGTCCGGGTCCAACTTTGCAACCACATAGAACAATCCCAACTTCTTGACCAGTCCGGCTTCTGTCAAGGCCACAGCACTTTATAAGCATTCACGCACATAGTTGATGACATGCTAAAAATGCTGGATCAGAATGAATCATGCCTTCCAATCCCCGTTTACTTATCTGCGTTCAATACTATTAAACATGACAGTCTACTAGATTTACTAAAACAGAGGATGAGGTTTTCAGAGACCATCTTCAGAGTCTAGGTCAGTGGGATAACACACAAAGAAAACCCCAACGTACATAACTCCCACCCCTAGGCATGGGGTAAAGACCCACTCTCAAAACGTTCCCTACACGGGCATCAAGCCCCGACCCGGCTAAGGAGGTGGTCTCCGGTCCAACCTCAGGCTCCGGTTGGAGGCAAAGTAAAGTTTCGGAGACAATCCACCATCCACACCCTACCTCAACGCCTTGTCAGCGAAAGGCAGCCTCCGGAGCTGAATATAGTGCATCAAAGGTCCGAGCCTAAGTCAAGGCAAAATCCCCCTTGCTGCCAAACTACGAAACTTCAGAGGCTCCCACCCTTGAGAGACTGGCATAAGAGCTTGACATCAGACAAAAGCATCTGTTTATTCATCCTGAAACAGGCAAGATTTTAGCGAAGGCTCCTCAGCCAAGAAGAGGAGGCTGACTTACGATGAAGAAATTAATTATAAAACACCTTGACACCCAGTGCTCAAGAAGCACAGAGATCACATAACCAGTCCTCCACCACCACTTCCTTCACCTAAACAGGCCGTGCCTGCTCCATCATTTCCACCACCACCTCCATCACCATGGCTACTCACACCACCACTCGACCAATAATGCCAGTCTCACCACTGCCACCACCCCCACATCCTGGAATCCCCAGAAGGGTCCGTCTACTCTTTCTCATATCGGTCAACCCCCGTAGGGAAGGGGATCAATGTGATCAGTTCACTGGTGCAGGGGGTGGAGATGACACTTGAGACGACTATAATGTTTACCCTGCTCCTGAGGATCAAAACCTGTTTCCATACCCTAATAAACCATTCCCACTGGATCAAACTACAGCATAGCATGTTGTTATGCAAAGAGCGTCTCAACACCATAAAGTCACCATGCGCATCATAGAGGATGAGGAGGACTTTTTGTTGGAGTACCTACAAAAGGAGAATATAGTGACCAGTTCTTACCCATGCTAATGGGAATGCTGAAATCAACCCACAACAAAATGTAAATACTTGTAAATGAACTGTATGCATTTAGCATGTAGGAAAGCAAAAATGAAGCACATTGTATTTTGTGATTCAGAATGGTGCTGGAAACAGTGATTTTAAAAGGATCAAAACAAATCAAGACACTTGTTTACTTGTTAATGCATAAATTATAAAAATTCAAAGTTAGTTGCCATTTCAAAGGAAAATGTGCTGTCTGTGAGTGACAATGCGCTATCACTCAAAGATTTAGTTATGTTAAAAAAATCAACCCTCCTCATAACCATTGAAGGTAGAAGCGTCACAAAAGTTTGTTATTCTAAAAAGTGGGTCATGATGGTTCTAAAAACTTTGGAAACCATTGATCTACACTGCTTAGGCTGTACTGTAAGCGGAAAGAAATCCCACCTATAAGCTCAGCAGATCCAACCATTTTTAAAATCAATCCTAAATGCTCTCTCTGGGAAAGCATACCTCAAACTGCAGAGAGTGATGGCATTTCAACAGCTGCTGCCTCTTTTTCCATCTACTCTGCCCATTAACAGTAAGAACTATAATGAAGTTCCTCGGCATGATAGCATCTTGCATAGCAATTGTACTACATGCCAGTTTGCACATGTGCCCCATGCAACAGTGTCAGTAGTCACAAGTGAAGGGTCAATTGATAAGGCCTAGCGTTGACGAATGCCAGCACCAAGTTATCTGCAGTGGTGTAACAGCAACAACAGGTTGCTAGGCATGCCTTTTTTGGACCTTGTTCAGCACCTGACCATTACCACTGCTGCATCCCTCATAGGTTGGGGTGCACATCTTGGCAAGATGACTATCTGAGGTACCTGGACCCCTCTTCATCGGGGCAGGCACAATTACCTGGAATTACTAGCCTTTTATGTAGCGCTCCAAGCTTCCATCCACTCATCTATGACAAGAGACTCCTAATAAAAATAACAGACATGACAACAGTGTATACAATACAAAGCAAGGAAACATCCATCCCCTCCTCTGTTAATGCTGGCACAAGACATCTGTCATTGGCAATCTGCTACACCATTCAACTCCTGGCGGACCACCTTGCAGGGGTCAACAACAACTTTGTGTACCTGCTAAGCAGGACACACAAACAAGTCCACGAGTGTGAATGCCACCTGAAAGTCCTGCAAGTGCAAAGGTATTTCCTCAAATATAAGAGCCTAACAGTCTACCTTTTCTCCACTCAAAATACACAACTGTCCCCTCCAGGCACCCAAAGCCCATGGGCAATGCACTAATGATGAATTGGTCAGAGATATTTGTCCACGCCTTTCCACCTTTCCCATTCATTCCATACATGCTGAGGAAAATAAGGCTTAGCAGCAATTAATTATCCGGCATTCACGCCCTAAATAGCTCAATCCCAGAGTTGCGTATGGCAGTATTGAGTTAGACCTGTAGACCTATAAATGTGTGCATTGTATGCTATAGAGTGAAAACATAGTACCCACTACTGCATCTCAAAACCACTTGATACCTTTATTGTTAGGGTGTAGGACATCATTTCATACTTTTTACTTCACCTAAAGGCAAGGCTAGTGTACAATATGGCTTCATTTAACGGCTGTAGCCTCATACATGCAGAAAAGGGAATGTTCATCCCTCTATAGGATTCCTGTAGTCCAGTTGTTTACTGAGGGTCTTAAAAAGATGATATCCCCAAGAACACAACTGTTTGGAGTCTAATCATTGTGTTTTTGCCAGGCTTGTGAGACCACCTTTTGAATCTTTCCATTAATGTAAATTTCAGTTCCTTTCATGGTAGGTGGCTTTTCTTGTTCCTATAATTTTGTTCAGGTGCATGTGTGAGCTACAAGTATTAGAAGCAATAACTGTTCATGGAACCATTCATTCAGGTACACAGAGACAGGATAGTTCTTCGGACCAATCCCAAATATTTACCTAAGATACTCTTGCACTTTCATTTAGATTGGACTATTGAGCTGCCAGTTTTTCTCCCACAACCTAATTCTGTTGCAGAGAGAACCTTACTCAAGCTAGATGTTACGAGGCCACTCGTAAATTATATTGACAGGACTAAGCCTTTCTGTAAAACTGATCAGATTTCACTGCTTATACTAAATCATACATGGGTCAGCCAAAGGCCAAAGAAGGCCTTGCAACGTGCAATGTGAAATGTACCCATACTTATTATGCTACGGCTGAACAAATGCTCTCTGTAGCCCCTAGGCAACACTCTACATGTAAAGTGGAGGCTACCATGGCATAAATGAGCAACATGCCCTTAGCTTATCTGTAAGGCAGTGACTTGCTCAACACCTCACATGTTCATAAAGAATAAAATGCAGCTCAGACATTTAAGCAACTGCATGCCTTGAATGTGTGGCTGCTTCGGTGGGCTGTTAAAGGGGTTGTTGACCGATGAACCTTAATGGAAGCACTTCTTTTGTTTGGAAGCCCCTGGGAGCTTAGAGCTTTCCATCTTGCATCAGTCGCTGCTGGTGCTGAAATGACTGACCTTCCCCAGCTCTGGCACATCACAGAGTAGTACATTTGCTAAGTTCTCAGGAGACTTAAGTTCCTATTAGGTAATCCTCAGGATACAGGAGAAGGGATGCAAGAAAACGGGCCTGGAGTGGGATATGAAACAAATCAGTATTCACCCAGTGCATTATATTCTATTTGTTTTCTCTCGTGTTCTGGGTACTTGAAACTTTTCCATCCCAGCTGTTTCTGTTCACTTTTTCCTCTGTTTAGTGCTAGCTTTGAGAACTTTCTAACTTTGCCTTCACACCGAGTATGGAGCTACTGCTCTCTCTTTATCATGTGCTTCTCTCCTCCCACGCTCCATGTTGCCATCTCCATGTTGCCCTCTCCCTGTGCTGCATTTCCCCTTGCCCTCAAACCCACATTATTCTTATTTCCTCCCTCTGCCTCCTCGTTTTTTGATCTCACCCACTCCTCTGTTGCTCTCGCACTCCACACAGGCATTTAAATTTTTTCCTATTTTTGGAAGTTACACCAACTGCTACTTGCTGACATGCGCACCACTGCCAAAAAATGGTTTAATGCACTTAACATTTCTTTTTTAAAATGTATCAGTCTAAGTGATGCTCTCTATCTTATATTGGTCAATAAAAAAAGGAGGTGGCACCTGCATTATTCTGTTGGTGCTCGCATGAGTGGTGATGTGCCAACAGAATGCCAGTCGGCGTCATTGAGTTTATTTATTCATTTTTGGGGGGAGGGGAGGGTGAAGTTGCACAGCATCCACCAACCGCATTGGCAAAGTCAATAAGCCCAAAAGGAAACCCACTGGATTTGCCAATGATCGTTTGTTTCTCTTGTGCTCTCATCAGTGTTTCTTCTTTTGTGTCTCCCCTTTAATTGTTTCTTTTCGTCGTACCCTCCGTCTCCAATGTTTTTCCTTCGTCTTTCTCTAGTTTCCTTTCTCCCAGTATCTCGTCCAGTCTTTCATCTTTACCTTGCCGCTTTCTTCTCTTCCTGACTATCAAATGCCTCTTCTATTGTCCTTTCTCTATTACACTGCCTTTTCCCGTGTTTCGTTTGTATGCAAATAAGTGTGGGGGCCTTAGGTTTTTCTTAGGAGCCTGCCACCTAATTCCAGGGTTGACCGTTATTAAGAGTGTCCCCTACTAAGGCACCTGATGTCTCTTTTTCATCACCATGCACTTCCTGTCTTTTCATCTCTCTTGCAGCAGCATTTTTTTTATCCATGCTTTCTCCCTTTGCCATTGTTTTCGTCTTGTCTTCGTTTCCCGTTTTTCAGTGGTTCTCTATCTTGTTCTTGGTCAAAATCTGGTGATTAAAAAGTAAGCCCAACACCTGCACAAATTAGGCATTGCATATTGGCTTGTTTTTTTTTTTCCCCCCTTGCCTCTTGCATTATTTCAACATTGTCCCAGGTCCTTCTGGTTCTTCTGATGTCAGATTTTCTACCGCACTTTCAGTGTGAGGAACCTGCCTTGACAGCTCTGTGGAGAGAGAGAAAATGAGAAGAATTGCAAAGGTATCATGTTATGGCTGAAAAAGTCTTTGCTTAAGGCCTGTAAATCATGTGTAAAGATGATGATTTACGTGGAGGATCCTCATACGAAATGCTTATAATGCTTCCTTTCAATAGCTCTTTTCTCTCTTACTTTTGTTATCTCCGCCTTTAATTCTCTCAAATGTCTGGCGGGACGGACAATGGTTCCTCTAAAAAGTCCAGAACATGACTATATTCTACAATGTCCAATACCCATCTGTCTGATGTTATCTGCTGCCAACTTCACAAATAAAACTGCATTCTTCCTCCAAATGGCAGCTGAATGTTGGAGGCACTCCTTCCCAGGAAGTCATTATCTTCCTCATGGGAAAGAGTGCCTCCAACATTCAGCTGCAAGCTGCAGAACGTTCATCTAAAGCAACGTGCTCTGGATTCACACTCTGCTAATGTTTTCTGACTTTCCAGAGTGTGTCTTTAAACGGGCTGCAGAATTGGTGGCTGAGGAGTCTTTGCTAATTCTGACTCCTGCCCCTGCTGTGCCGACCGAGGTTGCAGTCTTTCATAAATATCTCTTACCATACCTTGTAATGATGTCAACATTGCATCTGAAGAAGGTGAGAGCCCAATCGACGTTAAAGACATTCAGTATGAAATGGCTACAGTTTGTAGAGTGGGCACCGTAGAAGGGATTGAATCCAATGTGTATGGAGCCGCATTCATTTTTACCATATCCGCTACAATTAGTGGAGTCAGGTTTGTCCTGTGTGTCAGTGAAAGTGCATCTTGCAGCAATTTCGAAATTTCTCAGAAAACCAAATAAGATATCTTTATATTCCCAGAGAGCGATAAAAGAGTTTATGAATGGTTTCTTTTGACATTTTCCACCAACACAAAGCGGCTGTTTGAGCCGCTTCATAAAGCAACAATAAAGCATGAGACGTGGAAGACTGCCTTTTTATTAGCCATAGTGAAATGCAGGCTTTGTTTTGCAAAGAGCCATCCTTTTTCCAGATTTCCTTCTTTTTATCTCTTGCCCACTTCCCGTGGGTATTTTACCTTTTGATATCCGCTCCCCTGGTCTATTTTAAATAACTCTTGCCACCTTCCCCACTGTACCTTCGTCTTGTTCCCCTGCCCGGTGTGTGTTCTTTTTCCTCCCCCTCCTTCACTGTCTCCTTTGATCTCCCACTCCCCCCTTCTTCTCTGTTATACACTTCAGTGATCCACTTCCCGTCAGTGGCCTGTCCTTCCATCTCAGGACCTAGCGTTGTGTTGAACAAAGACTGACGTTGTGGGCTTGATTTGGGGTACAAGACCGGATCAGAGGCACCAGGTGCAGAGCATGGTGGGCGAGCTCTTACCATGTCCATAGAGCGGAGAACTCATTTCCAGCATTACACAGGGGCATGAGAATGAGGCCTCTGAGACCTGCCAGTGCAAATTGAGATGTAATTGGTCGCCTGCAGTGATAACCAGCGCTGAAGTCTCTAGGATACAACACCTGAATAACAATGAGGAAAGGTAGGCAAGGAGAGAAAGGCTTGTATAAGAACATCATGCGCACAAGTGAAAAGGAACAAGAGCATGAAATAATCAGAAATCGCTCCTTGTGAGTGAGAGGGGCCAGGCGGCGTGAGCGAAAGCACCCGCGAGTGGGGGGAGTTGTGCAGCAAAGGGGAATTGAGAAATTCATAAATCCACATTTGGTGGTGGTGGTGGAGAGTGTGAGAATTCTCCAGGGCAGCTGCAAGATGTATTTGTACAATTTTAATTGGACCATTATGCCAAATCCTGACTAAGCAATTGCAAGCAAGAACGGAGTATAAAACCATACAGTATCATGTAAGAGCCTGACAAATACAGCATATAAAACAAAGCATCGTAGAAACGACAATACATTGAATTTTATTAAAAAATCCTTAAGGTGTAGACAACTGATCGTAGGATGTATTATTTTAACCATTTCCCCCGTGTAGGTAAGATGATCACAGCATCTCTGCCTCTTGACGACACCCCTCTTCCTTCAAAGCATAACAGGTGAGAGTGCTTGTCGAGCATCATTTAGGGTGTTGGATATTGTTACTGCGCACCTTTTATAAGCCTATATCTTCACCCACAGTCTCAAAACAAAATTGGAAACACGGTCTTCACTGTCTTTTGAACCACATAAGGAACTTTAAGTAATGCTCTTTTTTGCATCAAATCCTGCCAGGTTTTAAACATAATTCAGTGTGTTAAGACCATAACCTAGGTAACTTCCCCCTTGCATAGCTTTAGTAGTTTCAGCAGAAATTCTTTGGAGGGGGCCAGTTAGGCAGCATTTAGTGCTCACAGCCTGTATGTGGTCATCCCTATACACTGTTTGCTGCACATGTGAAACATTGTTTACTGTCAAATAAGTGCACAAGACTGGCTTCATCACCTGCATGAACTGGGAATCAGAGGTACAAATTATCCTTAGATTTCTAGTTGAGTCCACTCGTGTCAGGCCGAGGTGTGCCAGGCCAAGCACACTGTATCTTTGTGTTTTGGTAGTGAATTAGTGAGTATGAGGTCTGTCTCATTAGGCAATCAGTTGTCTCTACCCTCTTGAGACACCATGTCACAACATGGCCGTTTTCAAACCCCCAATTGAGATTTAGGAAAGATGTGGGTGTCACCCACATGCATTTGATATTCATGACTATAAACTATTAACCATTAAACACAAAAGGGAGGGACAAGGAGCAGTTCAAGGTCCAGCACCCATGCTCCTTAATAGACGTATGAACATGAACAAGAGGGGGTGACTGTTCCTATACAGAGGACTTTAGGTTGGAGTGTGTAAAGTGAGAGGGTCTTCCTTATTTGAAGGTATTTCCTTCACACACCCATGTGGGTGTCACGCTTCATCATTCGCCTTTTGCTCCTCGTGGGGCCGGCGCTGCAGTGCCCAGCGAGAGGTCTCTGACGGAGATCTTTAGTTTTTAGCTGTGTTGATGCATGTGGGGACTCAGTAGTGAATATAGTGTGAAAAGAGGTGGTCTAAAACTACCCAAAAGTTGCCCAGAGATCTATTTAATCAGGGGTCCCCTTGATAGGATTAAAAATCGACAAGTGTAGATTGTCGAGGCAGTGTTATGACACGTGACAATCTAGTGTGCAGTTACATTTTAAACACCTGGTCAAGGGAACAATATTTATTTTTCTTAAAAAGAGGGGAGGTAGTTTGAAACTATGGGGTTCACCACAAGTGATTCTGTGCTCTCAAATCTCCGTTCACCCAGCTATATTTATTGTCTGGTGGAAACAATGTAATGCAGGCCAGTACCAGATTAGTCATTTAGTTAAGATTTCGAAAATGTGTCACTGGAATTGTATGAGCTATTATGTCAAATATAGCATCAACAGAAGAAAGAATGCACTGACATATTCCTTGTCAAAGATCTGCCCATAGGTCAACGAGGATATGTTTTTTCCATACTGAATTCGGGGCATAGATCAGACACAGAGGTTAATTTAATTTTCCTATCAGTTTTAGTAGGTTTTGTAGGGTCACAAATTAGAAACGGAGAATTGACTAGACAGCAAGAGGATGCATCTGAGAGACTAACAGAGGGAAACTAGGTGACTATGAGAAACCACCATATAGTTTTAGGGACAAGGAAGACACCATTGTGAGGGCAATCACCTGAGAATCCATTAGAGAGAGTAGCCAAGTCTTTAATGAGAAATCCGTAGTAAATCCATACCATGAACGGTGACCATGAAAAAACACCACACAGACCCAGGTCTCTATGCAATAAAGAAACCACTAACTGAGCATAAAGGGCAAGAGAGTAGAGGCTAAGTGTATATGAGCAAAGAAGAAAGAAAGGGGGGAGGGATGGATGAGATGGAGTGAGAGGCTGCTAGGATAGAAAAGAAAAGAGGGGGAGAAAAAGACTGGGTGCATAGTGAGAGGGAAGGAGGCAAACTCGAAATTATTCTATACATGGGCATTATTATGCTCTGCTTTTTCTTATTGATATACATGGACATTCTTATGTTCTGCTGTGGGATGCACCTTTGCCATTTACTTGACGTGTCTTCGGTTGTTAATTTGAACATAGCTAGTTATAAACACAGTGGTCCCTAGACATAGTAAATAGGCAAGGGCTAATGAATATAGACTCTGAATCAGTACTATATTTATTCTTGTCCAGCTGGACAGGATAATTGAATTTTAATAGGATTCAGTGATTCAAACAAATAAAATAATGTGGGACACAAGCCTGCATCCTAGACAGACAAGGGAAGTGATTCAAAACTAACAAAAACAAAACGCAAAGGCTCAGGCAGATTAGCTTGTTTGACTGTGGCACATTGAGATTGAACAAACAAGAATACTTTGTAGACACCAATACACATAATTAATATTCAGTAGGTAGGTGTATATGGTGTACATTTAGGTCGACGTTTCAGTCCCTTTACAACATATATGGGATCGTCAATAGGATTTAAATAATTACATGTCTGAATGTATAGTCTGGAATAAGGAAGTAAAAAATAATAGCAATACCAAGAGAAAGAGAAAGGGAGAGAGGATATGCAAGTTAAAAGTCACCATGAAGTGAGGACAATATTTCTGCAGGGCGAGTGCGGCGCGATAAGGCCATTAAGCAGTGGTATCAAGAGGAAAAGATACGTGGTCCACAATTGAAGAGTTTATACAATCTAACCATTGTACTTGAGTCAGTGGTGAAACGTACATGGGACCCCTCCTTTAAGCGATTGCCCGGTATTGTTAGAGGTGAATTACACATACTATACAAGGGTAATGTGCCACCTAACATGCAGCACGTGATGAATTCAGGTCTAGTGGCTATAGTGGTGTGTAGTTTGCTTAGCAGGGCGCGTGGTAAAAAACGTATGCGTAACCTTCAAGGAACGCGGTATGGCTACCTGTAAAATGAGCACGGCGGAACCTGCAATGACGGCCAGACCGGATGCCGGGTAGAATGAGAAGGACCTCCGGGAGTGAGGATAAGCCCTGGAAGAGAGATCGGGACGAGGATAAGCCGGTGGGAATAGCCACAGTTAAGACTTGGGTCGCGCTGAAAGTAAGGGCTGGACTGGTTACCTGCTGGCGATGCAGGCAAAAAACGGTGAACCCGCTGATGGTGTGGAGACATGGCGCAAGGTATATGTGCAGAAGGCGTTAATTTGAACAGCACAAGGAAAGGGACTCAAAGTGCAGTCACAGGCAAGTAAAACTATATGCCAGAAATAGGTTCCTATAAAAACCACATTATCGAAAGCCATACCTGAAAACACCTTTGTAGTGATTCTTCACCTAAATTATAACCACCACTCTGTCGTCATGGGAGACCCAGTTCTTGCCAAATGTAACTTTGATCACAGATTCTATTGGCCTGAAATTTCTGGTGATAGGATAAGACATGAATTCTGTCAGCAAAGATTGTCAACCATCTTCGCAAAGAGGATTAAAAATATTAAAGATTCAGGTTACAGGGGCTGGCATAGATGATCACACAGCAGGAAGAGCTGAGGATTAAAATATCAAACTGCCTGAATGTTGTAAATTGTAAATGAAAATAAAAAGGTACAACACTAAATAAAGGTTCTAATGAGGTAGACTGACATCACTATAAAGCCTTAGCAACAGCAACGAGTTCACTTGTATTACCAACTCGTACTCCAGGTAATAGTGAATTTCTGAGATGGCTAAACCACATAACTTAAAAGTACAGAGACATAAAGTTGACAAAATAATCTATAGCCATGACGAGCATTCTAGAGTGCCATGGGGAATAACCGTGGACACTGTCACAGAGACAAAACTAAATTAAATGCTGCACATAGCAGCCAAAACATGCTCCTACAAGAAGCAACCAAAGTGCACAAACATGAGAAATAGTAAATCCATCTGGAACAATGCAAAAATGTAAACCAATGGGCCTCCTGTCAGGGAGCAAGGAATCCAGCTCAGAACCCACATTACCTGATAAGAGAAAGGGGTGCAGGAGCCAGTTGGCAGGGACTTGATAATCTGGCACTGGATCCAACAGAGTTCGCAAATGCAGTGCCAAAAAAGTGGTTCAGCCAACAGCTGCCCAATTAAAAGAGAAATGTTATAACTCTAGTAACCTGCACTCCACCACATGAGCACAGTCCCATAAAGATGTCCATGCACCTGTCATATATGTTATTAGGTGCAATATTCTCCAACTACCCAGCCTCTTGGTGCTTTGTGGACACTTCAGTCTGCATTAGTGGCTAATCAGATTGGAGGTTTTACACAAGGAGTTCAATCCTGAGCAACATTTCATATGGGTTGGTAGTTTGGAGGGTGTAAATTACTGTGTGGCTGCCGACTGTCACTGCGTCCCTTCACATGAACTGGATTTATGTTGACACATACTTGTGCTAGGGGAAGTGATTTCTTTTTAGCTTTAAACAACTTGCCATTTGTGTGTCCAGCAATTGTTTGTTTTTCCAAATAGATTGAATATCGATAGTTACTAAAGGGTGTGGTGTGAATTGAAGGTATAACTTGCTGATGCATGTTCCCAGGCTTCTAGACCCGTTTCCTCGTTGCTACAAACCTCCAAAAAGGCAACCAAATCTAAAACTGCAAGGGATGAAATTCTAGGTGTGAGTGAAAGCACCCTTGGAATGGGCCTTGCAAGATTCCACATGAGACAGAGACTTGTAGACATGTACGATCCCACCAGAAAGAGGCAGGTAGATATGAGTGAAACAACGTAAGAAAAACCTTGTTGGATTCTACAAGAAAGACAAATAGACATGCAAGAAACTTTTTAAGAGTTAAGCCATGAAGTTTGCTAACACAGCGAGTTAAGTAGATGAGAGGAACAGCCAGAGGGAGAGGCCATACAGGATTCCTCCAGAATATCACCTAGACACAAAGAGCCATCCTAGTGAAAACCCTTGTGGCATTCTACCAGGATGCAGCAAATAGGCCAACGTAGAAATACCAAGATAGACCGTGTGTGAAAATCAGCAGAACAAATAAAATAAACATTAAATAAGCCACCAGAGAGACTATGCAAGGCTACCACCAGAATGACTCTCACAGACAGTAGGGAAAATATCAGAGCTAAACACCATGAAGGATACTAACCACAAAGGAGATGGAGATACGCATGGAGAAATGCAGCAAAGGATAGACTTCGTACATCTGAAAGAAACACGTAGTGATGGATTCCTTACCTTAAAATTCCCCCCAGGCGTCAGACTGGATACGGAAAGTTTTCGTCAGCAGTACCCCTGCGCGTCGGTAGGCATCGTCGTGTGGCTCAGGGTACGTCGTTGGCGCCGTGATGAAGTTGCTGGAGCTACTTAGACACGCCCACTCGCGCTGACGTCAGTTCTTTCTTTTTCTGTGCCAGCAAGCACAGATCCGGGGTGAGCAAGTACCCCCAGTCATTTATTGACTGAGTTTTTTCGAGGCCTTTTGTCTCAATTTCTTCGAGTCGATCGACTCCTGGTGTCGTAGGGATGCCCAGCTTCAAGAACTGTGGGGATGATGTCGGTGACGGACCCACACCGCGTGTGTCTCTACTGCCTGGAGCGTGACCACGCTGCTCAAGGTCCCAGTCCCTTGGGAGGTCGAGGGACCGGTCGCGGAGCCGTCACCATCGTTCTTCTGGATCTAAGTCTTCGCACTTGGGGTCAGTTAAGTCGAAGCATTCCAAAAATAATTAGAAGAAGCGTCGTCGCTCTTAGACTTCTCAACGCGGCTGAGGGTGCGGGTGGTGCCACCCCGCGACTCCGGCAGAGCCTGCGACCTCGCCGCCGGCCTACCCACCCTTTCCGGGTCCGTCGGCGACGCCTGCTCAGGTGCAAGAGTTTCTTGCTGCCATGGCCTGACTCTTTGGGCCGTCTGGCCCTGCCGGTGCACCTACGGGCCCTACTGGAGGTCCTGTCCTTCCATCGCCGGCGGCTCCGGCGCCTCAGGACCTCCCGGGATCGGACCCCGGTCGACGCCGGTTGACCTCGTAACACCTCCACCGCCGTCTACCCCACCGGCACCACCTCCGACGTCGCCCCCGCTCCTCGGGACGACGACGTCCGCTCCTTGGGACTACGTCGTCCCCAGTTTCAGCCCTGACCCGGACACGGTGCCGGATCGACGCCCTCCTCTTCCTTTTTTTCAGCCTGTTTCGCCGACTTCAGAGGAAGGGGAGGACTGGGAGGGGTCTGAGGACCCTCTCACACAACAGTGTGATTATGATCCGGACTGGGCAGAGGATTTGGGGGAGGCCAGTGGTCTTGACACCTCACCTTACCTTGGCATGCTGTCTCCTCCTACCGTGGCTAGGCAGGAGGGGGCCAGTTACGCAGTGGTAGTACGTAGGGCAGCCGAGGCCCTCCACATCGAACTCCCTACGGTGGCCATCACGACTAACCTCCTGACAGAAGTGTTTCAGCCGGCGGCAACCTCTTCGGAGCCCTTGCTGCCTTTTAATGATGCACTTTCTGACATACTTTTGGGCACTTGGTCCAGGCCCAACACAGGGGCTCCTGTGGACAGGAATGTGGCCCGCCGCCATCGCGCGGCTCCGGGCAACCCTCTCTTTCTCTCCCAACACCCTACTCCCGAGAGCTTGGTTGTCCAAGCCTCTGCTTCCCAGAGCGCGTTCCCTTCCGCATCTCCGGATAAGGAATCCAAGAAGCTGGAACAGCTGTTTTCATCTGCCAGCTTAGGGCTGCGGTCGGTGAACACCGCATGCCTCTTGGGGTGTTATTTCCACCCTGTGGGATACGGTTGCGCAGGTGCTGCCCAACTGTCCGGAGGAGGCACGGACAGTACTCTTCCCAAGCTATAGCAGCTGACAGACGCAGCAAAGTTCACCGTTTGTTGTGGGCTTGATATCGCCGACTCGCTGAGCAGGGCGATTTCCACGACGGTGGCGCTTTGGCGCCACGCCTGGTTGAGAACAACTGGCTTCTCAGGGGATGTCCAGAACACATTGATGGACATGCCCTTTGATGGCATTCGCCTTTTTGGCAATAAGGCAGATAGTGCGTTGCAGCGGTTTAAGGACTGACGGGCTACGGCCAAGTCCTTGGGCCTGTCGGCCACTCTCTCTCCTCCACATTCCGCTTTTCGCTCCTTTCAGGGCAATGGAAGGGGTGCCCCAACACGTTCGTTCCAGAGCCACAGGTCTGCGCAGAAACATTCTCAGCGCGGACGTGGGAACTGACGAGATGGTTATTGGGGCCAGCGGGCGGGTCAGTCCACCTCCACCCTTGCAGCATCCACTGCAAAGCCTTCCTAGTCTGTCCTTACAGGCCCATCAAACTCCAGTGGGTGGCAGGAATCGCCATCATCTCCCCCACTGGCGCAACATCACTTCGGACAAGTGGGTGCTGCAAATTCTCCGAAGGGGCTACTCCCTCCCCTTCGAGGCTTCCCCTCCAGCCATGCCACCTCAATACCACCGCATGTCGGGGGACCATCTTGCGCTTCTTCAGCAGGAAGTCACAGCCCTCTTGGTCAAGGGGTCCATCGAGCGCGTTCCTGGGCCAGAAGTAGGTCGTGGTTCTTATTCCCACTACTTTCTGGTCCCCAAGAAGGACAATGGTCTGCGTCCTATCTTAGACCTTAGGAACGTCAATTGTTTCCTCAGGAAGGAGAAGTTCAAGATGCTCACACTTGCTCAGGTCTTGTCTGCCTTAGACCCGCAAGATTGGATGGTAGCGTTGGACTTGCAGGACGCTTACTTTCATATTCCCGTCCTACTGGCGTTACCTGCGGTTCACGGTAGGCCACGAGAACTTTCAGTTCACCGTGCTCCCTTTTGGCCTTACCAGCGCCCCTCGGGTGTTCACAAAAGTGATGGCGGTGGTCGCAGCTCATCTGCGCAGATCAGGGGTCCCAGTCTTCCCCTATCTCGACGACTGCTTGTTGAAAGCGGGCTCGCCCCAGGCAGTCGTCTCCTACCTCCAGACTACGGCCGACCTCCTGCAATTGCTGGGGTTCTCCATCAACGTGCCGAAGTTCCACGTGATTGCATCTCAGAAGCTCCTCTTCATCAGAGCGGTTTTGGATTCGGCGCAGTTTCGGGTCTATCCTCCCGAGCAGAGAGTCCAGGATATCCAGGCGATGATTCCGATCTTTCAGCCTTTATCCCGGTTTTCGGTCAGGATGACCCTCCGGCTACTGGGCCTGATGGCCTCCTACATCCTGTTGGTGGATCATGCCAGATGGCATATGCGGGCTCTGAAGTGGGACCTGAAGTTCCAGTGGGCACAGCATCAGGGCAACATGTCCGATCACGTCCAGATCTCGGAGGGTACTGCACTACAATTACAGTGGTGGCTCACGAATTGCGATTGGTTCAATGGTAGATCCCTCTCCCTTCCTCAACCGGAACACACAGTGGTGACGGACGCGTCCCTTCTAGGATGGGGCGGCCACATGGGAGAGGCGGAGATCAGAGGACTCTGGTCTCCGGCGGAGTCCCGACTCCATATCAAACTTCTAGAGCTTCGGGGGATCCGACTTGCACTGAAAGCATTCCTTCCCTCTTTCAAGGAGAGTAGTACAGGTGTTCACGGACAACACCACCGCCATGTGGTACTGCAACAAACACGGCGGAGTGGGGTCGTGGACCCTATGTCAGGAGGCTCTGCGTCTCTGGACATGGCTGGAACATCATGGCATTTTACTGGTGGTTCAACAGCTGGCAGGTTCTCTGAACGCCAGGGCAGACAAACTCAGCCGCCGGTGCATGATGGATCACGAATGGCGTCTGCACTCGGACATGGCGCAAGGTCTCTTTCAGCAGCGGGGAGAGCCTTGGTTAGATCTATTTGCCACAGAAGAGAACGCGCAATGTCATCGATTGACTGCCTCTTCGGGAGGATCTTCTGTCGCAGCAACAGGGGACGGTCCTCCACCCGAACCTGTCCAGTCTCCACCTCCTTGCGTGGAGATTGAGCGGCGGCAGTTGACGTCTTTTGACCTGCCTCCCGAAGTTTGTGATGTAATCTTGGCAGCCAGGCGTCCCTCTACTAAGACGGTATACGCCTGCCAGTGGAACAAGTTTGTGGCATTGTGCACAGCAAAGGCTGTGGATCCCCTTTCTGCCCCTCTTTCAGAGGTCCTTTTATTCCTCCTTTCTTTGGCCCAGCAGGGCTCTGCTCTGGGCACTATCGAGGGCTATCTCTCGGCCATTTCAGGCTTTTTACGGCTTCCAGATCAGCCTTCCCTTTTCAAGTCCCCTGTTCTAAATAGATTTTTAAAAGGCATTACTCATCTTTTCTCTCCTGTTCCTTTCATAATGCCTCAGTGGGACTTGAACCTGGTTCTGACATATCTGATGTGTGCTCCCTTTGAGCCACTTCACAACTGCCCTCTTCGTCTTCTCACTTTGAAAGACAGCTTTCCTGGTGGCCATCACCTCTGCCAGAAGAGTGAGTGAGCTCCAGGCTCTTGCTTCTAAACCTCCTTTTCTCTCTGTCCATCCGGACAAAGTGGTTCTAAGGACTCGTCCATCTTTTCTGTCGAAGGTTGTCACTGCCTTTCACATCGGGCAGACCATCACTTTGCCCACCTTCTTTCCGCCTCCGCATCCCTCAAAAGAGGAAGAGAGGCTGTACCGTCTGGACCCAAAACGTGCGCTCTCATTCTACCTAAACTTCACACAACAGTTCCGGGTGGATGACCAGCTCTTAGTTGGCTACGTGGGCGCCAAGAAAGGTCAGGCCGTGCACAAGCAGTCCATCTCTTGGTGGGTCGTTCTGTGCATAAAGGCTTGTTATTCTTTGGCTAAAAAGGAGCCTCCGGTGGGGCTGGATGCCCATTCTACCAGGGCGACGGCAGCCACTACTGCTTTGGGACAGGGAATTCCCTTGCATGACATCTGTCAGGCAGCTATGTGGGCCTCGCTGCACATGTTTATCAAGCACTACTGCCTGGACAGCCAAGTCCGGAGAGACGGCTTCTTTGGCCATTCTGTTCTCCAGGACTTTCTGGTGTGATCTTGGTTCGCAGACCCACCACCGGGGTTGGTATTGCTGGGGTATCTATTCTAAGATCAGGAATCTAGCACTACGTGTTTCTTTCAGATGCACAAGTTACTTACCTTCGGTAACAATATATCTGTAAAACATTAGTAGTGATAGATTCCTTACCGCCCCACCCATCCTCCCCGTTCTGCGAACTGATTTCTAGGGTTAAGGTCATCCCTTTCAGGGCCCTAGTTTCATGGCACCAGTGGTCAGTTTCTTGCATGGCTCTGCGTTCCTGGCGCGGAAAGTAGTGTACAGAACTGACGTCCGCGCACGTGGGCGCATCTAAGTAGCTCCAGCAACGTCATCTCGGCGCCGACGACGCACGAGGAGCCGCACGACGATGCCTACCGACGCGCAGGGGTACTGCTGACGAAAACTTTCCGGATCCAGTCTGATGCCTGGGGGTAATTCTAAGGTAAGGAATCTAACACTACTAATGTTTCTTACAGATATATCGTTACCAAAGGGAAGTAACTTGTGGGATAACACCAAAAAGGCAAATAAGCATGATCAAAACTATCCAGAAAAGCAGATATGTAGGATATCTCTAGGGATATGCTAGAGGAGCGACAAAGCAGCATGGAGAGGCCATGTGGAGTACCACTAAAGAGGCATATTGCATTAGAGAAACTGTCTGAAAGAGAGCTCCTTCAGATAACACCAGAAAGAGGCAAATGGGCATTATGAATGGGCAGTGAATGAGAAGACCCATTTGATACCGCCATGGAGCTATTAACAGGCATTAGTGAAACCATCTTAGAGGCCTTGTAGGATATCAACAGCAAGTAGCGAAAAGGCATTAAAGAAACCACAGAGAAACGT
The DNA here is from genome assembly GCF_964204655.1 of Triturus cristatus. Lineage (NCBI taxonomy): Eukaryota > Metazoa > Chordata > Amphibia > Caudata > Salamandridae > Triturus > Triturus cristatus. The sequence continues at coordinate 356,172,141 of NC_140586.1, read as the reverse complement.
CTTGTAGATGCCTTGAGAAAAAGGCTAATCTGCATGAGAGAAACAACAAAAGAGAAATGCCATTCAGGAAACCACCAAGAGGGAGGCAAATAGTAATTAAAGGAACCATCAGAGAGGGATTGCGAGAAGGGATATGCGAGCACCACTAGAGCGAGATAAATAATCATAAAAGGTACTACCAGAGAGAAATGCCTGACTTTTAGAAACCATGCAAAAGAAAAGAAGATAAAAACCATAAAGAGTCAAATGAGCCTGCTGGAAAAGGGAGCAAATACCATGCAGTATGCCACTAAAGAGAGTTGAATAGGCAATGAAGAAAACTCCAGAAACAGTTATTGATGCATTTGAGATGTTAGCCAAGCTAGATCTGTAGAGACGGGATAAACCGTAGAAATCATTTATCTTTTCTGCTGTAAAATTATAGATTTTGTCTTTGAGTATCTGGATTCCTCCATTGTTTTGCCTCATACCAACTGTAGTAGCATAAGCGTATTAAAATATGTAATCAAGTGGAGAGGGGTAGATATAAAAAATGTAATATTTACTTACTGTGATTAGCTGGAAGAAGTTTCTATTCCTCCAAGAGAAACTAAGACTGTAATTTGGTACTTTTCGCACTGCTAGAAAATAAAATCCTTCTCCTGTTCTCGCCACTTCCTTTATAGGACCACTAATTCTTAAGTAAGAGTGCATCCTTTATGAGCCGGCCTTCAGATCTGTTGAGGGGGAAGCTTTGTCTCTCTCTTCCTGCTTCATTTTGGTGAACCTCTTTCCACAGCCCTGAGGTGGAAAGGAAACATTCGCCTGCGAGAGTAATTCCATAGGTGGACGAAATTCTACCTCAAGCTATGCTCTGGAAAAGGTCTAGATTCAGGGTACATCTCATGATTAAGTAAAGGAAATAAAGCAGTGGACCCTGATTAAATCCCAATATCAGTTATCCATCTTGACATCACTAGAACAATCCAGAAACGCTTGAAGGGCGGACTTCCTGAGTTGAGTAGAGGAAGAATTTTTCTGAGCAGCCCCTTTCTATGTTGTTTTAGCTGTCATCACTTGCCAGGCCTTGGGGAGAGGAGAGTGATAAATTGAGCCTGCACTTGGAGAAAACCTTTGTTTTTGTAATGATCCTCTGAGCGCCTAGAGCCCGACCTTGTGCTGCCAGCTACAAGCTTGAAATGGTCCCTGTAGAGGACAGAATCTCCTTGGCATTGTGGTATGGTCACCACCACTGCACCCACATCAAAGGTCGGAAGCCTGCAGCTCTGCTGGATTTCCAGACATTCTACCGTCCCTTTCTCTTACTAAGATTGCTTGTCCTTCATTTGGCCTGTCACTATCAGCGTAGGTGGTTAGTTGGACCACCTTTTCTTTCCAGCGAGTGACCAGTAGCTCGCTAAGTTGAGATTGGAATATACTCAGACTGTGGACTGTTGCAGTTTTTCCCCAGGGGTATTAGAGTACTTTACAGCAGAACCAGACGACACAAAATATATATGTTTTTTTAACGCACGGAGATTAAATGTTTTGCCAAGATTGACAAGATTTTTTTTTCATATACTTTTTATTGCGCTTTAGCACCATATACAGAATATCACATTACCACCTAGTCCCCTGTAAATGTGCCAAATAAAGACAAATTCTCCCCAACTACCCCCTCCCCCAACTGCTCTCCAAGATCATTTGCATAGATTTCTTGACAGAGTCCTCCAAGAAGTTCAGAAAACATCCATGTGGATCTAGGTCTTCAAGGCCTTTAATGCCTTGTACCTACCAGCTCCCAGTGGGGCCATTCACCAATCAACCCTACAACACATCTACATCCTCCTCAAACACAAGCATTCAGTGGAAACCGCCCAGAAACATTTCAGGGGGTCTTTAAATGCATCTAACATGGCAGACCACGCTTTGAGATCATCTTCCACCTCATCATCGTGCCTGGCCTGTTTCATATGAACCTCCTCAGTCACTGCCCACGCTGACATATCCCTCAGCCACGCTCCTACCTCTGGGGGCTCTTTCGCCAACCTCCTCATGGCTATGCATTTCCCAGATTCACAGGATATTGAGCAGAGGCCAGGATTCCAACCTGGTGCTCAATGTTCCAAAGTAGCTAGCTCTAGCCAGCAGGCCATATCTCCTGATCTGATCATTTGAGAAATAACCTTTGAGGCATTCGATCTCAGTTCACATTTTGTATTTCTTTTTGGTTTTGAATAGCATGCACCATGGCTATTTTGATTTCAAAGTGAGATACTTTTAATAACAAAAAGACATTAGTTATAGAGGGGTAAGTAGACATTTAGAAAAGTAAGGTAGACCTACACAACCGTGGGTTGGTAAAAGTATATGCGATAATCAGAAAGCATTGCATTTTGTCTAATGAAGCAAGAGTCAGTATCTCACATTGGAAGACCATGTGGATGCCCCAGGTGTTTTTGAATACAGAATAAGAACTGGATTCTTGCTCTCTGAAGGTATGTTAGGAGCTCTGGTAGTGGGTCGCACTTGCAGGCCCATGTGGCAGTCACTTCCCCCCCCCTCCAACCTTGAAAATTCGTGAAATCTCATCAGGCCTGTGAGCTTAAGGTCTGCAAACAAGAAGTACTTCATATCCTAGCTGCATCAGTGGCACTGTTTTTCCTTCCTTTGCTCCGGCACTGCACCAGAAGTGACGCCGTTATGGGCAAGATAAGTGTCATCAAGTGCACATACAATACACCGTGCAAAGCATCTCTGATGGTATCGCAGGATATATTAGCTATCAATATAAATCGATAAGACCCTTTTGAATCCCAAGTAGGTTGCTGTAGAAGGAACAGCTAAAAAGAGTGGCTGATAGTCCAGTATTTGAATATGTGTGCAGTAATTTTTTGGGTAGCTGCCACGATATACTGGCTGATTAATGGAAACTAATTTAAAACAATTAGGATCTATATGCAGCAAACTCTCATCTAATTCTCATGAAACAGAGTAAGCATAGGCAGCAAGGAGATTACTCAGAATGTGAAAATTATATTTCTCTTCCAGGGGATTCATCAGTAGCCCTAAGCACTGAATTGTCCTGCCCACATGTGTGCGCTCGTGCATGTGTGCATCTCACAGTAGCGGTTGCCACATTGTAGTTATACGTTAATCAGATGTTCCATAGGAAGTGCATTTGTATTGCTAGTAACTTTGGCGTAGTTTGACAAATATTCATAAAACATAGCAGCAAAAAAAAAAAAAATCCATCTTAGCTCATTATTAATAAGCTTCTGGGTGATTGTCAAGCAGAGACCAAGAAAAAGGTGGTGGTCCAAAACACTTTCTCCATGCAATTTCCATGGGAAAAATCAGACAGCGATACCAAAAAAAACAACTGAACAGAAGTACACCAAATTTGTCGGAAAGCTACATTTTTTGCGGAGAAAGTGATTTTTTTATGGTTTGGTGCAAATTTGTTTTGGCAAAAAAAAGGTTAAAAATAGCCATATCTAGTCCTGCAGGAAAAAAAATAATAGTGACTGGCTGATCCCGCGTGACCAAAATGTCTGATTGGCTGGTCGCAACAAAGAGAAATATTGCGGCCGCCACTACAGGACTCGGGGACTCACTCCCGGGTCCTAAAACATACATTTCTAATAGAATACAAGGGGGCATGTTAGGGATACACTGTCCCCTTATGTGGGTTGGGTTTTGCATGGGGGGGGGTGAGAAAGTGGCTCTGTATATATTGTTCCCAAATAGGTACAGTGTATACAGAGTCCACTGTCCCCAGAGGGTTGGCACAGGTTAGAGTTAGATATAACCTTACTCTCTAAAGTCGTAGCTTGGTCAAGCAGTAAGGCAGTATCAGAGAACAGTGTAAAGCATTTGTTGTGCACACTCAGTCAGCAAATGGTCTCACTCACTCAAGAACTGAACTCTAGGCCAATGGTTTATATAACACATATATGGTTGTTTTATTTTAGAACCAACAATAGGTATCAAAATATACTTTCTCAGAATGAGATGCTTTAGTTAAATACTTTGCAATAGGCAATTGACTTTTGCAGATAATAGTTACAGTTTTGTTGCAATAGGCAACACAATTTCAAACACAATAATACATTGAGCTCAATGGGAATTTTAAGTTATGTGCAATTGATTACTTTCAGGATTACTTCTCTAACTCCAGGACTGGATCCTAGATTCAGTCCTGGGACAGTTCTTGGAAACAAGTGAGTAAATTCGTTTTAGTTACTGTTGTGATTTTTAAGCAATATTTTGCTATTTTAAAAGTTGACACTTAGAAACTTTTGCTAATCAAATTACCAATGTTATCCTATGGAAGGAAATTCACTTAGCAGGTAAATGGGGTGATGGTTACTTTTTCTTGGTCAGTGTTGGATCCTAGATCCAGCACTAGTGTTCCACCTGCAAGCAGTTGAGAAACTGCGTTTAAGTTACACAGGCGATTTTTAAGGAATATTTATAAGTTTGCAAAATCGACACTTAGACGAAATTTCATAAAAAAACAGTCAATGGTTTCCTATGGGAGAAAATTCAAGTTACGGGTAAAGTATGTTCTCGTTACTTTTGTAATCCAGTGCTGGGCTCCTAGGCTCAGTACTGGGGCATCTATCTAAAACATTTCACAGAAAAACAGTCAATGGTTACCTATGGGAGAAAATTGAGTTAGTGGTAAGAACGGTTGTAAGTACTTTTCAGGGTCAGTGCTGGACACCAAGATCCAGCACTGGGATCTCTCCTAATAGCAGGTGAGTATTTCCGTTTTCATTACTCGGTTGATTTTAGGTGAATATTTTAAAGTTTAGAAACTCCACACTTAAAAGAAATTTCAGAAGAAGGCAGTCAATGTTACCCTATGGAAGAAAAGTGAGTTATCGGCTTTTGGGTAAGTACTCGACTGGCAGAGTTGAGGTCCTGGGCACAGACTCAGGGGTCTCCCAGGGTTAGGTAAGTACATTTGTCACATTCTCAGCGGCACAGGGGCAGCCGAGTACAGAGTGAGTTAGGCCCAATGTTATCCTACGGGAGGCAGGGGGGCCTTGGTTGGTGGCGGCTGACTAGCAGGTCACGCGGCTGTGGGAGCTGGGCTCCTGGTCACTTGCTCAGGGCAAATGGGGAAGAAGGTAGGAGTAGAAGTTGCACTGCCAGGGCCACTCGGACGGCTGGGTGCAGGGTGCTTTTGAGTCTTCCGGCGCTCAATGGATTTCAATGGGAAAGTTCAAGGACGAACAAAGGCTGCAAGCTCGGGGACGAAGATTCTTCAGGTGCCACCACCACTTCGGGAGGTAAGTTGGGTAGTTGGAGGATAGGTAGGTACTCAGGAGTTGGGCACAGGGGGCCGCAGGGCGCCGGGTGCAGGGGTGCCTTTTGATGTCGGGAAATCTTACCCTCTGTTGATCGCGGTTGGGGGGGTCCCTGGTTCTGAGGCTGCAGGCGTCGTCAGGAGCATCGAGGTGGGTCCTTGGGTGCCAGATTCGGGTTCACAGTCGCCGGGGGGACGTCCTCGGGGTCTTTGTCCACTCCGGCACAGGCCAGGCTTGGCGGGTGCAGGGTGTGCAGGGTTCGCGGTTCCGGGCTGATTCCAGGGGTTAGAAACTTGCTTTGAGCAGAGCCACTGCTCGTGGGAGTCCCAGGCGCTCAGTCACAAGGTGGCCAGGTCCTCCGGGCTTTGTGAGGTTGCTGGCCGCAGGAGGTGCCGGGATTTAGCAGGAGCAGGTTCGAGGGTCGACAGGCCAGTAGGGCTGGGGCCAAAGCAGTTGATGTCTTCCTCTTCTTAGCAGCTGTATGGCAGGTCTTCTTTCTTCTTGTTCTTCTTTGCTAGTTTAGAATCTGGAATCTGAGGAAGGACGGTTCAGGGTGCCCCTAAATACTAAATTTAGGGGCGTTACAGAGCAGGGACCACTGGGTCCCTGTCCTGGGGTGGGTACACCCCCTATCCTGCCACTCTCCTGTGGGAGGGGGGCAGTGGCCTAGTCCTGATTGAGTAGGGCTCTCCATCTTCAAGATGGCGAGAGCCCGGAGATGTGCTTCACCTCGCCTCCCCCACCTGAGGGTTGGGGTTGGCAGGGCTGGCACATCCCCTGTCCTTACTTGGAGTTTCCGACCAGTGTTCCCGCCAGAGTGGGGGTCAGAACCGGTGGGGGCCAGTTGCTGAGTACAGCAAGTGGCCTGGAGAAGCTCACAAAGGCGGCATACCTTTGAAGCTTCCCCCTGCCCATCCTGAGGGAGGAGACCTAGCACCTCGCCCAGGATGTGCATTGTTGCAGGCCCAGGAGAGCGGGGGGTTCTCCAGCCAGGGGTCCAGCAACATGTCTGCTGTGTGGCAGCCTAGGCAGCCTCTCCGACAAAACGTGGATTGTAGGTTAGGTTTCAGGGGGCATCTCTAAGATGCCCTCTGTAGTGCTTTGTACATTAAATCCCACACTGGCATCAGTGCTGGTTTTATGTGCTGAGAAGTTTGATACCAAACTTCTCAGTCTTCAGTGTTGCCATTATGGTGCTGTGGAGTTCGTGTTTGACGAGCTCCCAGCACCATATACTCTTAAATGGCAGCACCGCACTTACAGTGCCCAGGAATGGACCTGGGTACTGTAGGAGCACAGGGCTCATGCTCTTGTGCCCACACCACTGGCATAGGGCACCCAGCTAGAAGGATGGCTGATGTATGCCAGGGCAGTGTAGGTTGTGGGCATGGCACACAGGGATGTGTGCCATGTCGGCTTTGTTTTGTCTTGTGCCCAGACACTCAGCCTGCAAGAGCAGTGTGTGTGTTAGGGTACAGAGCCTCTAAGGGTGACACAAATAGTGCTGCAGCCCTTAGAAGCCTTCCCTGGTCACAAGGCCCTGGGTACCTATGGTACCATTTACCAGGGGCTGACATGTGGCCAGGGTTTGCCAATTTGGGTTTTAGGGAAGGAACATAGGCCCTGGGCACCTGATTGGCAGGAGTCCAGGGCACGCTCAGTCAAAGTACATTCAGCAATTCAGCAAAAACTGGGGGCATACCATGCAAGAAAGATGGCACTTTTTCACTGGGGGTGATTCTAGCGGGACCCCTCCCCACCCTTTTGACCAAAATGAAAAGAATTATAATAATTGGGTCGTCACTCACAGGACCGTAAAAAAAATTAAAAAAAGGTAAAGGGATGTTGAGTGAGGTGGATTAAAACAGGTTGTAAAAGGCAGAGCTCAATGCTCCAGGATCCTGTAGCTAGGAGCCAGAAAAATTAACTGACCTAACTACCACCTTTGGGGTATGATGGGACACTGGAGGAATTGTGAGACTCTTAAAGGCACAGTGTCAGTTTTCTGGCTTTTCTTGTGCAGCCTGCCTTTTAACAACGCAAACACAAGGAGATGATGGACGGAGCGCTGAAACTTTTCAGACACTCCCCCCCCCCCCCCCCCCCCCCCCGTCACAGGTCTGGGTTGAATCCTTTCATCGTTCTTTAGCTCACTTCGCCACCCCAGTTCATACACAGCTATATGCAGATCAGTCTTGACCCTGTGCCTCATGGGAACAGTCCAGCCCGATCTGCCAAGCCATGTCTTCCCTGAACCGGAAACGAGCATCCTAGGGCCAGTTTCGGGCTAACGCCCCCATCAGCCAGACTAGCTTGAATCCAGTGGCAAAGTGAGCAAAGGACCCACGTCTGGGCATACCCTGCCAACCTAGGGCGAACAAAGCAAACACAAGATGGTGATGGACGGAGCACTGAAACGTTTCAGACACTCACACCCAGTCACATATCTGGGCTGAATCCATCATCGTTCTTTCGCTCACCTCGCCACCCCAGTCCAGAGACAGCTATATGCAAATCAGTCTTGACCCTGTGCATCATGGGAACAGTCCAGCCCAAACTGCCAACCATGTCTTCCCTGGACCGGAAACAAGCAGCCTGGGACCGGTTTTGGGCTAACGCCCTCATCAGCCAGGCTAGCTTGAATCCAGTGGCAAAGTGAGCAAGTGACCCACGTCTGGGCATACCCTGCCAACTTAGGGCGAACAAAGCAAACACAAGGAGATGAGGGATGGAGCGCTGAAACTCTTCAGACACTCACCCCCAGTCCCAGATCTGGGTTGAATCCTTCATCGTTCTTTAGCTCACTTCACAACCCCAGTTCAGAAACACAGCTATATGCAAATCAGTCTTGACCCTGTGCTTCATGGGAACAGTCCAGCCCAAACTGCCAAGCCATGTCTTCCCTGGACCGGAAACGAGCATCCTGGGACCGGTTTCGGGCTAACGCCCTCATCAGCCAGGCGAGCTTGAATACAGTGGCCAATTGAGCAAGGGACCCACGTCTGCGCATACCCTGCCAACATTTTTACACTTTTTCTATAATTGGAGCTATTTGTAAAAGAAAAAAATAATTAGATGACATTTGGCCATTTCTAGTCTTATATTTCTTTACCCTACAATAAGGATATACACACCTCACACCCTTCTCATGGGAGTCTGCACGTTGGTGAGAAAATTAATTGTTTATGACTTTCAGAAGGGTCCCATGGAAGAGAACTGGGATTACAGGTAAGGAACATTTTCTTCACCATCAACATTAAAATTCAAATAGGTTTCTGAATACCAAATAATTCATTATTTGTCAGAAAAGTAGGAACACATCATTTCAATGATTACTGCTTGGACGTGAAAGGATCTGCCTTACCATTTGCAATATCTTAATTTTGAAGTCACTTGGCAGTTGTTTAGTGACTTGCAGAGTGTGAAGTAATGTAATGACACAAGACCGGTAGTGTCGTGCAATAGTCAGCTGAAGTACACCTTAGACCATAAGCTTAAACCTCTTCTTAACAAAGAGTCAATGAAGCTGACAAATATCTGCAGACATTGACTCAAAAGACTTTAGGTAAAACACACCAGTGCAACTGCATTTTGAATTTATTATTTATTGCAAAATTTTGAGATTGGTAGGCAGAGATAGATCAGCTTACAGAAATTGAGTTTTTACTATATTAGTGCATCCATTTCCATAATGTATGAGGAAAAGTTAAAAAAAGAATAAGAATCTGCAAATTGTTCTTGGGTAGAAAAAAACCTTGCTCGGTCACTGAGACAATATCATTTGAAAACATCAGACTGGATTCAGCAGTGACTCGTCCGGTCCTAACCACAGTGGAGTGAACCTCTACAGTTTCCATACAAGTGGTTCAGCAACTGCTGACAAAGACTGAGGGACAATTTTGAGATAAAAGGGTCTCTGTCTTAACCCGGTTCCACTTGGAATACTTCACGGTTATCCACCAACATTTAGATTCCAATGCAACAGGAAGCCTCCACATGAATTTGTTTCCTCTTGAGATGTCTATAAAGGTTGGGTGTTGTCTGCATACAAAAAGAAGAACCTCACCCCATGCAGTCAACACATTTGAGGTATTGTATATATGTTGAACAATTGGGTGGGGGGGGAACCTTCTTTATTCAGTTTTCACAACCTCTGTAAAAGGTTAGAGTAGTCAATGGTAGCTAATTCAGGACCTGACCCTACCTGTATCCACCAGTATCCTAAGTTCATCAAGTTCTGAGGTGACTATGGTTTCTGTTGCTATCCTAGAGTGGACACTTTGTAGAGGATTTAAATGTCCATTATATTCCGTATGTTTCTAAGGCTTCATACGTTGCTTTCCTATTGTGTTGAAGGAAAGGGCAGCAAGGAGATGGGATGAAAATTCACAGGGTCCATTTGGCAATTGGATGGGGTCTACAAAAGTGTTTGAACAATTGCAAGTTATAATACATTGGAAATTAAGCTTGGTTCTGATTAAATATTGATTACTCATTTCAGACCTCTTTAGCATTTACAAAGATTTTGCAGTCGCATGTTTATGGGTAAGCCAAAAAGTCTACTGGATGATAACAGCTTGTGAACATAAAGCTTAATGGTGAAACTTCTGTAGGCCTATAGCAATAGGAGCAGCAGGCTCCGAGTTGGTTTTCAAGTGTGTTATTTAATCTAATATGTTGTACCTAATGATAGGAAAAATAGCAAAAGAGACTAAGAAGATAAAAAAGACTTTCATTTTTAGGTCGAAGTCATTTTTCAAATTCGGATCACCAATCGATTCATTATAATGATGATGCTGATTAAGTAAAATTTGTGAAGGGCCGACAGTAACTCCTAAAGATATCCCTGCACTGTGCAGGTCGTAGAGTTTGTTAGAAAACACATTCATTTAATGCATTGGTAAATAGCCAAGGTTTTATTTGTTTATGAAATACAGAGGTCCAACTATGCATGAAGAACTTGCGAAAGCGTGGTCAATGTTTTTGTGGTGGTTAGTCATAAAAAGCCTTGCTGTCAGTTTGCGCCTCATCTTGATTTCAGGGATGTGCTGAAGCAGAGTGGAGGTATCTCTGGGGCTAATATCTCAAAATACGGTGGTACAAAGTCTGCTCCTCAGTTGTGTATTGTCTGATAGCAGCTGCACTTAAATATTATTATTATTAAGTTTATATAGCACCTGAATCACCCCCGAAGGGGTATCTCTGCGCTCGTGGACAGATGTGGGAGTACTGGCACTGTGTGATGCGTCTAGAACAAAAATAATTTCAGGGACTTTCTAAACTGAAGATGGTCCGGACACTGCCTCTGTAATAGGGAGCAAATTCCATTGCCGGGGAGCGAGATACGAGAAAGCTTTCCTCCCTGTCCTAGACTTGTTAATCCGGGGAACTTTGAGGAGGGATTTGGAGCTAGATCGAAGGTCTCTAAGGTGAGTGTATTGGTAGAATTTCTCCGCGAGATATGGACCATTACCGAACATCGCCTTATGAACGATGCAGCAAACCTTGAATTTTATTTGTTTGCGCACCGGAAGCCAATGAAGCTGCTGCAGCATCGTGATCGAAGATGATCTGTAAGGGGCATTCAACACCAGCCGTGCCGCTGTGTTTTGAACTACCTGTAAGCGATCTAACGAGGCCTCATTAGCCGAGACCAGTAGAGCATGACATGGAACTCGAGTTCCATGTATAGTCTGGGAGGAAAGGAAATACTTGTCTCAACAGACTCAGCACATGAAAACATGAGCTCACCGTATGGGCCACCTGCTCCTTCATGTTTAGGCTCTGCTCAATGCGAACCCCTAGATTTTTTACTGATGTCTTTGGGGTGGGAGAGACACCCAGCTCCCCTGGCCACCACTCTGGTGTCCACAAAATGTTTCCTATTGCCACTGGGAGCCAGTCAAGTCTAGAAATATGGTGCGAGTCATGGTCTCAATCAATCAAGCTTTATTCGGTTCATAAAAAGAAACCATAAAAACACATACATATTAAATACAATAAAAGGAATAATTAAATATTATATAAACTTATATGTAGGAACAAGAGCTTATGCAAGATAAAATATTTCCAAATATACAGACATTTTCAGTGGCATACTAAATGATTGACAAGGAAGCCTGTCTTATTGCAATTCATGATCTCTAAGGGAAGGTTTAAGGTGAGTTGTCCCTCTGCCTTCTGGATTAGTTGGAGACAAAGTATTAGATATTTGGGAGAACACACATAGACTGAGCTGCCATAGTCCATTCAAGAGGAAGTCTATAATGGGTGACAGATGTGCAGCAAGTCAGTAGAAGTAGAGGCAATATTTTATGATAAGTCTAAAGATGGAGAGAGCAGGTAGAAGTCAGTGTATTGAATTGTATTTTAATGGATAAGTCTGTGTCAAAAATTAAGTCTTCTGTTTATTAACAATAGTGGTTGCAACAGGGGCTGGGTCCATTGAGGTGACCAGTTAAAAGTGGAGCTGCAGAGTGTGATGGCAGCAGGGCTGGACTACAATGTTATACAATTAAGTGGGATATAACAGATTACCTCTCCATTTGTATGAATTTAGTTCAAGAGAATTTAGACTCATCCGGTTTGTAACTTATTCAAGGCTCTGTTCTGGTTTGGGTATTTATCACAGCATTTTCCATTTACAATACTGTGAATTTCCTATACAGCTTTGCTGATCACTAAAGTTTGAAAGGCCCAACATTTCTGTAGCTCCACTGATCCTTCAGCTAGACAACCATTCACCATGTTGATAGCCAAAGGAATCCTAAAGTTTCCCCCATTCGAAACATGTCAGGGTGGATTTAGTTAGGACTGCAGTATCAAGCTTTGGTTTTGAGGGAAACCTGGTCATTGGTGTGTGGACTAAATCAGTTTACAAGTTTGTTGTTTGCAGGGGTTTGTTTGAGGTTGGTTGTTGACCAGTGTTGTAATAAATAGAAACTTTTAAAGCTTAGCAATTTAGAATTTGTATGTTACTTCTGTATGAAAGAAAGAAGTATTGGTTATCTTTTTCTCTATTTTAACTATTAGACAGGTCTGTTTGAGTGCTGTAGACCCATACCAGATCTCTGTTGCCCTGAAATAAAGGATGGTCCCAGATCCTTAAAAGGACCCCACTGTACATCTCTGTGGGCTAACCACGGTAAGAGAAATGTAGAAATATTAGCACCCCACCACATAATTTTTGAGAGGGTATAAAAATGTCAGCAAGTGAGGGCCACGAGAAGTACATGTTTGGTCTTTTTGCTGTCAGGTGCCTGACCAGTATGCGATTGGTGCCTTTTTGAGTGTTTAAGCTAAAAACTCTGACTCTCCAACTAAAGTATCAAATATGCATTGTTGGGTTTGGCCCTCTCCTGCAGGGTTACCTTCATTTTCTTTGCCGTCACCGCACCTATTTTCTAAATTGGCTTTTGGACTCTGTGCACTTTACAACTACTAGCCAGCGCTATAGTACTTTTGCTCACACCCTACAACATGGTAAAGTTGGCATACACCTGATTGGCATCTTAATTTGTGTATAAGTCCCTAGTAGAGTGATATTCCGCATACCCAGGGCCAATAAATGAAATGCTACTGGTGGGCCTGCAGCACTTATTGTGCCACCCACGTAACCATTAAAACATGTCTTAGGCCTGCCATTGTAGTCTGTGTGCAGTTTTAAAGTGCCAATTCGACATTGCAAAATAAAACCCCTTGGCAGGCCTAAAATTCTCTTTTTAATACATATGTCACCCCTAAAGTAGGCCCTAAGCAACACAGCAGAGTACATTGTATTTAAAAAGTGGGACATGCACTTTTAGGTTTTACAAGTACTGGTTGTGAAAAACTCTTAATTTTGTTTTCTACCTCTCCCATAGGATAACATTGGGTTACCTTATTACATTTTATAAATGATCACTTTTGTTTGGGGACAGGTTAAAAGATCCTGCTTGGTGTCTAAAGAATTTTCATTTAAAATCCCTTTTTTTGATTTTCAAACATATGTTTAATGGCATTTTGTAAAACAGACACATTGAGGGTCACAACAATTATAGCAGTAATTTCACAGAGTGGAATACAGAGTATCAACCTGTAGCCAAGTGGAGGGCGCGGATATAAGTCCTGCTGTACCCGTCTGCTGAAGTGAAATCTATAGTGAGCCGTACAGTTTCATAAAGAAATGTCTCGGGTATCGCTTGGCAAAGTCCCCCACTTAGCTGGCCAAGAACCAACATGTTGTGACCGGTTTGCAGTCGGGCCTTCCAACCGGTAGGGTCCGGTTAAGAGGAATTTTAATCCAACCCGTTGAACCTAAAACCAAAGAAAATCCCTCTTCAAGTCCCAACCCTCCCATCCAAGAAAACAAGTTGGCGGTGGTGATGTTGCGGTAGAACAATGTATGTTTGGTGGGGCATAAATGGAGTATCGCTAAAATTGGAATAGGTGCATATCTCTGATCGGTGGGGGGGCAGGCTGCTAAAGGCAGGCCCTTCGTAAGAAAGGCTACTAGGGGATCCCATTTATATTCGAAGCTTTTGTAATCGCTGCGGAAAATGTCTGCCATCCTTTCCAAGCAAAGGAGTTTCCATAGCCGTGAATGCCATAAAGAGAGGGAAGGAGCTGAGTTCTTCTTCCAGGCTGCTGCGATTGGTCTCTTCGCCGCACCTATGCAGGTCCACATTATGGCTTTATCCGCCTTGGTCTGGTGTTCTAGGGTGGCATTTTGGAGGCCTAGGAGGATTCCCTCCCTAGTGGTCGGTTTAGGGTACCCCAAGATAGTTTTAATTTGGACCAGAATTTCCTCCCAAAAGGGGCGAATGGTGAGACAATCCCACCATATATGTTGAAAATCCCCCAGTAATCCACACACCCTCCAACAGCGGTCTGTCGTGTTTGGGAAGATGTGTTTAAGTTTGGAGGGCACTAAATACCAATCCATGAGGGTGCTTCCCTAAGTTCCAGGTAATGATTGAGATATCGGACCAAAGTGCCGTTCATTCTCTCTCCTGGATATCATTTTGCAGTGTCTCCTCCCACATATACATGTAGCGGGGTCAGGCTGAATGTGTGGTGGAGAGCAAATAGTTATAGAGAAAAGAGATCACCCCCCTCATAGAGCACACAGTCCTAACATACGTCTCAAAGCCCATTTTCTCCCTTGTGGCCTGTTCGTGTATATGAGGAGTGAGTCCCCAGTGTCTCAACTGAAGGTAGTGAAAGTGTTCATCTGGTGGTAGGTGGAAGTCTCGACGGCAGTTATCAAAGCTGAGGATGTCATGGTTGTGGAACAGGTGGTCAAGCATGAGGCAACCCCCCTCTCTCCAGGTGTCGAAGGGGCCCTCATGGAGTGCAGGCGCAAAGGCTGGGTTAAAGTGGATCGGGTGTAAGGGGAAGGGAACGTGGTCCATCCCTCGCCCTCAGAAACAGAATCCCAAACTTTCAAAACGGTGCGAGTGGGGGTGCTGATGTAGGCATTTGAGGGTCGGTCAGACTTGGACTTCCAAATCAAATCCCAGATTGTCCTCCCCGCCGCCCCCCTATCTATATGTAGCCAATGTTTTCCTGACTCCTTTTTAAACCATTCTGTCACAATATGCAGTTGAGCGGCTTTGTAGTACAGCCCAATATCTGGTAGTCCCACTCCTCCTGGAGCTCTTGGGCATCGCAGGATGGTAAAGGATAAGCGGGGCCCGCCTATGTTTAAACTCCCTTTTAATGGTAAAGTCAGATTTTAAGTCACAGTTCTGAAAATTCCACTTTTAGAAAGTTGTCATTTTCTGGCCCTAATTATTTGGTGCCTGCAGCCTGTTTCCTGAGTCACATGACTTGGTGTAGTTGGCAGTTGGCCTTAGTATTCATCCCAGACAGTCACAGAAAAGGGGGATTGGGTGTTGGCAGAATGTAAGAGGCGAAGCTGTATACACCCCCACTTACATTTCAAGGAAGCTGCCTCAGCCCACACACAAAGAACTTCATACTAACCTTTTGTTACCCCAGACTTCCTGGGACCAAGGCAGAGAGGAAGTAAGTTCCAAAACCATCTCTATGGGGGATACCTCTAGACATTTCTTCCACTTCAAAGATGGCACCAGGTATAAAAAATAGGACCTTCAGACCAACTCTTCAGTTCACTCCTGCCAAGCTGCCTGTGGCCTGCTGTGGTGCTAAATGAGTCCAATTAGCCAAAATCCAAAACTTGGACTTAAACATTTCCTGTCAAAAAGTGCTCTGAGAACCGAGGAGCCCGGGGCCAACCTGCTTGCTGATCCGCCCAAGGTGCTTTGCCAGTCTGTCTGATTTTGTGGTAGGTTCAGCTGCGTTCTCCTCTGCAGCTGCAAATTCAACGGCTCCTCTCTGTAAGAGTATCCAGCCTCCTGGATCCTAGGTTGGATACAGTTGCAGCTTCAACCCATTGAAGAGTTTTGCCTTCCAAAAGAAAAAGAGACTAAATCCGAACGTAGAATTCTTTACCTCACTTTCGTCTAGCAGCTCGACAACAGTGCTTCCTCATCGCACACCTCCTTGCCCTGCTGAACTTTAGCTTCTCAACCATTTTTCTTAACAATGTAATTTAAGTTCTAAGGTTAGCGGAGAGTGGGCCCAATGCACCTTGTGTATCCGAATCGAGCTTCCTCATCGTCTGCCCTAACTTTAGAATTTGTCCTGGTCTCACACCACTAGATGTCCATGGTCGATTCTTTGATCTTTTAGGCACTAGTTTGCCCTAAAAACCTTTAAAAAATATATAACTCCAGTTCTACTGATTAGATTTTTGTCATTTTGGTGCCAAATAATTTAATACATTTCACACTTTCTGAATTCGGTGAGATTTTTCTTCTGTTGTCATTTTATTATCGTTTGATTGCTGCATAAATACCTTACACATTGCTGCTAAGTTAAGCTTGACTGCTTTTGTGCCAAGCTATCAGATGTTTGAGCACAGGCAACTTTTTTATGTTTCACTCTGATAAGGACTGTGGCTGTTGCCACCAACAACCCAGTTTTTCACTTGCATGATTTCACTAGGGTCTTCATCTTTCTGAGCATTTAATCTCCATGTTGATATCAATTTGACAAGCATACTAGATATTTCACAAAGCTTTTTCAGCTGTTTCATTATTCCCACTGCCCTATCTACTGCCTTCAGATCCCTTCCATTCTGATCATTTTGATTACCTGGCCCTATGCTCACCACCTCTTGTTTAACCTCCACTGCCACATTATAGATGCAATTCCCTGCCCAGTCTTTTTAATTTTCTGCTTCCTCGGTCCTTCATCCCTCACCTTATATCATAGACTCAATACCTAAGCTTCTTTCCTCTTTTTAATTTTGTATATTGTGTACGTTTTCTGAAAACTTGTGTGCATGCATGCCACTCCGCCGCTCATGGATTTTCTCTCGTGGTGCTTGGACTTGTTAGCCTGAGTGTACGTTGATATTCACTTTCATTAATTTTAACCGATAACCCTGTCACTCCCACCTCCTCTTATAGTACTGATGCTGCAGACACGTCATCCCTTCAATATAGTTTTGTGATGCTTTAAAGGATGCATGCACCAGTTTCCTTTTGAATGCTCTTCACAGTTGCCACTTGCACAATGAAATAGAGAGTTCCACCTCCTCGCCATCCAGATCCTTACCTCTAAGGTGCAAGCTCTCTATCTATTTTTTGGGTGCTAGAATAACATACTCACTCACTTCAGTCAACTGTGAATTTAAAGTAGAGTTAGCCATCTAGAGGAGAATTAGGTAACCCTATCTGTAATTCAATTAAAAATTTAACCTGTTAGTTTTGAAACTAATCAAAATATCTTTATCCGTCATACTACAAGTAAAAATAAAACCCTCTCCGTCCCATCCTATGCACTTTTCCGTATTCAAAGAAACCTCTACCTTTTGGAAAAGGAATAGTGTACTTGTACCTCATTGACAGTCTCTTGCAGTCTTGATGAGAAGTATTATCATGCTGCACAAGTTAAGCTACGCATCTGAATGGTGTGCAGTTTTTGAATGGTCAAAATAAAAAGTTAAAAAGGAAAATGTTAGAAAAAGATTGGTTTGAGGAAGAGAAGATTCATAAACCGAATACAATGTAGATTTGGCCTCTTGGTGCTAAATGTTCATTTTCTTTGTAGACTGTGAAGACCTTGCTTCAATAGCCAGTTCTTCTAGTACAAGTTGGTGTGCACGGACTGCTTGTCCGCTTTAGTATCCATTTTACCAGCACTACTATGGGAGTTGCAAGAGCATTACACATAGTTTGTAAAGCTGAGTTTAGTTACAGGTTAGGTGTGCTGTATGTTTCCTGGGTTGAATGAGAATGCAATTTGTGGTCTTCTGCTAACGCAGTTTTGTAGACTCTGTTGATATCACTTAATGCCTGATTGCAGACGTCTTCTGGGTCAGTTTGGTCCTTAAGTCTGACTAGCTTGCTGATATTGGCGAGATTTTCTCAAGGCACAGAAAAGGAGTCAAAAAGTGATAGACACTAAACTAAGTCAAACATATTAGAAATTAGGAGCTAAAGGTGAAAGACTAAATCATAATCTCAAACACCTGCCTCCCGCGGACACCATGATCATCCTGTGTAGCTACTGCTCTGTTATCACTTCTTGTCTCTCCTATCTTGAAACTTTGATCCTCACGTAAAATGGGAAATATGAACTAAAAATAAAGCTTAAAATCGGGGTGGCATTTTGACATGCATCGATATTCATGAGCACTTACTCTGAGAGTTGTGGCTACTATTGTTCTATCTCACTTTTTCACCCTAGGGGTTTGGAGGCGAGCGCAAGATAATTTCCTTGATTTTCTGAAATTTCAAATGTTATTTTGATTTTGTTTATAATACGATTTTGTTTTCCAAGTTCTCCTTTTTTCACAAAAGAAATTTGTTTTCCTCTAATTTCAATGCTAGCAGAATTTCAGCTTTTTCCATTAAAACGTTGTTTAAATAGTTCCTGTATACATTGAAATACTAGCAGAATGTTTTAGTGTTTGAGAACTTGCATTGTTTCCCACGGGGAGCAGTTTTGTTTTATTTTGTACTACACTACCCTTCATCGTTTTCCAGTGAAATTTTGCAACGCTGTTTTCCCACAGCTAAAGTTTCATTACTTTTTTTGTCTTGCTTCTCCCTCTTTGATAACCGAAAGGCAATTGCCTGTGTGAATGGAGAGGACAGGCAAAAGCTATTCTAAAAGAATGCTGTCACTGTAAGTTTTGCAGCTCTTCTTAAGGAATCGTTGATCCGTGTGTGTGATAGATATATATATATATATATATATATATATATATATATATATATATATATATATACAATACTTTTTCCGGCTTACAGTGCTGCATAAATTATCGTTGATCCGTGTGTGTGCAATATATATATATAGATATGTATGTATGTATATGTATGTAGATATATATATATATATATATATATATATTCACTGAAAAAACCATAGGTTTCAGACATGTTATAGTTAGCGGAAATTTTACTGATAAAAAACCAATGAAATTCCCCCGTTATAGTTAGTGCAGGCAACTATAACTCACGCGACCGCAATCCTCTGCTGATGCTAATACTGTATTTAGACACTTATTTGCCCATGTCTTCTTCCATAAATTTTTAGCTATACATATATTAGAAATATTTTTTTTTCATAAAGACACATATGTCATCAGCAGAAGATTGCGGTCGCGTGAGTTATAGTTGCCTGCACTAACTATAACGGGGGAATTTCATTGGTTTTTTTATCAGTAAAATTTCCGCTAACTATAACATGTCTGAAACCTATGGTTTTTTCAGTGAATTTGCAAGATTTTTTAAATGCTAATTCCTAACTATAACGTGTGTGAAACCTATGTTTTTTTCAGTGAATTTGTACGGTTTTTTAAATGCTAAGTTACTTTACGCCATTCGTGGCGTGCACGCCCACTTAACGCAGTTCGTTCCGTGCGCGCACGGTGCGCTTCGCGCACCGTGCGCCCACTTTACGCAGTTAGTGCCGTACACGCAAGGTGGGGACACAGTGCGCTACGCGCACCGCGTGCCCACGTTACGCACCGTGCGCACATGGAGGACATATTATGCGCTTCCTTGTGATAGGTAATCTGTTAAATTTAATTTGTAAGTGATGACAATAATATGCCATGCACAGAGAGTGTTTTTTTTTTTATTAAAATTTTTAGCGTAAGCGCACCGTACGCTTACGGTAAGCGTAATCGGCGAAATTTTCAAAAAATAAAAATGTACCGTTTTTGGCCTTTGAGGACTCAACTAACATGGCTATGTGCATGGGCGCTGTCTAAACAGCCCCTTTATATGTTTTTTGCCTTTATTTACAGCCCCCCCCTCAGAGTGCGAGAGAGAAAATGGCGGCCGCCGCTTCCTGGTTTCGACCGATTCGAATGTTTACTTCGATGTAACAGCCAATCAGAATCGCGCTCGCGCACGCCACCGTACGCGTACGGTAAGCTTACGGTAAGCGTACCGTAAGCTGGCTCAGATATATATATTGATTTAAAGGCTATTTTCTCAGAATCTACTGAACAGATTTACACCAAACCTACAAAAGGCACTTCCTTGACCTGAGGACTACCTCTCTGCCAAATTTCTAGTAATTCTGTTCAGCCGTTCGGGCTGTAGCCCTGTCTAAAGGTCCTATGGGAAAATGCATGGGAAAAACGCGTTTTGGGACCCCCCTTTTATCTCAGCCCCCGCTTGACGAATCCCCCCGAGACTTTCAGGGTAGGAGCGGAGCGTAGCGCCCCACCTATTTTGAGAAATTCGCGAGGATTCGTCGACCGGCGCCAAAGTTATTCAAAATAGAATGTTGCGGATTTCCTATGGAAACAGGGTCCTAACTATAACTACCTACTGGCGACCGCCAGTAGGTAATATATATATATATATATATATATGCAATACTTTTTCCGGCTTACAGTGCTGCATAAATTATGTAAGAAAAGGAAGTAGGGATCTCTGGGTAGTTTTAGGAGAAGAGCAGCTCCTTTATATAGAACATTCTGCAACGCCACAAACACTCCTAAACAGCTCACCTCATATATTTTCATATGTTTTCTAGAAGAGTTTTTAAATAATAAGAGCGGAACACATATGTCAGGGGCTGCTTTTATTAATTCCAGATTGGCTTGGATGGTATTTTACCAATCCAAAACTGTAGTACTGTGCCTGAAGTGGTAAAAAGCTTTTGTCATTTTTTAGCTTGGATGGCACTAGTAATCCTATACTTAAAGACTTTGCTGCAAAAATGGCTTCACCACTTTTCTAGCTTCGCATGGATGGCACTTTGATAATCCTATGCTAAAAGAACTCTGTTTGGGGCCAAATATTGTACACATTTTTTTTGACTGGACTGTTGATCTGCAGAAAATCTTTTTTTTTTTGCTTGTCCCGTCACGCTTTGTTTGATGCTTGCCCTCCCGTCCCATGTTTATTGCTTGCCTCCTCCCTTGTTGTTTGTTGCTTGCCTCCTCCCTTGTTGTTTGTTGCTTTCCCTTCCCTCGTTTTTTAGGTCTCGCCTGCGCCAGCGCTTTAGCGCTGCTCTCGCGAGAGCTTTTGTAAATGGGGGATTTGAAAGTGCAAACTAGTGCTTTCAGGCCGCCAACTACAGTGCATGTGCGCCGAGCGCGCGCACCATTTGGCAGCCTTCGTGATCATTTCGCGGCCGCTTTGATGTTCTCAGTGAGCTGCGCGGCCACTGAGAACATCAAAGCGGCCGCAAAAGTGCACACCATTTGCCACCCCCTCCCTTATCCCACTTCCTGCTTATTTTACTTATAGCGCGAGGAGCTGTCTATCCCTAGCGCGCGCTTCAACGTTCCTCCCCCACCACAGAGTGCGACTCGCGGCCGCGCGTCTTCCACAACTCCCGGGCTTGTTCTTCTCTGCTCTTTACCTCGCCCCTGCTCTCCCGCCTTGCTCTTCTCTCTTTGATACTGGTGTCAGCTCTCCTTTGCTCCTCAGCCCTGCCTCGCTTTCCCATGTTGAACACTCTTCCTTGTTGAGCTTCATGTTGAGGCATTCTAGCACCGCAAACGGGATTCTGTAAAGCGACTCCATACAACTTCCAGAGACTCAGATCCATGAACACGAAAGAAGCGTCGGCGCCACCTACACAGCACACACACCCCTGTCTCTGATAGAGAGAGAAAAGAGACTACATTTCGCTCTGCGAGCAACACGACCCTCTTAAAACTAGAAGATTTCTCCTTCGCGGACACACGTTTATCAATATAAGGAGAAAGACTTTTGTTTTTCTAAGAGAAAGAAACACTAATATTACGTATATCTATTACAAGTTTCTTGATTAAAACATCTACCATATTGTCTGCCAGCAAATCAGTATTCAAAATTCTACAACGCAGTCTAGAACGTGTTGAACGTAGTAACAACAAACAGTTACAACAAGCATTGGCATAGCCAATAGGTCTCGCCTTTGGGACCTTATAAGTGTTTAGCCATGCAACAGTTGCATAACTAAATGCTATGCCAATGCTTGTTTAATGCTTGCCGCCATCCTGCGTTTTGTTGCCTACCCCGTCCCACGTTTTTTGCTTGCCCCGTACAGCATTTCACCAGCTCTTTGTTTTGATGCTTGCCCCCGTCCCACATTGTTTGTTGTTTTCCCCCATCCTGCATTGTTGCCACCACTCCCTTATTGCTTTCCCTCACCCCTCGTCTTGTTGCTTGCCCTTGTCCTGCCTTTTGCCGCATACCCCTTCTCGCGTTTTGTTGCTTGCCGTTTCCTGCGTTTTGTTACTTGCCCCCATCCCGCATTGTTTATTGCTGGCCCTCCATCCAGCATTGATGCTTGCCCTCACCCACTCTCCCTCCTTTTCCGCCCAAAAACAAAGCGTTATGATACAGCTAGCGCTTTTTTTTCTAACTTTCAGCTAGGTTGTAATAAAGCAGCTGTGCTGCTCTACAACATAGCTAAAAGACATTGGCCAAGGCCAGTAGCTCTCGTAGGCGAGACCCATTGGCTTTGCCAATGCCTGTTGCCCTTGTTTTATTATTCTACCTACACCATCCCTCACTCAAAATATTTTCCTAGATAACGTGTTCTGACAGTCAGTAATGCAATATAGGATGACAAACTGTGGAGGCCAGCTGCCATCTAGCGGAAGTGATTAGGAATAGCGAATGCTTCGTGCACAATTTTTTCCACACCTGAAGATACTTCTGTGCTTTTTTTTGGAGCTAGGCAACAGCAAGCGATCATGGTACAATTTAAAAGCAAGTGCCGCTTGACTTTCTTGTAGTTAATGTTTGAAGGTACGGAAAAAATTAATTCGGCTTCCTCGACGGAACGTTGACACGGGGAATTTTTCAGTGTGATAGTAGATCCAGATGGTACATGCGCATCCCTGCCTCTCTTAACACCGTGGCCCCTTCTTGGTTTCCACCTTACCTTCTGCTCTCAGTACTCTTGTTGAACCGTGTCCAGACTCTTGAATGAAGTCACTATTGTTTTGTATAATGCTTCTGATATGAGGTTAATTGCTCAGTGCGCTCACGAAAGAACTACTAAAGTTCGCCTTTTTCTATTTAGCATTTCACTGTCTCACCATTATTGGTTCACCTCAAGTTCTACAAGTACTATCCATGTTGGCTTCAGTACTGTTTATTGCCTCCATGAATGGGTCTCTGATACATCCCCTGTCGCTAGTGTGTAAATCTGATAACTCTTTCTTCACTCTGCTCTCGGAATTTAAAGAATCCTCTGCTAGGCAGCCGATATGTGGGCTTCCAATTTAGTTTGACTTTACCCTGAGCACTAGACAGTCAGCCACTGTAAGTGTGGTGACTAGTCATTCTCGTTTTTTTTGCCCACTTTTTTTGTATGTTTGAATGTCTGGATTGTGTGTGTGCTTTTTGTCTAGTTTGTGTGTGCGCACGCGCCTAATGCTGCCCTGGATGCATGATGTAGTTTTGTCTAACTGAAGGGTTTATATGCCCATTTACCATAAATCTTTCATTTGTTGCTTATGTGAAAGGGGGAATGGTGGTGTTCTAAAGTTCTCTACTAATTATTTAGATTAGCCTTTTTAAACGTTTTTTTTTATAACGTGACTTTGAAAGTATTCCAGATTGAGCTGAAGGGAATGTTTCATTTTGACACTCTGCAATTATATTGTAGTTACATTACCAGTATGATCTACTTGGAGCACTGATTTCCTGATTTGGGGCTTCTTCAAAATGTGCTTCATCACAAATAATTGGTGAGCTGCAGGGAATAAATATCCTGTTGTGGTACTCCAGATTTGAGTATCTGGGAGAAGTCGTATTACTGTTAATAATGATGGTAATGACACTGTTGCTTGTTCACGGAAGTTCTGCTGAAGGTTGTTAATTTTTCTCAACTGAATTGTACTCCTTCATTGCCTTCCATACGGTCAGGAGAGTTGGACCTCTCCAGGATTCAAATGTATGACTTGGAGGTGTCTCACAGTTCACTGCACCCTTAGTTGATGTTTCGGAGCATATCTTGATCAGGGGCCAAGCAATTGGGCCTTGCTACTAATCCAGTGTGAGAAATAGTGAATGTCCTAACATGAGCCGCCTTTAGATGAAATGGATCTTGAAAATACTGTATATTTTCCATCTTGGTCTCTACCTGACTTTTACCATCTTGTTTCCCACTCTAATGTCTGTGTTCTCTATTTCTGATTGTCTTAATTTTCACTGTTTCACTTCTTCATTTCTCCTGCATACAAAAGTGTACCCGTCTTTCTCCTCCTCCACTGGTTCTGCCTGACTCTTTTCTTCCTTACAGAGCGGGGTCATGCCGATACCCAAGTGTTCTTCTACCTGTGGATCGTCTTCTACTTCATCAGCTCCTGCTACACCCTGATCTGGGATCTCAAGATGGACTGGGGCCTCTTTGACAGAAATGCTGGGGAGAACACTTTCCTCCGAGAGGAGATCGTCTACCCTCAGAAGGTGGGCACTTTGGACTGCTTCCATGCTCACAGTTGGGATGCTTAGGAGCAGTATTACTGGACTGCAGCAACATTTTGCTGGGTGTTTTATCATCCAAGGGCGATCTTGTGTGTCTATACCACAGTAACACCGTGAGGAAGAGAGTGGGTGCTACTGAGCCTGCTTTATTATAGTGCCAAAACAGAAATGCCTACTATAAGGGAAAGAAAGTGCTGTATATGCTCCATGAAGGTAGTGTGTAAACACAGTAACACATGTCACTGGAAAGTGTCTTATACATATCATGCACAAATGTAGAGTGTGAACACAGTAATGTCTGTGGGAGTGAGCGAGGGTGCTGCAATCTAGCGTGAGTGTGAAATAAGTAAAGTCTGTGGAGAGGGATAATGTGTGCTGCATAATCTCCACACAGATAGTGAACGAGTAATGTGCATATTTGTACGCCTGTCTGTTCTCACCTTGGAATCTGTCTCTCTTGCCTGATAACCACTGATAATTATTATGATGCTGGGTTTGTTTCGCACAAACTATTTTCATTAGCATTACCTGCCCTTGCTCTCTTGTTATGGTCCTGTTCCACCTTACTTTTTCTCAAACTGTCATCTCTCCGACTGTCATGCTGGGTGTGCTCCCGTTGTATCCATCATTCTTTCCTCTCGCCTCTTTCTTGACATTAATTTTCCCCTCATTGCATCGTTAGAATCTAGTATGCCTTTTACAGTATTGCCTTTCGTTGTGCTTCATCCATATATCTGTAAGAACCTTGATGCCCCGTGGTCCACTCATTGGATTTTAAATTCTAACCGCAGAGGCTTTTGTTTGGGTTTTCTTCTTGGTCTCCATTGTAGACTGGGCCTCACCTCCACCCCTTTGACCTTCTGTCTTTTCACCTTACTATGATAATCTCATGCAGCTTCTTTTTCCAGCCATGAGATCTTACGCATTGTCTGTTGGAGACCCATATCCATTGACTATCAACTGACATTTCTTCAATATTCTCTCCTTAGGCCTATTACTATTGTGCCATCATTGAAGATATATTCTTGCGGTTCGCTTGGACAATCCAGATTTCCCTTACAACAATGAATGCGTTTCCATATGCAGGAAACATCATCTCCACCATCCTCGCACCCCTTGAGGTCTTCAGGTAAATCCTCTTGGTCCTCCCCCGAGATTTAAAAGAGGTCATTTGTCATCTTCAGAGTGTATTTTTTCACATGCAATGAGTTATCGTAAGATTCTTAATCACTCACTTTTGAAATAGGTTTGCTTCTTTCTTTAGTTTATAATATAGGTCAATAGTAAATATTTTGATGAATGATGGGGTATATAATGACACAGAAAAGTGTGCTGAGGGAATCATATTGTAAATTAACAATGACATTTTTTAGGAGGGTTAAGATTTAAGGTAAATGCTTGTATATTGGTTTATGTTTATTGGCTGAGTTCCAAAAGTTAGTGTTCACAGAATTACTACTTTGATAAGTTTGATGTTTTCCAAGATTCACGTCTTTGGGATAAACTTGGAATAGTCCGGTCATGACACCTTACCCTGAAACATAATTTTACAAGTATTTTACTTGCCATCGGTGAGATCATGGTATATTTTTTAAAAGCAATATTGTCATTTTTAAAATCTTTGCCAATCAAGCAGTGTCTTGCAGTGATGAAAGATTTTGCACCATCCTTTTAGAAATCTCTGCTTTATCAGAGCATAATCCTGCACTTCACTGAAGTATTATGATTGTATTTTGTTTAGCATTTAGTGTGAATTTCCACAGACACTCCTTGTGCCTTTTCTTTCTGTCATTTAAATCTTCTTTAACCCATTCCTTTTGGCCCCTCTGCTATTTTTCAGCTGTTTCATCACTGGGGCAGTTTTTGACAGGGAAACTAAATAATGGTAACACGATTTGCATGTATGAAGTCACCCGTTCAATTTCCAAATTTCTTTCCTTTATGGTATATGGTTTTTCTTGAGACCAACTGTCCCATTTTAATAACCGCTTCTACTCTGAAGTGTTAAATAACAGTTAATCAAAACTGTATTTTAGATATTAGTAGCATAATTTTTTATGCCAATGTTGGAGGAGTTTAAAAAAAACAAGAGCAACCCTAATGTCCTCGAGAACATGGGTATTAAGCGTAGAACTTGGAACAGGTGTTCACATAGAACTCGTTTTAAAAAACACAATATGATAACACAGAATTTCTTGTGCAGATTAATCTATATCGACATTTAAGTTTCTATTTTTGACAGACGAGGTTCAGTCTAGATTCAATCTATGTAAACACTCAATTCAAAGAAACAGACAGTATTTTATAGTTGATTTCGATTCAACCGAATCAAATCTTATTTCATAAGCAAGACAGTATAAATCCACATAAATATAAATCCACATATGTAAAGCGCGAACAATCACCCGTAAGGGTCTCTAGGCGCTGGGGGCTGTCGGGAAGATTAAGCAAGCTACTGCCCAGAGTCACATGGTGCTGGGCTAATCTGGCGCCGGGGATCGAACCGTGATCCCCAGATTCCGGAGTCAGTCGCCCTGGCTGCGGCGCCACACCTCTTCTTATGAAATATCTTACCACTTGTAAGTACGTGAGTTATTTTTTCAGGAAGACAGCCAATTCTATTTCATACAGTGAAACACACGGAGGGAACTCCTCAAAGTGTTGTTCACAAATAGGTCAGGTCTGTCTTTTAGTTTGTCGACGGCGTTTCATCCCTTTTCCAAGCTAGGAAATCATCAGGACTGTAATGAACCTGGGGACTAAGGATATGAGTATAATTAAAAACAGAAAAAAGTGGATCAATTGATAAGCAGTGAAGAAGAAATTAAAAGGGTACATACTGGCTGAGTATTGAAGGTGGTCTCATCCATTAACTTGAGGACCACTAGGATGTACTGTTAAACAGAGGTCTTGGCGGTGAGTAACCTTATCATCAAACGTGGCAAATCTGATCCCCCGACTAGTCCCAAGATCGATCTAACCATATACTTTGTTCAGAAGAGATAACTTCACTCAGCAAAGGTCTGTCATTTGTTTTAATCGAAAAGATGGACTTCTTCAGGCTACAATCAGAACTACACAGATTCTTCAGAGGAATTGGACTCAAGCATTTCTTCTCTGACAAGGACACTCCTCCACCATCCTCAGCTTCCCTTCTAAGACCTACCTCGTCATTCATACTCCTTAATGCGTTAATGCCAGCAGAAATATTGGCATTTAAGAAGGCAGTACTCAATGACATCAACAATCAGAAAACAACTAGGTCTTTCGCCCCAACAACATTACATGGCTAGAGAGACAGACACTGAACAAACTTAACAAAGAGAAGTCCATCATTATCAAAACTGTGGATAAAGGGGTAGGAATTGTGATACTAGACAGGAACTCATATGAAGCAGAAATCATCAGACAGCTGAACAATACTAATCATTATGAAAAACTGCCCTCGAATCCCCTACAAGAGATAGGAATCAAAATACTAGAAACTACCATTCGAGCCCTGGGTCAAGGGTTCCTCACCCAACAAAAATTTGATTTCCTTTTTAAGAAATAGCCACAGACCCGGTGTTATACACACTACCCAAAATTCACAAAGATTTGACTAATCCCCCAACTGACCTCTATTGTCTGGCTGTGGTTCCATCCTGGAGCCACTTGATGAGTATATAAATATCTTCATCAAGGATTTTTTCTCTCTTTTGGATACATACGTACGTGATAGTACGTTTATGATCAACCTCATCAAATGCCTTGACTTTGACCCCGAACAAGAGATACTAGTGACTCTAGATATAGAGTCACTTTACACCAATATCCTACAACAAATAAGCATTGAGGTAATCAGAGGAATCCTCCTGCATCAACCTGCCTCAGTCATTGTCCCTACTGACTTAATAATAGAACTCATTGAGCTAACCTTGACAACTAACTACTTTATGTTCAAACATGACTACTACCAACAATGCTTGGGAACATCTGTGGGAGCAATTTTCGCTCCCAATCTGGCAAACTAATATGACCTACTACGGTACACAATATCCAAACAGCAGTCAACCTTTTCTCGAGTTCACATTCAACTCAAATAGCCACAGTCATCCTTTCCTAGACCTAGAGATTAAACAAATTGAGAATCTCCTCATTGTTTCACTTTATAGGAAACCCACTGTACGCAATACTTTGCTTCAATTTGCATCCCCTAGAGGCGGAAACATTGGGTATACAGTACAAAGACTAAAATGCAAATAAATAGACAAATGTGACTTTTTTTTTTTTTTGCACCTGACCCTCCCTCCCGGACCTCCTCCTCACATCCTAATGTGACTCAATAACGAATGGTTTGAACACGATGGAAGAGTGGCGCAAATTAATTACACTGATAAACGGAGAATCTAATTTCACCTACCTGATGCTCTTGGATAGCCGGACTTCAATCTCAGCGTAATGCCATGTCTGTATTGTCTATATTGTTTCACCTATTGTTGCATACATGTGTATTGGTTTCAATTCCTCCACCCCCCCCCCCCCCGCCCCCCCATCCCCCCCAAGTCATGCTGATGCATACTGTGACTCGTTGCATATATGGGTGATGACTAGGGTCCTTACCCTGGGCAACCTCCCCCTGAATCGCTACATTAATTGTATTACATGGAGGTCTGATCTCTATACATTGTGACTATTCAATTAACACATGTGAATGTAATTTGTTTTTGAGTGCTTTTGACTGTTTCCAAACACGAGACTGCGGGTGTAATCCTCTATATCCCTTTTATACTGTGCCATATTTTTATGAGCGTATGCAGTGCCTGATCTGCCACCTATTCCCCAGCATCATTCCAGAAGCTTGTATCCCGTAAAATAGTGTTGAACCAAGTACATGCCGGATAGCCTCCTGGCATATTCACCGCACTACCATCCAACGCAGTATTGACATTCAACGACATGCCTGACGACACTACCACCCGCAAGCCTCTCCCTTGAGGACGTTGCACGGATGGACGCTTGTCTATATCTCTTCCCGCAAAGCGCTGCTGGTCAATTACTACGTATCCCTTATCGAGAGAATGCGTCTTGTAGCTACTCTGGGATCAGACTGGCCACTTTTTATGGTAAGGTTACTCACTGTTTCCAGTAGGATAGTTCCTACTATTTCTACTACCACTTTCTGGACTACATAGTCTAAATGCCCTGTTTCTCTCCTGCAGGGGTACACCTTATTTAAGTTTGTTACCCTCACAGAAGCCTCTAACAACTTGTATATTAGGGAGGGAATCTCTCTAGTCCTTCCAGTCTTTAAATGTACCTACCCCTGGCAATCTCCTCAGCAACGTTATTATACCAAATTTTCCCCAGGTTACAGGAAAACATATGGCAAGATTATGCCACCTTTGACGTGGCCAATGATGCCACCAATCTAAAGTAACTTACTCTGCAAGTACAGTACAATCTTGAAAACTGTTGCATTAGCTTGCCAAGACCCCCAATTAGCAGTACATCCCAGTGGTCCTCGCATTAATGGATGAGACCACCTTATCAATGTATCCCCTTTTTTTCCAGTGTTTTAATTATACTAATTTAATTAGTCCCCAGGTTTATTACAGTCCTGATGAGTATCTGGTACCTTGGAAAAGGGTCAAAACGACGTCAACAAACAAAAAGACAAACCTGACCATTTGTAAACAACACACTGAGAAGTTCCCTCTGTGTGTTTCACTGTATGAAATAGAATTGGCTCACACAATTGATCACTGTGTTCCCTGTTTTTTGTTGTTG
This sequence comes from Triturus cristatus, assembly GCF_964204655.1. NCBI lineage: Eukaryota > Metazoa > Chordata > Amphibia > Caudata > Salamandridae > Triturus > Triturus cristatus. The sequence goes on along the minus strand of NC_140586.1, from coordinate 356,142,107 downwards.
TGGTTTTCACTTCTTTCACTTGAGGTTATTCTTTTCTTCCGTCTTTCAAAAGTCCTTTATCACTCATGTATGTTCAAGTGTTAGGATAATTCATTGTCTTGCTTATGAAATAAAATTCGATTTGGCGGAGTCTAGTCAAACTATAATATACTGACTGTTTCTTTGAATCGAGTGTCTACATAGATTAAATCTAGACAAAACCTCATCTGTCAAAAATAGAAACTTAAATGTCAATATAGATAAATCTGCATAGAAATTCTGTTATCATATTATGTTGGAGTTGTGACTCATTTGACCCTTAAAGGCAATGGCCTTGCATGCAAAGTAATTCTAGATCTTGTCAGCCATGTGCCTTTTAAAGCGGCTAGAAGCCTGATGTCTTGTAGCGCATTAATCCTCCACCGCTGCCTAGAAGGATAAAGCCTCATGTATTACAATTAATACTTCTTTGTGCAGGTTCTTTATCTACAGAAATAGAGGATGTTAATTGTTTACATTCAGGCTCTTCTCAACACCACAAATAGGAGATGTCACACAAGTCTCCTTAATCTCCTAAGTGTCACTCTTACTGTAAATCAGAACGGCATCTTATGGGGGAAGCTTCTTTGGTTTTAATTTCCTTTCTTTCTTAGTGGGGAGCCCATTCACATCCTCAACTAGATAATGGTTGGATTCCCTCTTCCAGTCTTGCCAAATATGAGGCATTTTGTTTCTCCATTTTAAAGCCTATTCAAAGATTGTTCCTCCTAAATCCTTGGTACTCCTTCAGTGGTAAACGCTAGGAGATGATGGACGGAGCGCTGAAACTTTTCAGACACTCATCCCCAGTCACAGATCTGGGTTGAATCCATCATCATTCTTTAGCTCACTTCGCCACCTCAGTTCAGACTCGGCCATATGCAAATCAGTCTTGACTCTGTGCCTCGTGGGAATAGTCCAGCCTGAACTGCCAAGCCAGATCTTCCCTGAACCGGAAACAAGCATCCTGGGACCGGTTTTGGGGTAACACCCCTCATCAGCCAGGCTAGCTTGAATCCATTAGCAAAGTGAGCAAGGGCCCCACGTCTGGGCATACCCTGCCAACTTAGGGCGAACAAAGCAAACATAAGGAGATGATGGACGGAGTGCTGAAACTTTTGAGACACTCACCCCCGGTCACAGATCTGGGTTGAATCCATCATCATTCTTTCTCACTTCACCACCTCAGTTCAGACCCAGCCATATGCTAATCAGTCTTGGCCCTGTGCCTCAGTGTCAGTGGTTGACACTGTCTTAATTCCGTCTGCCCCATATCAGCTGCTTTTGGCACTGCCTAAATTTCATGGGTATTACTTTCCTCAGCCGTGGCTTTGCTGGTGTGTTTTGTTTGGTCCTGAGCTCAGCTAAAGTGTTTCTGGCTCTTTGCCCAGCCCCAGAGCTCCTGTGCCGTGCTATTTCAACCACAAATGTGGAACTCCTAATGAGGGTTTTTAGAGCCCACCTCCTTGCTCACTCTTAGCAAGAGTGACTAAAATATAAAAGCCAGCTCATGCTAAGCAGGATTTCCATGTGGCATGCCTGGAAATTTGGTAGTTAAGGCTTCCTCAGATTCACTGGTATACAGCTTTTTTTCTTTGACTTCCTTACCCTGCGTTAGAAAAACATTAATTGTAGAATTCAAATTACCTGTTTGACTACAGGCAGCATACATTAGTTCACATGGCCTCAGACAAACTGGCGTACTTTCCTTGTATGTTATGATGTAGTGCCACACTCTGTGGTCTAAGATGTGATCCTGCGTATGGTCAACAAACGTCTCTCTGGATTCGTATACAAACTAATAGGCAAGCCATTTTTATGATGTTGTAGTCAATAAGTAGCCTGGAAAATTACAAAAAAGTTGAGTAATGGCCTATTAATAAAAGAAAAGGGAGTAGGAGGACCGGGGGGTAGGTTTTCTCCTCCTAAAAACACTTCTATACCAAAAGGAACCTGAAAGGTACCCAGTAAAACCTACCCTAATAGAGAGAATTTCAAACCAATGGGTAATTCTCTATGTTAGTTATCTCTGGAAAAACAATTGTTTTTCTTGAGTCCCCTCACTCACCTAGGGTTGCCTCAGGGTGACATGCTTCATCATAGGGGTCCTCCTAGGCATCTACTACCTGAGGCGTGCTGCGACTTGCGAAGTTACGTAGGAGCACTTTTTGTTTAGACTATGTGTCGTGCTTAGTGTGTGGAGTGACTTATGTGAATATTAAAACCGCCTAGATAGTGAGCTCTATTATTTAATTCTGCTCCTATCCGGTCGGTAAAATTAAAATGGGGTGAGAAACAGGTAATACAGTGACTATAATGTGTAACTGGCCCTAATTACTCGGTCGACATGTTTCGTGGTTACCCCAACCACTTCTTCAGGACCACACAGGGACCAGCCCTATGCGTGCCACTCTGTGAATAAATATATACAGTGCTAGTACTTAATAGGTAGTTGAAACATACGTACTAAGTATGTTTTTGTATTATACATACGATTTCATGTGGAAAAGTAATCAGATGGTCACATGAAGATGTATTTAGTTGAAAGTATGAATATACTCCATGATGTTGCCGAGGTGGAGGGGCCTGTAGAAACTTGACTCGGCCGAACCTCCTGCCGAATGACCTGCTTAGCCCCAGCTACACCGCATCTCAATTGTTTTTCCAGAGATAACTAACATAGAGAATTACCCATTGGTTTGAAATTCTCTCTATTAGGGTAGGTTTTACTGGGTACCTTTCAGGTTCCTTTTGGTATATGAGTAATGGTCTATGACATATTCTTCCTCTAACGTATTTGCAGAGCAGATCAAAATTCTGATTCAGTCGTCACACTTCTTGTCAAAGGATACTTGGGTGGCTACAGTTTTTCAGTCTTTCCAGAGGTAAGGGCATAGGGATTCAATTCTATTCCACGGTGACTTATGGTCCCACTCCTGAAAAACTATTCAAATGGGTTTCCCTTCCTCGACCACTTCTTGCCAGTAGGAAGTAGATTATTAATTTCTTGCAGTAAAGTCACCTTGAACCAGTTGTGCCTACAAATCACTACACTTTGAGAATCCTTTTCTTTCTTGAAACTTCACCCCCAGCACCAGAGCACTCCTTGGCACCAAATACATCTGACTTAATTCTCTTTCAGCAGCCCCCTTTGGATCATCTTCTCCAAGAGGTAACAGCTCTTCTGCTGAATGGATCCATGAAAAGATGAGTACATCACAATGTAGAAAGGTATGCAACACAAGATAATGTCTAGTACCCAAGAAGAGAGAGGGCTTCGGATACATTAAGGATCTGAACTATTTAAATTGATTCCTGAAAAAGGTGGTCAAACTAGCCATGATCCTGATCCTGCAAGACCTGTACCCGGAGAACTGGTTGATGTCCATGGACCTCCAGAATGCCTACCTGCCACATGAGAAAGTCCCCTATGATGTTCCATGTCTTCCTAGTGGACAGGATGCAATGTCAGTTTGAGTTTCTGCTTTTCATCCTTAAAATATACACTTCAGGTATTTGCCAAGAACTTTGCTTTTGTAGCAGCCTTTTTTCAATCAGGCATAGAGGTAGTGACGGTCACATCTTAGCATTTGCATCTCTTTAACAAAGCCCTCAGTGATAACTTTATGGACAGTTGCTGAAAGCTCTATCCATAGACTAGGCAGGTCAGCGTCGCAGATCGGCGCCTGTTGAATTTCTCACTAAACATCCTGCTCCAGAGCTAATGGTGATCCATGCTTTATCCAGCAAGGTGAACCCCAGTTAATTCCTCACTACTTCTCCAAACAGTGATGCCCAAGAGGATTGAGGCGTTTGGAAATGTATGTTGTCCTCTGCTAGCCAGGCATAGAAATCAGTCATTGCTGTTTGTTTGTTGGGTCGCTAAATGCAAGCCATGTGGGACATGGCCATTGAGATCTTTCTGACGGTCCTTTGGTGCAGACAGTTCATGAGGGAAAAGTATGTGATGTGTGCTGTGCTTGATACTACTGATTGTCTGGGAGGGTCAGTTGGCATCAGTGTTGTGCTCCGCCTACACTCATGAACTTTTTCCACAGGATTTTCTGGTGATGAACAAGCCTCTGTCTCTCTGTACAATAGCTGACCCCTTTTTTGGTGAAAAAGCTGATTTTCCTTTTGAGCGTTTTAAAGACTGTTTGTTTACGTCTACTAATCAGTTCCCACATCAGCTCCGAAAATGTACAGCTACTACAGGAGCTGGCATATAGACCGCAACATTCCCATCAACCAAAGGCTACAACTGTCGCCTGAGTCTTTTTGAGGTAGAGGACATGTGTCTGCAGGCAATGCACAGGCTGGCCAAGGCACCAGTCCTCACAGTCCTCTTTCAATTGCGGCAACAGTGACCAAGCTGCTTTTTTTCACCATCGTTGGTAATCTTGTGGGGGTCAGGATTCAGCACTGCCTCGCAGGGTGTCAATCTGCCACTTCCGACAGATGGGTTCTGAAAATCACTCAGTGTAGCTTTGTTCAACTGTTTATTTTATGCCCCCCAAATCTTCACTCCCATATCAGAATGACATTCAGGGGCGCACCTTTAATTTTGCTACAAGAGGCGTGAGTGTTACTCTCAAAAGGTGCTATTGAGAGGGTTCTGTACTCGGAAAGAGTAGAACATTGTTAATCTCACTATTTTCTTGCGCTAAAAAAAGGACGGGGGCCTCTGGCCTATTTTAGACCTTTGATCTCTGAATGCCTTCCTGCTGAAGGACAGATTCAAAATGCTCACACTTGCACAGTTCTTCACTGCTCTGGACTGAGGGGCTGGTGGGGTTGACTGGATAATGTCCTTTGACCTACAGGACACATGTTTGTGTTTACCCATTCAGCAGTCCCACAGACGTTACCTGTAGTTGAGGTGGACCAGGAAAGTTTTCAGTTTGCTGTGCCCCCCTTTGGCCTCACCAGCGCCCCTCAGGTGTTCATAAAAGTGACAGCGGTGCTTGATGCACACCTTCGGAGGTTGGGGATACCAGTTTTCTCTACCTCAATGACGTTTTTTTTTTTAAAGCAGTTTTGCCAGAGTCAGTTGTAGATCATCTCCGGACAACAGCAAACCTTCTGACATAATTGGGGTTCACGATGAACGGACTGAAGTTGCACCAGCCTCCTTCACAGAGGCAGCTATTTATAGTAGCCATCCTCAATGCAGTGTAGTTCAAGACCTTCCGTTCCCCACAACGAGTCCAGGACATTTGGGCTATGATCCTGATGTTTCAGCCTCGGTACTGGATCTTGGTAAGAGCAGTTCTGAGGCTTCTTGGCCTCTTAGCCTCCTGAATCCTCCTTGTTGGTTACGGTGGAACATGTGAGCTGTACAACAGTATCTAAAGTCCCAGAGGGCCCAGCATCAAGGAAATCTTTTGGATGGCATCCATATTTCGGAAGAGATGGTTCACGATCTGCATTGGTGGCTTCTCAAAAGCCATGGATCCAGTAGAAGTCCCATCTCCATTCCCATCCCAGTGCTAACGAACTCGGCACTACTGGGTTAGCGGGGTCATTTGGGGGAGGTGGTAATCAGGTCGTTTGATCTCTGAGGGAAGGCTGGTGCAGGTTTTCACACCACCACCACTGTGTGGTATTGCAGCAAGCAGGGCAGAGTGGGGCCCTGACTCTGTGTCTTTGTAGTTGGTTGGAGCGTCAGGGTATTTCCCTCACTTCAAACCTCCTGGCGGGATCCTTGGATGCCAGAGTGGACGAGTTAAGCAAGTGGCATTTGGCAGGTCACAAATGACATCTGCATCCTGCAGTAGCGCTGGGCATCTTCTGGCAGTGGGGAGAACCCTGTTCAGATCTTTTTGCCACTGTCAAGAAGGCGAAGTGTAGAAAGTTTTGTGCATTGGAGTTTCTGTGAGAACACTTACTGCGAGATGCATTCCCGCCGGAATGGGAAACGGGACTCCTATATGTCTTCCTTTCCCTGCCTTTCCTTCCCCAAGTTCTGAAAAATATAAGCAATGACAGGGCCCAAGCCATCCTACAGGCTTTGGATTGGACTTTAAGGTGTTGCACCCTGAACATCTGTCAAGCTATCAGGCTACCGCTTTGAGAAGATCTTCTGTCCTTCTCCTGAACCTGCACAATCTACACATCCATACATGGAGATTGAGTGTTGGCAGTTGACTGTGTTTGATAAGCCTTCTGAAAAGGTGGATATCATCCTCTCTGCCAGGCACCCTTCTACAAAGTCCATTTATTTGTAGGCACTTGGATACATTTGTAACCTGGTGTGGTATCTGTAAGATTGACCCTTTACAAGCTAAGCTGTCAGATTATATTTGTTTTGCCTATGGCCCTGCAAGGCCTTGCAGTGGGCCATTTTAAATGTTATTGTTTTGGCCTCTTCAGCCTTTCCACTTTTGACGGTCCAACCAGCCTTCTTTAAATCAACTGTTGTAATGAGGGTTCTAAAAGGTTTGGCATACGTTTCTTCCCCGATTGTTGGTGATGCTTGCTGCGTCTTCTGACTTTAAAGACTGTTTTCTTCATTGTGACCGGCAATAAGGTCATGTGAGTAAGTTCAGGCACTGTCTGTGAAACTGCTCTACGCAACATTTTTTCCAGCCAAACTGGTGCTGCAGACTCGGGTGGACTTCTTCCCTAAAGTCATGACTCCTTTCCACGTTGGGCAATCCCATCACCCTGTCCCTGTTCCTTGCCTGACCCCAACCCAGTGATGCCCCCTACCCACCCAACTACCCCCTCCCCCAAAATCACTTGACAAAGGAGAGGCCTCATTGGTTGGACCCCAAAAGGGCTTTTATATTGATCATATCAAAGAACACCGGGTGGTTGATCAGCTTTTTGCGGGGTTCTCTGGGGTGAAAAAAAGGGAAGACGGTGCAAAAGATGACCCTGTTGATGTGGATAGTCTTCTTCACTGGCCAAGAAACCACCTCTGCAACAGTATGTGAAATGCCTGTCCCTGACATTTGCCACGCTTCGACGTAGGTGTCTATGTATATGTTCACTAAGCACTACTTCCTTGACAGCCAGGTCCAGCAGGAAGGACATTTCGTCTGCTTGGTTCTGAGTAATTTTTGTGTCTGAATCCACTCCACAGACCCTCCACATGGAGAGTTACTGCGTTGGTAATTATTTTAAATTGAGTAATCTGTGGTTAGAAGTATCCAAGATGAGAACAAGTTACTTACCTTTGGTAGCACTTTTTATGGTGGATACTTCCTCTAACGCAAATTCCTCACGGCGCACTCACCTCCTCGCTTTGTGGAGTGGCCCCTTTTTAACATCTAAAAAGGTCCCAAATAAAACATCAGCACACAGGTACCAACAATTGTTCACGCCTTATGTCTGGGGGTGCGGAAAATAAAAAAACAAGAAACTGAATTCAGCGTTTAAGGGTGGCGCATATATGCAGCTCCCCTCTGTCACTTCTGCGCCAATACGTAGTGCGGCGTGGAGCTGCACAGTGCCACCGAGCGGCTCTGGAGAAGTGTTTCGGGATCCAGTCTGGCACGTGGGGAGTTTTTTAAAGTGGGGAATCGGTTCCTAGATAGGGTATCCATCAGAAAGAGTGTTACCGAATGTAAGTAACTTCCTCCTTTTGCTAAATTTCTTTTTTAGGCAAACTGATCCAGAGTTGTCCAAAGTTCCTAGTCTTTAGTGTTTAATGGAAGGAATCATGGATTAAATAAAACTAACGTTACAAGCAGGTATCTTGTTATCATGCTCTGCACACATGAAAAATGGCAGTGTTGCTCTATAGCCTCTCATCGGGTGGGGTACACAAAGTTCAAGCCCTTGAATTTCTGGATTTACATCATCTAGTGTGTGATTCTCTCTCTTTTATCCATTGTCATTCCTGCACCACCACTGAATATCACAAGTAGTTCTGATGACTGTGGTCTGCAATTAAAACCAATGCATTTGCTTCCTTTCCCATTATCTCTCTGGCAGACGATTTGTGTGGAACTTCTTCCGTCTGGAGAACGAGCACCTGAATAACTGCGGCGAGTTCCGAGCCGTTCGTGACATTTCAGTGGCTCCAATGAATGCAGATGATCAGACCCTCTTGGAGCAGATGATGGACCAGGAGGATGGCGTCAAGAACAGACTGAAGACCAAGCCATGGAAGCGCAGCCTCAGCGTGTCACTGCGCCGTCCGATCGTGCCAACTCAGTACGTTTTTCCCAGATAAGGCCTTGCAAAATTTCTTTCCGTACTTGTATTAAACTCTGCCCTGTAGAACTCTGATTAGAAATCCTGGTTGTATGAAGATCAGATGTCAATACTACAAAAGACCATCACACGTGATCCTTTAAGTCCTTATAGATGTCCATCTTGCATGATATTTGATTATTCTTGGTAGTCCCGCACACACAGCACTTTAGAACTCTTGTTAGAATTACCTCTTATGTGGCCCTCAGAAGTCCATGGGAGTCCCTCACACATGATATTTTAGAATTCACTTTAGAGCCATCTCTTGGTTGACCCTCAAAGTTTTGTGGGAGACACTGCCACACAGACCTTCGGACCTCCTCTTAGAAGTCTCTGTTGTAAGACCATTAGAGATTAATAATTCACACTCTCATGCAACTTTACTCCATTTATGGCCCTCACACACAGCTCTTTGGTGCACATTAAGAGTCTCTCATATGACCCCTTGACACTCTTTGGAGGCCCTCCTAAAGCTATTAAGAACACGTGATATATGACATATCCACAGGGCTCTTTTGAAAGCGGGAAAGAATGACTTTAGAACACTTGTCTCAAGTACTTTTTCTATGGTCTTCAGATGTTCTTTGGTCACCAATCCAAGCTAAATAGCCAACAGTGCCTTTGAGAGAAAGCCCTTGTTCTTGGCTGCATAAGAACATTCGAAGCAGGCAAGAATTCTAAATGGGCTCAACACTACTGTAGCTTGTACAGGTCTTTGGATGGCAAGTAAAAAAAAGTGGCTATAAGAGGAGTGAAAACCTGAAATATGTTTAGAACAATGCTGGAAGGTTTCAGTTTAATTGGCTCGGTTTAAAGAAGTCAGCTGCAAGGCAGGTATAGGTACAGAGGACATAGCAGAAACCCGTCAGGTCCTTTAATGAGCTGGTAACATGGAAGGTTTTGTTCCTGTGATAATGATCAAACATGCAGTAGGGGTGGATGTGTCTGTATCTAACACAGCCGTGGCATGAGAGTGGGGAAAGGGGATCGTAAGAGTAAGTTGAAGCTGGGAAGGTGGAGTTTGAGGTGGTAGACTGAAATGTAGAAACACTCAAACACGACTCATACTAATAATTGGTCACTAATCCCCCAAGTAGGAATTTGGCAGTGACATTACTGTGCTGAATCACCTGGAAAGGCCAGCTGGCATGGAGCATGAGGTAATACAATCTGATTTCATTATTTAGAAATGCAGTTGGAATTAAATCACAGTTCGTAATTTGTAGCAGAAGTCAAAAGTGACTGTATGACACCAGGTATAGTGAAAAACACCAAGCAGAGAGCTTTGCTAGATATGACAAACTAGCAAGTCATCATTAGAGTGGTCATTATAGAACATTTGAGAAGCTTTGAGAGACTGTACATACGGTCAAGTTAACTAGGAGTCTTTGTTTATATACCTGTCTGTAGTCTTGACACAACACACAGTCCTGTGATGTCCGAGGGCCCTCAGGAAGATGAACTCAGTAGGTCTTACTTAGTGCCAAAGCAACTGGTGGTAGGACACAAACCTTCCACCCATAGACAACTTGTATGCCCAAAAATGTCCTCCATCCCATCCTTGTGCATCTTTTATCGAATCAGATTCAGATCATCCTTACAGGCTTCATGATCTCGCTGCCTCATGTGTTCTGATTATCCATTTGAAATGAGCGAAGCACCTAAGATTCTCAGCTAAGAGCTTCATCTCCTCTGTCAGGGCTGGGTAGCTCTCCTGTTATTCTGCCTTTCTGTGACATCTTACATTAGTATACTGAATCCCTGTCGGTATGTGAGTCTCTTTTTGCTCTTCTAGGTGTGAATATCCATTCCCCAGTACACACGTTCTTGTAACTAATGGTCAGGTAGTTTAGATTGTGTAATCCTTGCAGCATTCAGACATATCCGCTTCTGATGAATATTTGTACTTGCAGCTTCATCACCTGTGAATATTCCAGGTGCCAGACTGGATATGGACACTTTCTTTTGCTCTGGTAGGGGGTGCTGGCCGCGTCCGCATCGGAATCTTCTCCACTGTGATGCCATTGAATCGTCAAAACCTCCACCGCAGCTCCCTGACATTTCCTTTTTTGAACGCACCAACCACACACACCTCCTGAGCTTGCATTCTTATTTGATTTTTGTGACAAAATTGTGTGCCATGGTTAGGGATGTCTCCCCCTCCCCCCTATATTCAAGTTTCAAACATTCTAGGGATTGGGATGGGCAGATGACCATTATGGACCTCCATGACATTTGCTTGTGGTTTCTGGGGTTGGAACATGACACAACGTAGTGAGACTTCTCTCGCAGTAAAGGCGATCAGAGTGTAGGAAGCCAAGCTGTTTATGACCCGGTCCTGTGATGACCGTTGAATTTGGCTCCTGTCGTTGCAGAGATCCAAATCTTGCGCCTCTCCTTCTTTGAAGTCGTAGACAGAGAAGGATAATAAACATAATAATAGGAAGAGTCAATATCAACCTTCCCCAGCACTAAGTTTCCAAATACTCCCCATCGAATGAGGAGTCTTATTTGTACCCAGACCTGGTCATAATTCCACCTATGTATCCCGTGCTACTGGTTCTGATCCCAGTTCCAGGGCCTCCATAATAAATGCTTCCAATGCCCCAGCTGGCTCCTTTGCAGTGCCTCCTCTTGCCTACTGTGAGTATCCTGCCTGACTTCTGCCCCATCAGTCAGCAGATTAGGTGCAAGAAAGTACAGGTCGACTTTGAGTGACACCCCTCATCCTTTTTCCTTTGGTCCACCCGTTCCCAGAGAGCGTTGAGGTGCAGGCTTCATGCTGGCCATAGCAAATCTCAAGAGCCTTCGTGACATCTCCAGTAGACAGATAGTCCCAAAAACGTATGGGAGTCTGAAAAAAGATTTTCTTGGCCAAGAGCCTTGCTTTCAAATCTTTGACTGCCACCTTTCTCCTGAAGATACACCCATTCCTTGTGGCCCATATGATTCTCCCCCAACTAGCAGACTACACATATAGCGTTTTACAGAGGTAGAAAAGAATGGATAAGATGCATCTAGACCTAATCAAAATGGGCATTACAGATTCAATCGCAAGGGCGAAGTGCTCTTTGGTGGCCCTACGTCGCCATGCATGGCTGAGATATTCTGTTTTTTTTTTTCTGATGTCATGATGGACCTCCCTTTTGACTATGCCAAAATTGTTAGGACCAAAACAGATTCTGTTTTACAGTGTTTTAAAGCAACCAGAGTTACATCTCATTCACACGGTTTACCATCCAGAAGGACAACCATCAAGTTAGAAAAGATTGTGGCTTCTCATGAAAATTTTATTTTTGCCAAAGACTAGCCACTCAGACTCAACAACTTCAAAACCTCTTCTTCAGACAGTACATAGATAGAGGCAGAAGTTGTGCCACCAAACAAGCAGTCTCATCCTCTTCCTCTGCTCCACTAGGGAAGCAGCTCTAGTTTGCCCATGTCGAAACATGTGCGGCACATGGAAAAACAGGTGGCCTCCTTTTTACAGGCCTGGGAGGTCATAACATCAGACCAGTGGATTCTCCAAATTATACAAAGGGGACAGGCCTTACCATTCCAACAGGTCCCTTCCCATACCCCTCACCAGCAGTCCCTTCAGAAGGAAGACCATTTGCGCATACTGCAGCAGGTGGTGACGGCCTTGCTTTAGAAAAGAGCTGTAGAAATTGGACAGTGGTGCTATTCCCTGAACTTCCTGCTCCCAAAGAAGTGTCTTCTTCCCATCCTGGATGTAGGAAACTTTAACACTTTCCTCCAGAAGGAAAAGTTCAAGATTCTGTTCCTGACTCAGATTCTTTTGACACTGTAAGCAGCGGACAGGTTGGTGCCTTTCAACTTGCTAGACGTGTATTTTAACATACCAATCCTGCAGTCTCACAGCAGGTACCTGTGGTTTGTGGTAGTGTCTACTCATTACCAGTTATTAGTAATCTCTTTCAGATTGACATTGGCACCTCAACTCTTCACAAAGGTGTTGGCAGTGGTTCATCTCAAGAGGTCGGGAGTCCCAGTATTAATGTACCTGGAGGACTGGTTCCTCAAAGCTACAGGTTGTGTCACACCACTTCCAGTCAATCAATCAACTTTATTTGGTTTCAGCATATAAAACCATAAGTTAAAGATAACACAATTCATCACAGTTAAATCACAGTCCACTTCCAGTCTACAGCATCCCTGCCTTTCAACTTGGGCTTTTCTATCAGTGTGCCCAAATCTTACCCTGAGACCTCAGAGTGCTGGTTCTGGATACATCTTCTCTTTGATTTTTCCTTCATTCTCAGATAATCCGGGATATTCAGGTAATGCTTCAGCATTTAGGGTAGGAGATCTGATTCCAGTCGTGATGGCCCTGCCTGCCAGGTGTGTTGGCTTCCTGCATCCTCCTGGTCACGCATGCACACTGGCACATGAGGGCTCTCCCGTGATGCCTCTGCATTCAGTGTTTCCAGCACCTGTGAGATCAGGGGTGGCTCCTCCGTTAGAGCAGAGGAGCGCCCCACTTAAGTTACCCCCAAAGATGAAAAATAAAATGGTAATACATTACCATTTTATTTTCTCATCCTCTAGCGGGCCACTGCTAAATGATAGCAGCAGCAGGGAGGAGGGTGGACTTTGTATGGACTTTTCAAAGTGTGCATGTCTTTTTGGCCGGTCGTCTTGCAATGGCCGGCCAGACATGAGCACTTTGAAACCTCTAACCCAGCTGTCTTAAGACAGCTGGGTCAGAGTAAGTGCAGGGCTCCAGCGTCCTTGGCAGCAGTGAGTGAGGCCGCTCCCTCCAATCAGGGCACTGCTCTCACAGCATGAGAGCAGTGCCAGGACTGGTGCCCACACTGAACCATCCAGTGGAGAAGAGGTCCGGTTAAAAAAAGGTCTGGAGTGGGGGACGTCGGAGGACATTGGTTATGGTAAGTTAAAAAAATCTAAATATAAATATATATATATATATATATATATATATATCACAAAACCAATCCAGCACCGCCTGACTGACAGCCAACAGGCGGGAAGAACGCTGGCTGGGACCTCTGCGATGTGCTCACGCTGATAAACATAGGCAGGAATCCGGAATCGGTGCAAGACTTCATTTATTTAAGCAAAGGCAAGTGTGAGTCCATTGCAATCGTCGGACATAGTGTCCACCATGACGCGTTTCGCTCGCAAATCCTTTCCTGATGCAAGAAAAAGCCACACAAATCCAGTTTCCAATAATCTTCGTTTTAATCACAGGGCAAAAACAGACGCGTTTCGAGCATACAAGCTCTTGGTCACATGACCATAAGTTCAGAGTTCAGTCTATTTACAGACCTCCAAAGGACATAAACAAAAGACTTTCCAAACGTATTGCACAACACAATTGTGTTCTTAACTGCGGTGACTCACAATTAATAAACAACATTTATTTCTTTCATCACAGCGTTATATTTCTGTGGTCAAGAAAATTGTCATGGCATAATTTGATAAAAAGAAATGAAAAAACGATATATACATTCCATAGCCAAATTCACAATGTCTAATGGGAACAATTATCTCATTCGGACTGCATGAACCAGAAAGAATATATACATAAACAATATATATATATATATATATATATATATATATATATATATATATATATATATATATATATATATATATTACCTACTGGCGGTCGCCAGTAGGTAGTTATAGTTAGGACCCCTTTTCCATAGGAAATCCGCAACATTCTATTTTGAATAACTTTGGCGCCGGTCGATGAATCCTCGCGAATTTCTCAAAATAGGTGGGGCGCTACGCTCCGCTCCTACCCTGAAAGTCTCGGGGGGATTCGTCAAGCGGGGGCTGAGATAAAAGGGGGGTCCCAAAACGCGTTTTTCCCATGCATTTTTCCATAGGACCTTTAGACAGAGCTACAGCCCGAACGGCTGAACAGAATTACTAGAAATTTGGCAGAGAGGTAGTCCCTAGGTCAAGGAAGTGCCTTTTGTAGGTTTGGTGTAAATCTGTTCAGTAGATTCTGAGAAAATAGCCTTTAAATCAATATATATATCTGAGCCCGCTTACGGTACGCTTACCGTACGCTTACCGTACGCGTACGGTGGCGTGCGCGAGCGCGATTCTGATTGGCTCTTAGATCTTAGTAAACATTCGAATCGGTCGAAACCAGGAAGCGGCGTCCGCCATTTTGTCTCTCGCACTGAGTGTTATTTATCAAACATGATGCCCAAAAACATGTTACTGGGCTGTTTTGACAACTCCCTCCCACACAGTCATGTTGAGGGAGTCCCCAAACATCCCCCAAGAGCAAAAACGATTATATTTTTTTTTCGGCAATTTCGCCGAGTACGCTTACCGTACGCTTACCGTAAGCGTACGGTAATGAAATAGAAATAAAAAAACCACTATCCACATTTACCCCACCCCCTGTGCTTTTGGTGGCCGCAGTGCACCAAATCTACAGGGCTTATCGATTCCGAAAACACTATCAACACTTACCCCACCCCCTGTGCTTTTGGTGGCCGAAGGCCACCAAATGTACAGGGCTTATTACTGTATAAAAAAACATGAAATTATAAAATCGAAATAAAAAAAACACTATCCACATTGACCCCTCCCCCTGTGCTTTTGGTGGCCGAAGGCCACCAAATGTACAGGGCTTATTAAAGTTGATAAAAACCGTGCACGGAACGAACTGCGTTAAGTGGGCGCGCACGCCTCGAATGGCGTAAAGTAACTTAGCATTTAAAAAACCGTACAAATTCACTGAAAAAACCATAGGTTTCACACACGTTATAGTTAGGAATTAGCATTTAAAAAACCTTGCAAATTCACTGAAAAAACCATAGGTTTCACACATGTTATAGTTAGCGGAAATTTTACTGATAAAAAACCAATGAAATTGCCCCGTTATAGTTAGTGCTGGCAACTATAACTCACGCGACCGCAATCTTCTGCTGATGACATATGTGTCTTTATAAAAAAAAATATTTGTAATATATGTATAGCTAAAAATGTATGGAAGAAGACATGGGCAAATAAGTGTCTAAATACAGTATTAGCATCAGCAGAGGATTGTGGTCGCGTGAGTTATAGTTGCCAGCACTAACTATAACGGGGCAATTTCATTGGTTTTTTATCAGTAAAATTTCCGCTAACTATAACATGTGTGAAACCTATGGTTTTTTCAGTGAATATATATATATATATATATATATATATATATATTTTTTTAATTTATTTATTTGCACGCTGCCTAAAAGCCCCCCCAATAGATGCCAGCCACCACTGCATTGAGATCTGTGCTGCACCATGCTAATTGCCTGGACGCTGCAGCAGATCAGGCTTGGTGATCAGTGGAGAAGAACCTACTACAGGGGATGTCCTTCTACCTTCCACCAGTCGTTGCCATGACTGTGATGGATGCCTCCACTCTAAAGTATGGCGCACACCTGGTGGAGTTCAGAAGCCTCTGATCTCTAAAATACAGCTTCTTAACATCAACCTTCTCAAACTGAGTGGAGTTCGACTTACATTCAAGATCTTCCCTGAGTGCCCTTCCATTTGCAATCAGTCTGTCCAGATCTTGGCAGACAATACAGCCTTGACGTGTTATGTCTACATGCAGGGAGGGGTGGCCCCATCTTCTCTGTCAGGAAGAGCTGAGACTTTGGACTTGAGTGCACCATCTTTAGATTTAGCTAATTGACTTGAGTGCACCATCTTTAGATTTAGCTAATTGCCAACCATCTTACGGTGTCTCTTCATGTCAGGGTTGACAACCTGAGTTGGTATAATTTTGCCGATCATAAGTGGCAAATTTAATCAGAGGTGGTGCAAGAGAATACCAAGAGGCCTCCTTTCTTTTTATATCCTACCACATTCTACAAGGAGAAGGAGAGGTTTCTCAGGCTGGACCCCAAAAGGGGTGGTAAGCTTAAACCACATACCATACAAAGGGAATTAGGTCTAATAACCAGCTCTTCACTTAATCCCAGGAAGTGCAAAGCAGTCCAGAAGATGACTTTATCCCAGTAGATTATCTTGTGCATTAAGATGTATTCCTTGGCACATAAGGAAGTGACGGTGCGTACCATCCCATTCCACCAGGGTGAATACGTCCACATCAGCTTTGCTAAGGGAAGCCCCAGTGGCTGAGATCTGTAGCAGCTGCACCATGGTCTTTCCTCCACACCTTTGCTAAGTATTATTGCTGTGGCATCTTCTCAAATTGAGATTTCTCTCATCCTATTCATCTCATGGGGCTTAAAAAACATAGATGGGTAACTAACATCAGGGCGCAGGGGAGGATGCTTAATGGCTCCAGTGATGTCACCGCTGCTTTGTTTCCTGTGCCAACAAGGAGCCAGGACCCCTACCACCTCAGAAGAGCTATTGAAAGTTTCTGGATCCAGTTTGGCAATTGGGATATTCGAAAGTTGAGGAATCTGCCTGTTGCTAGAGTATCCACCAGAAAGAAGTATCTTTTTTGAGAGACTGCGGTGCTCCAAAAGGAATTAAATCGAGCCTTCTACCCCAGATAATTTACATTTGGTCCTAAGAATAGGTGGCTGTGTGGAGCTTGTCACTATAACGCCACTCCCAAAAAGCACAATCTAAGCACAGATTCAGGCCTCAGGCTGGAGACTGGCTCTGCACAATGAATGTCTATTTCTACATGCATTATTTGTGAGCTGCTTCACAAATTCTTGATCCTTAGTTCAGTGTATTATTAATGGAAAGTTCTCCCTGCTGGGTGGTTTACAAGGGCCGTCACAATACTGAGCTTGGGCACTTAACGAAGCCACTGGAGCACTGCTATCCTTGGAGGGCATTGCTAGAAAATTCGACTCTAGCCATTGCAAATGGCTTGATAGTTACAGAGGTCTCTAGACGTAATAACAAATTTGTACTTTTAGCTTTCGTCCATATGTGGTGCCACTCTGGAACCAGGCAAATAACATTTGAACTCCATGATGCTTTTTTCCTTGCAGTTTTAGCAAGACTTGAAGTGGTGAATAGATGAGCTCAGTTGACAGCTGGGATTGTTTTCTGCTGGATCCAGAAATGTGTATGATCTGGAACTTTTCAGAGTATCTCTTGTGGAGAAGTGAGCGCTGTGTTCTATCTATATATCTACTTCTACCCTGTTCCACTCATTTTCAAGATATGGATCTCAAGCTATGCAAGATCCAGGGTATTTGCTTGGTGGCACCCATATGGAGAAATAAAAGTTTGTTTCTTATACCGCTTGTAGTTGGTTGGAGGCCAACAGCCCCTCCTTCCAGACAGTAGGCAGGGGCGTTTTCTTGTGTAAAGAGGTAGGCCTGGTACAACACTCTTCCACATTATTAAAATATTTCACAGCGTTATACCCATATCACCTGGCCACTGGAAATCCAAGCCATTCCTTGGTAAATGTTGACATTCTCACTACAATCGGCCAATTCTTGCCATTGATCCAGGTTTAGGTTTTCCCACTAAACTCTTGAAAGGGTATTGATGCTGTTAATCACAATAGAGTCCATTGAATCCTGTATATATTCTTTAGCATTTTCTGCCATTTTATTTATGTTTGCACATTCTATAAAGCGTGTCCAGAAGGGCATAGGGGTAATTTAAAAAAACACTCATATAGGATCATTTCGTAATATTAAACTTCACATAATTAACACAATCAAAACAACTATTAATGTGCTAGATTAGATCAAAATTATACAGAGTCATTTTTAAGCATACATAGCCATTCTGCTATTTAGTAACACTAAATTGAATTAGCACATTTTCAGCAACATGTTAAAGAACAGAGGTTGGGAACCCAAGTGGGGAAGGGGTTTTAATGGTTGTGCAGCTGCAAAGTAGAGTGCCTCAAGGGAGCACGTTTCAACCTTGGACTATAAAGTTGCATCCACAGTTAACTCAATGTTAACATAGACTGAGTAGCATCAGGAGTATTCCTGACCGATAATCCAAGTTCTTTCAAGTGAAATCCCTAAAAGTAAAGAACCCAAAATCACCTCAGTCTAGAAGTGCACAGGGAGTTTGCATAAAGAAATCAGTATAGCAGTGATGTGATCACCTTCTGGAACCATCACCGCATGTGTAGCAGCAGCAAATACTGATCTCAAAAGAGTCAGAGTGGCGACAGGAAAATCCACAAAAGCTTGCAAATCACCAGAGCTTAGATGATGGAATGCAATCAGTAACAGAAACACAAGGCCTATTATGGTGGACTAAATTCAGCTGAAAAAAACGATTGTGAAAGTTCCGCAAAGTGGCTTGAGTGTGGCGGCAAAATTAACACCTAAAGAATGCACTGCTGCTCGGAATAAATAAAGAGAAAAATTATTGAAAGGCAGCTTTAAGCAGAATCTGCTGCTGATGATGAAGGGAGCACTAAAATCTCCGTGTTAGTAGAAGTTAAGTTTAATTTAAAAAAAAAAAAAAAAAGTCAATCCCTCCTCCATGGCACAAACACAGTCCCTAATTTAGATGGCGTTAGCCCTTGATAACAGTCTCAGGCGGAGCTGCATGTTATCTACGTATGTGCGTGTACAGAGATCCACCACCGAGCTCCTAGTGACTTTAAGCTTAGATTTTAGCTTGCAGGAGGGCTGTTGGAGTTTGGGATATCTGTTGTGATCATGCAAAAACTGCTTTAAACTAGGACAGGTTGATCATTGGTATGAATATCTATCCCTTTAAATAAACTGATTCATGTTCTCATTTAAGCGTATCAATTTTTTTTCCACACCAGAATTTGTTAAAAAGCCTAGGAATCCTATTATGAATCTTATGGTATTCTTCCACCTCCCCCATGGCACTCTTAAGCTGTGCATTTAGTACAGCTCTCTGATACTTTGATGCTCGCATATCAACCAGCTTTTAGTCACTTTACTCATTTGGGCAACCTTAAAATTAACCATTTGTATTGACACTGTTCTAAAAACCATGACATATTGCCAGTGGGGTTTGCGTCTTGCCACCCACTCCAGGCGCCTATGGTTTTCAGTACTACGAGAAGGGTGGTAACATGTGTAACAACTTTCAGCTTCTGGAGGATATGAGTCACAGTGTCCAAATTCATCTACCAACAAACTTGGCAAGGCGTTTGCGTATAAAAAAAAAAAAAGCATCTTGCCATCACTAGGGCTATCTCATTTAGTCCCATTTCTTCTACTTCTGTTTAAGTAATCACATAACTGTACTGAATTTTAGTCAGTAGAAGGATGGAACATGGACATTTTCTAACCTTACTTTAGCATTCCTAAACACTACCACAAGTGTGCCTTTTATGTATGTGACTAGCACCATTACTACCATGCGTACTTAAACATGAGCAGTCATTGGAAGTAAGGATTTATGGTAGACTTTTTATTTTTTCACCGCTATGGTTCATTACTCAAAAACAGGATTGTCTCTGCCGATTACCACACATCTGAACTACAACAGTTTTTTGTAAGTGACTTGACAACAAATTGCTCTTTGCATATTGTTGTGTTTAATTTCACACCACAGATTCCACGTTTATTATTCGTATCTGCAGCCAAATACTCCTACAAAGGAGAAATTGGCCAAAACTTTAAGCCTTCAATGGACGGATAACAGGACCATTTACTATAGTTAGTGGAATTCACCCTCTGCTGACCGTTCCATAAATGTGTTGAGGAACTCAGCCTTGGTCACAGAACTCCCTGGTGGCTTCATTATCCTTAAAATGTATAGTAGAGGGTTCTTTTGATTATACATCACTTGTACCACTGGTTCTATTATTTCTTTTACTGCTACTAGCAGTAAGTGCCACATTAATTTCCAGGAAGGAACTGCTCAGACCTTATATTGTTTGATGTTTTTCTCTTTTTTTCACAACATCTCTTAAGAGGCCTGAATGAGCAACTCAATGGATTTTCTACTCTATGAGAGAGACTCCATTAGAGGTTTTTTAGTGGGTTGGAAATGGAAGAGTTGACCAAGATACATGCATATTTAATTTACCTCCAAAGTCCTTACTGACATTCTTATTATTATACAGCATGTTTGGGCTATATTGGATCCCACAAGGGCTTGGCTGTATCTTTCAGTCCATCAGAGAGATCATCCTTAAGTCACCTCTGTATGTCATGCAATTGAAAAGTTCCATATTGGAATTACAAGCTTTTCTTTGCTCACAATTATTTAGAAGGTGTAATTGGAAATCCAACCCCAGCAGGAAACACCATCTTATACTTGTATCCTCATCCTGTACACAAGTGGTCGGGTTTTCTGACCTCTTACCCAGGCCAAGAGCATGATTCTTTCCCTTCCTCAGGGACCCAGCTTCCTGTCCCTGAATTATGGGAGAATACTTAACACCTCAATTAAGTCTCCATGCTCAGAAGTCAGGTTCCCAATAAACCATCTTACAAGTATGTCCACCTGCCCCAAACAGATGTAGAATTAATTGTTGATGACTGCCAGGAAAGTGGCAATCCAAGCACAATACTTAAATAAGGGCCTAGAGGTTTGCTCCTTATTTCTTGATATCGAGGCCACCCCCACCTCGTTCCTACCTTCCATTATTGTTGTCTTCCTTCTTTCCTGTTGAAATCAGATATCAAGGTAGATTTTCACAAGAGCTATGATTAATTTGAAGTGGCTTGCAGAATATCTTCAGACAAGTGCCTCTCATTGTCTTATGCTTATTTAAAGAGACACTATGATCACACTACAATCTGTTTTTGTCTGTGAGGTGCCTGCTTCCTGATTGGGATTTGAATGTCGTTTTGTATATGGTGCTGAATCCTACTTCTAACCCATACCTTTTTGTGAGCGGAAATTCTTAATTTGGGAGCAATTCTGTGTTTTTGTGGAGCAGAGACTTCTTCACTAGGTGCTGTACCACTTATTCAGGAGAGGCTTTTTAAATGGGGGTATCGGAGGTTCAACATTGGCGGTAGCAAGCATCATCTACTTGTAAACACTGCGTGACTTATGATACTGCTATGTCTTTCCGCTAAGGACCCTATCAGGACAATGCTTTCAAGGACTATGGCCTAAAATAGAAACTAAAGATGGTGCTTGCATTGTGTGCTTCAAGTTCACTTCATCCCAAGTCAAATGTACTCCCCCTTTGGTGAAAGGCCAAAAATCATTTACTTCTGGGCTTTTCTAAACTCAACATAAGATGGGGAATTAAGGAACAGCATCTGAATTTAGCATAGCCTTAAGCTGCAAAACTAATACTTTTACAGGTAAGAAACCTTTTCCCTCCTATGAAATTGTCCTGCATTTGAATTTTCTACAGTGTAAAAGCTTTTTGCCCGGAAAAAGCGGGGTGCGGGGGGGCGGGGTTTGTTCTCTATTAACGAAAGAAAATGTTGCATATGTATCATACAACAAAGTGGGAGTATGCATGGCATTGTTTAACAGAAGAGAGCCCTTTTCAACTAAGAGTAGAACAATTATTAGAGAGGAGTAATTTTTCAAGACAGTTCAACATGGATCTTAGAGGGATTATCCTTCCAAGCATTAAAAAGCATACCAGTGTAGATCAAGCCAGGATCTAATATCTTGATCATGGGGCCAATGGTGAGACAATCTCAAAATGAATATGGCACGAAACTGCAGATCTAGGCCTTCAAGCCCCGTGCCAATTATTAAAGATTTCATCATTGTAGCTCTAAAGAGAGGCTCTTACCTTACATTCAGTGTTTGGGTCACCATCTAATAGTTGTTCTGTACATGCCTTTTCGTGAAGCAGTGCCAGATCCAATAGGGTAGATATTTGAAAGAGAGCAATGTTTCAGTTCCATTCAGTTTATTATCCTGAATTGGACTGCCTCACTTTTGCAGACTTTGCAGACCTATTTAGTGTGCTTCCGTCATCCACCCTTCCAGCACCCTATGGGTGTTGTTCATTAACACTCGTATTTATATCTGACTTCTCCTATTTTTCCTTCTCTCTGCCAGGGGTAAGGCGCGAGACACCAAGGTGCTAATCGACGACACGGATGATGAGGCATGCACCTGAGGTGCAGTCCTGTTCTGGGCCCTACGCATCGCAAATGGCCCTCCGTACACCTCCACACCCTCACCGATTTAACGCACCATCCGAGCCGACAGTAAGGAGATAAGTCACAAGCCTAACTCGGCTGAGCTTCCACTCCGGATCCTATGGACTCCAAACAGTGCTCACTGTGTCGTTGTCAACACCCGATTTTTAGGATTTTGTTGGGTTGTTTTGTTTCCTATTTTTAAAAACGTGCTTAACATTTTTTTGTCAATCAGAGAACCGTTAAAAAAAAAAAAAACACTTGGAAAGAAACAAAAACCAATGAAACAAAACAAAGCAAGCGACTGGAAGTCAGCGATCTGCGATTGCTCCTGAGGGACAGGGAGAATGCCCCGTGGGGGCAGAGTGGCGAGAGGGACCTGCTCCACTCCCAGCTCCGTTGGATTAAAAACCGGACTCGTTTCTACTACTTTTTTGTTGTTGATAAAGTTTTGTGTGGTTGGGACCCTGAGCCAGGGCTCCGGAAGCCCTTATGCTGGGAGAGCGCACTTTATGCAGGAACGTCTGCCACAGAGACGCATCTTCCCCAGAAGTGGCTTCTCCTTCTGGGTTTCTTAAGAATGATCGCTGTTCATGTATATTTGTGTTTTTCTTCTTTTCTGTACTGAATCGCACAAAGGCTTCATGTGAAAGATAGTACTGAGCTTTTCCCTCCTGGAGCGCAAACTGTCTCTGGTAAGTGGGAGTGATCATAGGGGGACAGTAGCATGTATCTCATCACATGGGCCTTTCCTCTCCCTCCTGGTGAGGAGGAGCAGAACGTCTTCTCCAGGGGGTGGGCAGACAGCTCCCTCTTTTATGTTTGTTCTTTTTGTAAAGCCAAAGTTCTTTTCACATGTTTTTGTTGAGTCTTCATTTTTTTTGTCTCTGTTTGCATCATTTACCCAGTACTGATGGTGGTTGAAGGGTACAGTTGTTCCATATGGATGTGTACTCCATGTATGTCCTCTTTCATCATAAAAAAAATGGAGAAGGGCAATGCTTTCCCACCACCAGTCCTCTGTAACAATGATGTGTGAATTGCCATTTTGTGTCAGAATTGACATGATTGACCACTAAGAATGAGGAAAAGCAGTCTCAATTTGCAGTGCCAAACGGTCAACCACTGGGGTGGTGCTGGGAGCCACCCCTTCCCCCTCCACTGTGTTGTTTTCCCATTGCAACTTGTCTAGTAATAGGGGCACTTGGGGATGCCTCACAACCCTCGATGTCCCTAGTGTGATTTAAGCTGACAGAAGAGACTGAAGTATAGGATTTCTTTCTGCCCGAGGAATAAAAACACAAAGGCAAATCTGACATGGGGTGATTATTGGCAGGGGTGTCAGCCTGCACCAGGAAGGCATTCCACTGTGGGAGACCGCCTTATTAACTCCTTTTTGTGGATTCTCCTATTTCTGTTTCCATCAGCAGCATGGCCTGACGGTAGCATTCAGCTGCCTAGTGCCACTGGCAGGACCTAAAATAGGGCTTGCTGACTGATGTGGCAACGAACGGGTGAGCAGTGTCCTAATGCATGCTTGTGCTCCATTACTTTACACTGCTTATACATTAATTTGAGCTGTGAGGGTTATCCTCCGTGCTCTGTGACAACCCTTGTTGGTTTTAACGTACTAGACTTTGGTAGTGGTGTTTCATATGCGTTACTAGATGTCATCCCATACTGATTATAGATTGTGAACGTTGACTCTTTTGGTGTAAGAATGTCATCTGGCATTGATTATAGGTCTGCGAGTTATATTGTATGGTGTAGGATGGCATCTATTGTTTGCAAGTGAATAACTGGTTTGAATGGTGACTTTTGGTACTCTGAAAAGGTGCCCTGTGCAAGTGAATGGGTGCGCCCTAGTTATTAGGTCATTGACACTGGGAGGGAGGCCTCTTGCAAGCAGGTTCATTGCGTTCTGGTTATAAGTCAAGTTGTCCTCATGAGAGATGCCTTCTCACATCGGTTCTAAAAGATCGCTGCAGAGAGCATTGTGATATGAGCACCCATCAGACACTCCTCCCTTCAGTTGTTCTACTTCTGCTGTCCTTAACAGTTTTACATCAGTAGCCATCTTGTAGTCATTTGATTTTTAGAATATTTAATTACCTCATGTGTGACTTTCTGACTCCTCACTGCTTACGTTTAGGGTAGAGAGAGCCCTCAGCTGCTTTAGGCTCCCTAATGGACAGTGGTCCACATCCTCATCAACCTCCTTTCATCATTGTGCACAAGAGATTACTATGGAATCTACTCAATGCATATGCACAAAATGAATTATACCACCTGGTCTTCGTACTGTCCCTGCTACCTACATTATGAGCAACCTCTTGAGTTGCTTGACCACCAGGGACTGGAACTGCATGCTAAGCTTGACTGCCATCTACGCTTTTCTGAACTTGGGTACTGTGGATACTTCTTTCCTGTAAACTCACTCTTCAGAGAACAACTGACCAGGTAAGAGTTATCACTCACAGAGAAGTGAATGAACCTGCAAAACTACTGGAGAAAAACTGCGCTCCTGAAGTATAGGTTTTCTAGACATGGGGGTTAATAGACTTCAGTTGACAAGGACACAATGTTTTAGTCAGGCTCTGACATGAACATCCGTTTTCCTGTAAGGGAAACAAAAATGAGTTTAAGCTTTCTTGTGCTGCCCCTACACTTTCTGGCCATTTTGTTTATGATGAAATTAGGTGCTTTTGAAGCTGTGTCACCCAACAAGTGCATCTCCCACAAGAAAGGCAAATCATGCTTGTGCTGAAATATTTTCTGATCCTTTCCCACTTGTTTGCCTTTTTGTGGCTTGTGGTCATTCTATGTGCAGTAAAGATGCGCAGAAGTGGGAATAAGCACAATTGTGATGAGGTTTTTCACAGTGATCCGAATTTAACCACCTTGTGGTAGAAAGCAGATGACTGCCATTTAACACCCCTTGAACTTGATCGTAAACCCAGTCTACTGAAAGGGTGGGAGTTGATCTGCTAGATTTTGTCTGTGGTGGCAGAGATTACTAGCATACAACCACACGTTTAGGTTAGATCACAAACCAAAACAGCTTTGTGAAGGAGAGTTCACAAACTGACATGAGCCTGTGAATGATTTTATCCTGCCACTCAAAGGTGCCACTCCTGCAGCCAGGATTACATACATGTGGCACCTTTGAAATTATATGCGTTTTCTACACTACTTTTGGAAAGGGATTACAGCCTTGTGTTACCTCATGGTCAGAGCAGATCACAGATGTGTACTCTGCTTTAAGATATAGCTCTTGTAATGCTGGGGTGAGGGATTCACAGAATCCCTAATGCTCCAAGGAATGATCAGATCCATTGTACCACCCCAATGAGGCTAGCAACAGATCAGTACTGACCTTTGGTAATCCTGGAGCATATAATGAGGGTAAAGACGAAGAATGAGAGTGTGTGTTGATTTTTAAATGGATTGATTTCCTGGTGCAGCTAAGGTGTCCAAGGCCTAAAAAAGGTCTAATAAATGAAACTAGCGCAGAATGACAGCCCATCCTGTCACTGGGTAGTCTAGGTTCATGTACCGTCCTATCTTACATTTAAGTCCAATCAGGAGCTACTAATTTCCAAGCCTGTCTCAAGGTTCAAGTCCTTCCCCTACTGTCCTGTTACAAAGCGCAGTTCTCAGCCATGTCTGCAACCTAGGATGCAGTGGTGACCCTACATTTTTTTTTAATCCATAGTAACCAATCACATGACACTTTGATCTGGACTTCCTCCAGTATCAAGGTGCAATGGGCTGCATAAATGCATGATGTTACCACCCACTGTGTTCAGCCTTGGCCCAATTAGAAGAATGGCTCCCACATTTTCACACAATAGTCTTAAGCTTGTCTGTCCATTTGAAGTCAGCAGGCATGCTGACTCATCAGTATAAAGTAGTGCCTTTTTCGATGGATCATTTAACCTTTCCTAGAACCGTGTATCTCAAGGTAACCAGCCACTGCCGATCTGACATCACTGCCATCTACAACCTTGGGGAGGTGGAGGCGCTGGCATCCACCCCAAAATCCAACCATGTTCTGATCAAACTCTGAAGGAGGAATCAACTGCCAACAGATGTCTGTGCGGTGTAGCAACCATTTGAGTTAAGCCTCCAGGTGGACTTCGGACCAAGTCATGTTTATGTGAACTCTGTCTACTGACACCAATTTTCATAGTCTTATCGTCCTAGATGAAGGTGCCTTTCCATAGTGGGGCGCTTCTATATGATTCAATTTTCTTAACCAATGTCTTCGTAAGATTTCAATATAGACCCTTCAGCGATGGTCCCAAGGCACATAAGAATTAACCTCATGCCAGCATGTTTGTGGAAGCAGTTGGCTGTTCTTCAAATTAAAGATTAATGTCCACAAACTGTGCCAATCTTTATCAGCAGTATGGGATGCCACCGTGTTGTATAAGATTTCCCAGTGAATCTGTGTCTGTAATGGTGGAGACTATTAAACAGGGACTGCTTGAGAGTTGTCTTCCTTGACTTCTTATTAACCGGACAGTCTTCACACAGTGAAAAGGCTCTCTTTGTTCATTCTTCGGAGGCGTACTGTACACATTGCTGTCATGATGTGTCTCTCCCACAAAGGAGTTCTGATGCATCTGTCTTGAATTACTTCTCCAGCCAATTGTTGCCAAAATGGGCACTGTCCTCGTGTCTAGGTCGTTCTGTTCCAGTTTAAAGTTTGTACCTTTTGAGAGCAAAATAGTTAGCCGCAATGCCGAAATGGTCAATTCTTTCACTTTTAGGTAGCAGTAATCAAATGCATCCATGTGACATGTCAGAGAAGATTCATCTACCTTGATGGGCAATATTGCACATCACTAGGGGAGATAGTCACCTGTATGTAAATGGTAATATGTTTCTGCAGCCGTATCAAAGTTATATCAGTTTCTTTGACCTTGCATGCATTTGCAGGACTAGAAAGTGGTATAAAAAGTACGTCAATCAGGGCTCAGATTCATGCTGAGTTTTCGGATAGTCATTTGCTTAGCGCCTAGATACCCCAGGGTAATTGTCGCGCTTTATGCATTTTATTTTCATTTCATGAAGGGTTAAATTTAAACGAGGTGCATCTGAATGGAGCTCATTTGCATAGTCCATGGTTTTTCTAAATATCTTGCACTGATCTGCCCTCTTTGATCTGCCTGGCAATGGATAACAATGATGAGCACAAATTTGCCTTCTGCTAAGGATAGATTTTTTTAATTTGATTTGACTGTGTAGCATAGCAATTGTTTCCAATGCGACCACAACTGTCGCTAAAAATCTTTGTCGAATGCTTCAGCATATTTACTAGCCTTAGAAGTGGGTGCCACAGACATGTCTGCTCTGGGGGAAATTATTGCAAATTTGTATGTAAGATAGGTGACTGGGAGAGATTTTACTCGCCTAGCAGGCTGGCACAGAAGTGGTATAAACTCTGTAGGGAGGGCTAGAAGATTCAACCACTTTGGGGGCTTTGGGGCTCATGAGAACGTTTAGTTAGTATATCTTGAGAGAGATCACCTAGCATTAATCTACTTGTTGGTGCTAATAGCAGTTTCATTTCCCTCCATTGAGTGGATACATTAGTCGTTCTGGAAAAGAGAATGTTTCCTATTACTTAGGGATGTGAATGCGGGAAATACGTCCACTTTCGTGGTCTTAGGCAGATGTCATCCAGCACCTTTGCAGTGTAAATCAGAATAGGAACCTTTTCGGCCTTGGAAGGTGGGCCACTCTTCTCAGGGGGTTGTCTTTAGTCCCTTGCAATTGGTTGTTGCTGTAGATATAAGAAACGTAACATTCAAAAACCTACATAGCCTTGTTTTCAGGTCTGTCTTTTCCTTGCCTCTCATACGTTCCATGCCATTCTAAGTTTGTATGTTACCATTGTTGAGCAATGTTCTCTCTTAGGGTTTGTGAAATTTATGTACTCCTGCCTCGCTTGAAGCAGTTATTGTATTAAAGTTTTCTGTGAAGGACATTCTTGAAACAATCGCACACACAGGCCGGGGTCATCAACTATTTCGACCTAGTCACTGAATCCACAGCGCAAGTACAATCTTAAAACTTTTCCCCTATTACCTTTGACCCGTACCTCTCGACAGGATCTGCCCATACCACCATTATTCTGTTTTAGAGATTGAAGACATTTCTGATCTCTAGAGACCTCTGCCCTGAGGAGAACCATTGACGCACCCCTTTCACTGCATTCCCACTGCCGTCCCACTAGATGGAAGGGTGCCAGTCGAGAGGTACGGTAGACCACATGTATGCCCTTGTATATTGCTGTCTGTGCTTTTTCTCGCTTGTGTATGTGCGCTAATAAGTCTCCTACTCTTGGGACCTTGAGGACTTCCTTCGAAGGAAGAAAGGTGAAGTGGCCATGCTGTCTCTTGACTGATCTCCATAAGAGCCCTTTTCAGAAGGAAATGCCAATTAGGAGTAAAGTAGGACTGGGGATAAAATGAAAACTTTTTGTAATCCGGCTTTGATGGTTGGGTGTCAAGATAATATGTATTAGTTACTGTAGCAATCACTTAAAGCCTCCTCCACTACTTGCATGTCTGCACTCACCCAGGCATTGAGAGAGGAGGTGATCTTGGTAAATCAAGGGTGGGAATTGGGAGATGCAATTGGGTAAGATATAATTAAGTGAGCACGTTCTGGAAAGTGTTGTTAATTGGGGGGGATGTCCAGAGACGCCCAGACTGGGGATGCATGCCTGCCTCTACCAGTCTTTCCTGTGTAGGAAATAGTGTTGTAGTGTGTACGAGTGGGGTAGCAGTGTTTAGCGGAGGTTAGAGGAGGTGTCCTGCCGTCCCTCCTCTGCCACATTCCTCTCTGGCACACTCACCCCATCTCCACTGTTTGGATAATCCACTGTTCTGACTTAATGCCTCGAGCTGTAATTGTCCCAGGTGACTCTGCAATGTGATGTCTCCTTCTGCAGGGACTTTCTCTTCTTTTCCATGCACCCATTATATATATATATATATATATATATATATATATATATATATATATATATATATATATATGTCTGTTTATTAAGGTTTTCTGCCATGGGCAAAACGTAAGTAAGACCCTCTGATAAGTCCGAGTAAAACAAGTTTTTGCTTGCTACGTTTTCTGTGCCCCATCTCATGATCTTTTCCTCTCCATTTGTTTGTCTCCTCGGTTTCTCTTGCCAACTCTCCGATCTTTCTTTCATTAATTTTCCCTT
This sequence comes from Triturus cristatus, assembly GCF_964204655.1. NCBI lineage: Eukaryota > Metazoa > Chordata > Amphibia > Caudata > Salamandridae > Triturus > Triturus cristatus. Next base: position 356,112,638 of record NC_140586.1, on the reverse strand, counting down.
CTCCCATGTTGTTGGCTGTTCACTTAATGTACCAGATTCTTGCATCATCATCCAGCTCCCTTTTTTGATTGTCTATTTTTCTTCCTTTCTCCGTAGCTGCATTTGTCATTCACCCCGCACTCCTTTTTTCTTTTGTTGGTTTATCTCCTTTTATCCTAATTCACTCCCTCTTTTTGCTTTCTTGAAGTTCTCCCTATCGTACATTTCCAGTGTCATTGATTCTTTTAACTTGTTTCCGGTTTGCCTACATCACCTCTCAATGTCTAACTTTTTGCTTCCCAGATTTGGGTATACATTCCCAGTACCTTTCGTTCTACATCTTATACACTACATCTATTTAGCCATATCTTCGAGTTCCTGCTTCTGTGTGTGCTCTCTTTCAGTTCCTAAAAATGCTGCTCAATTCAGCAGTTTAGATCAGTCCCTCTCCTTCCCTTTCTCAAAGTGACCCTTCCTCGGTATAAATGTTCTCTCTCCCTCAGTCTCGATCTGTCCCTCCCGTCCCCAGTCTAGATATGTCCCTCCCTCTGTTCTCTGTATACTAATCTGCCTTTCTTCCTAAATATAAAGAGCTGTTACTCTTTGTTTCATAGTCTAGAATGCTCCCTTTTTTCCAGAGCTATACATGTTCCTGCCTTCTCTATTCTAGACCTGCTCGTACCTCTCTTCCCCTGTCTACAGCTATCCATTTTTCACTAACCTTCTCGTTATCAAGCTAAACGTGCCCCTCCCTTTCTTTCACAATCGACACCTGTCCCTATCTTCGCTGTACAGTATTTGTTCCCTTCCTTCCCAGTCTGCACCTGTCCTTTTTATTCTTCCTCCACCAAGAGCTTTGACTTTGGTTCCCAATCTACAACTGCCCCTCATCTGAATCAAAATGTTTCCTTTTTTCTCCAGTTTATCCCTGCCCTCTTCTATCTCTCCCTCTCTCTCTGTTTCAGTGTCGACTAGTCTTTCTTTCCCTGTCTTCGGTTGTCCATTTCTTCCCCAATCAAGATTTCTCCTGCCCAGTTTAGACCTGTCCTTCTCTCTTCTTCAGTTTAAACCTGTCCCACACCTCTCTTCCCTTGTCTAGACCTCTGCCTCCCCTTCCCTTTGTAGCCCTGTGGCTTCGATCACTTGTCTATGTATGTCATGCTCTTTTCCACAGTATAGACCTGTCCTTTCCTCTATTCCCCTCTCTAGACTTATCCCTTCCTTTTGTTCACAGTCTGTATCTTTGTCTCCTTCTTTTCCACATTTTTAGCCTGTTTCTCTGGCTCTTTCCCAGGCTGTCCTCCGTTTCACAGTAGCAACACTTCTATGCTTCTAGGTCTAGAAGTGTCCCTCTCTTTATCATCTAGACCTTTTTGTTCCTTCCTTTCCCATACTAGACTAGCCACTGTTTTTTCGCCAGTCTAGACATCTCTCTTCCTAAGTGGAAATCTGTCCTTTTCTTTTCCAAAACAGGACTGTTCCATGCTTAGTTCCCCAGTCTGAGCTTTTGTCTTCTTCTGTTCTTCTGTCTAGCCCTATATGTCTCTTGGTCCATACCCGTTTCTCTCTTCCGCATTTTCCATCCAATAATTTTCTTTCCCAGTATCAGCATGTCGTCTTTATTCCCCAGCAGTTTCCCCCTTTATTGCCTTGTCTAGACCTAACTTGCTCTCACTTTTCTCGACTTGTACACATTTTTCGTGGTCTATCCCTCTCTTTCCTCATCTAGGCATGTCGTCTTGTCCCTTGTCTTTGTCCCTTTCCTATGTAGATCTGTACACCCCTTTCCTTCCCAATCTAGATAAGTCTCGCCCTTTCTTCCAGTCTCAATATATCCCTCTCTTTCTTCCCCAGTCTAGAAGTGTGCCCTTCCTTCCTCTGTTTCCCACTGTATACATGTACCACCCGCTTATGCCCTTACAAAACTTGTCTCCAGCTTTAGTTCTCTGTGTATTTTTGTCCCTATCTCTCTTCCCTTATTCATATCTGTTCCTCTATTCATGTCTGTCCATTCTGTTTTTCTTCCTATTCCTGCCAGTCATCTTACCCTGCCTAAAGGTTACCATTCTTCTTTCCCTCAGTCTAGACTTACTCCTCCCTTTTACTTTTTAAAGCTGCCTGTCTCTTCCTCTGTTTGGAGCTCTCTTATCTCCATTTTCTTGTACCTTGCTTTTATCATGTTGCTGTTAAATCTTCTCTTCTCTATAGCTCTCCTGGTCTGCTGTCTAAGTTTCCAACTCTTACTCTTCCTGCTCCTACTTATCACCTATTTTTTCCTATCTAGCCTACTCTTCATCGGTCTGTCCCTTGATTGCCATTGTTCTGCTTGTAGCTCTCCTTACCTCACCTATATGTAGCCTATGTTCCGTGTTTAGATCTATCACCTATTAAGATCTGCCGTTTTCCTCTGTCACTTCATCTCTTCTGTCTATTACTGTGCTTTCTCCTGCCGATCGAACACATCCCCAGTCGTAAGTGCCACTCTTTTCACGTATTTGTTTTATTGCTAATGATTTATATTTGTTAGTCTCTTCACCTTTCCATATCTATCCCTGTGCATCCCTCTCTGACAATATCTCTTCCCCACGTCTAGCCCTGCCCCACTTTTCCAAATTGTTTGTCCCACATCCTGGTATGTTGCGGTCTTTCCCATCCCCTGCCTATGTCCTACCATCTATTTCTATATTTGACCCTTCAGTTCTCTGCCTTTGACTCTCTTGTTCTTCTACTGCCATCCTTTCTGTCTTTATGTTCCCCTTTCTCCCCTTCTATATTTTTCACTCTCTCCATCCCTATTTCTTTCCCTCTCCTCTGTCTTGCTCACTCACTCTTACTCTAGTGATAGTTGTTACTCATACCATTGGGTGCATTCTTATTTTCATGTCCTCCTCCTTCCCTATTTCTCCTTTTGTTTTGGGTGACTACACCTCATCTCTAACTCATTTACCTTTTTTTTTCTCGCCCTTCATTCTCCTGCTTTTCCACAGGTCAAGTCTTGTTTTCTTCTCATCGCTCCCCTCCTTTTGACACTCCACACTCAGGACCATTACACAAATTCTGTCCTCTCCTCGTCCCTTGTTAATAATTTTAACCCCATTTTCCCTGCATCAGTTGCTCAATTTTACCAGTATATCTGATCCTTCCTCTCTCCCACCCTCATGGTCCCTTCCCTTCCGCATATCGAATTTCTTCTTGGTTCCCTCCATTGTTGCATCCTCTCCCTTCTCTGGTCCCTTGGCTGTCTCCATTCACATCTCGCCTTCCTCCTTGCCATGCATTTAATCTTGTTCTCTTGAACTATTCTACAATCTCCCTCCCTTTATCTGCATTCCCCTCCTCTTTTTACCTTTTTAGGTCACCAAGGTTGAAGAGATGGTCTCCTTCTTGCTTGCTGATGATGTATATGTGACTGCGCTTATAGCACTCTCCCTTCTGTCTCAGTAGATAAAAACAAATAATCTTTTTAATTTCATAATTGTCGAGTGCCCTTCTTGGTAAGTAGGTGAGCGTTGCACAACGTGGTACTGTTTCCTAGTTTGTAGATGGTTGTATAAAGCAAATTTAATGTGGCTATGTGCTTTCACAAAGAAAAAAATTAAGTGATTGAATACGGAATAACATCCCCTTTTTGATTATTACAATTCCTCGTTGTTTCCTCTGTGTTGTCTCCTTTTGTGAGTGGTTAATGTTCTTTGTTCTGACTAATTAGCTTTCAATGTTCAGGCATCAGAGGAGGGTTGACGCTTTCTGGGCTTTAGGACATGAGCTGATGGAATGCAATAGTTCCTTAAAACAGATAAATTCAGTAGCATTAGACTGGGATAGAAAGCCTTCTGCCTGCAAGGCGGTTGTGCCATGAGCTGAGGGGTTAATCAGAATCTCAAATGAGTGATCTTGTTATGCAGTATCATTGTTATGGAATAATCCACTTTGTCCTCTCTTTCAGAATGAGGGGAACAGATGGCTCGACAAATAAGGAATTAAGTAATTTTGATTGGATGACTGACTTTTAGGTAGTTGACTTTGACCTACACACCCAAACTCCCCTAGCCCTCTCTCTCCGCCCACAGTACACCCCAGTACAAGGCTTGGCAGCAAGACCTTGATGTTGATTCATCCAGACACCTCAACAGTGAACAGGATGACACTAGAAAATGTTGATTACTAGAACTTATGGGAACCCTGAACCGTTAATTCCAGTGAGAGGCTCAGTGGCCTATGCAGCACATTGTTGTTGTATAAGGTGGGCAATGTGTGGAGCCATGTAGGGACAAAAAAGCTTCACAGTGCTCTGAGTTCCCAGTGGGGAGTTTAGGGTTTATTTCAATCTGTTCCAGGGCTCTAATGGTCCTCTTGGCTCACCCAGGCCTTCTGTGTTCAGAACCTTCTGGTTGGTCTGTGGATCATTATTTGGGTTCATACAAACACTACATCTGTACTAATTCCCGACACTCCTATTAAAATGTTGTATTCAAGTGTTTGTCAAGCAGGTACCCCCCTAATCAAAACAGTTTTGGCAGACCTGTAGAAATATTTTATGAAAAGGATCTCCAAATACATTAGTAAATCAAAAAAAAAAAAAAAACTGTATATTGATTGTATGTGTTTGTTACAGATATCAGAACAAACCTTTCTGTGGCCCTTCATTGTGTGACCTAACTTGGGTTCCAGCCATACTGTGACAAACTCATCCCTTCTAATGTTTCTTCGCCATGTCAAATCCTTTATAGAATTTTTACGTCTTGCATGCTACGTTAAAATGAGCTAGGGTTGGAGGATTACCTATAAGTAAATTTAAAGCCACAGTTCTCCAGTATTGGATCTTTTATTTGCGTGTTTAATATACTAAAACGGATTCAATTACCCCATCTTTTTACCCTTAGTTTAAGAAGTGGATACTCTTTAACTTCTTCCCTAATAGGCATTCTTAGATTGTTTCACAGTGCACAGTAAAAGAAAGAATGCAAAAAATAGTCTTAAAATATCGAAGGAAAAAGATAAAATGTTTAGTAAAGTATTTAAGATTATTTAATCATTTAATAAAGGTTGCTTTCTTTTAATAAATAATGTCTGTTTGAGGAATGCTTACCCGGAAGGCAATGGATGTTAAGTGAGACCTTGCCAACTTCATGCTGATGCTGTTTCTGATCAAGGCGCCTCACTCCAGCATCCTCACCCAGAAAGGAAGGAAACCCATTTCATCTGTCTGTCCCACATGAGAGGACATAGCTACTTGGCAGTGTACTTGCCTGGATGGTAGGAGCTTCCTTACGTCCTCCTGCCAACCTTTCTAACGAGGCCTCATTGGTCTAGGCCTCATATCCACCTCCACCAACATTAATATCTGTAAGAGGATTAAGTCACAAGCCCTATGTTTCTGCCAGGTCTGCTCTCACAGCAGGAAGGCAGTGAAGCAGCTGAACCATCAGAAAAAAACCTCGCTGGTTCCCATTCCAATATGGTCACCACCTTCGAGAACCTAAAAATAAGGGCCATATATTAGGGCCAAACCCAATTACAGAGTCCTCCTCCCACAGTGAAAAGAATTTCCCAAGTGAAACTAATAGTGCTTTTATTTGTTAAGTTATTGCACGAAAATTCATTGGCATGCATCTTATTTTCATTGTGCAAATCCCTGTTGTCCATAATTTCAGATTATCCAATATTGGGGTATCTTTCATAGATTCACATGCTTGAATCATTCCCTGTCGTCGAAGTGGGAGTCCCACGGTGCCATAATCAAGCAGTAATATAAAACTATCAGGCTGGAATGGCCATATGCCATCAGTTTAGTAGCCTAGCTATGTCCCTTTAAAAAAAGGACCAAACTTGAACTATAACGAATGAGCTGCTAGCACCCTCTAAAACACTCCCAAGAGAGGCTGAGTCCCACAGATTTTCACAGCATGTCGTGTGTGAAGGGAGTCTTCCTGAGCTCTGCTCAGTTTTTCTCATTTCAAAGCTTATTCTTCTATATATTGCTGATATGTCAGACAAGAAATGCCTTTTTAGTCCCTGCAAGACCTATGGAGAGAAGAGAGTCCATGAGGAGGATCCACATAAGAACTGCATTTCCTACCTCTGTCCAAAGCATGAGGAGAGGGAGTGCAAAATGTGCTGCACTTTCTCTTAAAAACCCTGAGAGACCAGGAACAGCTGCTACTATTATGAATTCAGAAGACTAAGATCCAGAAGACGTCTTCTGAGGAGCACAGTTACTCCTCTGCCGGGTCTTAAAAAGGGCTAGATCTCTGACAGGATTATCAGAGAGGTCCAGAAAATCCCTCAAGACTTCCCACCAGCCTCACTGCACCAAACAAAAGGCAAAGGTACATCAATTTTCCTCAGAGACATCTCTACCTGGCCCATCCTCACCTTCTGCCTGGGACAGAGAGCGCCCTCATAGCTCATCTTCTGATTCCATGAGGCACAAATTCTCTTCAAGGTCTCTATCGACGATGACCTCACCGTCTACGCCACGATTGTCGACGACCACCAGCACCACAATCTCATCGTCGAGACCGTTGACAGCAAGACGAAAACGACTGCAGCCATCGGTGCTTCTATCTTGTCGACGAAGCTCCAGCTATCCACTAGGTTCTCGTCCATGTCTCCATCAACGACAACACCGTCATCATCTCTATCGTCAATGATGGTTCCAGCGACGTTCCCGTTAATGACGGCCCGTCCAAGATGATCCTGTTGATGATTCCATCGAGGTGGTCCCGTCAATACCTCCATCGATGATTTTCAAGATCTAAAGTACATCTATCCGCCCTGAGATCACCTCGCCTAGCAAAGTTTCACCTCTGCCTCCAAACCATTTACTAGATATTGAGGACTCTGAAGATGATGATGATGGTCTTTTTGGCCCAGCTCATAGCCCTTCGGAGCTGAACATGAAGTATCAGGAGAAAGATGAGGAATATGAAGAGGGGCAGTACTTCCAGCAGTATTATCCTCCGCCATCAAGGTACTATGAGCCAAGAGGTTACTATTCTGACCCCCCACCAAAGCAGAACTCTTCACATCTTCCTACGTCATTGGTGCAGGATCTTCAGGCCATTCTTTCTGATTATCGTAGGCGTTTTCCACAGCCCCCTAAAAAGCAACCTGATGGCTCGCCACCACAAGCTACTCCTCTGGCTCCACCATGCGTTCCTCCTACAGTTACACCTAGAATGATGCCTCAGTCCCATATAGCGGCACAACCCAGAGATGATACATCTTCCTCGGTCGAGGAGAGGGAAGAAGGAGTCATTGTGGCTATTCATCCACCTCTGGACGAATGGAACGGCTATGTAATCCCTACTCCATCTCCACCTCCACCTCGTCACACCGATTCACCTCCAGAGGATATTGGGGGTTTCTATAACCTCATGGAGTGGGCCACAGTCAGATTTCACCTTCCTATGTCAGTGAAACAGTCTGACTGCTTCCTTCACGATTTCAAGGAACAGGCCAGAAAATCGGTGTGCTCCATACCAATAGTGGACTACATTTTGCAGGAGGGAGTGAAGATAATGAAAAACCAGGCCACTGTCCCAGTTGTCCTTCCATGCATAGATGAGAATTACAGAGCACCCAAGGACTCTCCGTCATGTCTGACAGGGCACCACAAGCCAGACTCTGTAATCTCTCAGGCAAAGCAGGGAAGGTCAAAGAACCCGTATACACCTATTTCCACTCCACCGGACAAGGAAGGGAGCCGTCTAGATACCATTGGGAAAGAATTTTCCACCATGTCCGCAATTACGGTGTGGGCAATCAATTCCCTCGCCATTCTTAGCTGCTATGACTGCCAGATGTGGTCTGATATAGGGGACATCATTGACCTTATTCCTGAAGACAAAAGACCCGAAGCAAAGAAAATCTTACTGGAGGGTAAGCAAACCTTGTCTGAAATCATAGACTGTGCCATGGGCATTGCTTCCACAGGCTTCCGTCAAATGGCCGGTGCAGCTGAACAGCTGTGTTACAACGCCAAGAGTGGCTAAAGGCGACCTCATTTCGCCCTGAGGTCCAATCAAAAATTCTGGACCTGGCTTACAATGAGGACGAATCCAACATGACTGACTGGCTGGCAAACTGCCCTAAAGGTAAACAAAAGGGCACTATTAACCCTTTCGATGCGCATGACCGAGCGGTTCCGTCATGCGCGTCGGTTGCGCTGTGCGCATGACGGAACCGCTCCGTCATGGCCCCGCCCGCGCACAGAACCTTCAGCACAGCGCGGAAATCCGCGTCGCGCTGAAGGGGTTAATGAAACTGAACAAACACAAATGTTATGGAAACTGGTCAGTAAGCTTACGGTAATGCTTACCAACCAATACTTCTTCCATCACAATATGACCAAGCAAACATGAGACATCCCAGTGGCATACCAACACAGAATAACATTATTAATGCAACTGAAGGTCAGGTGGCACAGCGCATCTACAATCTCTGCAGTCTCATACATACAAGAAAATTGGCTACCTCAAAAATAACAATTTTTGAAAGACTACTACAAAGGAACCAGAGATTCGGGAATAAATATTCCGTAGCCTTCGAAAGAATGCTAACCGACAAAGAAGAACACATTGCAAAAAACTGACAACTCCTCAACTACCTGCTCCTGAAAAAATCTTTCAGCGACTCATAGGGCATGAACTACCTACAGGACTTATCTATCAAGTGGCCTGACCTTGCAGCGGATACTGCCCTTTCACAAGTAACAACAAATAGTAACCATCGACCAGTCATACCAGGAACCATGCACACACACTCACCCCAGCAACCCCAATCACAAAAGAGGGGGGCTCCCAGATGGGCGCAGACAATCTGAACGGTGACACTTACACTACATCATCTAAACTTATATTTTACCCACTTTACATATCGAGGGGCAGAAACTATATGAATAGGGCCAACATTATACACCTATTGTCACAGATCTCTTCTCTAACATATATACAATCGAAGGATTCATGAGGATCCAATTTGAAACATTTTTCCATCATTCCAACACAGTCCTCTGTAGTAACCTGGAGATCTCCAGGGTTCATGGCAGGCGTTCTAAGCGAAAAGTCCGTATTCGTGCAGTAGTTAATTGAACTAAAAACAATAGAACCAGAGAAATCGCCGAACGTTCTGCACCCAAGGAGAGAACTACTTGTTAAAAAATCGCCTGCTACCAGCAACCCAAAGGGAGTGAGTAACACAACAAAACAGAAACCACAAACTGACAACCAGAGATGCATTAAGCTCAACAGGAACCAAAAAAGCAAACGTGCAGTCTCAATACAACAGATATCAATTAACGACTATTGGGACTGGATTGCATCCACACTGACTGGAGAGACCACAAATTATTTCTAGCACACCCCGTGATGCCGTACGCAGTGCATGGCAACTTAAGAGCGAGCATTCTATAATATCTTAGCGCATCACAAGGTTAAAGCACATTCTTAATCAACAAGAACGTCTCATATTTCTAAAGACTGGTAATGTGATTTGCTTACAGGAAACGTGGGCTTCAGCACTGCTCCAGATAGCAGGGTACTATGAGATCCAACAACCAGCCATCAAAGAGAAACACTTTAGCAGACCCTCAGGAGATCTATCTATTTATATCCCAACAAATGTAAAATCATTAACAACTGTACTCAGCTCAGAGTGCCCTGTGTTCCAATCAGTAATAATTGTCAGATGTTGTTCCCACAGTTCTTCTAGCCAAATTCTGTTAATTAACATCTGATTAGACTTGCACAGGTTTGTAAAGACTATAATTTAAGGATTCATTGAGCCTTTCAGGGACCTCTTTTGCAAATTTCCAACTCATGAAGTAATATTAACAGGGGATGTCAATATGATCAACTGGGATAGACAACGAACTTAAGCCCACAGTTTTCCTCGCAAGGAAATTGACAGACTGCTTAAAAACATACAACCTTGCCTCATTGCAGCCAGAAGGTCCTCATTCCAACCCCTTACACACTTTTAGGGACGTCTCAACATTAGACTATACTTTTGAGAGTAAGCCCTTACTGGAGTTCTTGAAGGCCTTCACAATAATAGCATACTATGAAAGTGATCACCTCCCACGGGGAAAGCAATTAAACCTGAACCAGCATAGCGCTTGCCAGTTAAAAATACTGGTATTCTTGACAGGTGAAGAAACCAATGCGCTAATATGGAGACTTTGATGGGGCAAGGTTTCTCTAGCCTGGTTCAACAAGCGGAAGCACTCTTTCTACCAACAACCCCTCCCCTTCGAGCCCCCAACACATAAACAGCTTCACTTAAACTGGGGTATACTAACCGACACACTCTATCGCAATATAAGTGGGAAAGGGGTCCACCAACGAACACTAAGTAAAAAGCAGGGGAACACTAAAACACCATGGTACACATCAGAAATATGAAAAAGCAAGTCAATCTTAAGGGCAGTTGCCAGAAAGTATTAAAAAAAAGACAAAACCAACACAGTTATGGCACAGCTCCAATGCAAAAAAGACCAACTGATCCTTACTGTGGTCTGCAAAGGTATGTTGCTTCAGAATGGATACCGGAAGAATCACCAAAGCAGACGTTCGTAGTCATCAAGGCTTTCAGAGAAAATGGGGTGCTTGACCCCAATGGGCTACCAGGCTCTCTTCAAAGCCGATCCAGAATTCTGGACAGAACTGCTTACACCTTTCTAGAAGGCATGTATCTCCAATGCCCAGGTGCTGCAATCCCGGAGTGGCTCCATTCTGTACCCTATCTACAAAGAGGGCAACAGTGGTGATCCCACAAACTACTGCCTAATTGCACTATTAGACATCGAGGCAAAAGTATAAGCAAACATTCTACTGCCGAATCGGAGGAACGGCTCACAGAGTGAGTTTAATTTTTTTCTACCAAACCGGAATCTGACAAAATTCATCTTCCATAGACAATATAGTTGTCCTGTCCTATCTGGCAAACCACTGGTTCCAACATTCCAGACCTCTGCTGTTTGCATGTTTTGTCGACTATTTTGCAGCTTTTAACTGGGTGGATCAGAACAGACTTTGTGCCCAAGCTTGCAAATAGTGCCATTCCAAATCCTCTGCTTTTGGCCATTATTTCTCTTTAGTCAAACACGTAGGCCCATATTAAGCTAGGAACCGAAAACACAGCTATGTGCTGAATACCAACAGCCAAGACATTAAACAAGGCTGTGTTTTGGCCCCAATTCCGTTCAATCTGTATTCAGCTGATTTGGGCAGTGCACTTACAGAGGCAAACACAATACCTCCAAGGATTGAACCCTATAGGATGCCCATTATCCTATATGCAGACAACCTCGTTATCCTGGACCACATCAAAAAAGGCATGCAGCGTGCGTTGAATTAGCTAAACCGCTATTATCTAGACAATAAGCTGGTGGCAAATGCCGAAAAGACGAAGGTGATGGTGTTCGGGAATTACAAGAACAAACATACCTGGAGGCTTGGTAACCTTAAAACTGTACATACCTCAAAATACAACTGCATAGGTGTCTGGTTCTCAGAGATTAGTAAACAAAACCTACATTTAAAACAGATCACAGGAAAAGCCTCGTCCTTAGCATTCTCGCTACGTACGCTGCACAGACACTTACACAGTCCATCATCAGCAGCTATTATGAGAACCATTAAATCAAAACTACTACTGACAATTTCATATGGGCACCAAGCACATCCTGGAAAATTCTTGTAAATGTTGGACAAACTGCAATGTATGGCATACAGAAGACTGTTTAATCTGCCTAAGTACACACAACGTTCCGTCTTGCGACTTCAGGTAGGTCTGATAGGGCATGATCTACAATGTAAGGCATTCTTTCTCAAATACTATCAGCCCATCCGGCCAAATCTGGTACCTTAAAAACTATTTTAAAGGAGATAAAAAAAAAAAGATAACCCTGGGCTTTATACTTAATCGCAACAGCCAAGGACCTGAATGTGAACTTGGAAGCAATGCTGACAACTTCACTTCACCATCTGAATCAAAGGCCACCTTAAAAAAACTGTGGCTCTATCGCAAAAGGCAGATTTATATCAAATCCGCCATCTACGCTTCTTCGATTGTAAAATCATATGATGACATAAAAATGCAGCCATACCTGGAGGTGGCCCTAAGCAAGGAGTGCAGATTGCACATTTTTTGAGTGCGGCTCATGGTACTCCCAATAAACGAGCTAAGAGCCAACTGGAAAATGGCACTTCACTAAACACAGGTTCTGTGGTTATACAAGAGAATTGATGTTGCACCTTCTCTGCTGCTGCCGAGAATTTTTAACAGCAAAACGCACTTTACTGTTTTAATATGTACAGAAACTCTAGATCTTTGTCTGAGAATTAATACTACTTTGGACTTAGCCCGGTTTGGCAAGTACATAAATAAAATATCAGTTGGTAGTAAGGTAAGAAGAAACTCGTGGCACATAAAGACAATAAGTAATTAAACAAGCTCTCATGAACTGACCAGCAGGCATCGCGACGCTACAATGTGTACTTCATTTTAAAAATGTTATCTGGTTTTATTAAGCCTTTTTTTGATTTCTTTTTTTTTTTTTTTTTTTTTTTTTTTTACAATATTGTACCAAATTTAAGTAATTGAAACAAGAAGCCATTCAATCTATTTTGATTAGGAATGGAACTCTGTAGTCTGAGAGCTAGACAAGAGAAATGAAACACAAGGTTCTTTCAAGACCACTCTTGTTGATTGTATTTATTACCTTAATCTATGTCTGCACCGAGCCGCTCAAAGACTTGGCAAGAATTTATTTTTTACCTGAATGGTGGAAGTTACTTGCCATTTGAGGAGGAATCTAGTTTTCATCAACCCTCCCTTACGCATCCAAATGAATGATTACGGGGCGTTGCCTGCTTATATGGCCATGCTGCTGCTCTCGTTGGCAGCAGGGAAATCCACCAGAATCCTGTTGTGTAGTACTAACACCGATCCCACCAAACATCCGGAAATCAGAGACTCTCTCCCGATGGCTGGAGGCGGAGTTGACGGCCATCAGGAAAGGTAGCCGAGCTCCGGAAAAGCAGAGGACCTGCCGACCACCAGTTTCATCCTGATTGACCCGCGGGAGGCAACCCCAAAGGTCAGTGCAAAGGAGAGACGACGCTGGCAGAAGCTGAGATGGGGTGAAAAAGGCGGCCTGTGGTGACGGGAGGTGCCGGGGTGAGCCGCCGTATTGTGTCGAGTGGAGGCCCTTCCCCATGTGGTGAGCAGCGGAGGAACTAAAGGCGGGCCAGGGAAAAACAGCAAGGGGAAGGCCCTGGGCAGCGATAGGAGGGTAGGGGAGGAGAGCCTCAGGGACATGTCTGGCGGCTGTGGAGATGATCAGACCAAACAATAGGGCCCGAAGGGAACCCGGCGACCAGCTCGAAAAGCAAGGCGGGCCCCTGCTGCGAGGAGCAGTGAAGAGCCCCTGAAGTGCCGAACCGCTGCGGCCAATGAAGTAAAGGGGCCACGGCTCACTTGCCGCTGGGATACAGAAATGAGGATTAGCGGAGGACTCTTGTCAGCTGGGAGCTGCGGCGGATGGCCGGCCTAGACAAGGGGACCACGATCACAGAGGGTACCTGATAAAGAATCTGGTTCGGTCCCCCGGGGTGCCAGACAGCAAGTCCTGCGTGGGCTCCTGTTCTGGTGGAGAACAGCTCAGAATGAAAAAACCAGTGCGGCACGAGGGCACTCCACAGAAACAGGAGCCACAGGAGAGCGTAGCGGATGCGTGAGCTATGCCGGAGACCACATTTGCCTTGGAAAGTGAGATCATGCTAGGGGCTGGAAAGAAGCGGCTGGCCTAAAATGCAGGGGCAGATTCAGCAACGCGGAAGAACAGTAAGGTGCAGTGCAGCTGGACTGCGAGGGCCCTTGGCAAAGTAGGGTGGCAATCCTCCCCCCGGAGTGAGGACAAAGATGATCAAGTTAGGTGGACTCCCGGGAGTCTGAGGCTGCAAATGGGGGGGTTAGTCCACACGACACAGAAAACTGAGGATACTGAGCAGTTGGTGGGGGCCCTGAACGTGGCTCCACCAGAGCCCTGATTAGTGAACCTGCCTACAATTGGGTGCCATAGAAAAAAAACCAAGGGGGAAGAGCAGAAGCCACAACACAACTGAGCCCGGCACTGGGAGAAGGTGAAGTGGGCTGCCGCAGACAAGAGGAGAAGAGTGCATTGGGACAAAAGTGCTTGGTCCCTGAGCTTGAGGAGGAGCACACCAACTAGCTTAAATTGAGGAGCCAGAGGGGGAGGCCGGAGAGGAGGACTTTAATCTCACAGAGAGGTAAAAGAAGTACCAAAGGACGACGTAGAGGGAGCCTAGGAACGAGTGGACGCCCCTACGAATATTTATGTAGGAAGTGGTGGGGACTTCCCCAAAGTGCTGTTGAAGGGCCACCAAATAGATACTTATTAGCTGAGGAAGCTACAATGGTGAAAGAGGTGGGCAACAAGGTGCAAGCCAATACAATCCTGAATTATGTGCAGCCCTTCCCCCAGGGCCTTAACCCGCAGGAAATGAGCTCGGAGAAACGGTTGATGGGGGAACGGGTCCCACAGAACCAGACCCTTCACTCGCAGATATACTGGGGCCATCCAGACCACCTGGGACAATATGGTCCATAGAATAGACGCTGTGACTATTGACGTTGACTTGCTAAGGTATGACCTAAGTAAGGTAACCGACCGAGTAACCACCAATGTACGGAATGTGGATACACTCAAAACGAAGATCCACTCCCTTAGGGAAACAGTCATTGATTTGCAGAAAAAAGTGGTAGAACTCAACCGAGCGGAGGATTTTGAAGGACGATCACAAAGGAATCATTTAAGATTTGTGGGGTTCACCGAGAGAGCCAAGGAGCCTTCTGCTGAACTGTTCTTGGAGAACTGGATTGTCAAGGACCTAGCTCCCAAACGACTCTACAAGTTTTCTGATGTAGAAAGAGCCCAAAGAACGCTGGTCCCCCTGCCTTGGCCTGGTGGGTCACCGTGGGCCATCATAGCCCAGTTGTTTAATTACCGGGACACAGACTTGATTCTGCAGGCCACCCATACTAGAGGACCACTACTGTTCGAAGGCCACTCCACTGCAATTTACCTCGATTTATACACAGCGGGTACAAGACCAAAGGAAGACATTCTTGGCGGTTAAAGGAAGGCTGCGAGACATCGGGATAAAGTATAGCCTCCTCTTCCCGGCCAAGCTTCATGTTGAGCACAATGGAAAAACCCTTTTGTTGTTCATTGCAGCAGAAGTGGCCGACTGGTTGGATGCCACCAGGCAGCCGGACTCCTGCCTTGTGCCCCCCACGGGCTCTTCCAAATCATCGAAAATGGTTGGTTCGGCACTGGGACGAAGACTTCCAAATCAGAAGAGACTCCTTGATGGCACTGGAAGCCTGGGGCGGTCCATGTGCACCCTGATGAGACTCTGCAGGTTGCGGAGATTTTATCAGACTCGCAAGATGTAACCCAGGACGTAACCATAGACTCTAATACCTCCAATGACACTTCTTGTTGAATGCAGCAAAGCTCAGCTGTACTTGTGTGATCCAGATAGGTGCATTGCTGTATTTTGTTCATAATTGATGCGCTTATGGGGGATCTATCTATGGTATGCAAACTCTGCAGTCGACAGGGGGCCCTGCCCCCTTCAGAGGTTGAGACACAAGCGGGGAGCTGGAGGTTCCGGCCTCGCACCCCGCCGGTTACTTGGCCATTGGCATTGCACTAAATACTGGGGAATGGGACACTACACACCAAAAGATGGAATATGAAATTGACATAAAATGTGGACTATGGTGCAGTGGATACTTATTTAGTTTAAGGGTGAGTTGGGGGATGGGCGGCATATGCAAGTCCTATTTATGACTTCCATCATGAGGAGACTACTCACCTGGAATGTCCAAGGCATAGCAACGTTTGAAAAACGTGGATGAGTATTTGCTTTTCTGAAAAGATATACTTTCAATTTCATGCGAGCAGGAAACTCACATGTGGGGTGACTCATTACCTTGTATAAGGCGGAGATGGAGAGGGCAACTATATGCAACCTCTTATTCGGGATTTGCAGGGGCAGCACTCATATGGGTGACACCTGGGGTACCTTTCCAACATTTCCACCATATAACGGATCCAGAGGGACGATATGTTATATTTCATGGTAAGCTGGAGGGACGGGAAATATGCTTAATTAATGTATATGCTTCCAACTTGGACTGCCCCACTTTCTTTCCCACCATCTTGACAGTGGCGACCCCACACTTGTGTGCAGCAGTGATCCTGATGGGAGACATTAATTGTGTCCTCGACAGAACGCTGGACCATGAGCCCCCCCGAATTAACACAAAACCACGAATGACAGAAACCCTTAAAGACACTATACAGGGCATGCAGTTGTGTGATATTTGGAGGATACGCTACCCAGAGCAGAGGTCCTTTTCTTGTCACACCCCGGCGACTAATACGTTTAGTTTTTTGCTTCCTTTCGTTGGAATTGGCTCCTGATGTAGAAGGGATGACATACTTGCCCAGGTACCTCTGAGATTATTTACTGGTCCTACTCAGTTTCGGGGCACGGCGACCACATTCGGCAATACCAATGTGGAGGCAACAGGCGGAGGCGCTGTTGGATCCCCCCTCTTTGCAGCGGAAGTCTCAAGCATGCGATCTCGGTAGTTTGAGGAGAATTGAGAGTCAGCCTCCAGTGGGGTATTCGACTGGGAGGCCATGCAGGTTGTGTTTAGTGGGATCTGCATATAGACAACATATGGGGTGAGGCATCAACTAGAGCAGGATATACGAGTCCATAAGTGAAGGTTGGGCAAGTTGGAGGCAGAGCTCCCTACAGCTCCCCAAATAATAGAGGAGTGGTGTGCTGCCCGTGAAGAACTATTAGAGTCTTGGCGACAATTGGAAAAGTTCCCTTATACCGCACACCTGTAACGCTTGCATATGGAGGTGGGTAGGACAGAGGCTTTGCCCGCCAGGTTGGTGAGAAGAGACACACACGACGTCTATATTACAAATGCAAAATGGGGATGGAGGTATGGTGTACAACCAACTGGCGATCCTTGTCATACTTGCCAAACACTCAGCCAATGTTTATAAGAAACAATTCCCCCCGCCTCAGGATGTTATCCGGGAATTCATGGCTTCAATAGAGTTACCCCGACTGGATAAAGAAACGGAAGAGACCGTGGGAGCCCCGAGCACTAAAGAGGAATTACTGGAGGCAATACGATGTCTTGAGCCAGCAAAAAGCCTGGGAAGCGATAGTTTCCCAGCTGAGTTATGTTATTATGTTATTAAGGACTTATGAAGTGCAAGGCTACTCGATAGAGTGTCCTGGCGCTGAACATTCTGGGTGGGGCTAACCATAAGCTCTAAGCTAGCTGATTTCACACTACTGCTGGAATAACCAGGTTTTCAGTAGCTTCCTAAAAGGATGAAGATCCTGCATCTGTCTGCCAGAGGAAGATTATTCCAAAGTTGCGCTGCTTGTACCTGGAAGGAGCGACCCCCAATTTGAGCATGGGAAGATTTGGGGATGCAAGCTAACTGAAGTGCAGCAGACCTCCAAGCACGGCGCGGGTAATAGAATTGGACCCTCTTCCTAAGGTACGGAATCCATGGAGAGATTTAAAGGTCAGAATCATGGCTTTAAAAAATTATCCTCTTACGGATCGGCAGCCAGTGCATGGCTTTCAAATGGGTAGACGTGTTCTGTGGCCGAGCATAAGTATTGCCCTGGCCGCTGCATTCTGGACTACCTGTAGGTGTGTCAACATGTATTCAGGGATTCCTAAGTAAAGACTATTGACGTAGTCCAGCCTGGATAAAACTAGCGCCTGGACCACAGTTTTAAGGTCTCGCCTACGCAGCGCGGAAGCGCTGCTTAGGAGGGTACCATTTGCAATCGCTCAGGACTTTTTCTTAAGCGCGTGCATGTTTTGCAGTGGTTTGTATTGCCACTTGTGCACATTTGGCGTTTCCCTTGCGGGAGCGAGCAGCGGCGCAATGTGTTTGTAATTACCGCGCCTGCCGCTGCTCGCTCCCGTAAGATAAAATCTGCACGTCTTGCACTGTCCGGCAGCCACGCTTCTCTGCAGTATCCACTCGCCCTTCACGCCATCCTCTGCGATGTCAGTTTATCCTCTTTGTACTTTCGGCCTGTCTTGTAACTCATTCTGTGCACTGTCTGTCTGTTCTGCAGCTTATCCTCAGCGCTGTCAGTCGGCCCTGCAACCTTTCCTTAAACCGTCTGCCTGCCCTGCACCTCATTCTCTGCACTGCGAAACTGCTCGACCATGCCATACTGTGTTTGCCCTGGGCTCTGTCCTGTATCTATTTCCCACTGCTGCTCTTTTCCTTTGCATCGCCAGCTTGCCCTGCACTGTTCCCTTTCACTTTAGTCTGCCTGCAGATTGACATCAACTTTATTACCAGCCTACCATGCCTCCATTACTTTCCGGTGCATATCTGCACTCTACCTCTAACCAGCATACCCCTTACCTCTTTCCAGTCTGCCCTGTACTTTAACGAATGTGTGTTCCTACCTCAATCCGCCTCCATAGCCCCCACAATTCTATTTTTTCAGAAGAGCGCCTATATATATTTGCTCATGTGCTGCATATTCAGTTTCCAACTCCCAAACCACAGCGCTTCCCGCCAACCCCAGCCCTAATCTCTCACTGCTCCAAGTTAAATCCATCCAACTACGTGCCGCTTTGTCCTTCAGCAACTTCTGCCAACCTGAACCGCTTCCTGAAATCTTCTTCCGCTAACTATTTCCGGCTTCCTGCTAATCCCCCCATACGCTTCCTGTTTTCCTCCAAACGCTGTTGCGTTTCCAGCTAACCGGCGAACGAGATCTTAAAAGCCTGTGTTGACACCTCGCCTATAATTCTGTCACTATACTGTTATTGCTACCGAGATATGCTGAGTTGAACACATTAAAAATGTTGCACAGTGCTGAGGAGTATGTGGTCTGCGTTGGGCCCTGGACAACACACCACACTGTGTCAGGATCACGCCTGCGCCCTAGAGACCAGTGCACGGGCTTCTGGCCTCTCTGTTTTTTGTATTATTATATTTCGATTACGTCATGTGGATGATTTTATTGGGGGGAGGAGGGTAGTTCTCCCACTTACATCATTGGGAAAACTATTCGCCACTCTCCACAACATTACGTTCCTCCCAAAGCAACACACTTTTAGAAATAGCAACAATCTGCCTCAAACCTTTAAAGGATCATACAGGCCAATTAAAAAAGGGAGATTTAAAAAAAAAAACGGGGTACTTATTTTCTCCATTGACATACTTTGAAGCAAAGCCAGACGGGTCACGGTGATAGTTAAAATAAAGACATTAAAAGAACAAGCATTGGCATAGCCAATAGGTCTCGCTTTTGGAACCTTATAAGTATTTAGTTATGCAGCACAATATCCTTGGTGCAACAACATCAACTGTTCCATGGCTAAACACTTCTAAGGTCCCAAAGGCGAGACCTACTGGCTATGCCAATGCTTGTTCTGTGTGCTACCTACAGAAGGGGCAAGAACTGTTTAAGCATTTTAAGCACTCCAAAACATGCTTGTACTTGAGAGTTCATGGATAAATTATCCTCCATCCTGACTCCTACATTTTTAACAGTCTTGACCGAGGCGGTGGGGGGAGACATGTCCTGTGGCCACCAATTTCGCCACACATTGGCCAAAGTGAGGCCGAAAAGGATAATCTCCGATTTATCGGGATTACCACTTAAATTGGTGTAGTTGGAACCAGAACACCTCTGAGAGGCAGGCGTTTATCGCTTCTCCTCTGAAGTCTGACATCTTATCACAAGTGAAGAGCAGTTGTGTATCATATGCATTCAATACGATTTTGGCTCCATGGGCCTCGGCCAGATGCACCAAGGGGGACATATGAAGGTTGAAAAGTGTGGGACTAAGGATTGAGCCTTGCGGAACCCCCACCTTTAGAGAGGGGAAGGGCGCTGCAAAAGGAGGAGACCGGACCGTTTGTTGGCGGTTTTCCAGAGACTAGGCGAACCATCGGAGTACCGCACCCCCACAGCCACATGCTTGAAGTTTCAGAAGGAGCTGATCATGGGGCATGGTATCGAAAGCCGCTGATAAGTCCAAAATTATCAGCACGGCCTTCCCACCTTGGTCTAAGGTCTCCTTGATGGCCTTCGAGACTTCTAGAAGTACTAAAATTTGACCTGAAACCGGACTGACTCTGGTGAAATACTTGATTGGTTTCAGCATATGTGGTGAAGACACCATTAACATATTTTTCCAAAAACCTTCGAGAAAAAAGGGAGCATGGATATTGGCCTATAATTAGCGGCTAACTCCGTGTCGGCCCCTGTTTTTTTCAGAAGGGGGAGTATTTTGGCAGTCTTCCACCTCTCCGGAACAAGCCCAGACTCCAAAGAGGTATTAAGAATCCAATTTAACGCAGGGTTAATTACCTCTGCTAGTGACGCCAGGGTCTTGGCTGGGCAGGGGTCAGACGGAGAGCCAGATTTAAGGGCCTTCATAATTTCCAGGGAGTTGTCCAAGGATATTGGGGAGAACTGTGTGAGTAGCGGGCCTCTTTGCTGCATAGGCGGTGTGAAAAATGCTCGATTTTCACCCTTGGTCCTGGGCAGCAAAGAAAAGGTATCTTGAATGGTTTTAATTTTCTCATGGTAGTAGGAGGCTAGGTGGCTTGTCCACGCTTCAGTCGGAGTAAATGGCCTTGCGACCGCGCTTGGGGATAAAAACTCCTTGACTTTTAAAAATGTCTTTACTTTAGTTAGCAGACTGTGCTATTTTAGAGAAGAGGAAACGTTTTTTTCTCTTCTTAAACGTTTTTTATAATGCACCTTCAGTGCCTGTTTATAGGTTATTTTATCAGTAGGGTCAAAGTTTTTTCGCCATACCCTTTCTAGGCGTTTGCAATCACTCTTGCTTTTCCTGAGGGCGACCGTAAACCATGGTGCCGACAGGTCGCTCGGAGGAGGAGGCGAGTTCAGTCAGTGGTTCGCCCCTCTGCTGGTAGACCGCCTTCTGGATGTATATAATGAGGCTCCTTCCACATATGCCCCACCTGGTCCACCCGGATCAGGCTGGATTTATACCAAAACGAAGCACCACTCAAAATCTGTGTTGCCTGGCGCATGTTTGGCATTCCTCAAGCCTTGAGAATGAGGACTATGCCCTAGTGCTGCTTGATATAGAGCATGCCTTCGATTCGGTAGATTGCTCCTATATCTGGGCAGTCTTATAACAAATTGGAGTGGAGCTGGGGTTCCTTAAATGGGTCCAATTGCTTTATACGACCCCTCATGCCAGAATTTGTGCCGGGGGCATGGTCTCGGAGGCTTTTGCATTGGGCTGAGGCACTCTGCCGGGTTGCCCATAGTCAGCGTTCATATTTGCGGCAGCGATGGAACCCCTGGCGGCAGCCCTGAGGGAACGGCTGCGTGCATGGGGAATATCCCTAAGGAATACTAACAATGTAGTTTCCTCATATGCCAACAACACCTTGGTGTATACCCGACAACCGACGCAGTCAATACTTATTCTTCTCGGAGTGCTGCAGAGATTTGGAGAGCTATCTGGCCTCCGGACGAATCCCAGGAAGTCCAAACTCATCCCAGTTTGGAGATTGGCAAGGAGACCAAGAGATGCGCTCCTGGAAGTGGGGCTTCCATGGGTGACCACCGAACCTAAATACCTGGGGATCAGATTGACACAAACACCCTCCTTGTATCTGGAGCTTAATTTAGGGAGGGCGGTGGAGAGTATCTGTGGCTCTGTGCCCATCTGGAGGGAATTGCTGCTGTCCCTCATGGGCAGGATCGCAATCACAACAATGATCATCCTGCCCTGATGCCTCACTCTATAAAATTCCCAATAATTATTTTTTAAAACTCTGAATGGGTTACTGATCAAACTCCTATGGGGTGCAAGCGTAAGCGGGTTTGCCTAGCAACATTGTAGAGAACGTGGGAGGATGGGGATTTGGCGGTACCCTGTTTGGAATTTTATTGTATGGCCTCCCCTCTTCAGCATGTGATCCATTGGCTTGACGAACACGATAACTGGAAAAAACAACTCCTTGCAGGCATGCATGGGGA
This sequence comes from Triturus cristatus, assembly GCF_964204655.1. Classification (NCBI taxonomy): domain Eukaryota; kingdom Metazoa; phylum Chordata; class Amphibia; order Caudata; family Salamandridae; genus Triturus; species Triturus cristatus. The sequence goes on along the minus strand of NC_140586.1, from coordinate 356,090,514 downwards.
AAGGTACCTGCCAGAACTCTTGATGCTTGGCGCAAGGGTTCCCTCTTCTTTCCCCTACATAATACAACATGATGCGGAGGTGTGGGAGACCACAATCCGAAAGGTGGTGGGTCATGTGCCCTATGCCCCGGACTTGCCACTATGGGTGGTACAGCCCTTCTGCAAAATAGGGGAATCTATGTTGGTACGGAGATAGAAAGGCGGCTGCTTTATAATGGGGGTCATATATAAAAACGGTCAATTTATAACGAGGGAGTCCACAGAGCACACATTTGAATTGGAAAGGGGGCAGTTTCTGCAATACAAAAAGATCTCACGGTTGTCCCATGAGGTGTGGCCATTCTTCCAAGAGGAACCCCCTACCATAAAAGTTCTGCAAGTAATGCTTTTTATGACCCAGGGACTACGCGTTATTTCTCATTTATACCGGGTGATTCAGGATGACCTCCCGAGCAGGGTCCTCCCAGTGCAAACAAGATGGGATGACGCAGTGGGAGATCCCCTGGAGAAGCGGGAATGGACGAGAATGACGATTCTCCAATTAACATACAGAGAGAATCTTGATTTCATTAAAGACTGGAAGCTAACATGCAATAACTTTTATTGCTGCTCACACATGCAGCCCTTTAAAGAATGTTACATCATAAACTAAACATTCCATAGAACATTACATAATATAACGTCGTGGTAACCAGGAATCATCCTCTTAAAGCTGTGATAAGGTATAGGATCTGTATATTTGTCGCCTTCCTCGCTAATTGCATTTGATGAGTAAGAAATTCTCACAGAGACAGTGTCTGAAAGGAATAGAAAGAAACCAGATAATAACAATTGCTAATGAAGTTAAAAACGATTAAACAATATATATCTTTTAGTAGCTACGTATATGTCGAACAATGTATACACACATTTTTGTTTAAAATCCACCAGGGAGTGATAGGTGGGATTATGTTAGCCTCCATTGTCTTTAATGGAATCAAGATTCTCTCTGTATGCTAATTGGAGAATCGTCATTTCATTACAAGACCGAAGGCTACCATTATGCATCTTTAAAGCTTTTAAATGGTACATTGCTTATGTGTTCCACAGGTCTAAGGTAAAATTTAACAAAGGTGGAAGCATTTGACCAGTCTGCTGCTTTTAGAGTATCAGAAAGGGATCCCCCATCCCAAAACACTTTACTGGCCATTGTGCCAAGGGATGAGTGTGCGCCAAACTTGGATAAGCCTATCCCTGCTTCTAACATGGTTGTTCTTACCCATCTCGAAATTGTAGCAGAAGAGACTGCCTTAGAGGGTTTTACAAAGGATATTAGTAACTGACTTTCACCGTTAGGTCTAACATCAACCATTCTTTGTTCATAAACTTTCATGCAAGTCACCACGCATAGCTTTCGGTAATCAGTAAAATAAGGATAAAAAATATTTTCAGACATAGTTCTGGTCGTTTTCTGTATTTTAAAAAGTACTCCATCTGGGGAGTAGAATCTGTTACAGGTCTCTAACGTTTAACATCTGACACTCTTCTAAAGGATATTAGACAAAGTATTGTTGCTAAGTTAATCGATAATTGTTTTTTGGAAAGACGAGTTATCAGGCCAAGAGGTGAAAAGGCCGAACATTCTATAGTGAATCATATTTGGCCCTCGGGGGGCGCCTAAGTCTTATTCCCTTCATTACTCTACATATTAAGGGGTTGTTGCCAGTAGAATAATTGTTTATTAATGAGTGGCCTGCTGAATTTCCTGATCTGTAGCAGTTAACTGTTCTATAGCATAAACCTGATTTAAATAAATCTGTTAGGTAGTTAGCTATGTCTACAACAGGGACGTCTACGGGATCCAGATCCCGGTCCAGGCATCAACTACACCATTTCCTCCATACACCAGTGTATCATTTCCATGAGCCCATGATTCATCCAGTAGGTTTTTAGCTTCTCCTGAAAGGCCAGAGTATCTTCTGGATCCCCTGAAATCCTGCAAGCAAGAAGGTTCATGTTTCACTCTAGAAGAAGAGGGTGTAACCGCTCCTTCTTGACCCTGGAGAACATCTAAACTCCCTGGGATAAGGCGTGGGACCTCCATTGCCAATTCCATCACCCCTGGGAACCAAATTAGAGTGTTCCAAAAGGGTGCAACTAGAATGATGCTGCATCGCTCTGTTCAAACTTTCAGTAGACTCCCCTGAATTAGTGCGAAGGGAGGGAAGACGTAGCATTTCCGTTTGTTCCATGATTGGACCAGAACATCCACTGCAGCGGCATGGGGATCTGGCCTCCAACTGTAATACTGATCTATCTGAAATGTATGCTTGCTGGCGAACAGGTCCACCTGGAAAGGGCCCCACAGGTCCTGAACTATCTTGAAGATTATTGGATTCAGCTTCCAATCGCTTGAATCTCTTAGAAACCTCAAATTCCAATCAGCCCTTGTGTTTAGATGGCCAGGAATAAACTCTGCTTTCAGTACCAATAGAAGTACCAAATCTTCTTGCTGAGGTTTGCAAGTACCCTTGACCTTCCTAAGCGGTTGATATAGGAGACAGCTGTAAAGTTGTCTAGTTTGATCAAAACGACGCTCTTTTTTAGTACTGACTTGAAGCTCATTAAGGGCGAGAAAGCAAAAGACACACAATTGATGGACGGAATGCAGAACAAATCAAAACATTCTCCCCCAGTCAAGAGATCTTTGGTTAAATCCATCATTCTTTTGCTCACCATGCCACCCCAGTTTAGACCTGGCCATATGCAAATCAGTCTTGACCCTGTGCCTCATGGGAACAGTCCAGCCCGAACTGCCAAGCCAGGTCCTCCCTGGACTGGAAACAAGCATCCTAGGACCAGTTTTGGGGTTTCATCTATGTATGTACCTGTACCTGGGGGAGGTACTAGGTAAACGGGGACACATGACAACAAGAATGCAAGTACGGTCGCAGTAACACAGTAGTAAGTTTAGTAATATGTTTACAGTTCACTAATACAATATGATAGCAAACCGTGTCAGAGAATGAATGTCAATTTGGTTTTTCACTCTTCAAAATGAGTGGTATTGTTGCTTTCTCTCAAAGATGGCCTTGTTCTGCGCTGCCAGTGCCCTCAGTAGTAACAGACCCAAGAGGGAGAAGGAAAATGGCCCCAATGAACAGGGAAGGATTCAACAGAGCTTTCTATCTGCTACTTACCACACAGACTTTGCCGGGCAATGAGCACCCATACCTACTGAGGAACTACAACCAGAGGTTACACATGAATGTTCTTCAGCGGCCATCTCAAGATTCCTTCCACACTTGGACGCATCAAGTATGGGCCCTTCATAGGGGGTGGCAATATTCCTAATCCTCGCAGCCAAGCAGCAGATCTGACTATATTTCACGGTTCAGTTATGCATGAATAAAAGGCCTATAAAAATCTGGCAGATGGAAGCAGTTTGTGAGTTTTGGACAATCTTCTGATGGGCCAGAGCGTGCCCTAGCAAAGCACAAAACAAGGGGCGCGGAGTTATGAATCTGATCTTATAAGGCCCGTATTTCTGCCCGTCACTGTCCAACATAAAAAACATTGTGCATATCTACCTGTCACCTGGGTGCAAAATCACTGCAAGGGACCTTTGTGACATAACAGATAATGCTGCCCATTGGGGTCTCATGGTGTAACATACTAGTCACTTGTAGTTGAATAACCAAGTTATTCCCTTTGTACAGTTTCCAATGGTAGCAAGTGTAAGCAGTGTAGGCAATTCATGATTTTATGGAATATTGTAGAGTTTTATTGCTTATAGCCCTTTATTTACATTGACCATCTATAATTTTCTATTACATATGCCCCCCGCCCCCAATCATTCGCCCATGTGTTCAGTTGCTATACTGGGGTAGACGAGTATTGGGGAGCCCTACAGAACATGGGCTTCCCTCCGACTCCAAATGTATTAATTAATTTGTAGATTTATATAGGGCTGCTTAACACCCGTGAGGGTATCAGACACTGTGCATGGGCGAGATTAAGTGATTTGCCCAGAATCACTGGATGTTGAGCCGAGACGTGATCCCCTAACCCAAGTTCCCGAATCGGCAGCTCTGGCCGCTGTGCCACACATACACATATACATAGACATAGCTCTTGGTGCCTCTAAGACCATTGTGCCCGCGGCGTTTCCCTCCCGCCGTCACTCGCAGAGGTGGCCGCTGTGTGGGGGGAGCGCGAGCAGAGACTACACTTCCCAGGATTCCCTGGGGCCGGAAATCGCCGCCAGCGCGCCCGGAGGCGCTATTTAGCGGACCTTGACCCCGGCAGAGCGGGGGACGCAGTCAACAGGTGGCGGAAGGCTGGGCTCGAACCTTACCTGAAGGAGACATAGCTCTTGGTGCCTCTAGGACCATTGTGCCCGCGGCGTTTCCCTCCCGCCGTCACTCGCAGAGGTGGCCGCTGTGTGGGGGGAGCGCGAGCAGAGACTACACTTCCCAGGATTCCCTGGGGCCGGAAATCGCCGCCAGCGCGCCCGGAGGCGCTATTTAGCGGACCTTGACCCCGGCAGAGCGGGGGACGCAGTCAACAGGTGGCGGAAGGCTGGGCTCGAACCTTACCTGAAGGAGACATAGCTCTTGGTGCCTCTAGGACCATTGTGCCCGCGGCGTTTCCCTCCCGCCGTCACTCGCAGAGGTGGCCGCTGTGTGGGGGGAGCGCGAGCAGAGACTACACTTCCCAGGATTCCCTGTGGCCGGAAATCGCCGCCAGCGCGCCCGGAGGCGCTATTTAGCGGACCTTGACCCCGGCAGAGCGGGGGACGCAGTCAACAGGTGGCGGAAGGCTGGGCTCGAACCTTACCTGAAGGAGACATAGCTCTTGGTGCCTCTAGGACCATTGTGCCCGCGGCGTTTCCCTCCTGCCGTCACTCGCACAGGTGGCCGCTGTGTGGGGGACGCGCGAGCAGAGACTACACTTCCCAGGATTCCCTGGGGCCGGAAATCGCCGCCAGCGCGCCCGGAGGCGCTATTTAGCGGACCTTGACCCCGGCAGAGCGGGGGACGCAGTCAACAGGTGGCGGAAGGCTGGGCTTGAACCTTACCTGAAGGAGACATAGCTCTTGGTGCCTCTAGGACCATTGTGCCCGCGGCGTTTCCTTCCCGCCGTCACTCGCAGAGGTGGCCGCTGTGTGGGGGGAGCGCGAGCAGAGACTACACTTCCCAGGATTCCCTGGGGCCGGAAATCGCCGCCAGCGTGCCCGGAGGCGCTATTTAGCGGACCTTGACCCCGGCAGAGCGGGGGACGCAGTCAACAGGTGGCGGAAGGCTGGGCTCAAACCTTACCTGAAGGAGACATAGCTCTTGGTGCCTCTAGGACCATTGTGCCCGCGGCGTTTCCCTCCTGCCGTCACTCGCAGAGGTGGCCGCTGTGTGGGGGGAGCGCGAGCAGAGACTACACTTCCCAGGATTCCCTGGGGCCGGAAATCGCCGCCAGCGCGCCCGGAGGCGCTATTTAGCGGACCTTGACCCCGGCAGAGCGGGGGACGCAGTCAACAGGTGGCGGAAGGCTGGGCTCGAACCTTACCTGAAGGAGACATAGCTCTTGGTGCCTCTAGGACCATTGTGCCCGCGGCGTTTCCCTCCCGCCGTCACTCGCAGAGGTGGCCGCTGTGTGGGGGGAGCGCGAGCAGAGACTACACTTCCCAGGATTCCCTGGGGCTGGAAATCGCCGCCAGCGCGCCCGGAGGCGCTATTTAGCGGACCTTGACCCCGGCAGAGCAGGGGACGCAGTCAACAGGTGGCGGAAGGCTGGGCTCGAACCTTACCTGAAGGAGACATAGCTCTTGGTGCCTCTAGGACCATTGTTCCCGCGGCGTTTCCCTCCCGCCGTCACTCGCAGAGGTGGCCGCTGTGTGGGGGGAGCGCGAGCAGAGACTACACTTCCCAGGATTCCCTGGGGCCAGAAATCGCCGCCAGCGCGCCCGGAGGCGCTATTTAGCGGACCTTGACCCCGGCAGAGCGGGGGACGCAGTCAACAGGTGGCGGAAGGCTGGGCTCGAACCTTACCTGAAGAGGACATAGCTCTTGGTGCCTCTAGGACCATTGTGCCCACGGCGTTTCCCTCCCGCCGTCACTCGCAGAGGTGGCCGCTGTGTGGGGGGAGCGCGAGCAGAGACTACACTTCCCAGGATTCCCTGGGGCCGGAAATTGCCGCCAGCGCGCCCGGAGGCGCTATTTAGCGGACCTTGACCCCGGCAGAGCGGGGGACGCAGTCAACAGGTGGCGGAAGGCTGGGCTCGAACCTTACCTGAAGGAGACATAGCTCTTGGTGCCTCTAGGACCATTGTGCCCGCGGCGTTTCCCTCCCGCCGTCACTCGCAGAGGTGGCCGCTGTGTGGGGGGAGCGCGAGCAGAGACTACACTTCCCAGGATTCCCTGGGGCCGGAAATCGCCGCCAGCGCGCACGGAGGCGCTATTTAGCGGACCTTGACCCCGGCAGAGCGGGGGACGCAGTCAACAGGTGGCGGAAGGCTGGGCTCGAACCTTACCTGAAGGAGACATAGCTCTTGGTGCCTCTAGGACCATTGTGCCCGCGGCGTTTCCCTCCCGCCGTCACTCGCAGAGGTGGCCGCTGTGTGGGGGGAGCGCGAGCAGAGACTACACTTCCCAGGATTCCCTGGGGCCGGAAATCGCCGCCAGCGCGCCCGGAGGCGCTATTTAGCGGACCTTGACCCCGGCAGAGCGGGGGACGCAGTCAACAGGTGGCGGAAGGCCGGGCTCGAACCTTACCTGAAGGAGACATAGCTCTTGGTGCCTCTAGGACCATTGTGCCCGCGGCGTTTCCCTCCCGCCGTCACTCGCAGAGGTGGCCGCTGTGTGGGGGGAGCGCGAGCAGAGACTACACTTCCCAGGATTCCCTGGGGCCGGAAATCGCCGCCAGCACGCCCGGAGGCGCTATTTAGCGGACCTTGACCCCGGCAGAGCGGGGGACGCAGTCAACAGGTGGCGGAAGGCTGGGCTCGAACCTTACCTGAAGGAGACATAGCTCTTGGTGCCTCTAGGACCATTGTGCCCGCGGCGTTTCCTTCCCGCCGTCACTCGCAGAGGTGGCCGCTGTGTGGGGGGAGCGCGAGCAGAGACTACACTTCCCAGGATTCCCTGGGGCCGGAAATCGCCGCCAGCGCGCCCGGAGGCGCTATTTAGCGGACCTTGACCCCGGCAGAGCGGGGGACGCAGTCAACAGGTGGCGGAAGGCTGGGCTCGAACCTTACCTGAAGGAGACATAGCTCTTGGTGCCTCTAGGACCATTGTGCCCGCGGCGTTTCCCTCCCGCCGTCACTCGCAGAGGTGGCCGCTGTGTGGGGGGAGCGCGAGCAGAGACTACACTTCCCAGGATTCCCTGGGGCCGGAAATCGCCGCCAGCGCGCCCGGAGGTGCTTTTAAGCGGACCTTGACCCCGGCAGAGCAGGGGACGCAGTCAACAGGTGGCGGAAGGCTGGGCTCGAACCTTACCTGAAGAGGACATAGCTCTTGGTGCCTCTAGGACCATTGTGCCCACGGCGTTTCCCTCCCGCCGTCACTCGCAGAGGTGGCCGCTGTGTGGGGGGAGCGCGAGCAGAGACTACACTTCCCAGGATTCCCTGGGGCCGGAAATCGCTGCCAGCGCGCCCGGAGGCGCTATTTAGCGGACCTTGACCCCAGCAGAGCGGGGGACGCAGTCAACAGGTGGCGGAAGGCCGGGCTCGAACCTTACCTGAAGGAGACATAGCTCTTGGTGCCTCTAGGACCATTGTGCCCGCGGCGTTTCCTTCCCGCCGTCACTCGCAGAGGTGGCCGCTGTGTGGGGGGAGCGCGAGCAGAGACTACACTTCCCAGGATTCCCTGGGGCCGGAAATCGCCGCCAGCGCGCCCGGAGGCGCTATTTAGCGGACCTTGACCCCGGCAGAGCGGGGGACGCAGTCAACAGGTGGCGGAAGGCTGGGCTCGAACCTTACCTGAAGGAGACATAGCTCTTGGTGCCTCTAGGACCATTGTGCCCGCGGCGTTTCCCTCCCGCCGTCACTCGCAGAGGTGGCCGCTGTGTGGGGGGAGCGCGAGCAGAGACTACACTTCCCAGGATTCCCTGGGGCCGGAAATCGCCGCCAGCACGCCCGGAGGCGCTATTTAGCGGACCTTGACCCCGGCAGAGCGGGGGACGCAGTCAACAGGTGGCGGAAGGCTGGGCTCGAACCTTACCTGAAGGAGACATAGCTCTTGGTGCCTCTAGGACCATTGTGCCCGCGGCGTTTCCCTCCCGCCGTCACTCGCAGAGGCGGCCGCTGTGTGGGGGGTGCGCGAGCAGAGACTACACTTCCCAGGATTCCCTGGGGCCGGAAATCGCCGCCAGCGCGCCCGAAGGCGCTATTTAGCGGACCTTGACCCCCGCGTCGCGGGCGATTGAGGCCGGGCAGGGCTCGGTTATGTACGCCCTGTAAACGATACGCTGCCTATTTTATTGAGGGATATTATCGTACCTATGGCCCAGAGCCCTGTCAAAGTGAGTGGGGAAAAGCCGGGGGGTTTGCCTCATGGCCCTCTGGATATGTATTTCAGGAAGGTCGCCAGGGAGGAAAAGAGGGACCTTTCTTTGGATGAGCGTAGGACTGAGCGCCGTCGCTCCGTTGAAAATATGAAGCGTAGGGCTGTAGAAGTCAGTATTATTGAGGAACCCTTGGGCGCTGTTGGTAATAGCAGGGTTAGTGATGCTACTTTCTCTCAGGACAGTGTGCCCTTGCTATTACGTGATTGTTCTCCTGTAAATTGAGCCCCCGAAGTATATGATATTAGTGATACTGCCCTCTCTAATGCTATAATTAGCCCTATGGTACCTAAAAAACTGTTGTCTACTCGTGGTAAAATAATAGTGAAAAAGCATAAGAAATTGGATAAGGGTAAATTCTATGGCCCACCCCCGAGGAAAATAAGACGTAAGGAGCGGCTGGGCCAGACAAAATCAACAAAACTCAACCATTATGATTTAGGGCGCCATACTACAGCTACAAATAGTGCTGTTACAAAGCTGGCGGTTGGACCAGTCAATAGACCAAATCTGAGTCCATTCCTCCCTTTTGCGGACTCTGATTTGGCCATGACCGACTCTGAAATTCACCTGACCTCCGAGGTTCTAGCAGAGTCGGATGCTTCATCTACATCACTGTGTACCAAATTGGGAGAGCTGTTTAGCACCCTTATTTTACCTATTACCAATAGTTTGAAGAAATTGGAGCAGAGGTTGGAGGGCATAGAGTCCACCCTGAGTAAAATGACCAGTCCGGAAAGGGTCCAAGCACATAGGAACATTACTTATGCTAGGACCCCCCCCACCTATGCTCCCAAGGAACTCCCCCAAGCTGGTATAAATCCCTTACAGAACTTAAACCAGCCGTTGCCTGATACACATAGACAGGGGCCCCCTATGATAGGGAAACATCCAATCAGTAAGTCTATTACTGAGCCAGTGGAAGGGAACGCTATAGCTGTTAAGGAGTCTGCGAGGCAGGAGCAGGGAAGTTCTAGCCATTATGGTAGTATGGGGAATCACGGGCCACAAGTAGATTTACCCCCTGAAGCGGTGCCTCTGGTGGTGGTCTTAACGGGGGTTCCCGAGCTAGCGGACAATAAGAGAGAAGGTTTTTACCAGTTGAAAAACAAAATTGTACATTGGTTAAGTACACATAGACCAATAAACAATAATCTTAACGGGGAGATACTACACGTCTGGCGCCTTCCCTGGATAGGTGGTAGATGTAAAGATGTTGAGGGAGATATAGTCCCGATCAATTTTAGAGACCCGGGTGTGGTTGACTACATAATAAATTGGCCCCCGGGAGTGAGTGACAGTTGTATTAGCCCTCGAGCTTTAACTTATTTCTACCCGAGATCCCTGGTTTTCCCTCCATCCCACCATACGAATAAGGGTAAAGCAAAATTAAGTATCCCGACAATACCCTATGGCAGGAATATGTTATCTGACCCCCACGGTTGGAATGTGATCCCTCCTAGATTTCCTAGGTATAATAACCAGCGAAAGGAGTACTTGAGGCCTTTTACACCCCTGGAGACAATGAACAGGTTCGATGTGTTCTCGGGTATGGATGATTGTGATTGATGTTTAAGGATCGGGAGGGAATGGGGGGATAGCTCTAGTGCTTCCAGGCTAGTGGGAAAAGGGCTGGTGACTAATGGTAAGGCTAAAGAACTGCCTAATGGGATTATGGCCCCTGCGGATCCCTCAGGTCTGGATTGTTCACCTTCGGTCCGTATGGACGGAGGGGGTTATTCCCTAATCCCTACAGAGTATTTCCAAATTCCCAATGCCCTGGAACCACGAGAAGCAGGTGGTAGCAAAGAAGTTCCCATCACCCTGCCCTCTAATAATAAAAAGATCATTCATTTAGTTTCTTGGAACATAGCAGGTCTGAGGAAAAAGTTGGCCCTCCCAGAATGGCACAACTTTATTGAAAAATATGACGTATGCATGTTCCAGGAAACATGGAGTTTATCCCCCGTTTTTAAATCGGGATATGTAACCTTTTGTCTACCCGCTCACAGCGGTGGTAAGGGCAGACCAGCCGGGGGATTACATGTATGGATAAAAGTAGAATTAAATTGGAAGGTTTCTGCTCATGATCTGGAAAGTGAGGACATCCAACAATCGTAGGCCAGACAAAAGACAGCCGAGTGGAATTATTTAATGTTTATGATAGAGGGATCCAGGGAGATAAAACGTCAAAAACCTTTATGCTCTTAGAGCAGGCCTTAGGTAACTGCCCCCCATCATCTAAATTTCTTGTGGGTGGGGATTTCAATTGTACATTTGAACCCCTAAGCAGGGATGACCTTCTGGGCATAGCGGAGGAGGATGCAAATTGGTCTATCCCTACCTTGTCAATACCTCCAATCAGGAAATGGACAACTAAGGCTCTGCAGATTAACGCTCTTACTGTTGATTACAAATTAAGAGCATTGAATGGTAGATCAGCCTCTGATCGGGATGGGGCCATGACGTTTAATAGACTTAATGGCCCGTCCCGAATTGATTACATTTTACTGGACATCACCATGTGGTGTGACTTAGTGGATATGGAGGTGGTTCCCTCGCAGGACAGTGATCATAACCCACTGAATCTGAAGTTAGGGTGGAGCAAATTAAAAGGTAGTATTAAGCAACCCCTACCGAGGCGAACAAACGAGGTGGTCCCATATAATGGAAATCGGAGGCTGAAATGGGAGAAGATTAGCTCCGACCCAGAGAAACTGGTTAATATCAGGGCTCATATTGAAGACCTGACTTGTGAATTGACGGGATTAGACCCAGAAACAGGGGATGCTCATGAGTCGCTTCTTCCTCAGATTTATAAAAAGGCTATCGAGGAAGTGGGCAACTATTTTTTAATTTCGAGCTCGAAAAAAATAACCCCCAAACCTAGTAACCCCTGGTACTCTGTAAAGTGCCGGGCTAAAAGACGTGAGTTAACTGTAGCCCTGCGCAAAAAGAATCAACCCCTAATTAGAGTTGCAAGGAAGGATTATGCAAAAGAACAAATACGAGAAAAAAAAGACTGGGAAGAACAGTATTGGCAGGATCTCAAAAGTGCCTCCGAAAAGAAAAATGCCTCATTGTTTTGGGATCTGATCAACAAGGCTAGACAGGGTAACCAACCTGTACTTGTGAATCATATTACCAGCCAACAATGGTATTCCCATTTTTCAAATATATATGGCGGATTGGAGGCAACCAGATCCTCCCCCTCTGATCCAGCCAGACGGGCTTCTTCCATCACGGCGCCCGTGGAACCGTTCTTGACTTCGGAAGTAGTATTGGCTATAAAACACGTGACCCCGAGGAAGGCCGCCGGTCAAGATGGCATACCTGGGGATCTCCTTTTGGAAGATCCCACAACCTGGGCTTCAGTCATTGCATTGATAATGAATTTAATCTCCAGGGGGCACCCCATCCCAGATTCGTGGAGGGGTGCTGAGGTGATCACAGTATATAAAAAAGGTGATAGAGATGACCCTGCTAACTACAGACCGATCAGTCTGATTGACGTGATCCAGAAAGTGGTTGGCAGGGTCATCATCTTGAGGGTGGGTGCATGGATGGAGGAGGAACAGGTGCTCTCCCATTTCCAGGCCGGGTTCCGGAACAAAGTGGGCACGATGGACCAGGTCTTCCGCCTCCTTGCGATCTATTGGAAGTCGGTGACAATTAATCGCGGTAGCCTTTATCTGGCTTTCATAGACCTCAGGATGGCGTTCGACCTGGTCCCTCGAGCAAGGTTGTGGGAAATCCTGGAGAAGATGGGCTTCCCGGTTCTATTGTTGGATTTCATTGTGAGACTCCACGAGGGTAATTATGCGAGGATCAGATGGGGCACTCGGGGACAACTGACGGAGAGGGTGCCCGTGAGGAGAGGAGTTCGCCAGGGATGTGTTATGGCGCCGACTCTATTTTCCCTATTCGTGAATGGTGTGGTGGATTATCTGAGGGAAGAGCCGGCGGACGCACCATCCCTGGCCGGGGAAAAAAACCCTACTCTTCTCTTCGCGGATGACACCATCTTGATCTCGAAAACCCCAGCAGGGCTCCAAAAGCTTTTGAATCGCTTTAGTGAATTCTGTAAGGACAGGGGTCTCACAATCAATACCTCCAAAACTAAGCTAATGGCCCTTGCACCACCCAAAAGATTTAAGAACTCCCTCATGTTAAATGGTGAACTCTTGGAGATGGTGGATAGTTTTGATTATTTGGGAGTTAGGGTGAATAGCCGGATGACCTGGAAAGACCATCTGGCTAAAATGCTATTAAACTTTAAAAGAGTAGCAGGGGCGGTTTTGCGAGAACATAGGGCGTCTATGAGCAAACCAGTGGCACCTATCCTCGCAATTTATGAAGGACAGGTTTTGCCATCTGCACTCTATGGTTCGGAATTATGGGGGTTTGAGAACATCCCGGAGATAACCACTTCAGAAAACAAGTTCCTGAGGGATCTTGTAGCATTACCAGTCTCCACCCCATTAATCCCTTTACGTCTAGATATGGGCAGGCGCCCCCTTAAAGAATTAGTGCGCCTTCGCCCTCTACTTTTCTGGGTGCGACTGAGAAGAACTGAAGAGCTCCAAAACTATGCAGCCGCTCTAGATGATCTTATCCTACTCGATAGAGGTAATAGGATTAAGTGGCTGTGTAACCTGAGACAGATGGTTGGCTTTTTGGGTTTGAGTGATCTATGGAGGAGTCAAACCCCCCCACCCAAGCTAGTTATTAAGAAGCTGTATTGGGATTGGGTGCAGCGGGAGACCTTTAGTAGAGGTACAGGGGGTGCTCTTACTGAGCGATTCCTAGAGTTCAAATGGTCTAGGTTATTTGAACCACTTCTTGATTTTATTGAGAAACCCTTGGATAGATCTCTGTATTTAAAAGTTAGGTTTGGGATCCTCCCAGTAAATGCATTCACTTCTGGGTGGAACAACCTATGTGGCTCTTCTAAGGCTTGTCCGTGCTGTGCAGCACCTTTAGAATCTGTAGCACACCTTATGTTTGCTTGCCCAGCATACAGGGTGCCGAGGAGGATTTGGTTAAAACCCTTATGTAAACATTTGGGCCTCAGATGCCATGTAATGGCGCTGCGGGTCCTTTGTACTGATACGTCTTCCTCTCTGATGGTATGTGGCGTAGCCAAATTCATTGGAAGAGCCTGGTTGATACGAATAAGGAGACTTAAGTCCCAACTTACCCAATAGGATAGAGGGCTTTTAACAATATAGCCCTTCGGGCTAGATTTGATACTATTGGTAATAGACTAATCAGAAAGTGGGTAGTATGCTCTTACCACATATCAAGCATATTTGTCTTTTATTGTAGTTTTTGTATTATGATATTATATATTTGATTTTATTATTGTAAATGAAATGTATTGACGAGTTTCTTACTCTTTTAAATGTGTTGTAACAGTCAGGATCTTGACATGATTTAATTGTATTTTAACTGTATATTTATGTGCTTTTATGATGTTTTTTTCATCGAATAAAGAAATACTGACTGACTGACATATACATATACGCACACACACACACCTAGAGATATATATGTATATATATATATATATAGATATGTAGAAAGATATATTTATAGATAGATATATATAGATTGATAGATCTAGATAGATAGATAAACAAGCCACCACCACCCTACGTTCCTCTGCATTTACCCTCCCCATCTAAAATGGAGAAGAAAAAAAACCTAGTGCCCTGTCTCCCATTCATTTAAATATCTTTTTTTGTAGCATTTTTGCTCATTATACAATTACATCAGGATGACCAGGTCACATACATTAAGTGAATGTAAGGTATGCTTTTTTTTTTTTTTTTGCAAAGGAGACCAGAACAATAAAAAGAAAATACATCAACATATTGTGTTTTCAATAAACATACATTCTAGTTACCAGGGGAGTAAAGCAAACACAAGAAAATGGAAAATATTACAAACTAAAATGCCACAGAGTTTTCAGAATCAATTTTAACTCGTACCGTGCCAAATAGTGTTGAATCTCCGCATCAACTTTAAGCCTAGCCTTAGCCAAGGCCTTTTCCCGTTCAAAAACCTCCATAACAATAACCCACCATTCTACTACGTTACAAGGTCTTGAAGAGTTCCAAGCTCTAGATATAGCCAAACTAGCAGTAACTAGAATTATAGACATTAATGCACACCGTGCCCGATTAGGAGCCCTCTTATAGCCCAGCATGATCTCTTCATTAGAAAGGGTCATATCTAATCTGAGACGGTTTTTGGAGACCAGCATAACCTCATGTCAAAAAGCCACTAACTGTGGACATGTACCAAACATATGAACAATATTAGTCCCATGCTCTCCACATTTAGGGCAATTCATCCTGTTACTTAAGAGATGAATTGTTGTTTGCCCCCACCTTGCTATCTTCTCAGGCGTATAGTACAACATGCATACTGTCTTAAATTGCTGAAGTCTCAAATTAATAGACCAGACAGCATATTTTAATGTTGAGAATGCGTCATCCAACATTATAGGGGTTACTTCCTCCGCAAGAATTGAGCTCCATTTTGCAGCTAGATGTATTAAAGGATCAAGTCTATCCTGGCTGAAAAGCCGATCTGCAGCGCAAATTGTCTTCCTCTGAGAAGGTTCATGTAAAAATATCAGTAATTGGTGAGTCTCTTCCGATTTAAGACATTGTGATCTCACAAAGTAATCCCTAAGTTGCACGTATTTATAGTAATGTTGCCGTGGTATCGAAAAAATATCCAGCACATTTTGAAAAGTACGAAAACCATACCAGTTATAAAGGTCTTCCAATTTGTCCACCCCAAATCTAGCCCATTGTTCTGCTACCCCGTCATGAAAGATGCATGGAAGAAGTGGATTATCCCACAATGGAAACTTAGTAAAGTAAATCGGTAGAGAATGCCTAGTAGAAATTTCTTGCCAAATAGTAGCTAACCCCCTAAGGGTCTTAAAACGCACCCTCTTAAAGTAGTTCGGATCATGGATCCGAAAAAAGAAACCTACTGCTATCTTGGCTCAGCAGAAGTTTATGATTAAAATCCTGGTCCCTGTTGGAAAGAAGACTACGTAATCTACGTGTGAAAGAGGCCCAATAATAACATTTTGAAATCAGGAAGTGAAAGGCCACCTTGATTGAATGGATACTATAAAAGTTTAATTGCACGACGAGCGCGCTTATAGCCCCATATGAAACTGTTCACTGCCCCATCAAGTTTCTTAAAAAACAAATTGGAAACTCTCAAAGGAATACACTGAAATAAGTATAGAACCTTAGGAGAATTGTCATCTTTACAATATTACATCGACCTATTATACTAATAGGTAGTTTATGCCAATTCTTAAGTTTTTTTAATGACATCTGCCAATAATACATCATAATTTAGTTTAATTATGGTTTCGATCTGAGGAGTAATACAGACACCTAGATAAGTGGCTTCGAGACATGTTCCCATAATAGGACCATCTGGCATAAAATTCAGTAAGACCTAGGTTTTGTTAGTTTTCCATTTGTATCCAGAGAAAGAGACACATTTTCCTGCTTCTTGTACAATTAGTTTGAAAGAGTGACCTGGGTTTGTGGTAAAAATAGCAATGCCATCTGCATAAGCATTAACTTTTAGTTCATTAGGTCCTGGAGATAGCGGGAAAATATTTTGATTCGCCAATAAGACCCGGATAAAATGTTCAATATATAAAGCTAACAATAATGGAGAAATGTGACATCCCTGGCGTGTACCCCTATTTACCCGGAAAGAACTAGACTGTAAGCCAGCGTAGCTTAGTTTAGCCTGAGGTAAGCGATAAAGCGCTTTTACCCACACCAAAAACCGTCCAGAAACTACAAATGCGGTAAGAGTAGACTAGAGACAGCCCCATGCAACCGGGTCAAAGGCTTTCTCCGCGTTTAATAATATCATACCTAAGTTAACACCAGTTTGTTTAGCTAAATCAAATGCATTATTGCAGTGTTAATATGGGTCATCGTATCTCGACCTACTATGAAGCCATGTTGTTGAATAGAGACCAGTTTAGGCATCAAAGGAGCGAGACGGTTAGCCCAAATCTTTTTCATATAATTTTGCATCGGCATTAATAAGCAATATCGGGTTATAAGATCCGCAATCTTATGGTGGCTTTTTCTTCTTTAAGAAAAAAACTATATCAGTAATATCCCAAGAAGGTGGTACAGCGCCCGGTTTGCCTATTTCTCTGATAACCTTAATAAAAAGTGGGGTTATAGTGTTTTTTAATTTTTTATAGAATTAGACAGGTATCTGATCTTCACCCGAAGCTTTAACCGAAGGAAGTGATGACAGGGCTATCCAAATATCTTCTGTCGATATCTCTAAATCAAGCTGAGTGGTATCCTTAGCTAATAGTGAAGGAAGTCGTGCATTAGCTAAATAGTTAAAAACCTTATCAATTACTATTGGGTCTGATGTGGCATAGAGATCTTCATAAAAAGACGCAAATTGTTCAAGTATCGTGTGAGTTTCAGTGTAAAGAACACTGTCCGCACCTTTGATTGCAGTGATTCTATTCATAGCCTTATTATCAGTGATTTTATAAGCTAATACCCTGCTTACCTGCACACTATATTCATATTGCGCCGAGCGAAATTTATTATAGGCAATAGCCATTCTCTCCTTAAATATCCCTAGTACTGATTCTCTCGCTTCTATTAATTTGATGTAAGCCTGTGATTGATTTTCATCTTGTCTCCTGATCGACAGTGCGTGAGAAAGTTCTAAGTTAGTTTATGCCATGCAAGCTGCTTTGCTTTTACCGTGTACCAGCACACCCTCCACCACCCCCCTCTCTGAATCCCCCCTCCCAGTACCCACCCTGTATCTACAGCTGGCAAAAAGGCAGCTTTGGAGGAAGGTCGCACACAGAGTGTCACCGAGCTGTTTATCCAACTTAATTAACAAAAAGCACAAAAGAAAATACATGGGAAGAAGAAAAAGGGAAATAGAAAAAATAAGAGAGAAAAAGGAGAAGAAGGAAAAGCTTATTAATTGTCAATTATAATTTGTAATTTCAGATTATTTAAGAGTCCCTTGTCGCCAACAGTCCAAAACTTCTTGAGCCTCCTGTTCTGTAAATATCAATATCGAATGGCCATCCTTGATAATCTTTAAGTGTCCAGGTTCCTGCAGGTAAACCTGTGCCCCTCCGGCCTTTAAAGGATCAATAAACTGGTGTAATTTCCATCGCCTGTCCATTGTGGCCTTGCAGAAATCCGATCGAATGAATACTGAGAAAGAATCCAGTTGTATAGGGGAAGTAGGCCGAGCATTGATAGAAACCGCTTGCCTTAATAAAAAGTTTCCAAAGTAAATTAGAATGGGCCTAGGAAAGCGACCAGGAGCTTTGTTAGAGATCAGTGGCAGCCTATGTGCATGTTGAATTTGGCTGTCCCCGTCCCAATCAGCCAAGTCTGGGAAGATTTTTTGAAAAAGATTAACAATGTATGCACGACAGTCCGCACCCTTCAGTCCATCTGGGACACCAAACAATCGGAGATTATTTTGCCATTGACGTTTCTCCAAATCCTCAATATTCTGTTGCATAGACCTAAGCCGAATGTCATGTGTCTCTGCAATTTTAGCTGCTCTACTCACGTGATCTTCTGTGTCAGCTACCCTCTGCTGTAGCTCGAAGATATCGGATGTAAGAGAAGCCACTTGACTTTTTACCTCAGAAAGAGATTGTTTAATTGCAGAGCTATCATCCCTGGCTTCAGCATAATAATCTTGAGCCTCCGTCCTCTGCGCTTGCAATGCATGAAGAATCGATGCAAGTGATGCCTCACCAGGTGTTGTCTGTACATTAGTTTGATCATCACCTTCTGTAACCATGGTGCAGCTGAGGGGGCCGAGAGAGAAAGGAGCGAAGCTTGTATCAAACTACTAGCACCCCTGCCAACTAGTGCTGTAGTCCCCTTGTTCTGGAGTTGCCTTTCCTTGTACAGCAACCAAGGGGTCTTGAAGTGTTTGTTTAGGTTGAAGAGCCGTGGAATTAATTTCTTGACTTCTCCCTTCTTCGTAACCCATTTCCGAAGGGGGCTACTAGTTGATGCTAATTTACTAGAGCTAGCATCACATTGTTTATCAGTTCCCTTTTTTTATGCAATTTCTGAACCTTAGGTTTAGCCCTGCCTTTATGTCTAAGAGATAAGTCTGCAACTTCAATAGGCTCTGTCTGTCCCCCCTCATAATTAATAGTAACCCAGCCATCGTTAGCGGTGTTAGCAGTGTGAGGGCCCTCCTTACCCCCCAGGACTACTTTCTAGCAGGTCAACATTACTAAGAGGTGAAGGACTAATAGGGTGTTCCAGCTGTTGTAATATTGTGGCTACTTCCCTATTCATCCCAGTTGGTAAAGGTAGAGTATCTGAATTCCCGCTCAGTTCTGCAGAGTTCACTAAGGACATAGAAATAGCAGCTTCCTGAGGGAGCGCCTCCGCTAGTTGATCCTGTGAGGCCAAACTAGTATTTAGCTGCATGACTATTTGACCGGCGGGTTGTGTGTTGACAGAGTCTCTAATCAGTCTATTGCGCCCAACAGCCATATCTGCCTCCCCAGGCAGAGCGGATGAATCCAGAAACTGTGGTTTATTTGCGTCATCAGCCTTGCACTGAAAGGATAGCAGCGGTCCCAAATCGGCTTAGTTTCTACATTCAACTGTTCATTATCCCCACCAGATGGCAGTACTGCCCACATCAATGCATTCACTATTTGGGTCTCCGGTGGGAAAGCGGCTGCCCCCTTCTCCCCCTCCCCTCCCCCTCCGGATTAATCACCTGAGAAGCATTTACAGACTGTAGTATCTTCATAATAGGGCGGCCAACTCGAGAAGCAGATCTAGTTGGATTACCTTTAACAGAAGAGAGATGAGGATCCCCTTCGCCTCCAGAAGTACCAGCCGTTTCTCCAGCTGCTGCTGCAGGAGAGCGGGACCCGGCATGTCCACCTCTCTGAGTATTCACCTTCGGCGGTCCCATCAGGCACAGCTGTGCCGAATAGAGTGACTCAGTAAGCAAGCCGCCCCAGGGGAACCAGTGGAGCGATGAACGGCGAGAGTCTACCAAGCATCTTCGAGCAGAGAGCCAAGCTTGCAGCGGTATTCGAATGACAGTCAAGATCAGGTGAGTAGGCTCCATGTATTTCTTCCTCCTCCAATTTTAGCGAATCTCTTTTCTTTTCTCTTTAGTACACCATAATCTTTTCCTCTATCCCAACGTAATTTTATTTTTTCGCTATGTGCATATCGCCTGGGAGCAGCTCTGTGTGCGAGCTTCACAACGGTGGCTTCAATCCGCCATCTTCCTTTCCCCTGAATGTAAAGTATGCATTGAAGGCGAGATAAGAAAGAGAAGGAGAAAAAAAGAAAAACAAGATTATTTCAGATAGATTGCAAAATTATCGTATTGCTCAATCCTTCAGGGTCACGCCTGTTAAATACAATTTACTGAACTGTGCCTTGCTTAGAACCAACTTGTTCAAGGAGCCCATCAGATTTGCTAATGACATATCGTTCCTTACAATATAAACTGCTTAGAGTTTTTTTCAATTTATATATAAACATAGTAAACCAATAACAGCAACTGCCTGCTGGGGTCAAATTCTGCATAAATCATCTTTTATTCTTAGTTTCCATTGGTTAAGATTCTACAGAGTGTCGGGCGGAGAAGGGGGCGCAGGTGTCTTAGGGAATCCAATCTTATTTCGAGAGGCATGTCTCTATTTTCCCATTCATTTTACTTTTAGCTTTAGATCTCCAATTTACTACCTCAAGGGGGAGGTACCAGCGGGGAGCGAGCTCCCCCCTCCTCGTTTGTCAGGGGGTCGCCGGTAGGGGTCCCACCCTCCCCCAAACCTCTGGCCTCCCGCGCTCACACCACCTCTGCCCAGTGTTCCGCCAGTGGCCTGCGCCTTTTACTTGTTTTATCTTCTCGTGTCAAAGCCCTTTCCTCAGTCCTGGCCCAGGCCGATACGTCTCTCTCCCATTCAGGCATCTTGGGGCCTATAGCCACTCGCCATCCGCCTCTTAGCCAAGATTAGAGCATGGTCGACAAACCTATGTCCCACTTTTTAGGTCTCGCGCCTAGCGATGCAGTGCGCAGCACTGCTCGCGCAGCCAGAGTCCTTTTGTCCGGGGTTCCAAAACGGAGGCAGGAATCGCACACGCTTGTGCGTGTGATTTTCCTTTTGTGCCCCGCTATTGGCCTTTGTGTGCATGTTTTTTCCAAAGAGAGCATGCAATAGGCCAAAGGCGGGCACATTGCTCCGCCCCTGGCCTATTGGTGTCTATTACGCGCACCAAAGGCCATGTGGTTTCAATTATCGCGCCCAGACACGGGCGCGATAATTGAAAACATATGGCTCGCTGTGGCGCGCGCATCACTCGCGGGCGTGTTTTTTTTTTTTTTGTACAATTGCGCTCGCTTTCGTGATCGCTTTCACTGCCGCTTGTTTTCGTTTTCCACGTTTGCAAAACTGCTTGAGCGAGAGTGCACCGGCGCAGCTCTTTTTTAATTTGTGTTTGCCCAAAGTCATCAGTCAGCTGGGCCCTTAGCGCAAAGTACATATTTGCCATGGATATTCTGTGCATGCGTCGCCCCATCCAAGGCCACTTTTGCCCACTCAGGACTCCCATTTATTCATCATTCTGTGCACAGTGACACCACACGACAGCTGGCAAATCACACAAGTACTACACTAAAATTGGGAGTGTGGGTGGAATGGAGTGTTGACTTTCAGGTTCCAGAAGAATGGCTGTACCTTGATGTTCCAGATACACGCCTTCACTGTGAATAAGGTGTCAAATACAGGGTTTCATTGCTGAACTTTGTCTTTTGGGCGCCAGATGTACTTCACAGTTCATATTCCTTCTAGCAGTTCAACGCACTGCTGTATCTTGCAGGTTCAGATATGTGGCTTACAGTGGCCTTCAGGTTTCAAATGCACGGCTACCCGAAGCCTTTGAGTACCAATAGGTATGGCTGCTTTGTACCTTTCAGGATCCAGGTGAAAGGCTGTGGGTATGTCTTTCAGGTTTTAGATGGCAGACTCTCCGTATTTGTGATGTTCAAATCCACATTTGCTTGGCTACTTCCATTATGCAGATTTAAGACTGTGCTTTCTTTCAGGTTTCTAGGTCAAATGTAAGGATGTACCTTGCATGTTCTAAAGAGGAGAAGTCTCGCACTTTCTTATTTCAGCTCCATGATTGCAATTCCTCTTTGGGGTTTCAGGTATATTCCATTATATTTTAATTGTTTCAAATGCACAATGCCTGCCCATAAGAAGCATGACACCAGGCTTTTGTCATGTCCTGATAAAGAAATTTGTAGCTGAAATGCTGCAGCAACAAAATTAAGATGAAACAACACTGGCACATCCGTTTGTGTATAAGAAAATAACACAAATGTGAATGTGAAAGAGAAATGAAAGGCTATCCTAATGTTTGGGGAATGATGTACGAAGACATAAAAGGATGGGTAAGTTGTTTTAGAAATGAATGTACAATTTGAGGCTTATAATTAAAATCTATCCTATTCTTGCAAAATATTTTTGAGGACTGATGCACTTTCAAAGTAAAGAAAATGGCCCAAAAGAAATTGATATTTTCTTAGCTTCAAGAAACATTTGTCAGTGGTTTCGAGTGACTAATCATGGTGAAGAAATGACGGCCGGTTGGCCTTGTTTATAATTATTCAAATGCACAAAGGAAACACCAGTGCGCCTTTCGGGTTCTTGGGGTGCAACTGAACAGAGGCCAACTAATTCTAGACACAAAGTTATGCTGGGAGTTCCAAAACACCCAGCCTGCTCAAGTAACTGTTTTATGTCTCCCTTCTGTTCCAGGACCGCGTGCTTAAAACAACACAGATTAAGGAAGAAAAACACTCCCATATATTAATCATTGGTGCTTATAATAGCAAACAAAAATGGATACGGGCTTTTGGGTGGAGGGTGTCCAATCAGTTCGCTTTAAATGAACCAGAAATTACGTTATGCTGTAAGAGTGCAGCAACGTGAATTTACAGCTTGCCTACGTCAGCAATTCACCTGGTATGGACTTCATTTTTTCATTTCATAAGGCTTTATTCGGAGCTTAAACACAAGTCTATGAAAGCAAAACAAATACACGACAAATACATTAATCATAACCATAATGAAAAATTGAAAAACAGATTACATGATTAAAACATTTAAATAGCTAAAAAAGCATACTGGGCCTTGCTTTGATAGCTAGTAGGAGGAAGGTGGCAGTAAAAAAGCAAACATCAGGATAAGGTTTAAAAAGCAACTTCATAGCGTCTTGTACACTCCTAACTCCATATTTTAACAGGATAGGCTTAAGGTATGTTAAATGGTAGCGGCAGTTTCAGTCGATAACCCTTCAAGTATTGCCCGGCGGTAATCGCCTCTCATACCATTCGATAATTTACCAATGAAAGAGGCAGGCGCCGGAGACTGGAAGGCAGGAAACAAAGTTTTTATTCCGTCGGAGCAGAACACATCAGATCAGACAGCAAGGTATCTTCACGAGGTGCTCTAACTGCATCTCTGAGACCTGGTCTCTTATACACACGTTTATGACTTTATTGCAGGTTTATCATACATGGCACATTCTTGAGATCGCTTGGAACATGAAAGAACATCCTCGGAATCCCCACTTCGAGCTCGTTCCCACACATATCTACAGTGGAAGTCCCCACCCTATCCACAGTAGGAGATGGCTATCACACAGCTGGACATTCCGCCAATTCCCGGGGGTGTGTGCGACCGGCCGGGTCTCAGGGGGTAGGGGCCTTGATCTACTGTAATCCCTTTGATGTGGGGTGTTTCCCTTACAGTAGGGGTAATAAACTGCATCCGCAGGGCTAGGTGATGGCCTGGGATCGGTTCGGACAATGGGGCGCAGAGGAAGGGGGTTATCAAAGAGATGCATGACCATGTATGGGATGTCGGTCAGGCGTGGGATGTGGTTCCATGGCAGGGTCGCGCAGAAGGAGAGGGTTTATGGCCCGTGTATGAGAGAGCGGGGGTGGCCGGCGCGCGGGGGATGCTTGCAGCGCCAGGGGAACGCGCTGGCGATCGGCAATGAGCAGGGAGAGACCAGGGTGCCTAAAATGGCTGCCATGCGCTTTCCTGTGTGTCGCGCTGGGGAGAGACAAGATGGCGCAGATAATGTTCAGTTTGCAAGCTAAATTTCCACAGTCCTCCCTTTTAACATGTCTCGCCAGCTTGTCTAGTTTGGATCTATCCCCATAATACTACGAACTTCCATCTCATACAGAGCTTTCATTCGTTCCGCTTCAAAGTTCAAAGTCTTAGGGCAGATGCAGTTCATAAAAAGCGAGCATAAAGGTGGCAGACACTGAATCCCCAAGCAGCATCCACATAGTATCACAATTGGTATTAGGATAAATGAGAACAGCCTCCATCTCCAATTTCTAATAGTGTCCCAAAACCAACTCCCCAGTGACCATTCTTCTTGCTCCTGATGAACCTCTGCGGAAAGTCTGTGGAGGTGTTCAATTGCTTTGTAGACTGAGGGTGAGTTATCCGGTACGTAGGTACAACAGCTGGACCCAATGATGCGGCATGCTCCTCCACGATCAGCCAGAACCACATCTAGAACGAGGCGGTTCTGAAGGGCCACTAGGCGGACGGCCTGGAGCTCGGCGGTGTTGTTGGCGAGGGCGCCAGCCGTAATGTTCATCGCCGTTTCGACTGCCTGGGTTAAGTGGCGGATGGCACGGCTGTTTGCCATTGGACCCCAAAATGGAACAAGACCTTTTACTGCGTCCATGAACTGTGCCCCGGTGGAGTCGGCTTGCACAATGTCTTTGGCACGTTTCTGTCGGTGATGGTTTGCTGGAGCCACATATGTCGGAGGAAGGACAAAGGCGATGTAGCAGGTGCCTCCCCAACCTTTCGGAAGCCAGGTGTAGGCCTTAGTACCACAGACGAAGTACATATTCGGGGAGGCAACAAAGGAGGGTGGATCAACTGAGTCCAATGTTCGGGTGATGAGGCAGGAGCTGTGGCCCACCAGCTGCGCCCCCAGGCCTTCGAGGCACACAAATCCAGTGATGTTGATGACGGACAGGGCCACTGTTAGGGTGGCGGCCGTCCGTTTCCGGAGGTAAGAGAAGGTGGATCTGGCTGGGTTGTTGAACACTTGCATTTCAACTCGTTCTTTGGCAGGGATGTCCATGTGAAAGGAAGTGTTCGATCTCAGAGGGCAGAAGTTCTTCCAGTTTTGTTCAGCCCAGAACCCATGGTAGAAGTGTGACATGGTTCTGCCGGAAGTGGCATTGTCCTTGTAGCTTTCTTGCAGGAGGATTAGCCAGGCGAGGCAGGAACCATGGACAGAAAAAGGTGAAGGGATGAAAGGGATAGAGTGTCCAGTAGCATGTGGTAGCAATCCACAGATCCAGCAATTAGTGGCGTTGGCGGCAAGATTGTGTTGGTGGAGCAGCTGCACAAAAGAGTTATTCCAGAACTCCTTACGCCTTTCTCGGAGTTGGGGTGAAAGTGAGATCAGATGGTGTTCTTTCATGGTGGTAGGTTGAACGGTGGTCAGCAATGTCTTATGAGCGGGTGTGCTCTCCTCCATGATCCAGAAGGTGACCATGAGGAGAAGGCAAAAGAGAAGGGTAATGAAAAGTGTAATAGTCTTTGAGCTGTGCATTCTGTCAGTCTTTGGGCTTTTGTAGTGGATCTTCGGACGTCCGGTTGCTTCCATCATCTTCATGTCGGGCGCTTCCATCACCTTCGAGAGACTCGGTAGCGGGCAGAACCACAGACTTTGTTTAGTTTCTCTCCTGGTGGCCTTTGAGGTGACTAGGCTACCGCTCTGAGATTTTCCACTTAGTTTGTGGTCTGCTTTGCCGAAGTTCTCTCCTTTCGTCGCAAGTTATACCCTTCCTTGGATGGCACGGTGGGATCGGGATATTTCACTAGCTCAAGTGTCTCCGTATCTGGGCGGCTCCTCAGGGATGGTCGGTCTCTGTCCAGAAGTTCTTCTTGGGCGGTGATGTTGTCCGTGGTCGTCAGGGTCGGTGATACCTTCTTGCAGTGGTGTGCATGCAGCCAATTGCGTTTCCCCTCCACTCGAAGAGCTGTTCGGGTGGTGATTAGGACTTGCAGGGGGCCCGTCCACCGGGGCTCCAGACTCTTGGTGCTCTGGAAGTTACGCACTAAGACAAAGTCGCCGGGTTGGATGTCGTGCCCGGGGCCCCTGGAAACATCGGGAATGGCTTGCAGCACCTGCTGATGGATAACAGACAACGTTTTAGTTAGGTTATACAAATAGTCAGACATGAGGACGTCCGGGACGTCGTGGATGGATGTTGGTTTTGGTGCAGTCCAAAGGTTCATGGGCCGCCCAAAAACGACCTCGTAGGGGGTTAAGTGGTGTTTAGTGGGGGTGGAACGCATTGATAGCAATGCTAGCGGGAGAGCGTCTGGCCATTTCAGTCCTGTGGTGGCAACTATTTTTGCTATTTTAAGCTTCAATGTGGCATTATGTCGCTCAACCAGGCCTGCAGATTGGGGATGGAAGACCGCGTGGAATTTCTGTTTCACACCCAGCCCCTTTAGGATGAGTTGGATAACCTCGGCTACAAAGTGGGGGCCATTATCGCTCCACAAAATTCGACAAAGGCCGTATCGGGGGAAGAATTCTTTCAGTAGTAGTTTTGCAGTTGTCATAGCGGTGTTGTCGTGGGTTGGGTAGGCCTCCACCCACTTGCTGAAGGCACACACAACGACAAGTACGTACTTAAAACCTTGGCACCTTTCTAACTGGACATAGTCCATTTGTAGGACTGCAAAGGGGTGATTGGGAACCCCAAACCCTCCCCGGGGTAAAGCAGTTCCTGTCCCAGGGTTGTGTTGGAGGCATACTAGGCATTGTTGGACCAGACGTTTGGCTGAGTCTGGGATTTTGTCGTTGTGCCAGACTTTGGAGATGAGTTCGATCATGGGGGCAGACCCTATGTGTGCGGGGGATTGTGCCATGGTCAGCATGGGGATCAAGTATGAGTCGGGTAGCAACCATTTGTTCGAGTCTTTAGTTCGCCAGCAACCGTCATCGTCCTTCAATCCCACCCGGGCCCATTCAGTTAATTCGTATGGTGTGCTGGCTAGTTGGATATCCCTAATCGTTTCCCTAGCATCCTTCCATTTCTCAGTTTGTGACCTGGTCACGTACATACGGGTCGTGGACCTATTCTCGGCTGTGGTTCGGGCAGTAATGTCAGCTAGTGCATTTCCCTGTCCTATAACGTCTGTCACCTTCTTGTGCGCCTGGCATTTGATCACGGCCAGCCGTGTGGGGAGGAGGACTGCTTCGGTCAGGGCAGAGGCTAGATCTCCATGCAGGATGGGTGTGCCGTGGGAAGTCAAGAATCCCCTCTCTTTCCATAAGAGCCCAAAGTGGTGAACTACCCCGAAGGCGTACTGACTGTCTGTGTAAATGTTTGCGGTTGTCCCTGCTGCCAGGATGCATGCTCGTGTGAGGGCAATTAGTTCCGCCGCCTGTGCGGATCGCTGTGTGATGCGGGCTGTCTCAACAACTGTTCGAGCTGTGGTGACTGCATAGGCAGCTGAGGTGGTGCCATCGGGGAGCTTGATACATGAGCCATCCACCCACAGTTCTCCGTCAGGGTCCGGGAAGGCAGTATCCCGGAGGTCAACCCTACTCTTGGTCTGTTCGTCGGTGAGGGTCACACAGTCATGTATAGGGGACGCATTGGGGTCAGCGTCAGGGAGAGGTAGTAGAGTTGCTGGATTCAGAGTGGTGCATCGCTTCAATGTGATGTGGGGTGCAAGCAGAGTTAGTTCGTAACCAGTCAGTCGTGCGCTAGTCAGGTGTTGGGTCTTGGTTTGGTTTAGGAGGGTGTCAATCGCATGGGGTACCAATACTGTGAGAGGGTTCGAGAGCACGATCCCCTCACTTTGCCGGATAGAGACAGCAGCGGCGGCTACTGCTCGAAGGCAGGCGGGCAAAGCTCTGGCTACAGGGTCAAGAGTGGCAGAGAAGTAGGCACAAGGGCGATGTTTAGGGCCTATGGACTGGGTTAGAACAGACAACGCACATCCCTCCCTTTCATGGGTGTAGAGGGAGAAAGGTTTAGTGTAGTCTGGGGTTCCTAGGACTGGGGCCGAGCAGAGGGCGTCTCGTAATTCTTTGAAGGAGGATTGGCATTCGGATGTCCAGGGGAGGGGGAAGGGGACATCTTTAGCCAGCAGGGAAAGCAGAGGTTTTATGATAAGACTGAAGTTTGGCAACCATTGTCGACAAAAGGAGGTGAGGCCTACTAGAGACCTCACTTGCTTCTGAGTTTTGGGAACAGGGGTTTCTAGGATGGTCTGAATTCGGTCAGGGGTAAGTTTTCTCCCGTCTTTGGATAGTAGGTGGCCTAGATATGTTACTTGGGGTTGGCAGAATTGCAATTTCTTCCTGGAGACCTTGTGACCGTTCTCCGCAAGGAAGTGGAGGAGGTGAATGGTGGCTGTGACGGCAAGTGGAGTGGTGTCAGCCGCCAAAAGAATGTCATCGACGTACTGTATTAACACCACTCCATCGGGTAGTTGGACTGCATCTAGTTGCCTCTTGAGGGCTTGGCTATAAATGCTGGGACTCTCAGTGTAGCCTTGGGGTGCCCTACAGAATCTGTACGAACGGGCTTTTAAGGTGAAGCCGAACAGGTAGCGGCTGTCTGGGTGGATGGGGATGGAAAAGAATGCGTTCTTGAGATCAATAACGGTAAAAGTGGTGGCAGTGGACGGAATCAGGGTGAGGATGGTGGTGATGTCTGAGACCACGGGGTACTGAGGTATGACTACTTTGTTAACTTCTCGTAAGTCAACAATAAAGCGGTATGCTTTCTCATCTCCCTCGCCTTGCTTTTTTACAATGGGTAGGATAGGGCTGTTGCAAACATTACTGACTACTTCTTCTACCACTCCTGCATCGACTAGGGACTCGATGATTTCCACCAATGCCTTCTCGCCTTCGGGCGATATCCGATACTGTGGGAGCTTTGGGAGCACTGCGTCCGGTCGGACGGTTATGTGTACTGGGTCGATCACCATGCGCCCTACATCTGAGTCAGTTTTAGCCCATAGATGTGAAGGTAACGTGTCGAGTAGGGACAGGTCAGTATCGGTTATAGAGAGCATACGCCGTGTGTGACAAGGTCTGAATGGATCTGGGTTATCGTGCAGGATGACTCGAACTCCGTCTGGGGAGCATCTGATGGTAGCCCGAAAATGTTTTAGCAAATCAAGTCCCATAATAGCATCCGGGTGTTGGAGGAGAGTAGAAAGGTCGTGTCAGTGGCGTTATCTTCTAAGTCAAAGGAGATTGGTGCTGATAAGGGGTTAGTGGAGGGCGTTCCATCGAAGCCTATTGAGGTTACATGTGAGCCAGACAAGGGTGCCCTAGGAATCAGTCGTTTAGATAACGCACTACGTGTCGCCCCAGTATCTACCAGGAATGGAGACTTGGTGCCCAAGACCTTAGCAGTGACGTAAGGACCTTGCTGGTCAACACGGAGTTCGACTGGATCCCTCCCTTGTCCCTGGCGGTCCTATGCGAAGTCATGGGTGCTTTCGTAGTCGGACTGCTGACACTGGTTTTGTCGGGGGCGATCAAAAGTGTTTGGCCTGCCTGGCCTGTCGTTGATGGCGTCGTTCGTGTACCCTCGTCCCTGTCCTCTATTTCTGGGGTCATATGCTGTGTCTCTGGGGTCCCTATTTTTGTTCAATTCCAGAAGGACCGGGCACTGGGACTTCCAGTGTCCGAACCCTCTACAGAACGCACATTGGTTCCCATCTAAGTCTCTCCGTCCGTTGTAGGGTGCAGGTGTATGGTCTCTAGGGGGTAGCTTTCTAGGGGCGGTTGGTTGGTAATTCCCTTTCGGGGGTTCCCTTCCTATGGTCACCCCTTGCAACTGTGCTATCATTACCCTCTCCTTCAGTTCCTTTTTCTTTCTCTCGGACGCCCTATCGTTCTCATTCTTTTGGTTTTCGTAGTATTGGGCCATCTGGAGGATTGCTGCGGGTTTAGAGGCTGCCCAACTACTCTCGCTGGTCTGTAGCTTCTGGGAGACTTCTTGTGACAGACCCTTCACATAATTCTGGACAAAGAGGTGATGTCCGGTTGCAGTGGTCATGTCCTGGCCACTATAATCGGAAAACACAGTCTCGAATCGAGAGAAGTATTCAGACACATCCTCCTGGGGTTTCTGGCGACAAGCCGTCACTATCGACCAGTCTACCTTTCTTTCTGGGATTAGAGTTTTCAATTTCTGTACAATCTTGTCTGGGAGCTCGAATATGGCTTTCGGGGGTTTCTGTCCCAGTTCTCGCTGTTTATCTATGGTATCGAGTTGTACCCAGGTATATCCGAACGGTTCAGCGTGGTCAACTTTCCGGATTTGCTTCCACACATCAGCCGGCAGACATAATCCGAAGAACAAGTCGATATCTGCTAAAGTCATTATTGTTGAGCCTAAGGCTGTACCTAGTTCGGTGTAGAAGGCAGTCGGGTTCTTTCTTAAGTCGGGTAGAGTTTTTCGAAAGGTCAAAATATCTTGTCGGTCCCATGGCTGGTAGACCCAATTATATACAACCCTTCCCTTCGCATCTTGGTGGTTGATGTCGTCATGAGTTCCCAGACCTCGTGGGGGGACCCAGTAGGGGGCGGCCTCTTTGATGGGCATCATGGTATCAGTCCTTCCTTCCTGGGGCTTAGTTGCTATGGGGGTTTCTGCCTTAGTGGCCTGTCTGTGTTCTTTAAGGTGTCGATAGACCTCGAGTGTACGAGTGAAGAGGTTCGTCACATCGCCCTCTCCTTCTTCCCCAATGTCTACCTTCCTATATAGGGCCGCTAAGCCTTCGGGACCTTTATCGTGGTACCTATCCTCATATGTATTCAGGGCATGATAACAGAGTCGCATGACAAAGTGTCGTCTGCGGCTGTCGGCATATGAGTTATACACATCTGTTATATACTCCTCACTTTCCTTTCGCTCCACCAGTGTCCCTACTATCTTGTCGATTCCTGCTCGTTCCTCCCTTGTCAGTCGATTCATTCTGGTGGAATCTTTCTTTCTCATCTCAGGGTCATCCAACGTTATTGCCGACGTTGTGTTCAGTACAAGAGGCTCGGCCGGCGCGGAGGCCGTGAGGACCGAGGCCCCTGTACTGCTTTCGCTTGTGTTTAGGGGTTGTGGGTGTTGCACTACCGATTGGGAGGGTGCGTATGGAGGGGGCATGTAAATGATCGGGGGACCTAATAGTAATTCATCATTCGTCCGTTGCTTAGAGGACAACTCAGGGTAGAGCATAGAGGGGGTCCTAACAGCGTACTGGCCTGATGTTTCGGGCTCCTGTCTTAGTTTAGTTTCCCTTCTTTCCTTTATCTCTTCCTCTAACTTTCTAGCGGCAAGGTGAGCTGCCTTTCGTAATTCCTTTTCTGCTTTTACCTCTTCCCTCTTTTTCCGTTGCGTTGCTTCTTTGCGCCACAAGTCGATACTGTCAAGCATAGTAGGCGTCGTTTTATTGCTACGCAGAGCTATTTCTAGCATTTCTATCTTATGGTCGTCGAAGGATCCCATCAGTGGCCACTGACTCTCGGGGTCCTTCCTTGTATATTTATGCCATAGCTTGCTATAAGCTACGGCGACTAGTCCATATTTAGTGAACATGTCCTTATTAGGGGTGCCTTCCAGTGGAGCCGGATGGTCCACCTCTAATAAGCGGTCCGGGCAGAACCAACTACCAATCAGTGGGGAGAAGATAGGCATGACGGGTTTCAACGGGGACAAAGGTCAGCACTACCTATCTTTTCACTGCTTGCAAAGACTAGACAGAATATCTCTATTCCTCGTTATTTGTAAGCAGAGAATACCTCCAAAGAACCAATATCGAACAACTAGTGTTCGGACAATCAATCAATCAATCAATCAATCAATGGGGAGATAAAGATAGGCACGACGGGTTTCAACGGGGACAAAAGTCTGCGTTACCTACCCTTCACTATTTGCAAAGACTAGACAGAATATTTCTATTCTACGTTATTTGCAAACAGAGAATATCTCAAAGAGCACTATTCTTCAAAACAATCAATGTTCGGACAATCAATCAGTGGGGAGATAAAGATAGGCACGACGGGTTACAACGGGGACAAAAGTCTGCGTTACCTACCCTTCACTATCTGCAAAGGGAGAGAGAGAGAGAATTTCTACTCCTCCCCGTTTGTAGACAGCGAATATCTCAAAGAGAACAATCAATGAGCAATACTAGTATTTCAGATAATCAATCAATTATTTCGCAATTTGTCGTGTTTCACGACCTTACCCGGACCGCGTGGACAGTTTCTCGTCTTCCGCCTCCAGCGCCCGATCGTCCTCTACTTTCCGTATTTGCCGCGGCACTCCTGATGGTTCCTAGTCAGGACCGTAGATCACTCGAGAGAGGTCTGCTCGGAACCAGTGAAGTTCGGATGATCGGCTGCCAGACGAGGGTCTATCGGGCAGGAGCTCTCCCGATCGTTGCAGTCGTTCACTCTGTCGTCAGGAAATCTCCCACTGGATCCACGTGTCGCTGATGGGCCCCACGTTTGGGACGCCAATTGTTAAATGGTAGCGGCAGTTTCAGTCGATAACCCTTCAAGTATTGCCCGGCGGTAATCGCCTCTCATACCATTCGATAATTTACCAATGAAAGAGGCAGGCGCCGGAGACTGGAAGGCAGGAAACAAAGTTTTTATTCCGTCGGAGCAGAACACATCAGATCAGACAACAAGGTATCTTCACGAGGTGCTCTAACTGCATCTCTGAGACCTGGTCTCTTATACACACGTTTATGACTTTATTGCAGGTTTATCATACATGGCACATTCTTGAGATCGCTTGGAACATGAAAGAACATCCTCGGAATCCCCACTTCGAGCTCGTTCCCACACATATCTACAGTGGAAGTCCCCACCCTATCCACAGTAGGAGATGGCTATCACACAGCTGGACATTCCGCCAATTCCCGGGGGTGTGTGCGACCGGCCGGGTCTCAGGGGGTAGGGGCCTTGATCTAGTGTAATCCCTTTGATGTGGGGTGTTTCCCTTACAGTAGGGGTAATAAACTGCATCCGCAGGGCTAGGTGATGGCCTGGGATCGGTTCGGACAATGGGGCGCAGAGGAAGGGGGTTATCAAAGAGATGCATGACCATGTATGGGATGTCGGTCAGGCGTGGGATGTGGTTCCATGGCAGGGTCGCGCAGAAGGAGAGGGTTTATGGCCCGTGTATGAGAGAGCGGGGGTGGCCGGCGCGCGGGGGATGCTTGCAGCGCCAGGGGAACGCGCTGGCGATCGGCAATGAGCAGGGAGAGACCAGGGTGCCTAAAATGGCTGCCGTGCGCTTTCCTGTGTGTCGCGCTGGGGAGAGACAAGATGGCGCAGATAATGTTCAGTTTGCAAGCTAAATTTCCACAGGTAGGCTTGACGAAAGTTACCATATAGATTACACAGTAAAAGAAAGTGCATGGTGCTTTGAACTGATACATTATCACATGGGCATGGACCGACCGGGTGTTTTTTGATACACGGGTAGGCTACCAAATGGTGCACTATCCCGAACCTTAATCTGGTGATAACGTACCGGTGGGAGGGTCGGGTGACTAGGCTTAGATACGGCTGAAATCCCTCAGTTTCACAGAATCTGCCGTAAAACATACATGTACTTAGGTTACTACTAATCCTTTCCCGCTTCTCTGACTTAAAATTCATAAAAACCGACTTCATCACTTCTTTGGGCAAGCTGGAAGGGGCGTAACAATCATCTTTAAGTTTAATACCATAAATCTCTAAATAGCAATTTAAGACAAATTTAATCCAGGGAATCTTTAGGTGGCCATCAGTGGAGAGACAATCTCCAATAATTGCTCTGTTTAAGGAGGTCTCTTCTTTTGACCAAACGGAGCGCCACAACATTAAAGGCCTTATTGCCAATAGGTCGGAGAGATGAAAAATACCTAGCTCTCTCTGAGCCAATTCGTTGGTAGCTGATTTGGGCAAACACAGGAGCCTTTTAAGGAAGAGGTTTTCCTCCACTTGCAAGTTCCCTACCTTGATATGCCCCCATACCCTGGCTCCATAAAGGGCCACCGAGAGACATCTCATTTGGAAATTTTTTAGCATATCTTTGATCCTTTTGTCTCCAATATTGGTAGCAAATTTAAACACCCCATGAGAGCTTTTCGCCATCTTAGCCCGGACACAGTTGATCTCACTGGTCCAACTGCCCGTTTTGGAAAAGGTAATTAAAAGACTCCACTGTTAGCACCTTGTGTCCATCAATAAAAAAGGCATGGGGTTTTTTACATCCCGCACCACATTCCATAATAAAGGTTTTGGATTTGTTAATCAACAGCTTCCTATCCTTAATGAACAGCGAGAACCTGTCCATCAAGCGCTGTAGACCAA
This sequence comes from Triturus cristatus, assembly GCF_964204655.1. NCBI lineage: Eukaryota > Metazoa > Chordata > Amphibia > Caudata > Salamandridae > Triturus > Triturus cristatus. The sequence continues at coordinate 356,056,456 of NC_140586.1, read as the reverse complement.
TAGGGGTCCTAGACAAGATTACAGCGTCGTCCGCATAAAGAAGTACGGGGACGCTGAAATCATTAATTTTTGGTGCATCAGCCGCAACCGTCTTTAAAATTAGATCCACTTCATTAATAAAAAGAATAAAAAGTAAAGGGGCAAGCACACACCCTTGTCTAATACCCCGCCTGACCCTAAACTTGGAGGTGCACTCCCCTGCCTGGCCATAACGGACACTAGAGTTTAATTTAACATAGAGTCTCGCTAAAAAATAAACAATGGACTCCGGTGCCCCCATTTCCAATAATTTGGCCCATAAAATATTATGGTCCACCATATCAAAGGCGCTACTCAAGTCGGCGAAGCAGAGGTAGAGGGATCCTTTTTTTGCCTTTGTGTACTTCCCGATTATTAAGTTGAGGTTGAGGCATTGTTCTAATGTTCCTCTGCCCTTCCTGAAGCCATATTGGGAATCAGCCAGGATATTATTAGACTCCGCCCATTCTTCCAGCCTAACCATAAGTACCCTACTCATGATTTTCACCGAGGAGTCCAGGAGGGAAATTGGGCGGTAGTTCTTCACATCCCCCCTGTCTCCTTTCTTGTAAATTGGTACAATTATGGATTCCTCCTATGTGTGGGGAACCCCGTTGCATACGGCAGCATTGAATACCTTTGTAAGCAACGGACCCCAAATCTCGGGTGCTGTTTTATATACGTCAATGGGTACCCCATCAGGACCCTGGGCCTTCCCACCCCTACTGGATTTAATACTGTCCCACACTTCGGCAGTAGTGATATCCAAGGGGATGACAGGCCACCTATCATCATAGACTCCCCTAGTTCTGGCCGAGTCAAAAATCAGAGAGAAGTGGGTGACCCAGCTCTCCGCACTGACGTTAGCCGATAGTTCGGGCATCTTATCGTCCTTTAAAAAGGGACTATTAACAGTTGCCCAAAATAAAGAGGAATCCGCGGTATGGACTTAGTTTTGCGGTTCTTTTTTAAAAGCGCGAACATAGCCCAAGGGAGGTAGAGCGCTTTACAGCAGAAAGGGGATACGATACACGTTTTAGGCGCTGTGAGACTGAGTGATTTGCCCAGAATCGGAGGACGTTGACCCGAAGCTTGGACATCGCTATGTAAACAGTTTTACGGCTCACTTCACTTTTACCGGCATTTGAATACAAGGCCCGGTTGCCTCAGCCTCTGGGGTCGGAAGATTCCACTGACAGGTGAATTCATTGCACAGCCCTTGTTTTTCAGGACAGGTAGGTTTTTCGGGCAGTTTAGGTAACAGCTGGGGTCAGGAATGTCGCCACGCAGCGGAGAGCAGGTGGCCTGTATACCAAGGCCCCAAGGCTAGCCTGAGGTTTGTCGTCCCTCACAAACTCTCCTGCCACAGGCCAGCTGCACGTGGTCGGCCCCTGTCCACGTAGCCTTACACCCTTTCACTTGTCGAGAAGGGAGGCGGGGCAAGGGGGCAATTACTTGTATTTGAAGGGTGACCCTGATGACGTGAACTAAGGGAGGAGTGTGATAGGAGGGATGTTCCATCACTGAGAGTAATGCGGCTTGTGAGGGCGAGTAAAAGACTTTGTATGCCACGACCCAGACCAGCGATCGAAGTGTGTATAGAAAAGTATGGGGACTGGGGGCGGTTGGGGGGTGCGGGATCAGCTAGTGTGGGGGTAGAAATTTGTAATTTCACCAACCTACAGGTAAATGCATATTATGCACACACCTTAAATAAACAAGCATTCGCAATGCAATAGGTCTCGCATTTACGCAAGTTTAAGCTATTGGCATTGTAAATGACAATGCCTTTTGTTTATGTTTTGAAAACAAAAAATAAAATACATTGTTATTTGCAATGTCAATAGCTCAAACTTGCGTAAATGCGAGACCTATTGCATTACAAATGCTTGTTTAGCTTTGGGTACACGCTCAACAGGCAAACTTCTGCTCTGCACAGCATGGATCGTGCCAAATCCTCGTTCAAGATCTTTATCATTTTCAGCCAGTAGGCCTGCGCAACTGGGCATTCCTAAATCATATGTGCAAAGCTGGCAACTATCGTTTTGTACCTCGGGCATTGCTGATCATCCTCCCGTACATGATATTGAGCCTATGTTGTGTGAGGTTGGTCATATGTAGTATATTAAATTGTGTAAATTTGAAGTTGGCGTTTCTGGAGATTTTCTTCGGGCTTTTCAGAGCTTTTTTCCATTCCACCTCAGTCAAACTCCTACCCACTAGGGCTTCCCATTTCTCCTGTATGTGAGCCAAGGGCTCTTCTGTTAGGGCCGTTATTGTGACATACAGCCATTTTACCAGATGCCTCGCTGACCCAGTGTCACTATTGCTTGTTGGGGCCCGTGTGTGTTAGGTTCGCGAGAGTCCCCTCCCCATAATGTGTTAAAAGTTCTCTGCATTGTGTGGTAATTTAAAAACTGCCCAGTTGATAAGTCATGATACTCCAGGAAGTCACTCAGGGGGAACAATTCCCCATCTTGGTAGCAATCCTGGACAGTAGTCACTCCCGCCGCTGTCCACTCCCTCAGTTGTCTCTCTGTAAAGGGGGAGCTGTCTCCTATCAGTGGTAAATCTGGTGCATATGGGGGGGGGTCCCACTGCTCATCTAGTGCATCGATCCCAACATTTGAAGGCCACTTGTAGCAAAACCCCTGTGTTTTGGGTTTAAGATCCTGGTAAGGAGATTTCCAAGGGGAGGCTGTCCTTGTAATCCCCGTGTCTCTAAGCCCCTCCCATCCAACCATTGGGCAAGCCACTGGAGTTGTGCGGATAGGTAGTATGCTTCAAAATCTGGTGCTCCCAGGCCACCTGCTCTCAATGTAAAACTGTCAGGGATACCCTATTCCGCCCTCCATCGCAAATCAGCTCCCTGAGCAATGTGTCCATATCCCTAAACCAACTCCGAGAGATTATCACTGGGAAATTAACAAAGTATTATAACAACCTCGGAATGATAACCATTTTGGAAAGCGCTATTCTGGTCATAACCAAAAGTTTGAGAGAGCACCAGAATGACACATTCGTCTTTAGTGTGCGGAGCGCTTGCCCAGGTTCTCCTCCAGAAGATGTGCCTGCTTATGGAACACCTATATACCTAGGTATCTAAAGGAGCTCGTGGTCCAAGTAGGTCCCAATGAGAGGTCCCAAGGCCTTGACAGGGTGGGCCTCAGCGGGAATACCTGGTTCTCTTGAGCATTGATCTGGAGCCAGGACACTCTAGCAAATTCCTCCAAAATCCTATGGGCTTGAGATATGCCCCAGGCACCATCCCTGTTATATAATGATATGTCATCCACATACAATGAGACTATATGCGTCCGCCCATCTAGTAGTAGCCCATGTCTCATCCCTTCCTGCCTAAGGCATTCTGTGAGTGGTTCAATTGCCAAAGCCAAGAGCAGAGGCGATAGTGGGTAGCCCCGCCTAGTCCCTCTGTGTATGGCATATGGATTGGAAACCACTCCACCCGCCCAAACCCTAGCCAAGGGGTCTGTATAAAGTAGGCAGATCCATCCCAGCAATCCGTCCCCTAATGCCATGCTCTTCATGACTTACAGCAGGAAGTCCCAACATAAGGAATCAAAAGCTTTTTCCAGGTCGATCGCCATCATCACTGCATTTGGATATGCCGAAAGACCTTGATGGAATAGAACATGATACAACCTTCTCAAGTTCCCAGAGGTCAACCTAGTCGGGATGAACCCATTCTGATCCATGTGGATCAAGTGTGGCATGTGCGGCAGTATCCTCGTGGTAAGACCTTGCTTAGCAGTTTGAAGTCTAAATTCAACATAGACAATGGGTGATAATCTGCTGTGCCCGCCAGGTCCAGCTTAGTTTTCGGTAGTGGGACCACTAACGCTTCTCACGTGGAAGACAGCAGTTGGCCCACAAGCAGCGAGGCAGCATACATGTTCTCAAGATAGGGGATCATTATTGTTGTGTACGTTGAATAAACCTCCGCTGGGAGTCAATCAATCAATAAAGACTTTATTTCGGTTTTGATTCAAACCATAAAAGTATACATATAAACATCACATACAAATACTATAAAATACCATGATTCATGACCAAACAAATCTCACAAAGACCGTATGTTAGTTCATAGTCAGTAAAGTGCAAATAGCGCAAAGCATAAAAAAAAACATATAGATTCCTAGGGTAAGTGATGCAGTCAAACAATACGGAAAACCGCCTCATTGATCCATGCATGTTCTCAGTTTAACAGAGAGTTTTAAAAATTCGATTATATGGAGAACACTGGCACTGTGCAAAAGTTGTAAGTACATTAATGCAGATCTGATCTGATTAAAATTAAGTTTCTTTAAAAGAGCAATCAAGTAGCGTTTGCGAGGGTATTCATAGAATTTACATAAACATATAAAATGCAGCATGTCCTGTGGAGCCTTTCCGTCGCAGCCACAGGGAGCTGCAGCCTTATTAAAAATATCTTTTTTTGGTCTAAATAACAGATGATGAAAGATATTTAACCTAAACCTTGACAGCAGGAACTTCTCATGGGAACTAAATGAGCCCATCAAATAAGGCTCCATTGTCTCACAAGTTTTTAACATGACATATTTCCTAACGCTGGGTTTCGAAAGCTCCTCTTCCTCACGTTGAACCTTTCTCCCCATATGAAAGGCCCGCTTAATTACCTCCACATCCCCCTTTACGATCTCGCTTGGATTTTCAAATAACTCCCGATGGCCAAGTCGGGTGAAACAAGATTTCAAATATTTTAACCAGGGGGAGCGCATTGCCTTGTCAAGAGACAGGACATCTTTCAAGATCATATGGGTTAATGGAATATCCTGGTTCAACCAGCGTTTTGCCCAGCAAGTCAAAGGGCGCAAGAAAAAGGTATCACATAAAAATTGCGCCCCCAATTCTTCGTGTACTGCCAAGTTAGATGTACCAGATGGGACACATAGAAGACGTTTCATAAAAACGTTTTCAGCCACCTGAAGCTGTTCACCAGCCACATAGCCCCATAGTTCACTGCCGTAAACAGCAGTTGCCACTGATTTGGCATTATAAAGTTTCATCATAGCATTAATTGGCTTCTTCCCCAATTTCGATGCGAAGTTAAAGATGGTAGCATTAACCCTTGCCAGTTCCCCTTTCTTTTTTTCCAAGTGGGGTCCCAATTTAATTTAGTGTCAAATAGGACCCCGAGATACGAAAACGATTTCGAAATGGGGATAGGTACGTAATCTAATTTAAATACAAAGTTCCTTATTGGCTGTATTCCAACTTGCATAATAAACGACTTAGAGTTATTGACCAATAGGTATCTTTCTGTCATAAACAGATTAAAGGCGTTTAATAAAGCTTGGAGACCCTTCTCGGTTCTAGAGATTAAAACCGCATCATCTGCATATAAAAGAACTGGAATACCCCGCCTGCCAACTCTAGGACAGTCAGCCTGTACCGTCTGTAAAACGGAATCTAACTCATTAATATAAACATTAATTTAAAAAAGTTGCCCGTGGTGCTCGAATCCGTTGAGTACCTAACGTTAGCGCTAGTGTTACTATGTAGGTCCATCAAAAAGTTGATAATCCCTCTATCCACACCCTTCTCCCGCATGGATTGCCACAGCCTTCCCCTGTTAACACAGTCGAAGGCTGAAGACAAATCCATGAAGGCAAGATGGACAGTACCCTTCCGAACAACAGTGTATTTGCTTAATATTAGGAAAAGATTAAGGGACTGGGTTATAGTAGATCGACCACTACAAAAGCCGTACTGGCAAATGGACATAATGTTATTTTCTAACGCCCAGTTTGACAATCTCTGTAACCGGATTCTCCCCACAACCTTGACCATAGAGTCTATTAGTGAAATCGGCCTGTAACACAAAGGACTGCCCCTATCGCCCTTCTTGAAGACAGGGACAATCGTTGAGACTCCCCAAGCAGGGGGACAGCCAATTTCAGCAGCAGCGTTAAAAACAGACTCTAAAATGGGGGCCCAAAAACTTGGGTCGGACTTATATAAGTCTGGTGGGATCCCGTCAGGGCCGGGCGCTTTCCTGCCAGTAAGTCCCTCTATGGCCTCCACAACCTCGTCTTTATCAAACATAATAATTCCATCACTGTTACCCGGAGGGAAATTAACACCTTCCGCTTCCACACAACTATAGAACTGTTTAAAATGTAATTCCCATTCTTCCTTTGTTATGCAGCATTCTAGCCCATCACCCGGATCATGGACCAAAAATGGTTTTTTAACTACCGTCCAAAATCTAGAGCTACATTTTAAGGTAGAGGGATCAAGAATTTCTTCCCAAGCCTCCACTCTTAAAGACTCCTTACGTAAGGCAATGGCAGACTTATATTCTTTGCGACACAACATTACATCTGTCTTTATTCTAGGGTTGGCTGCCAAGGCTATCCTTAAATTACGAGCTGCCTTAGAACAATCATGATTGAACCATCTCGGCCCCTTGTTGTCTAGGGTCTTTACTGGGACCATCATCAGCTCTGCAACCTTCTCCGTCAAGCTTTGAAAGGCACTAAGAACCTGGACCGGGTCTGCCCCTACTTGAATACAGTTCTTTATATCCTGTGTGCAGTTTTCCCTAATATTTTTATATAATAGGTCGGGAGTAATCGTTGACCATCTAAGGCGCCGTCTCCCATCAGTTGTACTCAACCTACCATTGATACATTTCCGGTCATCATTAGCTATCCAAGGGCCCTTCAGATGAACAGTGAGTGGGTTGTGATCGCTAAATTCACTTTGTTCAATATTAAAAGAGTCCACAAATGACTGCATAGGCAGAGAGAGTAACACATAATCAATGAAGGTACCCTTCCCATGACCTTTGAAAGTTGGGATGTTAAAACACAGTGTGGGGTCCCTCAATGACATAGCCATAGAAAGGTCTAAACAGTTCAATAAGTCATTAAAAAGTTCCCCCTCCATCGTATGTTCCAGATGCAGTCCGCCACGGCGGTCGCACTGCAAATCCTTTAAACATTTCGATAGGGTGTCGCCGCAAGGATGAACATTGAAATCTCCCATAATCATAAGATTATGAAGACAATCCCTCAATGAAGAATTAATAAAAACGTTTAAAGCAGATATTTGGTTAGATCCTAAGTTGACGTTAACAGCGTTATAAAAATTGACCAGACCGGCCAGACAATTTTCTCCATTCAGTACCAAGGCCATAAATCCAGAGTTTGCTGTTGAAATTCTGCGAATTGTACATGACAGTTTAACTGCAATAAAAATCACCAAACCACCCTTGGGCCTGCCTCTACTTGATACTATTGCAGGAACATAAAATGCCTTATACCCTTCCAGGAAAAAATCACATTCCACCGACCATGTCTCCTGCAGGCAGATGATCATAAATTGCTTAATATACATGATCCAATTATCATCCGCCATCTTTGAAGCCAGACCTGCAATGTTCCAGGAGATAACATTGTTATAACTGGCTTTGGCCTGTGTGATTTTAATGGGTGATAACCCGGCAGATATTACATTAGCCATGCCCCCAGACACCTCCCGTCAGTCGAATGCCTCCAAACCAGATAAGGCATCGTATCTATTCTGTGTCTCCACATTAAACCCATTATTACAATGACCAACAAAATTAAATCTATTCTGTATTTCTCCAGAAGGCCCACACCCACCTTGGTTAACATTATACACATAAGGTGCATTAGAGGCAGGGGTCAGGATTGAATTTGCTGGCCTATTTCTTTTTTGTGGGTACGGATCTTTATTCAAATGTGCATAAAAGTAGCCCAAAGGGTGAACAGATAAACTGTCCATATTGCACATTAATAAAGATGCTCTTAATAAAATTGTTGCCTCGTGTTGGGATGCCTAAAATTGACAACGATACAGTCCCCACTGCTTGTTTTTCTGGACGGGCCAACCCAATTCACCCTTCTGACTGTTAGTATTTGGTCTGAGTATGCGACAGGGAAACCGCAATTTTTACTGAACCATGCAACTGTTTTATTTTTTAGTGAGGTGTGAGATTCCTCACGTGGTAGAGTTGAGTGGTCATCACAGGATGGAACATTTGTCAGCACCACCACATATGGTGCACAGTCAGGTGGAAGGTTAAGGTAGCGGCTTTTCCCCATATCCCTGTGGTCATGTCTGCCCTCCAGGGCTATTGTGGGGTAAGTAGACGACGGAGGTATGGCTAATGTCGCAGGGGGAACGGGTAATGCTGCAGCAATTTGCTGTGGAGTCCGAAGGACATTCCCTGTCATAGTTTCCTTCCCCTTTTCCACAACCTTAGCTCCAGCCAGAATAGCTGATGCCAGGTGTGTAGTTAACAAACCGCTAAGTCTGTCTACTTCCAGTGCCAGAGTGTCAAGCATAGTTGTCAGAGGTCTTAACATCTCCTCTAATTTAGCCTCCATCTTTGCTTCCAGTGTGTTAATCAATAGGGTAAATTGCTCTAGATTTAAATTAGCGTCACCCTCACTGTTTCTACTAAGAGTAGAGGATCTTAAATCACTGCAGACCGGCTGAGTTTTGTCTGCTCTTTTTTTATTATGCCTCCCAACCCGTTTTAATTGTGCTTTCCTACATGAGCGCACCGGCCTTGGTGCTAATGGAACTTCCACTATTTCCTCAGTTAAAATGTCAATCGAATCTTCCTGTAATTCTACATGCACCTGGGCAGTGACCGGTATCTCCACCCTATCTCTGAAATCCTGATTGATGCCCCCATCTATGTCAACCACTGGTGGGATCATAACTTCCTGCTCCACTAGAGTGTTCCCCAGTCCTAGTGAAGCCCTACGATTGTTATTTATCTTATTTATTCGTTTCACCAGGTAATTATCTAGGGTCCCTGGCACGGGAACAGTTTTGTCTGGTTTCGGTTTAGGCATAATAACAAATATAGATAAAATAATACACAGAACAAATGACACTATGCACTAATAAAACAAATAAAGTCCCACTTTCGCAAATGGTAACCAGCGCAAAAAAGGCCCAGTTCACAAACCCAGTCCAATGGCTTCAATCCTCTGGTTGAATGGACCTCCAGACGCACAAAAGCGTAAACAGTTTCCTACCACAAGGGATACTTGATACTTGAAAAAAGTACACCTCCCTTCACTGAGTCCGTTTCAGATCCGCAGATGCGGGTTCATCAGCAGGGGCAGGGGCAATGAGCGGCAGGAACGTAATCCAGAGGAGGAGTGTTGCAAGTAGAGCAGAACAGAACAGGGAGTGACAACCTTCAAAACTCCATAAAGAACACAACGTTAGGGGAATGGCCCTGCCCTGACAATGCCTGGCAGTGACGGGCAAGGACGGGCCCGCCCTTGGCCCGGGCTTCGCCCGTGCACGTCCCGCGCTGCGGGAGGCGCCCCGGTCTTTTGAGGGCTTCCTCCCCTCAGCTGCGTCGTGCGCGCTGGATGCGCAAAGCCCTCTGGGGATTGTAGTTGCCCTGATTGGAGCCGTTCCCCTCACGGCTTTGGAGTTTACAGGTGTGGGGCGAGGCAGGGAATGTGGCGAACACAACAACAACCGTTCCCCTCACGGTAGGCTTCAGGCTTCAGCGGCCCCAGGGTCTTCCCTCTCACCATCTCTTTGATTGTCAGGCCAATTTCCTGTGTATATATCGCAGCCTCCAAGCACTTCCTTGTATCTTGGTCTACTCCCTGTAACCCCAAGCCCTCCTAATTAGTCTCAATCTGTTCTTCAGACTCCTCCCCGGGCTTGTCATACAGAGTTTTATAGTACTCTCTAAATGTATTGTTAATGATTATCCTGTCTCCCATTCATACAGCTCTTTCTTTAACCCTTTCATTCCCCAGCCCAAATATAAAAAAAGCATTGGTAACGGCAAGAGGTCATGCCTTTGGGACCTATTGACTTTGAGAATGTTGTTAGCCATGTGGCAGAGCATCCCCATTAGGCAACTAAAAATAAAAGTGCGAAAGCATTTTTTTCTAATAGGGTGGTGCAAAGCAATGGTGCTGGGTGCAACACTGGGGTGCAGTTGAGGGCAGAAGCAACTTGGGGACCATGTAGGGGGTAGAAGCAAAACACAGGGCAAAGGTGGGGAAGCAACACGGAGGGCGCTGGTGGGAGAATCAAATGAAAGATTGTAATGTGGTGCTGGTGGGGAGAAGTACATGGATGAGAAAGCAACACAGGGTAAGTGGGTGAGAAGCACATGGGCAGTATATAGAAACATGGAGCCCAGCGGAGTGGAGGGAGAAGCACACGAGGGAGGCACTTGAAAAAAGTAGCACCTGGAAGAGCGAGTAGTGGAAAGACACATTAATGCATCCTGCTCCATGAGAGGGACAAACATAAGAAGAGGAAGGAATGCCTGCACATTGTAACAAATAAGTAGCAAGCAAATGAAAGTGACAATGAAGCAATCAACAGTAAGTAATGGACGGGCTCTAAGGCCACTGGAGGCTAACAATATGTCTTGCAGCTGACAGTGCATGTACAGTCTTAGGTGAAACCTATAAACCTTATTTCCTGATAGGTTTTTTGTGGCAGTTCTGAGAGAGACGCTGGTCATCGTGGCATGTTTTCCTGTCTGCACAAGTAGGTATAGACCTGCTGCTGGCAGGCAATGTGATGTCTGGTGCTTGAAGTGTAGCCCACATTCTCCTGTCTTTCTCTGAGCCTCTGTAGGCCTCAAGAAATCCACTCACTATGTTTCTATATTCCCATCCTGCAGGCTGTAGGCTCACAGATGCTACCTGTAATTTAAGGTGGGCTACAAGCATTTTTAATTTGCTGTGCTCCCTTTCGGACTAGTCATTGCCCCTTTGGTGTTCACAAAGGTGATGCCAGTGGTCACAGCGTACTTTCTGATATCGGGTATACCAATCCTCTACTACCTCACAACTGACTGTTGAAGGCAGGCTCACAGCAGTTAGTTGTGGACCACTTCCATATGATGGTGAACTTCCTTACACACTGGGGGTTCACGATCAATGTACCAAAGTCACACCTGGCTTCTTCGCAGAGGCTCCCTTTCGTCAGAGCCATCCTGGATATGTGCACTTTTGGAACTTCCCTCTGGATCAACAAGAGCAGGACATTCGGATTATGATCCTGATGTTTCAGCCTCAGTCCTGGGTCTCTGTGAAGGTGGCTCTGAGGCTTCTTAGCCTATTGTCCCCCTGCTTCCTTTTCACAGGCAATACTAGATGGCACATGCAGGCTCTGCAGTGGGATATGAAGTCTTAGTGGGCTCAGCACCAAGGAAACCTGTCAGATTCCATCCAGATTTCGGAGGAGATTGCAAAAGAGCTGCAGTGGTGGCTGCTCAACCGCAATTGGACCAGTGGCAGACCTCTCTCCCTTCCCCACCAGGAGCTGACAGTGGTGATAGGCCCATCACTGCTGGAATGGGGTGGTCATCTGGGAGAGGTGGAGATCAGAGGACTCTGGTCTTCAGCAGAGATCCACCTCCACATCAACCTGCTGGAGTTGCGGGTCATTCGCTTGCCACTGAAAGCCTTTCTGATGTCCATCAAGGGGAGGCTGGTTCGGGTCCTCACATACAACACCACTTCCAAATGATATTGCAACAAGCAGGGCAGAGGTGTGGTCCTGGACTTTCTACAAGCAGCCTCGCTTCTCTGGACCTGGCTGAAATATTAGGGTATTGCCCTAATCGTGCCTCACCTAGCAGGATATTTAAATGCCGTGGTGGGCAACCTCAACTGAGTACATTAGTGGATCCTGCAATGGCAGTTACACCCAGAGGTGACACAGGACATCTACCAGCCATGGAGAGAACCCTGGTTTTACTTCCTTCACCATAGCAGAGAAGCATATTGTCAGCACCTTTACGCACTGTAGCCTCCAAGAAGGCTATCTCTCAGAGACACATTTGTCTAGAGTAGAGCACAGGACTGCTGTGTACCTTCCTGCTGCTACCTTTCCTGCTCCAAGTTCAGAATATGATCAGGAATAACCAGGCCCAAGTCATCCTGGTGTCCTCAGACTGGGTAAGGAGAGTGTAGTGCTTTGATCTCCTGGACATAAGCATATGTCCTCCCAGCAGGCTACCACTTCGAGAGGATCTTGTATCGTAGCAGCAAGGCAGGGCCTTGCACCCAGGCCGCCTTATTCTGCACCTCCATGCATGGAGACTGACCAGTAGTTGATTACACTCAATCGTCCTCCTGAAGTCCTGGATCTCATCCTTGCAGCCAGGAGCCCTCTGGATGCTGGGACAAATGTGTGCCTTGATGTGGACCCCGCAATGGGGACTCATTGCAGGCCAAATTGTCAGATATCTTGCTATTCTTTTTGTCTTTGGCCATCAAGAACTTGCAGAGGGCATGGTTGAAAGTTATCGGTCAGTCATTTTGGCCTTTTTTTGCGTTTAGTGGACCAACTTTCCTATTTCAAATTACCTGTTGGGTTTTCAAAACTTTGATCCATGTCTTTTCTCCTGAGCACTTTGTGATGCCTCGGTGGGACTTTAATTTGGTCCTAACTTTTCTTAGATACACCCCGCTTGAGCCATTGAACAACTATCCTCTATGTCTCCTGACCCTGAAGACAATCTTTCTCATTCTAATAACTTCAGCTCTTTGCATGAGTTATCTGCAAGCTTTATCAATCCAGCCACCTTACACCACCATGTTTCCGAACAAACTGGTGCTAAAAATTAGAACCACCTTTCTACTGAAAGTTGTGACTCTTTCACGTCAGACAGTCCATCCCTCCTTTGTCATTTTTTGCTCTACCTCTCCATTGTCTGGACCCCAAAAGAGTGCTCAGTTTTTACATTGATTGTACCAAAGACTATCAGGTGGACGATCAGCTCTTTGTGGGGTTCTCCAGGGCAATGTAAATCAGTGCAGAAAAGGACTTTGTCCAAGTTGATAGCCCTCTGCATTTGGATCTGCTACACGATGGCCAAGAAGCAGTCTACCGAAGGGTTGGGGGCCCATTCAACCAGGGCCAAGGCTGATATCACTGCATTGGCACATGGGGGCTTGACCTGGATATTTGTAGGGCTGGAGCATGTACATCAGTACACTCATTCACAAAACACTACTGCCTTGACAGCAAGGTCCGATGGGAGGAGCATTTTGGCTGTTTATTCTCTGCAGGACTTTTTGGTTTGTCATTGTGCAGACCCACCAGTGGGAGAGGTACTGTTTTGTCATCTGTTCTAAAGGTAGCGAATCTGTGGTTAGAAGTATCCATCAGAAGAATAAGTTTCCTACCTTCAGCAATACTTATTTTGTCTAACTGCAGGGTCCTCCTGCCTCTCCGCTGTGTGAAGTTAACTCTTTTCCTCCTAAAAGGGTCCTAAATTGAGTTTTTGACACTGGCATGAACAATTATCATAAATATCTGCCCAGATATCGAAACTTTTATTTTTTTAATTTCACAGCAACTACTGAATGGATTTACACCATTAAAAAAAAGGTTGCTTTCTGATCCAAGCACTATCTTTTTGCCAAATTTGGGGTAATTCCGTTCCGTAGTTTCGGCTCTAGCCTTGCACAAAGTTTCCTATGGGAAATTGATTTTTTGACTCTTATTCTTTGAATTTCTGAAAAACTACTTAACGGATTGACACCATTTGAAAAAAAGGTCGCTTTCTGAACCAAGTTCTACCTTTCTGCCAAATTTGGGGTAATTCCGTTCAGCAGTTCGGGCTGTAGCTCGTCACAAAATTTCCTATGGAAATTAACATAGGGAAAATGTGTTTTGGGACCCCCCTTTTTCCCCAGCCCCCGCTTGACGAATCACCCCCAAACTTTCAGAATATGAGCTGACCTGGATAGACTTTTGTTTTGGAGAATTTCGCGAAGATTCGTCAAACGACGCCAAAGTTATTAGCAAATAAAAAAATGCTTTTCCTATGGAAACTAGGTTGTAACTATAACTACCTACTGGCGACCGCCAGTAGGTAATATATTTATTTATGTGTACATATGTATATATATATATACCCGGTCATCTGAAGAGCCCAGCCACGATTGAGTGGATGTGCCGCAAACAGTGTGAGCGGCATGACCAGGAAGGTCGTTTCTTGGAAGGAATACAGTGCGGCTCGTGGGAGCAGAGATTGTTTTCAGACCCACTGAGGGTTTATTATCAACACTTTCACTTCATCGCGGCCACTCACTGAAGTTGCATCAAGGCACTACTATGACCAGCAGGCTCAGCGTGAGCCGACGCCCACTGAGGCAGGTGGTTGTAATACTTAAGGACTGCCTTAGGCTGCATGCGGTGATTTCATTGATGTGCCTCTGAAGAAATGCGGGAGCGCATGAAACGCGTCAGGCACTTGAGACTTTGAAGGGAATCCCTGTTTTATGAGTTGCAGCTTCCTTGAATAAAACAAGATTGAAACCTACCTGGATGTGGCTCTTCTAAATGGGTACCATTTGTTCTGGATATATATATATATATATATATATATATATATATATATATATTACCTACTGGCAGTTGCCAGTAGGTAGTTATAGTTAGGCCCTATTTTCCATAGGAAATCCGCAACATTCTATTTGGAATAACCTTGGCGTCGATTGATGAATCTTCGCAAAATTTTCCAAACATTTGGCCAGCTCCGGTCCGCTCCTATCCTGATAATTTCACGGTGATTCGTCAAGCAGGGGCCGAGAAAATAGGGGGGTCCCAAAACGCATTTTCCCCATGCATTTTCCCATAGGACCTGTTGACGCAGCTACAGCCCGAAGTGCTGAACGGAATTACACCAAATTTGGCAAAGAGGTAGTCCTCAGTTCAGAATCGTGTCTTTTGCTTAAATGGTGTAAATCCGTTCAGTAGTTCCTGAGAAAATCAAAAGTAAAATCACATATATATCTGGGCGGAGCCTAACCACACATCTCATCGTGAGATCTGATTGGCTGTCAGCACTTCATCCAAGAAGTGTTGGCAGCCATCTTGGGACCAATACACATGATAGCACCTCATTAAAAAGCATTGCAGTTAATAGAAGGTTTTAAGACTTTAGTTACATTATAAATCATTTGTTGATGGTACCATACTCATTTTAGGAATTGTGGTGTGTTCTAAGGTGATTTTACCATGTGAAAAAGCCTTCTGCTGTGATATCATGAATCATGTTTGAGAGAAAACTATTTTCTCATGCTTTTCCCACAGAGGTTTGGAAGGTGATCTATAAGCTAAACTGAGAGCATATTTTCTGTAAATTCACATTATCTTTCTCAGTCATGTGAGAATGAAGTCTGACATTCTCAGTAAAATATGTACATCCAACAAGGGCAGAGACTGTCAGTTGATTCCTTTGTGTTCTACTGCAGCTTCCCAGAGTGTTCTAAAGAACAACTAGAGCGCTAACAGTCCTACTTATGACAAACGTATGGCACACCTGAAGCCATCTTGGTTGGAATAAAGTGGTAACTCTTAAAACATTTAATTTAAAAAGGAACACAATGAGGGGGTTCATTTTGCCATAGAAAGTATGATTAGTGCTGAAGAAAGAAAAATTAGGGCACATTTTGAGTGACTTCTCAAATCCTTTTCTATTTCATTAAAAAATTCTGATATGCAGACTGAAACATGCACTTTTAATACCAGCAGCAGACTTCCGTGGTGAGCTTTACTACAGTGATCTAATGAGCAACTAGAGTGCTAACATTCAGAATTTATGGCAAATGTGTGACATATCTGAATACCTTCTCGATGGAATCAAAGTAAAAAACTGAAAGCATTTCCTACTGAGGAGACTGCAGTAAATGAGGAAATTAGGAAACTTCATAACAAATAAATCACCCAAGATGGCCACCAGAGACAAAAGAGCCCAAATGTAGCACAAATATCACCCAGATGTAGCCTACATGTAGCCCAATGACAGAAGTGTGCAAAACACTTATTTTCTGTGTATTTGCAGTTTTATATAGTGCAGACTTGTCAGGTATTGGAGTGCTTTGCATGAGCATTAGTTACATCACACAAGATCAAATTAATTTTGGTTGTAGACATGGGGAGATTAAGTGATTTGACCAGAATCACAGAATGTTGAGCTGAAGCAGAAACTCCAACCTGGTTCCCCAGTTGCAAAGTCTGCAGCTCTGGAAGTAACACCACATCCTCTTCCCTAGGTGCAACATTTAATCAAGTGGTCAACTGGATAAAAAAACATAAAGATTAAAAATAATGTAAAAGTTCTTTGTCGATATTTGAAAACTCAGAAAATATGTCCTCATTTTAGTTTTTTAGAGCACTAACCATAATTTTGATGCAAATAAAACCCTCTCATATATGTAATTTCTAAAGGAAATACTCTAGGTATTACAGTTTTGATTACATCAAGATGACGTCGGGCGTTCCACACTTTTGTAATAAATATAGAATGTTAGCAATCTAGTTGTTCATTGGGATACTGTTGAGAGGCAGAGGCTAGGGGCACGGACTCTGAAAATTGAAGGCAGGTAGGAGAGTGCAGAGGCAACAATTTGACCACACTGGGCAGGCACGAAGGGCAGTGGCAGCACAACAGACTATGGAGGGCAGTGGAAAGGGGGGCAGGGGCAACAAACCAACAATACAGGACTGGCAAGAGAGGCTGTGGCAATATAATAGACCATTGTGGGCAGAAGGAAGAGGCAGTGGTAGTACAACCATACATGCCAACAGACCCGTTTCAGCCAGGAAACGTCCAATGTTTTTAAGCTCAAATGGGCTTTATTTGATCTGTCTCCTGTCTACAATCTCCTCTTTTTCAATGTAACTCAAAGGGGAAAATCAATACCCCAGTTTTTTTTCAAAATCTCCCTCTTACCAAGTTCAAAATGTTCGCAAGTATGGTACATTGGATCATGGTAGGCAGGAGGAATTGGGGTAGGGACATGGACTTGGATAACAGAGGACAGGAGGGACATGGAGAGGTGCACCAAACTGACCCTACAGGGCAGGCATCAAGGTTTTCAGCAGCACAATACACCACACAGCGCATGCGGGACGTGAGCGCTGCACAACAATCCCTAGAAAGCAATAGGGAGGGGACAGAACCATGCACATGGACAACAGAGAACAGAGGGGAAAGAGGCAATGGTAGCTAGCTGACCATAATGAACAGACAGGAGAGAAAGCTGCAGCATAACAGACCATAAAGGGCAGGAGGGACGGATCAGGGGCATTACAATGGAACAGACAAGCCAGGAGGGAGGGAATAGGGGTCTGCACATGGAAACAGAGGGCTGGGGACACGGGGGCAGGGCAGGAGCAGCAAGATGACCATGGAGGTCAGGCAGGATGGGCACTAGAAACAAGACACACCATGGAGAGCAACAATGAGACTATGGTGGCATACACACAGACCGTGGAGGGAAGGTGGGAGGGGATCAGGGGCAGCTAGCTGACCACACAAGGAAGGTGGGAGGGGCCATGGCAGCACAGAAGACAATGCATGGCAAGCGGGAGGGTTAGTGGCAGCACAATGGCTATTATAAGCAAGAAGGAGGGTGCAGGGGCATGCACAAAGGACCATGGAGGATAGATTGGAGGGTCAGGACCTGGGCACAGACAAGAGAGTTCAGGGGAAGGGGCCTCACAACAGACTGCGCGGGGCAGGCAGGAGGAGCAGTTGCAGCACTACAGACCAGGGAGGGCAGAAGGGTGTGGCAGTAAAATGGACCATGGAGGACAGAAGGAAGGGGATAGGGGCATGGCATGTGGACAGGCAGGGTGGAGGTGGCAGGGACAGGTTACAGTCAACTGACAATGCTAGGCAGGTGGGAGGGGAGTGGCAGCTCAACAGAACACTCACAGTAGATAGGAGTGGCAGGTCCATGGAACATGGTGGGCAAAAAGGATGGAGCAGGGGCATGCACAAAGACATCGGAGGGCAGGGGGAAGGAGAATAGGGGCAGCAAGCTAAGCACAGAGGCTAAGCAGGAGGTCAATGATGGGCCATAGAATTGGGCAATGGAGGGCAGGAGGAGTGGACTGGTACATCATGCTAAATGGAGGGCAGTGGCAGCACATCAGACCATGCATGGCAGGAGGGAGGAGGCTAGTCCATGGATTCAGACAACAGAGGATAGGGAGGAGGTGGATGGGGCAGCAAGCTAACTGTTCAGAGAAGGTGGGTATTAGGAACTTTATTGTTTTTAAAATGTGTGTCTGTGCGAATTACTTAAAATATGAACAAGTATGCAGCATAATCTCACTTTTATTCAAGAAGAAGAGGACGTTTGTGACTGTGACTCCGGGCTCACTTGGCAGAAACACCCCCTGACCCTCCACCCCCCATCGCAAAATGTAATGCCCGTGAAAAGGGTAGGTGGACGCAGTGTTATATAGAACATAGTCCTGAGAGCACGATTGAAAATGAAAACTAGATATAGTATATGGTATAAACTACGCACAAAAAAGTGTGATATAAGATGAACCGGGGCGTGAAATATACTATGCAATACATTGTGCGCAATGACAGATTCATTGGAGAGCGCGAGATAGCACAGGCACTAGCGCGTGCTATGCGATATGCGCCTTGGAGTGTAATATGCACAGGGCAGTGTTGTGTAACCTAACTAGTCTCTAAAGTTGTAATATAAAATATGTGCTGGGGAGTGTAACGTTGCATATGCACTGTGACAAAGATATGGATCCCAGATTGTAATATGTATGGCATAGCGCTGTGCGTTATAACATAGGCATCGAGGAAGGCACGTTAGATGGGGCAATATAACCCGTGCAAAGGCAAGTGTGGCATGACATATTCACGGGGCGGTGTTACAGTGCACATGGGCTAGAGAGTGTCATAGCATACGCACTAGCTGGTGGAATACAACACAGAGGTGTGAGGCACTCAGCGGGCACTGGTGAGTGTAACACAGCATTGGGCTCAGCCAGGAGCACGCTGTGACTCTCAAGTGAGGTTTGTCTCCTTTCCAGAGAGTAAAATAAAAAGTATTACACATCCGGCGGTGGATGTGTGTTTTATTAACCGAGAGGGGTGTTTCTTGCATAGGTTGGTTGAATTTTTGTCGAATCCCCTTTGAATGGCTTGGTGTGCATGTATATTAAATGTGCCCGTCAATAGCTACCCATGTTTGTATAAATAAACGACAAGGGTGTCTACTTGGAGAGTACCCACCGGCGGGGGCGCCGGGATTAGGCACGGTAGGGCGTCAGACACGTCAGAGCTTCACTAGCGGTGTAAATACATTCCATGTGGATTCATTCTATGTATAGTCACCTTTTAATGAATATCACGTAAATCGTCATGGTGATGGGTACATACGGTTTGTCCAGCATGTCCTAGGTGTTTCTATAAATATATATATTTTAAAAATAATAAAAAACAAAGGCCGGCCCCGGGAGATGGGGTCCCCGGGGCCATAAGTGGCCTGAGGAGGGGGGCAACGCAGCCCCCTCCTTAAAAAAAAAAAGGCCATGACCCGGGGGTTGGGGTCCCCGGGGCCGATTAAGGCCTTGGGAGGGCCAAATTTATTTTTTCAACAAAAAAAATTAGGGTGCAGGCCCTGGGGGATGGGATCCTCAGGGCCAGTAAATTAGAAAAAGAAGGGGGGCCACACAGCCCTCCTTCTTAAAAAAAATAAAAAAAATAAAAGACCGGCATCGCGCCGGAGGCCACGCCCCCTCCTTGCAGCACTCTGCAAGCGCTCCCCCTGCCCAGTTGTAAGTTGGGTAATTAATTCCCCTTCAATACTGAGGGTCCCTGAGGGCCAACTAGCCCAACAGGTATCTCCAGTATGCGCCAGGGAGCTGCGTTGCAGACAGGTGTTCTGATGCCACGCCCCTTTTTACACCTCCATGCAACGCAGCTCTGTGGCGCTTACTGGAGGTACCTAGTGGGCTAGTTTGACCCTAGGGACCCTTAGGATCCCTTAGGAACAAAATGAGGGGGTTCATTTTGCCATAGAAATTATGATTAGTGCTGCAGAAAGAAAAATTAGAGCACATTTTGACTTCTCAAATCCTCTTCTATTTCATAAACAAATTCTGACATGCAGACTGAAACATGCACTTTGAATACCAGCAGCAGACTTCCCTGGTGAGCAATAGCTTTACTACCATGATCTAATGAGCAACTAGAGTGCTAACATTCAGAATTTATGGCAAATGTGTGACACATCTGAATGCCTTCTTGATGGAACCAAAGTAAAAAACTGAAAGTATTTCCTACTGAGGAGACTGCAGTAAATGAGGAAATTAGGAAACTTCATAACAAATAAATCTCCCAAGATGGCCACCAGAGATAAAAGAGCCCAAATGTAGGCCAAATATCACCCAGATGTAGCCCAAGTATAGCCCAATGACCGAATGTCCCAGAGTGTTCTAACGAACAACTAGAGCGCTTACTGTCTTACTTATGACAAAAGTATGGCACACCTGAAGCCATCTTGATTGGAATAAACTGGTAACACTTAAAACATTTAATTTAAAAAGGAACACAATGAGGGGGTTCGTTTTGCCATAGAAATTATGATTAGTGCTGAAGAAAGAAAAATTAGGGCACATTTTAAGTGACTTCTCAAATCCTCTTCTATTTCATTAAAAAATTCTGATATGCAGACTGAAACATGCACTTTTAATACCAGCAGCAGACTTCCGTGGTGAGCAGTAGCTTTACTACAGTGATCTAATGAGCAACTAGAGTGCTAACATTCAGAATTTATGGCAAATGTGTGACATATCTGAATACCTTCTTGATGGAATCAAAGTAAAAAACTGAAAGCATTTCCTACTGAGGAGACTGCAGTAAATGAGGAAATTAGGAAACTTCATAACAAATAAATCACCCAAGATGGCCACCAGAGACAAAAGAGTCCAAATGCAGCACAAATATCACCCAGATGTAGCCTACATGTAGCCCAATGACAGAAGTGTGCAAAACACTTATTTTCTGTGTATTTGCAATTTAATATAGTGCAGACTTGTCAGGTATTGGAGTGCTTTGCATGAGCATTGGTTACATCACACAAGATCAAATTAATTTTGGTTGTAGACATGGGGAGATTAAGTGATTTGACCAGAATCACAGAATGTTGAGCTGAAGCAGAAACTCCAACCTGGTTCCCCAGTTGCAAAGTCTGCAGCTCTGGAAGTAACACCACATCCTCTTCCCTAGGTGCAACATTTAATCAAGTGGTCAACTGGATAAAAAACATAAGGATTACAAATAATTTAAAAGTTCTTTGTCGCTATTTGAAAACTCAGAAAATATGTCCTCATTTTAGTTTTTTAGAGCACTAACCATAATTTTGATGCAAATAAGACCCTCTCATATATGTAATTTCTAAAGGAAATACTCTAGGTATTACAGTTTTGATTACATCAAGATGACGTCAGGCGTTCCACACTTTTGTAATAAATATAGAATGTTAGCAATCTAGTTGTTCATTGGGATACTGTTGAGAGGCAGAGGCCAGGGGCACGGACTCTGAAAATTGAAGGCAGGTAGGAGAGTGCAGAGGCGACAATTTGACCACACTGGGCAGGCACGAAGGGCAGTGGCAGCACAACAGACTATGGAGGGCAGTGGAAAGGGGGGCAGGGGCAACAAACCAACAATACAGGACTGGCAAGAGAGGCTGTGGCAATATAATAGACCATTGTGGGCAGAAGGAAGAGGCAGTGGTAGTACAACCATACATGCCAACAGACCCGTTTCAGCCAGGAAACGTCCAATGTTTTTAAGCTCAAATGGGTTTTATTTGATCTGTCTCCTGTCTACAATCTCCTCTTTTTCAATGTAACTCAAAGGGGAAAATCAATACCCCAGTTTTTTTTCAAAATCTCCCTCTTACCAAGTTCAAAATGTTCGCAAGTATGGTACATTGGATCATGGTAGGCAGGAGGAATTGGGGTAGGGACATGGACTCGGATAACAGAGGACAGGAGGGACATGGAGAGGTGCAACAAACTGACCCTACAGGGCAGGCATCATGGTTTTCAACAGCACAATACACCACACAGCGCATGCGGGACATGAGCGCAGCACAACAATCCCTAGAAAGCAATAGGGAGGGGACAGGACCATGCACATGGACAACAGAGAACAGAGGGGAAAGAGGCAATGGTAGCTAGCTGACCATAATGGACAGACAGGAGAGAAAGCTGCAGCATAACAGACCATAAAGGGCAGGAGGGACGGATCAGGGGCATTACAATGGAACAGACAAGCCAGGAGGGAGGGAATAGGGGTCTGCACATGGAAACAGAGGGCTGGGGGCAAGGGGGCAGGGCAGGAGCAGCAAGATGACCATGGAGGTCAGGCAGGATGGGCACTAGAAACAAGACACACCATGGAGAGCAACAATGAGACTATGGTGGCATACACACAGACCGTGGAGGGCAGGTGGGAGGGGGTCAGGGGCAGCTAGCTGACCACACAAGGAAGGTGGGAGGGGCCATGGCAGCACAGAAGACCATGCATGGCAAGCGGGAGGGTTAGTGGCAGCACAATGGCTATGATGGGCAAGAAGGAGGGTGCAGGAGCATGCACAAAGGACCATGGAGAATAGAAGGGAGCACAGACAAGAGAGTTCAGGGGAAGGGGCCTCACAACAGACCGCGCGGGGCAGGCAGGAGGAGAAGTTGCAGCACTACAGACCAGGGAGGGCAGAAGGGTGTGGCAGTAAAATGGACCATGGAGGACAGGAGGAAGGGGATAGGGGCATGGCATGTGGACAGGCAGGGTGGAGGTGGCAGGGACAGGTTACAGTCAACTGACAATGCTAGGCAGGTGGGAGGGGAGTGGCAGCTCAACAGAACACTCACAGTAGATAGGAGTGGCAGGTCCATGGAACATGGTGGGCAAAAAGGATGGAGCAGGGGCATGCACAAAGACATCGGAGGGCAGGGGGAAGGAGAATAGGGGCAGCAAGCTAAGCACAGAGGCTAAGCAGGAGGTCAATGATGGGCCATAGAATTGGGCAATGGAGGGCAGGAGGAGTGGACTGGTACATCATGCTAAATGGAGGGCAGTGGCAGCACATCAGACCATGCATGGCAGGAGGGAGGAGGCTAGTCCATGGATTCAGACAACAGAGGATAGGGAGGAGGTGGATGGGGCAGCAAGCTAACTGTTCAGAGAAGGTGGGTATTAGGAACTTTATTGTTTTTAAAATGTGTGTCTGTGCGAACTACTTAAAATATGAACAAGTATGCAGCATAATCTCACTTTTATTCAAGAAGAAGAGGACGTTTGTGACTGTGACTCTGGGCTCACTTGGCAGAAACACCCCCTGACCCTCCACCATCGCAAAATGTAATGCCCGTGAAAAGGGTAGGTGGACGCAGTGTTATATAGAACATAGTCCTGAGAGCACGATTGAAAATGAAAACTAGATATAGTATATGGTATAAACTACGCACCAAAAAGTGTGATATAAGATGAACCGGGGCGTGAAATATAATATGCAATACATTGTGCGCAATGACAGATTCATTGGAGAGCGCGAGATAGCACAGGCACTAGCGCGTGCTATGCGATATGCGCCTTAGAGTGTAATATGCACAGGGCAGTGTTGTGTAACCTAACTAGTCCCTAAAGTTGTAATATAAAATATGTGCTGGGGAGTGTAACGTTGCATATGCACTGTGACAAAGATATGGAGCCCAGATTGTAATATGTATGGCATAGCGCTGTGCGTTATAACATAGGCATCGAGGAAGGCACGTTAGATGGGGCAAAATAACCCATGCAAAGGCAAGTGTGGCATGACATATTCACGGGGCGGTGTTACAGTGCACATGGGCTAGAGAGTGTCATAGCATACGCACTAGCTGGTGGAATACAACACAGAGGTGTGAGGCACTCAGCGGGCACTGGTGGGTGTAACACAGCATTGGGCTCAGCCAGGAGCACGCTGTGACTCTCAAGTGAGGTTTGTCTCCTTTCCAGAGAGTAAAATAAAAAGTATTACACATCCGGCGGTTGATGTGTGTTTTATTAACCGTGAGGGGTGTTTCTTGCATAGTTTGGTCGAATTTTTGTCGAATCCCCTTTGAATGGCTTGGTGTGCGTGTATATTAAATGTGCCCGTCAATAGCTACCCATGTTTGTATAAATAAACGACAAGGGTGTCTACTTGGAGAGTACCCACCGGCGGGGGCGCCGGGTTTAGGCACGGTAGGGCGTCAGACACGTCAGAGCTTCACTAGCGGTGTAAATACATTCTATGTGGATTCATTCTATGTAGTCGCCTTTTAATGAATATCACGCAAATCGTCATGGTGATAGGTACATACGGTTTGTCCAGCATGTCCTAGGTGTTTCTATAAATATATATTTTTTACAAATAATAAAAAATAAAGGACGGCCCCGGGGGATGGGGTCCCCGGGGCCATTCGTGGCCTGAGGAGGGGGGCAACGCAGCCCCCGCCTAAAGAATTTTTTTTAAAAAAAGGCCATGACCCGGGGGTTGGGGTCCCCGGGGCCGATTAAGGCCTTGGGAGGGCCAAATTAATTTTTTTCAACAAAAAAAATTAGGGTGCAGGCCCTGGGGGATGGGATCCTCAGGGCCAGTAAATTAGAAAAAGAAGGGGGGCCACACAGCCCTCCTTCTTAAAAAAATGAAATAAATAAAAGACCGGCATCGCGCCGGAGGCCACACACCCTCCTTGCAGCACTCTGCAAACGCTCCCCCTGGCCAGTTGTAAGTTGGGGAAGTAATTCCCCTTCAATACTGAGGGTCCCTGAGGGCCAACTAGCCCAACAGGTATCTCCAGTATGCGCCAGGGAGATGCGTTGCAGACAGGTGTTCTGAGGCCACGCCCCTTTTTACACCTCTATGCAACGCAGCTCTGTGGTGCTTACTGGAGGTACCTAGTGGGCTAGTTTGACTCTAGGGACCCTTAGGATTCAAGGGGACTTAATCTCTCAACTTAGAACGGCCACAGGGCGCGTTTACACAGTGGTGAAGGAGGGGACGGGGCCTGAGGTGACGTGTGCAAACACGCCCTGTGGCGCGTTTTAAGTTGTGGAAATAATTCCCTTTCAATCCTAAGGGACCCTGGGGGCCAACTAGCCCACCAGGTGCTTCCAGTAAGCGCCACTGCTCTGCGTTGCAGAGAGGTGGTGCAGGCCGTGCCCCTTTTTACACCTCTCTGCAATGGCGCTCACTGGACGTACCTAGTGGGCTATTTTGCCCCTAGGGATCCTCAGGATTCAAGGGGACTTAATCTCCCAACTGGCCACAGGGCGTGTTTACACAGTGGGGAAGGGAGGGGACGGGGCCTGAGGTGATGTGTGCAAACACGCCCTATGGCGCGTTTTAAGTTGGGGAAATAATTCCCCTTCAATCCTGAGGGCCCCTGGGGGCTAACTAGCCCACCAGGTGCTTCCAGTAAGCGCCACTGAGCTGCGTTGCAGAGAGGTGGTCCAGGCATGCCACTTTTTACACCTCTCTGCAACGCAGCTCTGTGGCGCTTACTGGAGGTACCTAGTGGGCTAGTTGGACCCTAGGGACCCTCAGGATTCAAATGAACTTAATCTCCCAACTAAAAACAGCCACAGGGCGTGTTTACACAGTGGTGAAGGGAGGGGACGGGGCCTGAGTTGACGTGTGCAAACAAGCCCTGTGGCGCGTTTTAAGTTGGGGAAATAATTCCCCTGCAATCCTGAGGGACCCTGGGGGCCAACTAGCCCACCAGGTGCTTCCAGTAAGCGCCACTGCGCTGCGTTGCAGAGAGGTGGTCTAGGCCGTGCCCCTTTTCACATCTCTCTGCAACGCAGCTCTGTGGCGCTTACTGGAGGTACCTAGTGGTCTAGTTGGACCCTAGGGACCCTCAGGATTCAAGGGGACTTAATCTCCCAACTTAAAACGGCCACAGGGCATGTTTACACAGTGGGGAAGTGAGGGGACGGGGCCTGAGGTGACGTGTGTAAACACTCCCTGTGGCGCGTTTTAAGAGGTAGTTTTAATCCCCTACCCTATTATATACTAGGGGCTTACAGAGGAGGTCATGCTGATCACAGGGGGACCCCAACGCATAGTGTTCCCTAGTGTATGTAGGTGTTTTCACTGTATTCTGAGTGTCTTTTAACATAGCACTGGCTCTAGGACTGGTTAGTCAGACTCAGTTACCACCAGTATCCATCTGAAAAAGTTGAGGGTACAGGATGATTTTGCAACAAGGCTTCTATCTGCTCTTCTGTTTGTTCTTTCTGCACGTTATCCTTCTTCCTGCACTTTTCTTCGTCTTTGAGGACTTCTGTTGCTTATTTCTGCATTTCTTTTTTTTCTTTCTGTGCGTTTTTTCTTCTTTCTTCACATGTCCTATCTCTGTAGGCATAGTTAGAAATTAGCTCTGCTGCTTTTGATAGAAGGTGCTCCTTACCTCGCCAGCCGTGAGGGGAACGGCGCTTTACTCCTCTTCCTTTGTGTGGGCGTTTTGCGGTGCCGTGAGGGGAACGGCGGTGAGACCTAAGACTACAACTCCCATCATTCCCTCACCCGGGCGCCTGCCAATCTCGTCACCAGGCAGCGCCGGGGAGGGTTAAAGTCTCGGGAGGAGGCCCGCAGCGCGGGACGCTCTGCTGCTTTTGATAGAAGGTGCTCCTTACCTCGCCAGCCGTGAGGGGAACGGCGCTTCACTCCTCTTCCTTTGTGTGGGCGTTTTGCGGTACCATGAGGGGAACGGCGGTGAGACCTAAGACTACAACTCCCATCATTCCCTCACCCGGGCGCCTGCCAATCTCGTCACCAGGCAGCGCGGGGGAGGGTTAAAGTCTCGAGAGGAGGCCCGCAGCGCGGGACGCTGTGCTGCTTTTGATAGAAGGTGCTCCTTACCTCGCCAGCCGTGAGGGGAACGGCGCTTCACTCCTCTTTCTTTGTGTGGGCGTTTTGCGGTGCCGTGAGGGGAACGGCGGTGAGACCTAAGACTACAACTCCCATCATTCCCTTACCCGGGCGCCTGCCAATCTCGTCACCAGGCAGCGCCGGGGAGGGTTAAAGTCTCAGGAGGAGGCCCGCAGCGCGGGACGCTCTGCTGCTTTTGATAGAAGGTGCTCCTTACCTCGCCAGCCGTGAGGGGAACGGCGCTTCACTCCTCTTCCTTAGTGTGGGCGTTTTGCGGTGCCGTGAGGGGAACGGCGGTGAGACCTAAGACTACAACTCCCATCATTCCCTCACCCGGGCGCCTGCCAATCTCGTCACCAGGCAGCGCCGGGGAGGGTTAAAGTCTCGGGAGGAGGCCCGCAGCGCGGGACGCGCGCGGGCGGCGCCCGGGCGAAGCCCGGGCCAAGGGCGGGCCCGTCCTTCGCCGTCACTGACCGGAGCAGACTGGACTGGGCAATCCCCCTAACGTCGCACTCTCATAGCACGTCCTAAGGTACTATAGTTCGTGTATCCCACTGGGTTGGTTGCAAGGATCATTGTCAATTGAATCTGTATATTTGATTGGCTACTTGTTTGCTTCTGTTGTGCTTGGTATTCTTTTTTTAACCATCTTCCAGGCCCCTATTATGCCACCCAAAGACCCCAAAGGTAGAGCGGCCAATGAATACCTCACTGGAACGATGGACCAATTTGTAACTAAGGTCAATTGTGTTATCGACAAAGAAATCATGCTCCTGGAACGCCGCGTTTCGCAGGACCTCGCAGCAGCCAGGAGGTCCTCTATGGGCTACCTCGCTAATGTGCGCTGTCACGTTCATCAAAATCTCAATCATGCTACCACTATTAGATCTGACGTGGATCTTATTATCCAGGACCTGCCATCCAGTGGAACAGTCGCTGCTGTCTCTTTGGAGGACCAGTCTATGGCCCTTGACTCTCTGTTAATTTCTCCTCAACTGCTACCGACTGTCATTAGTATAGCCTCAGAGCCTGGCACCAGGCAGCTGCGCGAGCGAAATCCTGGGGCAATCCCTAAAAATAAACAAGGGTGCCCACCTTTCAATGGTGGGAAGGGCAAGATCACCAAAAGAAAGCAAAAATCGACAAACCACACCGGTACACTGAAAAAAAAACCTTTTGTCCCTGAGCAGCCTTCACAGGTGGTTTTGCCAGACAAGGCCACTTTTCAATCACACTTATCACCAACTAGAACAATGTGTCAGGATGCCACTGGGGGGCCAAGCGAAGTAGACAAGGGAGGGACTCCAGATCTATCGAATACTCATGATATACTTGATGCAATCAGGTTCTTGCTTCATCCTGTGGAGGATAGAATACTTAAAATTGAACAACACCTATCCAGGATTGAACGCAGCCTTGGGGTCTTGACCAACACTCCAAATAATATCCTTCAACCAGGGGTATTGAATGCACCGGTTAATATAAGAGTAGAAAAGGACCTGGTGGTCCCCCTAGTTCACCCAGTAGTCCCCCCTGAATGCCAACTAGCGTCTGCAACTAATGAGTCTACTCTGGTGCCTGTTTACAGAAATTCCAAGCACTCTAGCATAACTCAGCCGAAAGAGGTTGCCAGGACACCTACACCCATGTCCCCAAGTGGGGCAAATATCCCCAACCTGCCACCTGAAACTGCCCCATATGTTGTCATCTTAGCAGGGGTCCCCGAATTGGGCAAAAATGAAGTTGAGTCACCCACAACCTTGAGAAATAGGGTGGTTCACTGGCTCAACAAAAATAGACCATTGCCAACGCAGAAAAGTAGTAAAATACTTATGGTAAGAAGGGTCCCATGGGTGGGTCATCTGGCAAAGAATATAAGGGGGGACTGTATCCTAATTAATTTCAACGAGCCTAAAACTGTTGAGCACATTTGCAATTGGAGATACTCTAGCACAGGATCATCTATTAAAGCCCTCCCCTGACCTATTTTTACCCTCCTGGTCATTTCACGGAAGCGTGGACGTTTGTTCACCGAAACAGGAGGGGTTTTTCACAGGGAAGTTGGCTTACACCATCACTGATGCTAGATCCTGTCCCTACGGTAAATCGCTATAGCAGCCTAGAGGCTGTTGACTGACTGCAGGGTAATGGAGGCACACCATCTACCTCCTCGACCCCCCTAGGTTGTTGTACACCAGGCCCCACTATACCATCAGAACATCCGGGTCTGGACCCACCTACCATAATAAATTCACCCCAGTGGCCCACCATCAGCCCTGATTACCACCAAGATCAACCCCCAAGTGCTCCCACTCCTCGGGAAAACCTCTCCAGTTATTTCAAGCTTGTCTCCTGGAACGTGGCAGGTCTACGTAGCAAGCTCACTCTTCCCGACTGGAGTGAGCTAATTGAGGAACATGATATATGCATGTTCCAGGAAACCTGGAGTGTTGAGCCACTGTATAAGCCGGGGTATTGTTGTTTTTTTGCACCAGCAATCTCAATCGGGCATGGCCGCCCCTCTGGCGGACTTACGGTCTGGGTTAGGGCAGACCTTAACCTTAGGATTACATTTAACAGCTGCTCTACTCCAGATATAATGAGACTTACTATCAAAGGCGCAAAAAGTGGCCACTCTTGGGAACTTTTCAATGTTTATGCTCGTGGAACCCAAGGGGGCGCTAAGTCTTCTACCATCACAGCCCTCTCAGGCATGCTCTTGACTTGCCCTCCCGACTCCCTCTTACTTGTTGCTGGCGATCTCAATTGCTCTTTTGAACCTCTCGCTACAGATGATATTTTGGGAACACACGACGAGGACACTAGATAGGGTATTCCTTTACTATCTCTTAACCCCGTAAAAAAATGGTCCCCGGTCGTGATTCAATTAAATGCCCTAGTATTAGAATTCGGCCTAAGAGCTGCAAATGGGCGTACAACCTCTGACCCAGTGGGCGCTAACACTTTTAACAGGGTCGCCTGTCAAAGCAGAATTGATTACATTTTGATCGACAGGAGAGGTTGGAAACTTGTTGTCGATATGATTATAACACCTTCAATCAATAGCGACCATAACCCTTTGTCTCTTAGCATGCGGGAGTTGTGGCATAGACAAGATCAAACCCCCTCACACGGAATGCAAATGACCACTAAGATACTCCACCCCTCTAATTGTAATAGATTCCTCAAATGGTCTAAATTCCTCCAGGGCAACACAAAACTTGCTGCTCTGGAAAAAATCCTTGCGGATTATACCGCTAGGCTCTCCATGGCACCCAAGGACATGTCCGGTTACACTAAAATCTTCGAGGAAACCATGGTCTCGATTGGTATCCTGTTCCTCGATCTCAGGAAAAAATCCAACCCAAGAGCCAAGCCAGAAAACAAGTGGTTTAACAAGGACAGTAGACTAAAAAAAAACACCCTGATCCTTGCAATAAAATCTAACAATCCAGGTGAGGTCAGGCAAGCGAGGTTGCTTTAAAGACAGGCACTTGTTTCTGCCAGGAAGGACTGGGAAGAGCAGCGTTGGGATTCTTTAAAATCTGCAAGCCACTCAAAAAATGGCGAGCTTTTCTGGTCCATAGTGAGATCTACTAACCACGATCAGGACCAAACTCCCAACCATATCACGGACAGGGAATGGTTTGACCATTTCAGGAACCTATACGTAGGGGTGGAGCCTGTGGAGGACCATTGCACCTATTCGGGGCCTACAGTCACACTCACTGATCATTTTTTATTTGATAAGATCGAGAAGAAAGAGGTTGAGATCGCCATTAACAAAATTGTTGCCGCAAAGGCCCCAGGACCAGACGGCATCCCGGGTGACCTATACAAAGCTAACGTCGACGGATGGGCAACGTTTTTTGCGACCTTCATTAATACCTTGTTGGATGGCTCCCCGGTGCCTGAGTCCTGGAGGGGAGCTGAAGTAATTCCCATCTTTAAGAAGGGTTCAAGGGAAGACCCAGCGAACTACCGCCCAATCAGTCTTATAGACTCAGGTCAGAAACTGGTCGGTAGGGTCCTCCTGGAGAGGATCCACTCCTGGGTGGATGAAAATGGCATTATGACGAAGTTCCAGGCAGGCTTTAGGGCCTGCACCAGTACAATTGACCAAGCCTTTAGGCTAGTCCTTCTTTACTGGAAGGTGGTCACTATTGGCAAGGGCGCCCTTTACCTGGCGTTCATCGATCTTAAGACCGCCTTCGATCTGGTCCCCCGCGATCGCCTATGGTTGATCCTGGAGGAGTTGGGGATCCCTCCTTACATCCTGAACCTTCTCATCCGGATGCATGATAACAACTTTGCTCGCATCAGATGGGGGACTCAGGAACAAAAAACCGACAAAATTCCGGTAAATAGAGGGGTTCGTCAAGGCTGTGTGTTGGCACCTACGCTCTTCACGCTGTTTGTGAATGGCGTAGTCTCCTACCTGCTTGAAGTTGAAGCTGATGTCCCCACATTGGCGGGTGACAAAGTCCCCGCCCTTCTTTTTGCGGATGACACACTTCTAATTTCTAAAACACCAGCAGGTTTACAGAAGCTTTTAGATCGCTTCTCTTTGTTCTGTGAGCTGAGAGGCCTTGTCATTAATACTTCCAAAACTAAACTCCTCTACTTCAATCCTACTAGATCTTTTGGATCTACCTTGACCCTAGATGGAAAACCACTCGAGCGTGTCAAGGAGTTTGATTACTTGGGGATTAGAGTCACTGACAGGCTCAAGTGGCAGCCCCACATTGATAAAATGGTCCTTAACCATAGACGGGTAACAGGAGCTCTGGGAAAGGAATTCCGTGCCTCCACTACCAAACCCATTGCTCCAGTTCTGGACATCTATGCTGCAAAGGCGGTAGGTAGTGCCCTCTATGGCGCGGAACTATGGGGCTTCTGCTGCGTAGATGCCCTAGTGACCAACGAAAACAAGTTTTTCAGAGACCTTGTATCGCTCCCAAGGGGCACCCCGACTAAACCGCTATTGAGCGACCTTGGTAGGCGCTCCATTAGAGATCTAGCCACCCTCCGCCCTTTGTTATACTGGGCGCGGCTGTGGTGCACCCCTGAGCTCTCTAACTATGCCGATGGCCTCAGGGAGGTTATGAATTTGAGAGGAGCTCATAAAATCGAGTGGCTCACAAACATTAAGAAGCTCTTGGTCGCAACAGGCCTCGCATCTGATGGGGATCTGGGGGCACCAATATCGAAGGAGGAAACCAAAAAAGCTTTTTGGGCATGGGTTGATGCCCTGGAGCAAAGAGACCCCAATCTTGGTAGGTTGACAGAGGCATTTCATCAACACAAGCTCATGCCCTTTTTAGAACCTTACCTGGACTTCATTACGAAGCCCAAGGATGGATCACTTTTTATCCCGTTTAGGTTTGGTACCCTTCCCCTCCGTGAAAGTACTAGTAAGTGGAATCCCCCACATAAGACTCTCCCGGATTGTCCAACTTGCTCTGGTGCTGTCGAAAACATCTCCCATTTTCTTTTTGTCTGTCCAGCTTATGCGCCCCCAAGAACGAAATGGCTAAGGCCCGTCTGCCTGCAGCTAGGGACAAGGGACTGTTCTGCCGCCCTGAGAATCCTTAAAACGACCACAAACACTACCATAATCTGCGGGGTGGCCAAATTCTTAGGCTGGGCATGGCTGATCAGGCAGAGGCTAATTAGTTCCAGTTAACCTTTCTTTTTTCACCAAAGCTGCTAAGTTTAATACATTTTTTAAATATTTATTGTATTAGGCAATTAGATCTTTGTATGACATGTTTTTAAAATGTATCTTTTATGTAATTGTGTTTTATATATTACTGTGCTTTTATGACATTACATGTCGAAATAAAGCTTTGATTGATTAAATTAGCATTTAAAAAACCTTTGAAATTCACTGAAAAAACCATAGGTTTCAGGCACGTTATAGTTAGGAATTAGCATTTAAAAAACCTTAGAAATTCACTGAAAAAACCATAGGTTTTAGGGGCGTTATAGTTAGCTGGACTTTTCACTCATACAAAAACATTGAAATTCCCCCGTTATAGTTAGTTCAGCTAACTATAACTCGCGTGCCCGCAATGCACTGCTGATGACGTCACATATTACATCACTCATGACATGGTCAGTGGCATCACTCATGACATCACTGATGACATCTCAAATGACATCACTGATTACATCATCCTTGTGATAGAGTGGCAGACCTCCTCTCCCCCTAATATAACCTTTGATACACACATTCAAAAATAGAAACTAAAATTTTCAAAACAATGGACATACCAATATCAGTTACAACAACCTATTCAGTAATTCTAAGATCCACATACACATCCACTCATTCACCAACAGTCCTATACAGTCACTCATACATGTACTCACTCATCATATGTACTCATACACCTATACATCCTGTTACACAACGCCACTCATCCATAGAGTTACTCACACACATAGTCACTCTTGCTAATAAAGAATCAAACATCCATTTACTTGCATATACAGTTATACACACACCACCACACTTACTTCTACAGAAACTTACACATACTTAGTCTTTTAAACAATCACTTATAGAAACACATACTTATTCATACAGGAACTCTTTCAATCTCTCACTCTCACATATACTCACTTATATACACCAATAGTCACATATACTAGTTTAAAACATATGTAGTTATTCATAAAGACACTATTGAGACAGTCATTCACTCACTAACACACCCATGCACACACACATCCACCCATACAGTCCTGCACACATGCTGTCTTCAACACTTACAAACAGTGAGTCACTCGTTCATGCACCTATGCACTACATAATACCCCCCACCGAACCATACAGACACTCAGACACTCATACTGATACTCAAAAAAACCAACTAATAACCTATATAGACACTCATGTAGCTACTCACCAACCCATGCAGCTACTTATACACAAAGTGAGAGACTGATACAGATATTTACATATTTAAACATTACTCACTAAGCCATGTATTTACTAAGATACACTTAATCAGTCAGTTATACAATCAATTTTTCAAAAACAAATCATCTATTTAGACACTTATATACCCATTTATTCTTCCCTCGACCTTGAGATATACATATATAAAACATATGTAATTTTCAGAAAAACACACATTCACTGGATGATGTCATCAGTGATGTCATCAGTGATGTCATTTGAGATGTCATCAGTGATGTCATGAGTGATGTCACTGACCATATCATGAGTGATGTAATATGTGACATCATCAGCAGTGCATTGCGGGCGCGCGAGTTATAGTTAGCTGAACTAACTATAACGGGGGAATTTCAATGTTTTTGTACTAGTGAAAAGTCCAGCTAACTATAACGCCCCTGAAACCTATGGTTTTTTCAGTGAATGTATATATATATATATATATATATATATTTGCTATTCTCAACACCAAGTCCATATACCTTGATGGTATATATTGTTAAGATACATACATGTGGAGGTAAATATAGTAAACCTAAATTTAGCTACCTACCTTATTCTCCTAGTCAATATTTTTGTAGACTTATATTTCATCCCTCATAATCCGGTAGTATACCCTCATAGAATCTTAATTTCCTTGTAGTTTTGGAAGCCGCAGTTTAGCGCTCAGATGGGGACTATGGGTCTGTGCATGTACTCCAACCGGGCTGACTGTTTGGCCGGCCCAAGAGGGCTGGCCAAACTGTAATGCGCATTTACAGACTGCCCACCACTCCTCCCCCTGCTCCTCTGTGAGCAGAGCAGCCCCTCCCCGCAAAACTGCCTCAGCAGGGAAAAATAAAATGAAAATAACATTAAGTTATTATCATTTTAATTTTCCTTTTTTTACACTGCTGAAAAGCAGTGGGGGCAGTGGGGCAATGCTTTTCTGCCTTAGCGGACGAGCCACCACTGTGGAGACCAGCGTGGACCAAAGACTCTAGAAGAAGTTCTTTGGTGACTATCCTGTGTGCGGAAAGACTTCTTGTTACTACTTTTTGTGGTGAAGTGATCTTTTGGTGGAAGGATCAATGCTGATGATGAAGTTCCAGTCTCGCAAGTATGCTCAGGAGACTTCTCCTTTAATGCTATTGGCTATATTCCCACACGTTAACTGTGATTATAGTGCATAGTGCTTAAACTATGTAACAGCATTTGGGGCCTATAGCTTTATGGCCTGAGGATACCCGTGGTAAATTGTTCCAGTTGTTAGAAATGAAGCCCACTAACCTGTGACTGCACTTGGACCACAGGAACCAGGCGTCGTACATCTGCTGGGAGACAGAAAGATCCTGGCCACCTTCCAACAACTCACCCAATTTAAGGAATATGTACAGGCCTGAGGTCCGGCTCACTGCCAATCAGACCCTGAGTGCTTGAGTTAGTCAAGCTTTCAAGGACATCCTACTCACTGCAAACTCCATCAGCAGAGCAAAAACAATCAACATCTCCCTATCCTCAGACATCTTCTCCAGTGAGAACGACTTCATGCATCAAGCCGATCATAAAGTAGAAAAACCTTTATCAAGAAGACCCAGCCAACTAGCAACCAATGGACTGTGCCTAATTCAGCTAATTGAAAGAGCTGCCTTCATTCAGATCACCAACTTCTTGGAAGAAAAGAAGGTACTCTTTGATTGCCAAATTGATATCTGTCCCTGATCTCTACCTATAATGATCTGAAGACTTACTTTTGGGTGTTTTTGCCTGACTTTAACACAGTCCGCCGCTAAAACCTATTTAGTCCAGGAGAGCTTGTCATTTATTGAGCCATCCTAGACTGGATATCCTTCTACTTCTCCAAGTGCTCAAGTATCATCTCAATTTCGCTGTGCACTTTGGCTCCTCTCTGCACTGAATCAGGTATGCTTCAAGGTTCCATCATTTCATTGCTGCTCTTTTGTGCCTACCTT
Organism: Triturus cristatus; assembly: GCF_964204655.1. NCBI lineage: Eukaryota > Metazoa > Chordata > Amphibia > Caudata > Salamandridae > Triturus > Triturus cristatus. Next base: position 356,020,763 of record NC_140586.1, on the reverse strand, counting down.
AGTCCACTACTGGACTCATCAAGTCATTCAATTTAACTTTCTACAACTGGCTGATGACAACCAGATCATCCTCAAGCTGGAAAACCTGACAGATCTAGACTACTATATAATTGTGAACCATTTGAAACTCCGCCCATCCAAAAGTGAAATCCTCACTTGAAGAAAAGTGAACAACTACTAGTCTATAACCTTCTGGCCCCAGAAAGTCACATCTCCTGTGGTGATGTCAACTAGAGTAAGACAGCTTTGATTGTTCATGAACTCCTGATTATCACTCGCCACATCTGTGACACTAATTATGAAAACCATCTTAGTCAACATACATGGATTCCAATGCATCTTCCACCATCAAGGTTTCTTGCAGAAGATCCAGTCCACCTTCCCCAGAGGTCATCTGTGTCACTGCGCCGTTCTTCATTCAGGTAAAACCTCAAAGATACAAGCAGAATAGAGGCCTTAACTGCAGGCTACCCCCCCAACTGACCATCTTGCCCCTCAAGAAATGGTACCTACTTCTCAGTACGGAGAGCAAACTCTGGAATTCTGTCCCACATATACAAGACACATCCCAGAATTCATGACGGCCTAGCTCTTCCCTGACAGATGATCCTAGACCATACCCACCACTAGAATCAGAATCAACAATGTTCCAGCGTATGGCAGATGCCAACCAATGCAAGCTATCTCTTGATAGCCACAAGATAACACCCCTCTGGTCATCATACATGGACCGACATGTCCCTCACATAGCTCACATTATAGACCCACACTCTTTCAACCATATACAACAATGCTTATGTATAAGTTGAAGAAACTGTGTCGCTCAACCCTTTTCGCTGACCGCATCCGCATGTACCCATGTGATCATAAGAGCACCCTGTTGGTTATCTCACACAACACCGAAATACTTCCAACATAGGACACACTGTAAATACACAATTTTACAACCAAGCACGACCTATCGAGTAGTGTACTGCTTGTCCACTGAAATGCACTTTGGGTTTTATCAGGGGCATGAAGTCGTGTGCACATGTTACTATAGTACAGTGCAATATATTATAAAATGTGGTGGAATCGGGCTGAGCATATAAAAGATAATGGCAGAAGTCTGTGGACATTGAAGGTAGTGGCCGGAATCTCGGCATAAAGGTAATGGCAGCAGTTTAGGTATATTAAAGTTAACACCAGGAATGGGGGGGCGTTAGGTGGCACACAAGCAGAATGGCCGCACTGTAGTGAGGCTCCTGCAGCTCGGTGCATTGAGCCGATAAAATATCCTGCCCAGATGGTCTCAATCAATTAATAACAGAGGCGCTACAAAGACTATCTGCTCATACCTGCTTTCTGTAAGTTTGGCGCCTGAGGCATGCTCCTGATTACTGCTGCGACACCGATGTGTAACCCCCACTGCTAGCGACCTGAGCGTCTGGAACTGCTGCTGGGCTGACCTCGCCACGCAAGCACCGCGGCGCCCACGTGGTGACTGGGCCTGTCATCGATGACGGCCCGCAACTCAGGACTAAAGGATAACTGGGGTGAGTTTTGCCAATAACTTGCCCCCTGAGCGCACCACTGTGCCGTATCCTGTACTAGCTGGCCACAAAAGACGCCTTGCAGAACTAACCGCCCCACCGCCGCTTTTGCTGTCCTTGCCTTTCCCGCCGGCACCGCGCCGCCACCATCACCTGGGACAGAGTTGCGGCGGCACTGACAAAGCGCTGGCGGCCAGCTGATCACGACCCTGCTACTGCTGGAAAATGCTGAGCTAGTCCTCACATCTCGCAACGGTCCCCCCGGTACAATAGAGAGCCACAAACGGACATTTGCAGCACACCGTAAACCGCCACGGCAGGGGTGCTGGAAATTGCGCCAGATGCCCCTTTTTTAAAAGTGCTGCAGCACAATTACATCAGCCGCACCAATATTGTGAGGGGTGAGGAGAGGGACTACGGCTAACCGGCATAGGACAGTGACAATCACTACTGCTCCCTGCCACCTTTCACATGCTCTGCAGCACACGAGCTCCTGCATAAAAAAAGATGCTGCGTTACGTGAAAACTGATCAAGGACCCACTGTGGCCATTGCAATAACACGCTGGGACAGGAACTGGTGTGTGGCGACAAGGGTCGCGGCTCAACCCATTCCATTGAGCTTTTGAAAACACTGGCTAACGCTTCTTACTGTCATATGGTGTGACAGACAATTCCGGGAGCCATATAACCATTGACTGGCAAGGCCCCACAGCCGTTCTACCACAAACATGGGAAGGACAGATCCGAAACAGCCTAGACTGGTGTTCGATGCCAGGAAGAGCAACCGCACGCAGCAAGATGATCCCAGTGCGGCCAATGACACATACACAAGGCTCCACTCCTGCACCCGATGATGACATGAAAGACATTCTCCTGGAGGCGCGCCAAGGCCTCACATCGATAGCTGAGAAAATGGACACAATGAATACCCGAATGGACGCCATTGTGCACAAATTGGAGGGCCACGAAGAACGCATCAAAGAAGCGGAGAGGCGCATCTCTGACACTGAGGACGCCACATCCCATCTCCAGGCAAACGTGGCACACATGGACAAATTGCTGAAGGTCATTGCTGCGAAAAATGAAGATTTAGAAGCTGCGTAGTAGAATGAATAACATACGAGTCCTTGGCATTCCCGAAAGCACCAACACTAGAAATATGGAAGAATATATCGAGCGTCTCCTACGCGACACAATTGGCGCCGAATCTTTCTCGTCCAAATTCATTGTCGAACGAGTGCACAGATCTCTTGGTGCCAGACCCCCTCTGGGAAGCACGCCTCACCCCATCATCGCCCTGCTGCTGAATTACCGGGACCGAGACACTGCTCTCAAGGCAGCCCGGGAGAAGCACCAATTGACCTTCGAAGGAAATCACTTCACCATATACACAGACTTCACAGCAACTGTGCAGGAAGAGCGACGCAAGTTCATGACCGCCAAAAAGAAATTACAAGAGGCCCAAATCAACTATGCCCTCCTCTACCCGGCGAGCTTGCGAGTCACTCACCAAGGAAAACAGACATTCTTCACCAAGCAGCACCAAGTGGAAGATTTCCTAAAACGACTCAAGCGTCACAACAACCCCCCTACCACGCCGACTTCATCACCCAGATCCAGATCTCTGGCCACAGAGTAGTGGTTGCCGGGAGCATGACGGGGCCGCCTCCCAAGGTGCCGAAGAAACCGGAACGACACGGCGGCAGGTGACAGTGGAAATCACATCCCTTGGACTTGGTCGCTTGGCAGCGAGCTTTGGCTCAGTGACGGGGCCGACCACCTGGCAACGAGCATCAGATAAGTGACAATATGAGGGACCAGGGGACTCTAAGTTCCCCGGGCACCCTTGCCCTCTTAGAGCTGAGCCACTCCAATATTCGGTCTCTCTGAGGGCGAGGAGTACACGTGCATGACCCTAGGAGTCCCCCCCCCCCCCCCCCCGAGGGCGCTCCTCCTTTGTTCTGAGCTGCGGACTCACATACAGCTTTTTCTTGAAGTTATGGGGACATAGGGAGGGGGAGGGGGACACCATTTCGGCATGTTTGGGATGCTTCAGTGGGAGGGGGTGGGTACAGGGTCGTTTTGGAGTTTATTTGCAACACACAGACCACATGGAATGAAAAGTTGTATTGTTGCTCATGCAATCTTCCTCACAGGCACAGAGTAGCTACCACAATGCTCATCGTAACTCACCGATACACATGGCTAACCTAACGTCTTCCCCAAATGTACAGATCCTTACCTGGAATGTAAGGGGGTTGGGGGACCCAAGGAAACGCCGCCAAGTACTGGCATACCTACATAGGCATCAGGTCTATATAGCAATGCTCCAGGAGACACACATCAATCCCATTATAGAAATGGGGTTACCCTAATACGGTACTGGACCTGGGTATAATGCAATACAAAAAACAGTGGTCCTAGACCTACTTTAAAAAAGCATTAGTCAATACTCTTTGGGTTCCAAAAAATTAACAATTTTTCATGAGCGTTTATCTCGTGCAGCCGCACACGCTCAAAGTAATGGATACATTATTCAGTTACTATATATAAACAGTAAAAATGCAATACCCAATGTTTTACTCAACCATGCATTTAATTCTTCATGCCAATGGTATACAGTACTAATGTAGTCGTTTTCATTAATCAAAGCAGTTCAATCATTAATCATTCATTGTAGAGGGTTGCTCCAGATGGAACGTGCGTGGAGAAAGGTGCTCAAGTGAAGAAGGGATGTGAAAAGACTTCAAAGTAGTGGCATTAGAGATAGAGGTTGATAATTTCTAAACAAAAAGAAACGGTTGTAATTCACCGTTCCATCGGGACTGGCCACATATATGGTAAATACACAAGTTTACATTTCAATTCACACAGAGATAATTTCTTGTGGTGCACGTTTTTAAACAGCGTGTGTGGTCCAGGCCAAGTACTAGGGGCGTCGACGTTTCGATCCGTCTTGTGGCCGCGAGGGTAATTTAGAACCTCGGCCGTGCGGATCTTCCTCAGGACGAAAAAGGGGCAACCAACTCTTATATTGATCCGTCAGGGTCAATGAGACCCGGGTCCTGGTGTGTCAGGGTCCGTCAATTATTGGGCCCAGCAATCACTCAATGATTGTGCGTCAGTGTAGTGGCCTAGCAGTAGTTTCAAAGGTAAACAGTCTCTCGCACTATTCAAACCGTATCCGGGGCATTCAAGGCCAAGTTCATATCTTATGTCCGGCCGCGAGCGATCAAGGAATCGCTCGCGGCCGGACATAAGATATGAACTTGGCCTTGAATGCCCCGGATACGGTTTGAATAGTGCGAGAGACTGTTTACCTTTGAAACTACTGCTAGGCCACTACACTGACGCACAATCATTGAGTGATTGCTGGGCCCAATAATTGACGGACCCTGACACACCAGGACCCGGGTCTCATTGACCCTGACGGATCAATATAAGAGTTGGTTGCCCCTTTTTCGTCCTGAGGAAGATCCGCACGGCCGAGGTTCTAAATTACCCTCGCGGCCACAAGACGGATCGAAACGTCGACGCCCCTAGTACTTGGCCTGGACCACACACGCTGTTTAAAAACGTGCACCACAAGAAATTATCTCTGTGTGAATTGAAATGTAAAATTGTGTATTTACCATATATGTGGCCAGTCCCGATGGAACGGTGAATTACAACCGTTTCTTTTTGTTTAGAAATTATCAACCTCTATCTCTAATGCCACTACTTTGAAGTCTTTTCACATCCCTTCTTCACTTGAGCACCTTTCTCCACGCACGTTCCATCTGGAGCAACCCTCTACAATGAATGATTAATGATTGAACTGCTTTGATTAATGAAAACGACTACATTAGTACTGTATACCATTGGCATGAAGAATTAAATGCATGGTTGAGTAAAACATTGGGTATTGCATTTTTACTGTTTATATATAGTAACTGAATAATGTATCCATTACTTTGAGCGTGTGCGGCTGCACGAGATAAACGCTCATGAAAAATTGTTAATTTTTTGGAACCCAAAGAGTATTGACTAATGCTTTTTTAAAGTAGGTCTAGGACCACTGTTTTTTGTATAACACATCAATCCCAGGCACAACAACAAATTTTTAAGTAAATGGGCGGAACACAGAATTTTCTCTTTGTACTCCTCGTGCTCTAGAGGGACAGCCATACTTATATAAAAAAAAAACACTCCCTTTGCTCTGGCCGGCTCAGCACAAGACCAGAACGGACGATACTGCCTAGCGTGGGGTAGGCTGGGCAAAGATTCTTTCACTTTAGCATGCTGTTATGGCCCAAATGTAGATTCCCCCGACTTTTTTCACATGCTTTGGTGTAAGATCATGGAGAGAGGATCTACCAACCTTATATGGGGAGGGGATTTCAGGGTTGCCCCAGACCCAGCGGAGACAGATCTAACCCCGCCCTGCCCCACTATACTGGCTCACAGAAAGCACTACACAGCATAACAGCGACTAATGGCTTACTTGACCCCTGGCGCCTCTTTAATCCGCATGCAACTAAAGGCACACATTACGCGACCCAATTTGCGTCTTGGGCCCCCCTAGACTATTTCCTTCTTACACGAGGGTTGTGTCCCTTCATTTCCAGCATCACACACTTAGCGAGAACATACTCTGACCACGCTCCTGTAAAACTAGCTCTTACGCCCCCAGGATACGACGACCCGCAAAGGACTTGGCGGCTCCAGCCCTTAGCACTACTTGATGCGGTGTTCCATGATGAATTGGGTCAGGAAATATAAGAGTTTTTGCAGAGAAATAAAGGCTCCGTAGATAGCGTAGAGTCCGTCTGGGAGGCCTTCAAGGTCACAGTTAGAGGGTTCTGTATTTCTAAAAGCTCGAGCGTCCTGCGGGACATACAGAGTTCTCTGAAAAATCTGGAAACTGAGATCAAGCAACTAGAGACGAGGCTCGCTGCTGGCAATGATAGGCAAGCCCAACGAGAGCTCCGAGATAAACTGAGTACACCACCACCACCGACAGGGAAGCAACATTCAGAGGCAAACACTAGGTTGCCAGACTCTACGGAGAGGGGGAATACCCTGGGAAGGAGCTGGCTGAAACGATACGAAGGCCCCGCTTTTCCAACCATGTACTGTAAATTATAGAGCCTGGGAACGTCATATATAGGGACACTGCTGACATACTCCGCATCATGACAAACTAGATCTCACTGCCTACCTAGAAGATGTTGCGTTGGGGTGGCTGGGTGATGCCCAGCGGGAATTCCTAAGTGCCCACTTTGAGCTGGACGAAATACGGGAAGCCATAATGAACACGAAATCAGGGAAAGACCCCGGCTCAGACGGGCGCCCCATATAATTTTACAAAACATACATAGACTACTTAGCTCCCATCCTTCAAGAGGAATATGAAGATGCTCTCGATAATGGTACACTTCCTCCGTCCATGAGGGAGGCACTCATCACATCCCTGCTGAAACCTGGAAAATCAGCTCTCCACTGTGACTCTTACAGGCCGCTCTCTCTTATTAATTGTGACACTAAAATCCTGGCCAAAGTCCTAGCCAACAGACTGAATCTACTCATGGACAATCTGGCCCTTCCTAACCATACAGGCTTCATTCCCGGCAGAGCGACCACACACAATCTCCGCACGTTATATGCGATTCTCCATAATGTGGACCCTGATATGCCACTCGCTGCGTTATTCTTGGACGCTACTAAGGCGTTCGATTCTGTTGAATGGGATTACCTAATAGGAACCATGCAGCAAATGGGCTTTCCCCCACTGTTTCTCTCCTGGATCAGATTGCTCTACCATCTTCCTGTAGCTAAAGTCTGCATAAATGGACACTTATCACCGGCCTTTCATATCTCCAGGGGCACTCAGCAGGGGTGCCCACTCTCCCCCTGCTCTTTGCCCTGGCGGTAGAGCCCTTGGCAGCCACATTGCGACAACACCATCAGGACAAAGCACTGCGCTGCAATCTGCACCAAATCTTGCTATCTCTTTATGCAGACGATATCACCCTATACGTTCGTGATCCGCAAACTAACCTTAATCCACTTCTCTGTGAATTTATCATGTTTGGGAAATTATCAGGGATTCATATAAACTGGGGAAAGTCACAAATTATCCCCCTTACCTCTGCAGCCGCGCCATTCCCCCTAGACTTTCCACTGGAGTGGTGCCACTCAGACATGCGCTACCTAGGGATCCGCATCACTAGAGACAGAGAAGCGCTCATGCGCTTAAACTATGGCAGAACCTTGGACCATACCACAGATAACGTCACTCGATGGATTTCTCTGCCCCTCTCGTTGGCGGGCCGTGCCTCCCTGATCAAGATGGTGGTTCTCCCACAATTGCTATATTTGTTTCTCAATATCTCTTATAACCCCGCCGACATTTCTTCACGGCCTTACGAACGGAAATGATCAGACTCGTATGGGGGGGCAAACAGCCTCGTCTGCAGTGGAACATACTCACCAGGCCCTACGCACAGGGAGGCTTCGATATACCGAATTTTGAGCTTTATTACACGTGCCCAAGCTCACTACGTCTATTATTGGTTCCACACTCACCGCTATATGCCACAGGTCGCGGCAGAGCACTGGCTGGCCGACCCTGTACCCCTAGAGGGCGTATTATGCGATCCTCCGTCACTACGAGATAAGACACCAACCACAGTCACCTGCATGGTCAATGCCTGGCATCGCATATTAAGTCTATCACAATGCCCTATGTTCTACTACCCACTGCTCCCCCTGACATACCATCTCTGCATGCAGCTCCTACAGGAAAAAGGATTCCACAAACTCCTGGAACTGACTAAAATCGCCACATGGGGGGACCTTTACCATAATGGGCAGTTTCGGACACTAAACCACATATTCCAGGAGGCCCAGCCATCCCCTCTAGACGTCTTCCTCTACGTGCGATTGCAGCATGGCCTCCGTTCTGTCACTCCAGAGTTTCCTCAGGAGCCTCCTACATTGGCCCCTCTGCACTTGGTGCTGCAAGCGCTCCCCCCCCCCCAGGGCATATGGTCTCCACACTCTACCACACCATACATACGACACAAGAGATGCCACCATGCCCCTCCAGGGCGCACTGGGACTCAGAGTTAGGCTACGAGCTCACAGACAACCAATGGACATACTGTTGTTTGCAAATGGAGCAAATCTCTGCTAGCAATAAACTGCGTATCACACACTACAAATTCCTGCATCGCTTGTATTATACCCCAGTAAAAATGCACAAATATAAGTTAAAAGACACTGATCGCTGCGCACGCTGCAATACCCCTAAAGCCGATTTTCTTCACTTAGCCTGGGAATACCCCACAGTGCATACATACTGGGAGCACGTGTTCAAAGCCCTGGACCAGATGACGATGCTGTCCCTAGAACGTACTCCCCTGGTCACCTTGCTTGGCTACACGAAACCTATTGCTAAACCGTATCGCAAATACCTCGCCATTGCCTTACTGATGGCCAAGCGCCGTGTGGCATGTGGATGGGGCAGAGGGCGTGCACCAAAGCTCAAAGACTGGCTCACTGATCTGCTATATTGCCAGGAGCAACTAACTAATTATGCAGACTTACTTCCCAGGGCATCACGTCCCCGGGATATATGGGACCCCCTAAAAAATTACCTCCTCATGCATCCCCTGCACGCGGCTGAGGCCAATCCATCAGCATTGTCATTGCAGTTACGCACCCCCCTGCTACCCCTAGTGATGCACGCACCTCACACCTTTGGACCCCCCTACCTTCTCCTCATCCATTATCGCACTGGGACTGTGGGATGAGCACTAACCCCACATTGTTGCTGTTCGAAACTGTAATGAGACAAAAACTTATGTCAAATGTGCAGATGTAATTGATGTCTGGGTTACCTAGCATTGTAAACGAGGTTGTAATGCAACGTTGTGCTGGAGGGAAGATTGAACCAATGGTATGGGCTTAGACGCCAATTCTCCACACTAAGAAACTCACTTGCACATATCTGATATTTTGATTGTACGATTTTATTATGTTAAATACTAATAAACACAAATAAGTTAACACCAGGAATCTGGGCAAATTAAAGATACTAACAGGAGTCTTGGTATATTAAAGCTAATGGCAACACTCTAGGAAATATTAAATGGATGATGTCACTCTGTATGCATTAAATCTGATGCCAGCAGTCAGCGTATGCCAACCAGTGAGTCGCAGACTGCATCCAAAATGTGAAGGATAGCAGATTGTGGTTATTAAATTTAGTACACAGAGGCTGCAGTGAGTGTGTGCTAACAGGGGCTAAATTTCACTACTTCTATTTTAATGTTAAATAGTTACACTACTTTTTTAAAACATTTTTACAGATCTGGTAATTTTCATTGTAACTTAGAAACATATATTGTTTTATCTTACAATTGTACTTACTGGTATTTGGAGCAATTGCTTTCTCTTTCTGTGAAGGGATATTGATCCTGTATCCAATATGAAATTTGGCTGAGTGTGACGCTACAAGGTAACATAAGTTATGGTATGCTATATTATGTTATATTGATTTGTATAGCGCACTAATCACCTGAGATGGTATCCAGGTGCTCGGGCAGATAGGTTGGATTGTGGCCCCTAAGGTGTTTTTATGAAGAGCCAAGTCTTAAGCTTCTTGCAGAACTCAAGAAGTAAGGAGGTGGCTCTGATGTGTTGAGGGACGTCGTTCCATTTCTTGGCTGCGATGTAGGAGAATGAATGACTTCCAGTTTTGCGCTTGCGGATGCAGGGAATGTGTGTAAGATTGAGGCAATGCTTGTGTGTCTGGTGAGTTGATGAAAGTGTATGCTGCTTTTCAGTTCTTCTGGCCCTGTGTTTAGGGTTTTATATGTATGCATAAGAAGTTTGAATTAGCTCCACTTGTGAATGGGGAGCCAGTGAAGTTTCCTGAGGCACGGTGTGAAGTGGGGTGTGACTTGGGAGGTCAAGTATGAGTCTTGCCATGGTGTTCTGGAAGGTCTGGATTCTGTGTAGGAGTTGTTTGGAGATTCTGGTGTAGAGAGTGTTGCCGTAGTCCAGCCTGCTGGTGATGAGTGCTTGTGTGATGGTCCATCTGGTGTGAGGCAACCATTTGAAGATTTTTGGCAGCATGTGGAAGCAAGAGGTGCACACTGCGTTGACTTAAGCTGTCATGTTGGGCTTGTCGTCTAGGATGATCCCTAGATTTCTTGTGTGGTCTGTGGGTGTTGGTCCTAGCTCTGATGGCCATCAGGCAGAGTCCCATAGGGAGGTCTTGTTGCAGAAAACCAGTACTTCCATCAGAGTTGAGCTGCAGGCAATTGGTTCGCATCCATTCTGCTACCATGCTCATTCAGTTGGTGAAGTCGGTTCTGGTGATGGTTGTTTTGTCCGCCAGGGAGAGAATGAGTCGGGTGTCATCGGCGTAGAAGATGACGGTGATGTCTTGTGATTGGATGATGTTGGTGAGCAGTTTCATGTATATGTTGAAATGGGTGGCACTAAGGGATGATCCCGGTAAGACTCCGCATATCAATTTCTTGGTCTTTGATGCGAAGGGTGGCATCCCAACCCTTTTGGTTCGTCCTGTAAGGAAGGAGCAGGTCCATTTGAGAGCGGAGCTTTTGTATGCCAAAGTTGTGGGGTCTTCTGATAAGGGTGTTATGGGAGATAGTGTTGAAGGCCGGAGAGAGCTCGAGCAGGATGAGGATCGCTGTTTCTCCTCAGTTCAGTATGATTCAGATGCCATCAATGGCCATGATGAGTGGTGTTTTGGTGCTGTAGTTTTTTCTGAATCCTGATTGAGAGTTGTCTAGAAGATGGTGAATTTCGAGGTGGGTTGTGAGTTGCTAGTTGATGTCCTTCTCAATCACTTTGGCTGGTTACGGAAGCAGTGAGATGGATCTGAAGTTGCTCAGTTGATTTGGGTCCGCTGTGGGCTTCTTGAGGAGGGCGTTGATTTCTGCAAGTTTCCAATCAGCCGGTAAAGTGGCGGACGTGATGAAGGTGTTGATATTGTGGGTCAGGGTAGTACTGATTTGTGATGTTCCCAGGTTGTAGATGTGGTGAGGGCATGGGTCCATTGGGACCCCTCAGTGGATGGTCCGCATGATTGCCGCTGTGTCCTTTCTGGTAAGGGTTGTCCATTCGGTCAGGTGGGCATCTTGGTTGATGGTGGGTAGGTTAGCAAGGAGTTCTCTAGGGTTGGGTTGGTTTGCTAAGTTGCTGTAGATGGTTGCAATTTTGCTGTGGAAAATGTGGACAGGTTGTCGCAGAGTTTTTGGAATGCCAGTGATGTTGGTGACAGTGGCTGAGGGCAAGGTGAAATTTCTAACGATTGAGAAGATCTCCTTGCAGCTGTTGAAGCTTCATTCAATGCAGTCCACTAGTGCTAGGAGTTCTATTGGAGTATTTCTTCAAACAAGAACATTCAATGAAAAATGGCTTTCAGATTTAAGAATTTATTGTTAATTACTATATATTAAAATGTAGTTAAGCAGAGAACATAAGAAACCATCATTGTAAGTTTTTTGGGGAATTATTTACTGGTGTATCTAAATATCATAGTGATGCCAATAAAAGACCGTACAGTAGTGTGCCGGCACAATGGGCAGTGCAAGTGAACAAAATGGCAATACGTATCTGAAAGAACATATATAGAGCGGTGGGCTCCATTTTTTACAAATACATTTTATGATAGACTAAGCCAATGTTTTGATTTGCTGGTATAAAGTCGATTTGGCACATCTTCACTTGATGTGTCGCCGATGTTTCAATCCTAATGGTCAATGCATCCAGGGACCATCATCAGGACAGAGGAATTCATAAGAGAAGGCCTTAGGCTAGTTCTTTTAAACTGGGTAAGGCATTTTACCTTGTGATAGACTGTGTCTTTTGTCAGTATCAGGAGCCAATCCAGAATCTGAGGGAGAAGTCCGGCTGCTCTGTTTGCGGTCATCATGCTTCACGGTGACCGCAGGATCCCTGAAACCAGCCGCCCCTTTATCCTATTGGTCAACCTCATCGCATTGATCCTGCACAAACCCTGCTGATTTCGCTGACTTGGTTAGTGGTCTGACTCTGCCAGTCTACCATCCACTGCTGGTTTCCACTTTTATCTTCGTAGCGCTAGTTTAGTTTCCCTGACCCTGCCAGTCACACATCTCCCACTTTTTGTTACACTTCGACCGCTTTATATACAACAGATGGTATACTAATTGACGGCGAGCAGGAAATGAATAATACATTTTATGGCAACTGGTTTGCACATTAAATCTGTTGAGCAATTGTCTGTAAATATGAAACCAGACCACCTCAGGTTGTTACTATTGAATCTGATGATTAGCAGTCTGTGAATATAAATTCTGAGTAGTATGTGTATAATATCCCATATACGAAGCAATCTCCATATTTAATCTGATGATGGGCAGCAGTCTTTGAATAATAGAGTTGCTTAGTAGCAGTCTGTGAATATTATTAATGATGAGCAGCAGGCTACATTCTTAATCTGACGGCAGCAGTTTGTGTGCGCTTAATCTGAGGGCAGCAGCCTGTGTGTGCTTCATCTGATGGCAGCAGCCTGTGTGTGCTTAATCTGATGGCAGCAGCCTTTGTGCACTTAATCTGATGGCCGCAGCCTGCGTATGTTTAATCTGATGGCAGCAGCCTGCGTATGCTTAATCTGATGGCAGCAGCCTTTGTGTGCTTAATCTGATGGCAGCAGCCTGCGTATGCTTAATCTGATGGCAGTAGCTTGCATGCGTTTAATCTGATGGCAGCAGCCTGTTTGCGCTTAATCTGATGGCAGCAGCCTGTGTGCATAATCTGTTGGCAGCAGCCTGTGTGTGCTTAATCTGATGGCAAAAGCCTGTGTGTGCTTAATCTGATGGCAGCAACCTGTGAGCCCTTAATCTGATGGCAGCAGTCTGCGTGCGCTTAATCTGATGGCAGCAGCCTGCGTGCGTTTAATCTGATGTTAGCAACCTGCGCACGCTTAATCTGATGGCAGAAACCTGCGTGCGCTTAATCTGATGGCAGCAGCCTGTGTGCGCTTAATCTGATGGCAGCAGCCTGTGTGCGCTTAATCTGATGGCAGCAGCCTGTGTGCGCATAATCTGATGGCAGCAGCCTGTGTGCGCTTAATCTGATGGCAGCAACCTGTGTGCGCTTAATCTGATGGCAGCAACCTGTGGGCGCTTAATCTGATGGCAGCAGTCTGCGTGCGCTTAATCTGATGGCAGCAGCCTGTTTGCGTGTAGTCTGATGGTAGCAACCTGCGCACGCTTAATCTGATGGCAGGAACCTGTGTGCGCTTAATCTGATGGCAGCAGCCTGTGTGGGCTTAATCTGATGGCAGCAGCCTGTGTGCGCTCAATATGATGGCAGCAGCCTGTGTGCACTTAATCTGATGGCAGCAGACTTTGATTATTAAAGTACATTGACCGAAGTCTTTGAATATTAAAACTGAAAGACATCAGTCTGCATATGTACTTTGATGGGCAGTAGCCTGTGAATCTGAGCAGTATTTGCGTATTTCATGTGCAGCATAGTGCATATTTATCCTGATAGACCCTCAGTATGTGAACATTGAATTTGAGCAGATGGCCACAATATCTCTCAGATGCATCAGCCTTTGAAAATGCAATCTGAAGGGTAGATGCCTATGGATGTTACATTTGATTGGCAGCTTCCTGTGAATATGAATCATGATGGACGGCGGCCTGTGAACATCAAGACTGATGGGCTCAGCCGAGGACGTGATGATATTATTTCGGGGAGCTGAGGCAAAATGGCCTGGTTCTTTTTTTAATACAAAAAAAACTCTGAAACTTGATGAGGCAGAGGGGTTTAGATCCGAGGCACTAAGTGACGTTGTGTTTGTGATTTGATGAGAGAGGCCTGGTGTGTTCAAGGAGACATACTCAACAAGCATTGGCATAGCCAATAGGTCTCGCCTTTGGGCCCTTATAAGTTTTTAGCCATGCAACAGTTGCATAACTAAATACTTATAAGGTCCCAAAAGCGAGACCTATTGGCTATGCAAAGCCAGGTGAAAATAATCGCGGTAAAGCGCGGCGCGCGCGCCTGCCCGCACACATGCACTGTAGCTCTAGGCTGGCCTGGTAGCACTTTTTGGAGCCCTCTCAATAAGTCTCGCCAGACCAGCGCATGCGCTGGGTCAGGCGAGACCTAAAAATGTAAGGGGCCTGAGGCCACTGACTGATTTAGCAATTAAAATGTATTCTTTTTTTAAAATATTTTACAGTGCTAGTCTGACACCTTGGACGAACTTTGGAGTGCTTGGGGGTACATAAAAGTGGTTCTTCACCTTTTGACTACTGTGGACTCCCACTTAATCATTACTCGAAGCAGGGACCCCGACTTAAGTATTTTCAATGATTTGAGCCTCAAAACAATGCAGACAAAATGTAGCAACAAGCATTCACCAAACAAATACACAAATTATGAAAAATTGTATTTAATTCACAAACAAATATAAAAAAAAAAACATTTCTAAATTTAATGGGAAAGTTGGTGCTTTTCTACATTCAGTTGAGGTCACTCATCGTCCAAATTATATTCTGTTTGATGTACTTGCACTGCTCCCATGAATCAACCTGAGGACACTAACGTAATTTTTGTACCTACAATTTCTATTTGATATCCTTGAGGTTGGCTTGATTAAAACTATGTTTTGGTACATTCCTTTCTGAAACATGTGCAATGTCAAATATGGTTGGATGTCTCTGTGCATCCAGGACGTTCAGATGATGCTCTTGAATGAAGGGGTCATTCGTTGTGAAGATAGTGATGGGGCATCTAATGATACAGGATGACTGGGCTGGCAGGTCACAAGCAGCTAGAGCCCAGCCATACTGTGGTGTCTTGCCTTTATCCGCCTTAACTCTGTCACTGCACCAAAGGACTTTGTCAAAATCTAAGGCGGAGGAGCGTTGCCCCACTGCACAAAAACGAAATATAAAATGACACTAACATATCGTTATTGTCATTTTATTTTTCCTATTGCATGCAGTCGGCCTGTGTGCAGTGTGGGGCGGCGCGGTGCTAGCCGGAGCAGGGGAGGAGTGGTTTGCACTCCCAAAGTGCACATGAACGGGTTGTGCCGGCCCTCTTGGGCCAACCAAACAGTTCATACGCACTTTGCATGTTCCCATCAGGCTGCATTACACAGCCTGGTAAGGAACGTGCACAGGCTCCCTGTTCCAATCTGAACACCGAACCACAGCGCTCAGACCAATTACAACGCTGCATTGCAGCATTGTGATTGACTCAGCGGAGCCTGTGTGCCGGGTGCTTTCTGCTGCCGGCCGGACTGGGGAAAGGAAAAAGGGAGAGGGCGCAGGGGAGGCGGCAGCCTGCCGTTCCAAGGTAAGTGATTTTTTTTTTTATTAACCACCCCCCCCCCCCCCGCCCCACCACCCCATCTGGTAGCAGCCATAAAAGTCCCTTTTTTGAACCTTGAGAAAGTTAAACGATAATGACCTGATGGGCCCGGCAGAGTGGTACTTGAGTGCACTGAGTATTCTGTACTTGTGAAGGTGCTTTCCAGTTTTGTGATGGAGAGTAAGAAAAAGGGGTGGCCGGCAACCTACCTTGCCGCCGGAGGGTCCTGCGTCTCTGCTCCTGTTCTCCTCGTGCACATCGAGGGACAGGAAGCAGGTCCCACTAACCAATCACAATGCTGCAATGCAGTATTGTGATTGGTTTTAAGCATCCTGGTTCGACGCTCCACCAGGGAATGGGGACCTGGGTGTGTTCTCCATGCAGGCTGCAATGCAGCCTGCATGGAGAACGTGGAAAGTGCGCATGACTGCTTTGGCCGGCCCAAAAGGGCCGACCAAACAGTCACTGCGCACTTAGGAGTGGGCAAATCACTCCTCCCCTGCCCTGCTCTAAGAGCAGAGCAGCCCAACCCACTCACCTGCCCATAAAGCAGCAGGAAGCAGCCTAAAATTATAATAACGCCAAGTTATTATCATTTTAGGTTTCTGCTTGCCACTGCTTGAAAGCAGTGGGGCGATGCTCCTCCGCCATAGAGGAGGAGCAGCTCCTGGTTAGGAATGATGATGGTGCTCTATAACTGGGAGTGTTCCTGCTGAAAACTGTTAGCCAGATGCCTGATGTCTGTGACTGTAGCTCCAAGAGAAGGCTGATCAGTAAATCGTCAACAGCTGAAGTTTATGCCTTTGTTGGAAGAAATGGAGAGGGAGGTCTTGAAGAAGACTTTGTCAGTGGTCTCTCTTGCTGAAGCTCTAATTTGGCTCTTAGCTGACTGGAAGGTGAAATGAACAGCTAACTATACGGTAGTGGGCTGAAGTAAAAAGGTTTTGGTGATAAAGGTGGAGACATGCTTTTCTCTTTTGACATCAAGACCCAGGATTAGGGGAAAGGAGAATGGAGCTGGTTAGAAGGAGATCGTAGAGGGAATGATTTTGGAACATTGGACCATGGAGACATGATGAACTTCCTTTTGAGGGATTAGGCAATGAGCAGCATGTAACCAGTCATCAACACAAGACAGAGACGCAATCAGCCACTCATGCTTCTAGTGTGATAGAGCGAAATGGCAGAAGATCTTGGTGTGGATCGTTTGATGATCGAAGTAACTAAACAAGGAGATCATGGCTCTTAAAGAGGCGGTGCACAGAGAAAAGGGGCAGATGTGGATCTGGAGGAGCGTGTGACACAATACAAGGATTGATCAATCCAGACAGCCTAAAGAGTGCAACACCAGCGATAGCCAAGCTTGATGTACTTACAAAGATCGACAGTATCAAAGGCAGCCAAGAGACCAGGGATCGTAAGGACGGAGAAGAAGTGGTTGTGGTTGGCAGAAGCTATGAACGTGGAGGTGCAAGGTCTGTATCACTGCAGTGCACTTAGTGGATCCCCGATTATTCGTGATTTTTAGGTCGAGCCTGGGCAGCGAATACGCAGCTCTGTGAGCCATGGTGTATTGGAACATGTACTTGAAGCCCCGCCAACTCTCCGTCCATATTTGTCATTGGCTAGTGTCATTGTCCTTCCTGAATGCTGGCTTCTGATTCATTATTAGCAGTGCTTTATTTGTGCCGCTGCTTTCCGGTGCTTAGCACCGGCACTTATTTTTCAGGGCCGGGTCTACTCCTGAGGGACTCTGTCAACTCACATAAATGACTGAACTGTATGTAATATATATCAGTATAAATAATTGACTCACTACAGTGTAATTCACACTATCACAGTCCCCTGCGTCCCCGCCGAAGAGTGCTGCTATACCGATAATAAATCCATATACGTGGTTCTGTGCGAATTTGCCTTCAGTTCAGTGTTGCTGTGGGCGGGCGAATAATTTGGCTGGATTTTGTTATGTGGGGTAGGGGCAGCAGCAGCGTGCGTGTGCATAACCTTTTTTTAAAATGTCAACGCCTGCACAGTGCACACACGCACTGCTTGAGTCACCGCCAGTTCAGCACGACGTATAAAGGAAGTGCCACAATTGAACACTGCTTTTTATTGAGCGCGGTGCGGTGTGACAGTCACCGTGTTTTGTAAAGTTAAACAGACTTTGAGTCTGAGCAATCATGCTGCCGGACTGGAAGTCTGTTTAACTTTACTTTGTTTAGAATTACCACGAGGCCCGGCGGATTTCGGAGGACTTGGCATTGGCGGGTGGCTGGCGCTGCCCTATCTAGTGACTGGAAATAAAGGGGAGACGGGCACATGGGGGAGCAAAGCGCTGCGGAACTCTCCTATGTGTGTGCGCTTTAGGACTGTGGAGTTGTTCTGGTTTACCTCAATGCAAGGTCAAAACACGGTAGCATGTGCAATCTGGACTGTATGGAAACATTGAGAGCTTATCAAAGGACCAGTGGGTTTGAAGAAGCTGTGGGAAAGCGAGGGGAACACCGGCATGCATGGGGTTGATACCTCCCCAACTCAAGCAACCTATACATGGTAGCATTTCATTAAATATTGCATAACACCCGCCGGTAGAGGAGCGATGCTCATGCTTTACATTCTAGTTAGCACATGGCCACCTCAGTAGTGATGGGTCAAAATGCACAATCCCCTTACAGTATTCACTCTGTATTTACTTTTTTTTCATGCATGATGCAGGCCAAAGTAACTGCTGTGCCAGCAGCCAAACCGGTCTTTGCAGCAAGTCCCTGTGAATGCCACTGGTTTCAGCAAAACCCTGTTCAAGTGCCATCCGCTGCCGTGGGCATGTTTTTCATTTTATTTCTGCCCTGGTCCCCGTCGCAGTCCACACACGCGGTGCCTGCTGTAGAGGTGAATTAGAGTTTGCTGGCAGTGTTGCACCCTCTCTATGCCACAGTGAGGTAACACTGTGTCACCAGTGTTTAATTGGTGTCATGGCCGGCTCTAGGGCAGTACGACCAGTACCACCAAACCGGGTGCTGATTTTAAGGAGCGCAGTGTTTGCAAGTTTATTTTCATTTTAAAAGCATCTGCTGCTGGGTTCCTTGTCTCCAGCAAACAATATAGCCTTATAGCCCGCCGTAGCGGGCTATACCGGCTATTAAAGGCCTGCTGCAGCGTTAAAGGCCCGAGCCGAAGGCGAGGGACTTTAAAAAAAGCAGCGGGACTTTAATAGCGGTATAGCCCTGCTACGAAGGGCTATAAGGCTATTAGAACATTCTGCCACTAGAGGGCAGAATGTTCTAACAAATTAAACAAAGGCTTCTCGAAGCTCGAGGAGATTTAAATCCCCTCGAGCTTCGAGAGGCTTTTGTAAAACATTGGAATGTTGCTCTGCGGGCCTTTACCAGCCCGTAGAAGCACGAAGCACTCCATTGTCTACAATGGAGTGCTCCACATTCCAATGTTCTAATAAAGATTTAAAGATAACTCAATGATTAATATTCTTCCTGGAGAGCGATGGGAGTTGTGTCTAGTAGAGGTTTTGACTCATCATTAGGTTGAGGGTTAATGTGCCTGCTTTAAAGAATTCGTACCATGCAGATGAAAAGTGCCCATAATGTAAATAGGTCAGTGGGTTACTGCTTTTCTAAGAGCTAGCCATTGTTACAGTTTATAAATTAAAAATCCTAATATAGAACAGTAAATTATTAACTGTCGTCAAAGAACTGCATGCGCAGTTCAAAGTGTAAGTTAGAGCATAGATTAATGTTGCAAAAAGGGTTAATTTGGGTAGAAATCAATTCTTATTATTAAAGAGAACCCCCAATTATGGTGTTCCATTTTCAATTCAGAGGTTGTGCTTCTCCAGATCAAGCAGTCTTAAACTATACTGCCTACCCGTATGGACATGTCACTCCAACAACTTGTAGTCCTCTGGGCCTGGCTTATGTAACATTTTATATAGGGTGATTTACATACGTAGGATTAATTGTGCGTGGACCCAGTGGAGGAAGTGGGTGGAGCCGGAGGAAAATGGGTGTGGCCTGTGAAAAACATCTGAGTACCTGGACTTCATATTTTACAAATTAAGCACTGGTTATTAGGCTTGTTAGTCCCTCCTCAGTACCGCCTTGTCTTCATTTGTAACCTCCCATGAGGACTGCCCCTTTTACTTCGGTTGTTACACGGTACGTCTTCCTTAGACTGTAAGCACTATTTCCTTAACTCCTTGTGTGCTCATGACGGCTCCCGGCCGTCATGATTCACGGTGGGCGTGTGCTCATGACAGCCGGGAGCCGTCCGAACGTTGCCGCTCTGCCCACGCGGTATTAATTCCCCGCCTGTGTGAGAGAATTAATCAGTGGGCGGAGTTCGAACGCCCGCCGGCCGTCATGAGCACATGCCCACTGTGATTTATGACGGCCGGGGGCCGTCCTGAGTACAGGAGCGTCATGCCCAACCCCGCCCCCTCACGCATCGCGGCGGAATTTGCCCCGCGGCGAAGGGGTTAATGACTTTCTCTCACTGCAGTAGGGTCTCTCGTGCGCATTTGTGACCACCGGCTTGTTTATTTAAATTGTAGCAAATGGGGAGCTCTTCAGGGGCCATGGGAGACAGAAGGGGGCAACTAAGTGATGCCTTCAAGCATTTAGAATGCGGTAGGTCTTGCATTTACAAGAGTTTAAGTTATTGGCATTGTAAATGACAATGTCTTTTATTTATGTTTTAAAAACCAAACATAAATAAAAGACATTGTTATTGACAATGTCATTAGCTCTAACTCGTGTAAATGCGAGACCTATTGCATTGCAGATGCTTGTTGATGGTGAGTCACACAGTGATTCTTTTAAAGACCAGTCTGTCAAAAGTTGTAAAATGCAAGGCGGAGGAGGGACACGGGTGGTAGTTTGAGGGTCTGGAGTGGTCAGCTGTTGGCCTTTCTTTAGTCCTGGCGGACAACAGCGGGGTTGAATCGGGCAGTGGGATGTGGAAGCAGTTGGTAGTGTGAACACAGGGGAAGGGGCAGTGTCTGAAGCGAGGAGGAGCATGGCATGATTGTCTGGTCATTTCCAAAGCCATTTGCGGTAAAGGGAGACTATAACAGATGTGCACATAGACAGCTGGATTGCATGGCTCCTGCAAGGCAGGCAGACAGTGTGCAAAGGGTTAGCTGTTTGGATGTGTGTAAATTTAGCTTTGGGGGAGGTAATGTTATTTGGCCTCTTCTTGCCTACCATTGCCTCTCATTACCTACCCTTGCTTTTACTTGCCTCTCTTTACATGCTCCTGCCTCTCTATACTTACCCTTGTCTCTCCTTAACCACCCTTTCCTCTCCTTACCTACTCTTGCCTCCCATTAACTACCCTAGACCCTCCTTGCCTGCCCAAACATCCCTTTACCTACCCCTGCCTTTACTTTCCTGCTCTTGCCTCTCTTTACATACCTCTGCCTATCTTCATCTATCCTGCCTCTGTTTACCTGCATTTGCCTCTCTTTACCTCTTCTCGCCTCCCCCTGCCTCTCTTTACCTCCCCTTGCCTACTCATGCCTCCCTTTAGCCAGCCTTGCTTCTCCCTACCTACTCTTGCTTCTCTTTTCTGCTCTTGTTCTCCTGGCTCACTCTTGCCTCTCCTGGGCAGGCCACTTCTTTTTTTTTTTTAATGCAGATTTATAAAGGCTGGAACCCAGGTTTCCAGCACCAAAGTCGGCAATCTAGCCATCAGACCACATCCTCTCCCACATCTTCTTGCCCCTCCTTATCTAGCCTTAGCTACTCTTGCCTCTCAATGACTATCTCGTCTCACCTTTTCTTGACTACTCTCGCATCTCCATGCCTGCTCCTGCCTCTCCTTGGCTACTCATGCCACATCTTGCCCCTCCTTTTCTAGCCATGCCTACTCCTGCCTCTCCCGGCCTACTCTTGCCTCCTCCTCTTGCCTTTTCTTGCCTGCTCGTACATCTCCCTGCCTACTCATGCCTCCCCTTACCTACTTTTCCTTCTGATGAACACCTTACCGTGCACTTTGACTTATACAAGACCCTGCAGCCACAGCCAGGCTCTGCGGTCAGCTGTCTTTGCTTTACCTGTGCAGCCTCGCGCAGGCTCTGCCCTGGGCCTCACAGCGCCACTCTAGCCAGCGAGGCTGCCCATCGGTGTGTGGATCACACACAGCTTTGGATTCACGTCTCCCTGAAAATCTGCCCAACAGACTTCAACGCGTCCACAGTGCGGCGCGCTGCCTGAGGGATCAGTGGCACTGACCGGCCGCTAAATCCCAACACTTCTTGGCAGTGACGGACAGAATCGAAGCCAAAGTGCTTGTTCGACCCTTGCACGCAGCGCTGGTGGCGCCCGGGGCGACTGTCTTTTTTTGGTGCCTGCCCAAAGACCACCTTCTCCACGAATTCCCTCACTACTACCCCCCAACAGTGCCCCTCATCTCTCCACAGCCCCTCTCTGACATGCATTTCATTTTTTTAAAGAGCTGATCATAGTTCACTCACGCTCAGTTCTGTGATCTGCATGATACACGTTCTTTGCAGCAGGCACATGAACCCTCTGTGCCCCTTTATAATGAGTCAAAACGGCCCCTAAAGAAAATCCCTCTCTCCCCAACGGGAACATTAATCACCAGAGTTATCTTGACCTTTTTTGGTTGCCTAAAAACTGTTCCACACGCAAGGGACTCTGCAGGGGGTGCTTTCAAACTCATAAGTTATTTTTAAATACAGCGCCCCTCCAGGTCAGTGTCTGGTGCGGATGCACCAGTTGCACCGCCCTAAAGCCGGCCCTGGTTGCACAGCACCTCTCTTCCACCTCACTTCCCTTCCTGTTGATGAAACTGTTCATGACTTAAACAGCGAGGCAAGTTCCTTATTACTCTCCCACTCAGAACCCTCACCATGGTTTAGACTCCAGCTGGAAGCACAGGTATTCTAAGCGCTGTAGGGGTTATTGAGAGCAGGGTGGGCCGGTCGCCCTACGGATAGGGGTGCAGAGGCACCGTCTCTGCTGGCCCTGCTGCAGAATGCCCACCATATCTAAAGGATATGGTGGGCATTCTGTGGGATTTATTTCCTGCTTTGGTGAAAAAAAGTAGCAGCTGATCTGCCATGCCAAGCCATATGGGCACCGGCCTGCACTTTCTTCATTTTCTGAAGGCAGACCTCCAGAATTTGCAGGATCTTTGCATTATTTACCTCGTTTACTCTCTCGCGCCACTATGATCATGAGTATACTGCTGCCTTTGAGCACAGCCTAAACCTCTTGCTGGTAGCCCTAATATGCCGCTTGCCATTACTTGATTGATTGATTTGGGTATAGGTAGAGTGCAGCTATCACTCCGAAAGGAGCATCCTGGCGCTGAGCAGCAATGAGCAGAGGGTAAAAGACAGACGCAAGATGTATCTCAGTTTATACAAGTGAAGAAGAGAATGCGTCGGTGGACCCAAAGATCCAAGTTTTAAGGGATTTCATAAATTTACTTTCTGATTCTGTGAGCCGCAACAGTGTAGGCATGAGGTTCCATGCTCTAGTTCCCAGGACAGCCAGGGATTTTCCTTCTTTGGTTTTATACTTAAAGGTAGGGGGTTTTGGTAAATTTGCTGAGGAAGATTTAAGTGTCCTAGCAGTAATATACAGGGTGAATCTGGCAGCTAAGTATGTGGGTCCTGAGTCTCTAAAAGTGATTAACAGGAGCTGTTTATGCTTTATGCTTCTTGTCCTTGAGCTGATCAGCACTTCTTGCTAAAGCGGTAGTCTGGGGGCAGCTTTTCAGGGGATAGACTGTCTGAGTGATTCTAGTGCTTATCAAAATATAGTACTATCTCGCATGAAAATGATATTTCTTTGTACAGTTTTCCATTCTCAGACTGCATGCTATCAAAAAATCCTCCTTTGTATTCCAACGTGACCTAAAAGTTCAATTGGTGCTTCTACTTTTTAGATGGAACATTCTGAAAGCTTCCCAGGGAATGTATTCTGCCCATGGTTTACCTTTGGCTTTGTGGTTTGTAATTCACAGTTGCTTGATTTCTATTTGCTGGCTTAATTTGTTTTAAGCTGTCCAGCTTGAGTTCGCCCTCCCGGTCAAATGTCAGGCTCTGTCTTCTGAGGGAGCTTGGTGTTTACATTTCTTTCTCTGACTTCAAAGTGAAGGAATTTAAGTGATACTATTGCTTTGAAATGATGAGCTTTTTTCTAGTACACAACAAAAATTAAATATCTGTAAATAAACAGTGCTGATGCAAATGTAACAGTCAATTGAAAATGTGTTATCTGTAATGGCAGTGCGCTACCAGACCATGCATACTCCACACTACGCCATTCCACTCTACTCAACTCTATGCCGCACTACAGCCCTCCACTCTAGCCACGCCACTCTAGAACACGCCACTCCACTCTATGCCACTCCATACCACTCTCCTCCACGACACAGCCCTTACTTTGTGCCCCTCCAGTCTTTATCTCTTACCCCACTCCCAGCTACCCCACTCCACTCTATCCTAATCTGCCCCACTCCTCCCCAATCTATCCCAATCTACCCCAATCCACCAGAATTTACCTCACTCCACTTCAATCTACCCCACACCAATATACCGCAATCTACCCCACGCTAAGCAATCTACCCTCTCCACTCCGATCTACCCCATTCTACCCCACTCCAGTCTAATCTACCTCACTTCAGTCCAATCTACCCCACTCCATTCTAGCCCATTTCACTCCAATGTACCCCACTTCACCCCAGTCTACCACTATCTGCCCCACTCCACACTGATCTACCCCAATCCACTCCACTCCAATCTTCTCCAAGCTACACCACTCCACTCAATATACCCCAGTCCTCTCTACCCCAATCTGCCCTACTCCACCCCAATCTACCTCCCTCTACTCTAATATTCCCCAATCTACTCACTCCAATCTACCCCATTCCACTCCATTTCAATCTACACATTCCACTCCATACCACTCTATCTCACTCTACTCAATCTACCCTAATCTACCCAACTCCACTCCATTCTACCTCACTCCACTCCAATGTACCCTAATCTACCCCACTCCACCTCAAAGTACCCATTCCACTCCATACCAATCTATGCCACTCCACTCAATATACTCCCCTCCACTCCAATCTATCCCAGTCCACTCCAATCTACACAAATCTACCCCATTTCAATGCACTCCAATCTACCCCACCCCAATCTTCCAGAGTCCACCCCAATCTACCCAACTCCACTCCAATTTAATTTACCCTACTCCACTCTACCCGCTCCTCTCCAATCTATCCCACTCCACTGAAATGTACTCCATTCCTGTCCACTCCAATATACCCCACTCAACTCCAACCTACCACAATCTACTCTACTCCAATCTACCTCACTTCACTTTACTCCAATCTGCCCCACTCCAATATCCACTCCAAACTGCCCCACTCCACTCTAATCTATCACCCCACTTCACTCCAAACTATCCCACTGCACTCTACCCCAATCTACTCCACTGCACTCCAATCTACCCCACTCCACTCCAATTTACCCCACTCCATCCCAATCTAGCCCAATCCACTCAGTTCAATCTACCCTACTCCAGTCTCCCCCACTCCAGTCTCCCCCACTCCAATCTCCCCCACTCTAATCTTCCCCCTCCAATCTTCCCCCTCCAATCTTTCTCCTCCAATCTACCCCAATTGACTCCACTTCACATCAACAGCACCCCAATCAACCGCTCTCCACTCCACTGTTCTCCAAGCTACCCCACTTGACTCCACTCTACTCTACTCCAATCCACTCCAATCTATCCCAATGTACCCCACTCCACTTCAATCTAACTCATTCTACCCCACTCCACCCCAGTCTACCACACTCCAATCTACCCCACTCCCACCCCACCCCAATCCACTCAACCTCACGACAATGTGCCCCACTCCAATCTGGCCCACTCCACTCCAAATGATCCCAGTCTACCCGACTCCCCTCCAGTCTACCCCACTCCTATATATCCCACTCCAAACGGCCCCACTCCAGTCCAATCTACCCCACTCCAGTCTACCTCAATCTACCCCACTCCAATCTACCACACTCAACCCCACTCCATTCCAATCTACATCACTCAAATCTAACGCTCTACCCTGTTGCAATCCATAACAATACACCACACTCCCCTCTACCCAAATCTACCCCACTCCACTCCAATCTAGCCCATTCCAATCCACCCAATCTACCCTACTCCATTCCAATCTAGCCCAATCTACCCCACTTCAATCTATCCCACTACAATCTACCCCACTCCACCAAAATCTAACCTACTCCACCCCAATCTACCTCAGTCCACTCCAATCTACCTCAGTCCACCCCAATCCATCCCATCGCCCTCCACCCAACCCAAATATACCCCACACCAATTTACCCCACTCAACTCCACTCCATTCTATCCCAGTCTACCATTCTCCACTCAACCCTACTGCACTCTAGCACAATCTACCCCACTCAATTCAATTCAATTCAATATTTTTTTAAAGATTTGGAACTCCGATGAGGTCAACAGTAAAATACATACAAATTATTACATGAATAAAATAAAACATAAGGAAAACTAATTTCTCGGACCATCATACATTTTCAAAAGCCTACATAGCAGGCCTAGATTTTCCCTTACAAGAACATTAATAGATGTTGACATTTACCCTAATAGCCGAAGTAACTAAAGTTTTCAACAGTAATACCATTTAGCTCATAGGCAAGAACAGAGGCCCGAGAGACCTCAACCAAAGCAAGCGACATATGTTTAGGAGCATACTAAAAAATAACTGCTTCATGTAAGTATAGAATAATATGCATCACGTCAGTGCTAGTTAAGATTTTTCAGACATTCAGGTAGTAACACATAACCGCTTTGGAAGAAAATAGGGTTTGGGATTATCAGCAGAAGGATTGAAATAACAAAGCATATCCCAGAGTGTGCAAAAAGCAATAAGTAGCAGCCAATTCATGTGCAAAATATAATCCAAAATCCAGCTTCGACAGAGAATTCAGTTTAAAGTTAGCAGCTAGAAAAAAGGAGTAACAGGGCATATCCTAAACTGTGCAAAATGCAATTCAGTAGCAGCCAGGTCATGTGCAAAATATAGTCCAATGTCCCGCTTCAATTGAGTTTTGAGATTCGCAACAAGAGA
The DNA here is from genome assembly GCF_964204655.1 of Triturus cristatus. Lineage (NCBI taxonomy): Eukaryota > Metazoa > Chordata > Amphibia > Caudata > Salamandridae > Triturus > Triturus cristatus. The sequence continues at coordinate 355,993,682 of NC_140586.1, read as the reverse complement.
GAAAAGTGAGAGACGAGCAAAACATATCCTAACTATGCAAATAGCAATAGATAGCAGCCAGTAAATGTGCAAATTGCAATCTGAAAAAGAAGATAATATTAATACTTCATAAAAAGGTGACAGACACGGGGCTTAGCTGCCCATTTAAAAGAATATATAAAAGATTTAAAATATATACATAAACTCCTTGAATAGTTTTACACAGACTGCTTTGTTCTTCGGGCAAAAGAGAAAGTCACGGGCTGAAGCTACATTTTTAACACAATTTTGTAAAAACATCGGCCGAAGCCAGCGAAGACGACTCAAAACCAATGCTGGACAGACAAACAAAATATGATCCAAGGTCTGAATGCTCAGCTTGCAGAAATTACAAATTTTTCAATGTTTTCAAATTCTGGGACCAGTTTGCTGTTAAGTCGTTTAAAGGTAAAAGATTCATACGACATAGGCTGAGCAGTCGTCGAGTTCCATCTTCTAAATTCCAAAATAGATATTTCTGTGAGATTCTCGGTGAGTTTGTTCTGGCTATTGTCTTTAGTCTCTCTTTAGACTTACAAAATTTAATATCTCTATTATAGCTAATCTTTCCACTTAAGGTTTTTAAAAAGGATTTAAGTTCTAATGGCAGAAGAGTGATCACTGATTCTTCTTGTACACAAAAAAGTTTTTGTGCCAAAGAGAAATCACGATAGAAGGCGTAGTTCCCTGCCATCTCGCCAAAGATTTCTTGACACATGAAACCTCTTAATGAATCAGGTTAGCTGTTTTTTAACTGATATTCCCAACGGAAAACCCTGGATAAATCTTGGATATAGGAGCTTATCAAGCCAAATTCCAGTCTAAGAGCAGCAGATGGGACTAACGTGTTAAATTGCATAGTTTAGGTAAAATCTGACCTTCAATCCTATCTAAAAAGCTCCAATCCTTAACAGGGATTGATTCAATGGCATGGAGCAGGGTTGGACGGATTTGTGCTTTGAAAACCATCAGTAGATGTAAAAAAAAGCCTTCTGCCCATTGCACTGTAGAAGATACGCAAACCATTAGCGTGGGATGCAGCTTTCCAAGAACTATGTTCAATATGAAGTTTGTTCTTCGTACTACCCGCTATTAGTTTCCCTAAATAGAGGTATGAATCTACCACCTCCAGCTTTTCAGGACCAATTTGCCATTTAAAATTACTTGCTGTTCTACTTTTGTTACATTTCATGATCAAGATTTTACTTTTAGATACGTTTATCTTCAAGAAATGGGCCACCATGTAATTCTGTAGTGATATCAGCTTTATGTTCAGTCCGATAGGGGTTAGATCCATCACTACTATATCATCTGCATATAAGAGACATGCAAAAGGCCAGCTACTTATCTTTGGTGCATCTCCCTCTGACTGAGAGAAGCAATCGGATAAATCTGCTATATATAAAGGAAATAGCAATGGTGCTAACAAGCAACCTTGTTTTAAGCCATTTTTAGTAGGAATTACATCTGATAGACCTTGATTTCCTCCCATTAATATCTGACACCAAGTTTGAGAATTTAGTGCAATAATTAAGGATAGCCGGGGGAAAGGCAGTCCCATCTTTTTCAATTTTCTCCATAGTAATGGTTGATCTAACTTATCGAAGGCCGCTGAAAAATCTATGAAAGCCAGATATACATTTGACCTACGAGAAATTGTGTATTTCTCCTAAATTATTTTCAACATGGAGATATTATCTAAGGTAGAATGATTTTTTCTAAAACCTGCTTGTTCTATAGGGAGGACCTGCTTCTCCATCACCCATTCCGTAAGGTGATCGAGGATACTATGTGCAAATATTTTCCCCACCACATCTAATATGGCTCTTTGACGGTAATTACCTGGATGTGTTTTAGGGCCTTTTTTGTACAGAGGGATTGGAAAACTCCCTGACCAAGATGGTGGAGTCTTCCCCTGAGAGTAGCAAAAATTAAACAGTGGAGCTAGATAAGTGGCTCCTTTTCAATTACCGTCATGGGAATTTCATCAGGGCCCATTGCTCCTGAGGATCTCATTTTTTTAATAGATCCAGCCACGTCACTAATTGAGTGAAAATAGTTGAATGCAGGGGTTTTAAACAGATCGGGTGCTGCGGTGCCTGAACTGGAGGAATTATAATTCGCAGAGTAGAGATCTACCAGGTGAAATTTCCCAATCCTCTTCTTTAAAAGGTATGGGAAGAGATTTCACTCTTGTGCCACACCAGTCGGCGATTATTTCCCAATACCCTTTGGAATTAGTTTTTGAGGCCGCCTCTTTTAACTGCACCCACACACCATCTTCCTTTATTTGTCTTAGGGGGCGTTTTTTTCTCTGTCTTTTTCTCTTTAAAAGGTTTATTAAATTACTTTGTTCTAATGAAAAATTCAGGAACTGGGCCCTCACTAATTTATTTATTTTCCTGTTTGTAATAAGCATTGGATTAAAATGAGAGCTCCGTTTAACTGGAGCGTGCGATAATTTACATGATTTAGCCAGAGAGCCTACATTATGGGAAAAGGCTTCGAGTAAGTCAGATTGGGTAGAACCACACTCAACCGCTACTAAATGCTGCTGATCTCTTATCAGAGCCGTTAAATTCGCTTTTAATTTAGTGGTTGCTTGAGTATTCCAATAAATTCTACCGTTCGTTGTATTGAACCCTACTGTGCTGCCTTTAAAATTCCATGGGGCCTACCTTAGCACAAGTGAATTTAAATTTGGAGCGATCAACATATGGTCGCTAAAAACATTTCCCAAAACTTCCATGTATTTAAGTTTACAAAAGGAATCTGCAGAGACAATTAGATAATCTATAATAGATCTCCCGGTTGGCACTTTGGGAGTATAATTTGCTGGAATATCCTTTACTAACCTCCCATTAACAATTATGAGGTCTAAGCTTCTTAGACCTTCAAGTAATGAGACTCCTCTTTTGTCAGTCCTGCTTTTATTCGGAAATTGGGCATTGGGGCTTCGTTTTTTGCAATGTTAGAGAATACCTTTACACTGTGAGAAGAGACTCTAGAGTTCAAATCTCCTTCTAACATTAAGAACCTGCAGTCTTCACTTTCCATGGTAGAGGAGATAAAAACAAATAAATCCTTTAATAGGTAAGAGTAAGATGCGTCTGGAGGTAAATATGTTTTTATGATAAACAGGGAATTCAAATGATCCTGGGCATCCTTGTGATCTAGTTTAACCGCCTGAATTAGATTAGAGGCATGTAAAATTACTTTATATGACCAACTAAGACTTGTACTTAGTATAATAGCAATACCTCCTTCAGCATGACCTCTTTTCACAGGGCGCGCAGGCCGGCTCAGCACTATATAATCTTCAGTGGACCAGTCCTTTATGATCCAAGTCTCTTGTAGACATATTATATCAGCACTCTGCTCTTTCAGGAATAAGAGTTTGTTTTTATTAGTGCTTAAACCGGCTGCGTTCCAAGATATCACATTAATATCCTTGCTAGGAGGAGTTCCCACATTTTAGGCCTAAAGATCTTTTTGTATTGGTAGCGCCTGCTACCCAACTCCATTTCTTGTCTTCCTCCTCTGCAGAAAGTACATACTGGGTGTTGGACTTGGCCCTTTTCCCTGAATTTTTTCGTTTTTTAATGCATGTTAGATGCAAATAACCAGTGTTAAGGTGCAGGTGCTCCCTTCCCCTAAGATGGCTGCCACAGGCCCCTGCTACTGCGGAGTGGCCTTTCTAGTAGCACCCTAGCTGCCAGGAGCTGGCTGGAACCCCACAACAATTTTTCAACACCAGCCCGCCTTTTTTTTGTCCTATACCTAGAGTGGGGAAGCTCCTGGAATGTGCTGGAACCTTCTAGAAGGGAGGTGGGGTTTTACTTTTGCCGCCTTCGAGAGTGGTCACCTGACCTAGGGCTACTTAAGAGAGGGAGGGAACTTTTTCTAGTCAGTTGGGGCGACGCAGACCTGGGGGAACCCACGTAGGAGTTTTAGGCGGTAGGGCCTAGTCAGGGACCTATGCCTCTGAAAGTGACAGGGCTTAGGTGCTGCCTTTTAAGTGAGTGAGGGATCCTGTACTAGCCCACTGATCTGGCCCAGTGGTAGGGGAACCCAGGGGCAACCTACCAAGCCTGACTAGGAACGAACTAGTCACCAACTCAACCTACCCCCCCCCCTCCCCAAGGAACAGAACCCCCAAGGGCGCCAGAGCCAACGGCGCCAATAAGACTTACTGCTGAAACTTAATGCTGAAGCCTACTGCTGAAACGTAATGCTGAAGCCTACTGCTGAAACTTAACGCTGAAGCTTACTGCTGACACTTACTAATGAAACTCACTGCTGAGACGTATTACTGAAACTCTACCACCTACTGCTGGACTGCTGGGGGATCGACCAGGTACTAGCGCTGTGACCCCTGCGCTCCCCGACCTTGCCTGGATTCCCCCTAGCCAGACCTGCCACGGGCGCGGAGCGCCGAAGTCACTATCACCCCCGTAATTGTCGTCACCCCCGTCGGGGTGGCCCACGAGAGCAACTCACCGTCGTGTCGCCTGCCCCCACTGCCGTCTCCCGGTCCCTGCCGCTGCCGTCGCAGCTAAGGCATCGTGGCCCCCAGGGCGGAGGAGGCCGCCGGAACGTGGGGAAGGCCTCATCGGGCCGAAATAGCTTGCCGAGGCCGCGTAGGCCCGAAGCCAGGAACTCTAGTCACCTGACGGGTGCGGACTGCCGAACGCCGCCCCCGCCGTAGCCCCATTGGTCGGTTGGGCCGCGCCCCCGCAGACCGCGCTGCCATTGGCGGCTGCGGGCGCGGGTGCCTGAAGCCTCGAGGAGGTCCCCGGAAACCCTGGTGAGGCCGACGGAGCTCCCCGGTCACATCTGACCCGACCGGGAGCCCCGTGCTTTGTAACTCACTCCCCGCGCCAATCAGCTCGGCGGGAGAAGCCCGCGAGGGAGGCCCTCGACCCGGAGATCGCCGGGAGGCCCGAGATCACCACGAGGTCCCCGCCTAGGAGGAAGAAGGCCAGCGACGCAGGTAATCTCGGGGGAGGAGGACGGGAGGCCCCCAAGGCCCGGAGTACACCCCTCCCCCGGGGAGATCCCACGCAAGGTCTCATCTCACCCCCGAGTGTGCCAGAGGCTGGGTGGACCCCCGGACTGCCTTCCAGCGACAGAGCTTAACTTCCCCAGACTGGTACCAAGCGAAGCGCTATGTTGGACTGCCCTGCCAAGCGCTAGGCCCGAGTGGAACTGCTAGGGTTCTTCCCCCTGATTGTGGATGCCAACTGAGGCACGCTCAGAGTCTACCAGGTGCACGAAGCTCAGTGCTCCGATGCTATAAAATTTCTGTGGGCCGCGCTATGTTCCCATGCCCTGATTTAAAGCGTTATCCCTTTGCTGTGTGCAGCGCTATGTTTCTATGCCTGATTGAACGCGGTTTAATTGCTACGCGCGGCACTATGTTTAACCGCTTTGTTTGACGCTCCCCAGGATCACCAGATGTCGCGTCTTGGTCCCATACCCGTTCCATGTATTCAGGTATTGCCAATTGAAAGGTAATGAAATGCTTTTGAACCTGACGTTTTACTGTATTCAGGTGTTGCCAATTGAAATGTAATGAAATGCTTTTGAACTTGACATTTAAATGTATTCAGGTATTGCCAATTGAAACCTAATGAACTGCTTTTGAATCTAACCTGATTTAGATATACCTGATTGATTTCCATTGAGCCTACGGTGTGGTGTCAGTTATTGCGTGCGCTTCCTGCTTCAGGGGATGTGTGTGTTGTATGGTCGCTTTACACTTCAGCCTTCGGGTGCCTACCTGCTCGAGTCACGTTACTCCCTTAGGGCCTGGTGACCCCCGGTCCTACACTGGGTATTTTCCTCTGAGAGAAGCGAGAGCCTCCTGCCTTCTTTACCAAGGAAGACCTGCAATATACTCTCTCTCGCTAAGAAGGGTTTGCCCCTTGTGGTGGTTTCTAGATTGTTGTTAGACTGCTTATTTTGGGCCACTTTTTTTTTAAGGCTAGCTCCTCTTTTGGTATTAAAACATCAATGCCACAACAGCGTAATTTATCACTTTGTGACATCAGGTTGGAGATAGCTTTGGATGCAAACGTTACTCTTGGGCCCCTAAAATTATTGTATTTTTGAGCCTCAACCAGGGCGATGTCATTGCTTTTAATCATTCGAAGGTCTGGGATTTCAGCAAAGCAACCCAACAGAAAGGTCCTATTCATAAATGGTTCATGGTAAAAAATAAACGAAAAATCCAGGAGAAAGGGGCAAAATGTGAGGGAATGACTAGGCGGGATACCTCAGGAATATTTTCACTAGGATTATAAATAACATTATTACCTTAGGAGGAAGCAAATAGAGAAGCATTAGGGTTCAAGATACTCTGGGCAGTAGGGGGAACACTTATATCTAGTACAGATGCACCTTGGGTGAATTTAATTGGTGCACTTGGGTTCAAAAGTGAAGAACAAAGTCCCGATGGATTGAGCTCTGCTTGACCATCTTCCTTCTTCAAAACGTTTAATTCTGGAGTTGATGGTATATTGTGAATTAGGTTAGGGTCAAAGCGTAGCCGTTGTATCCTTTTTTTATTTATCCTTCGACGTTTTTTCCTTTTTTCCTTCTTCAATTTCTTACAAACGCTGTTACTTTTATTCTAATTGTCATTTTCCTTAATGAGTGAGTAACCAGCTTTTAGTCCTTCCTCAATAGGATGCTCAGGAGATTTTACACCTGTTTTTAGAAAAATAGGGAAAACCTTTTGAATTGTACTTGAATTTGTATTTTCTTTCTTAGCTTGCAAGCGGGACTTAGGTACAGCCACTGTAGCTAAAATCTCGGGATCGAAAAGCTGCTGTAGAGCAGAGGAGTGTAGTTTATCAAATATATCATCATTTTCTTTCAATTTTATTTTATTTTTCCTACTAGAGAAAGGCTTACCCGCCTGAATGCCAAAGTTCCGCCCTTTAGCGTGGGGAAGAGAGTCTGGTTGAATAGAATAAAGCTGATTGAGGTTTTCCTCCAAAAGTAGAGGTGGAAAGGACCCTTTCCCAGGATTAGGCTTACGGGAGGGAAGTACTAGATGATAATTTTTGCTCAGAGGCTATAAACTTTGTCAGGGCCAGTAGAGAATGCAGAATTAAGTCGGAGTTACTTACTGATTCCTCCATTAATGCTAAGATGGAAGACAGCACTCTTTCCAGGCAAAGTAATGATTCCGACATCAACATTTTTGGCTCTGGATTATTGATTAAGGGGAGAAAATTCAGGGATAGATCAGGAGTAGAACAGCCCCGTGAATCTAATAGGCTTGTTCCACTGGGTGTACTACTGAACAGTTGCATTTTAACAGGGCAGTCCTTGGAGGAAGGTGCAGTAGCAGGAATATGTATCCTGGACGACACTAGATTAGGTGCATCAGACATTTTAGGAGACTGATTTAGATTAATGTCGGGGAGCATAAAATCTTCCATTGTGGGTTCTCCCGCTTTTGGCACTAGTTGAGATACTCCTTCAAGTTCGGAGACTCCATTTACAAGGGAGTGGATGGTTAAGTTTGCCAGCAAAGAGTCAGCCACCCTAGATTCCGAGTGTTGGGGGGTTCTAGACCAAGTTCCCCCTGTTTTGGGAGATAAATTAGAGGGTACTACTGGCAACGATTTTCCGGCGACTACTTTAGCTTCTTCATGATCTTTTTGAATCGACTCCAACACCCCTACTAAATTTAGGCTTATTTCTTTTTTTGGGAAGCAGGAAGGGATGGGATTGAAGCTCTTCAGGATGTTTAATTGCAGCGAGTTATTCCTTAAGGGATTATCTCTAGTTTTTTTGCATGCTCTTGTATACACCAATCTGCCAGAGCGCGATTTCTTTGCGGTTATATCTAAGTCCTTATATTGAAGGACCCTTAGCCAGACCGGCCAGCACAGCCGGAGAGGTTTAGCTCCAATGCGCCAGTGCACCGATGCGCCGCTCATGCAACACTGAGTGCCGAGTTTCCACACTCCAACGTACGGCTACGCTCGCAGTCTCACGAGCTCGGGCAGCTATAGGAAAAATTTGTGCTGGCAATCATAGGCTACGGGCAATAAGTAAGCAGAGTAAAAACTAGAGTAGGACTGTGTCAGTGGCAGTGAAAGAACAGCTGGAAAATAGAGGAAGTTATATTTTTATGGCAAAATGGAGAGGGGCTGAAGCAGGAGTGACAAGCGAACGGGGCTTCCCAAAGCTCACGAGGATGTATTACAGACCGCCTCAGCACGGCTCTAGAGCTCTGGAAGGCAGCCGTGCTTGACCCCAATAATCACTACAGGCACTACAGGCACAAAGTGCAGGCACTACAGCACCTTCTGTCTCCAATACATTTCCAACAGGTCTTTTCCCTGAGGATGGATTGCAATTATGGTTTTAGTTTTAACAGTTTCAGCAGAGTTTTACAGTTTCACAGAATCTTGGCGAAGTTGTGGCGGGGCGGGGGTTAAACGGGGAACAAACAGGATCCTGGGTCCTGTCAGGATCTGATCTTGGTGGGATCTTGGTGGGTTGGTGGTTTGGTGGCTTGGAGCAGGGCAGAGCGGAGCTGAGCTGCAAGGAAGGAGGAAGCTCCACAGGACCTTCTCGATTGCTCCTGTGCCTGCCCGAGGGCCCGCCTGAGCCCGTCACCCCCCTCCACCTCACCACTCAGCTTCTGTCTCACCTGCCGTTCAACTTCGTTAGTCACTCTGCTCCACGCAACAAAGTCCTTGTTCTTATCAGGCACTCTGCTCCGTGGGTCTCTATGGCTCTGTGTCTCTGTAGCTCCGCTGCGCCGCGCTGTCAATTTAGAAGCTTTACTTCGCCACGTCAGCTTTGCTTCGCTTCACTGGCCGCCCACTGCATGCCGCACACACCGCACACCGCCCTCAGCACTCCGCCTCCGGCACCCTCAGGGACCGGCTGTAACAGCGTCTCAGCTGGGAGTCCATACTCTCTGAATGGCAGACCGTCGACCAGCAAACGGCAGACGGCAACTGGCAAACGGCCTCAGTCTAAGTGGGAAATTTCAGGTAATTTATCAGCAGCGGGGCAGGCAGGCTGTGGCTCACAGCGGCTCACAGCGGGACGCAAAACACAGCACGGCATGAGCTCCTCCTCCTCAGTTGCGTAGTACGTCATTGGTAAAAGTAAAAGTGAAACCAAAGAGTTGGTAGGCAATGATTTTAACGTGACTTGCAGTTTAATGCACGTGGCTATTTTTAAACCTACCCCACTCCAATCTACCTCACTCCAATCTATCCCACCCCACTCTATCCCACCCCGCTCTAATCTACCCCACTGCACAGCAGTCTACCCCAATTCACTCCACTCTACTCCAGTTTACACCACTCCACTTCAGTCTACCAAACTCCACTCCAATATATCCCAATCTGCCTCACTCCACCCCAATGTACCCCACTCCAATCTACCCCGCCCACTCCAATCTACCTCAGTCCAATCTACCCCACTGTACTTCACTCCAATCTACCCCACTCTACTCTACTACAATCTATCCCACTCTTTCCAAATATACCCCACTATAATCTACCCCACTCTACCCCAATGTACTCAACTCCACTCTACCCCAATCTACCCCTTTTCACTCTACTCCAATCTACCCTACTCCAATTTACATCAATCTATCCCATTCCAATCTTCTCCACTCTACCCCCTCCATCCCAGGCCCATTTTAGTAATGTTGAACAGCTGCTACACTGGTGTACATCGTGGCTAATGCACATTCTCAAAGCCAATAGCTCTCGTATAGGTGAGATTTATTGGCTTTGCCAATGCTTGTTTTCGAATTAACCTCTTCTTTCAATCCATCCTTTGCACACCTCCTGTCTGTCACATGCATGTTTGCCTTAATCCCTATTACTGTATCGCTGCAAAGGGCCCACATCTCATTTAAAAAAAAAGACAACCTCTCCTTTGAAAGTCATACCATCAACCTGACAATAGTTAATCTCCTGTAGCTCATCTACTAATACCACCAACCATCTGCATGGCCTCCCACTAAAGATCACAACTGACTCCTATTAATTTAATCTACTACACACAGCATTGAGTAAATGCATTAAAAGTTTCCCCTAAGAGCACAAGACTACTCCTAATAATCAACAATAACCACTGAAAAAAACTCTAACTTTGGGTTCCGGAGTAACGTGCTGCCTGGTGTAAATCACTTCAATGCCTTCTTAAGGATAGTGAGTGGTATATAAAAGCAATTCTAACACAGTACAATATCTAATCATCCTGCCCAACACTAATACCATAACACTCAGCAGTTGGGAAATCAATTGTAGTTCATACAGTCTGTATAATAATTCTCTTTCACTCATATAAGACAAAACTGCCATGGGTTGGTCCTTCACCCAGTACTGCACCAGTCCAAAGCTATGAACCACCTATCTCCATCTGTACAGACATGGTATAACTGGCAAGGTCTGCCATATACCACAGGCCAACAGAGGACTTTAAATTTGTCCACCACTGCAGGACGCAACAAGCTACATACTATCACCGATTCTTGACATCTCACAATGACAGACCGATATTGCAAGATATTAACAAAGTCCATGGGAAATCTCTCCACCACTTTGCCCACCAACCTGTTCTCGCTCAAGACCATAAACTTTAAACAAAATATCTCAGAATGGACAAACCAGTGCAGTAACCAGCCAAGTGGATTAAGATCATGTGCAATATCATAAAGGAATCTGCAGAATTGTCAAAGCTGCCAGCTTACTAAAAAGATAAGCGGCATGCCTGACTCTCCCATTTCTTCATCCATTACACTACTAAACCTTGTGCTCCATTAAAATATAACCGCACCTTGGTGGTCCTCACAGATGACATAGAAGGACTTCCCACATTTGTTCAACACAAGACAACACCCTTCCAAACACCCACCCTACATGATTTAGCATGCTGCCAATGTAGGCAAGTGCTTCAGTGTCCCACATAGGGGTAGTAAGCACAATGTAAATGTTGCAATACAATACAGTGTCGCCATTGACTGAGTTGTCTAGCAGCTCATAATGGTATGGCCGTGCCCACCAGGAGAAATGCTATCAGACATGGCGTCAAAAAATAGGGCGACCCTTTGCAGGCCATTTTCACTGGTGCTTAGACAAGCAAGAGGATTTTTCTGATAAGAAGTCTACAGCAGCTCCACTACAGGGAAGATCACTATTGCTCCTCAATCAAATGGGGCAGGCAATGCGTGAGGTGGGTGGACGGGACAGGTGGCAACTAGGTTGCATTGGTAGCAACTTTTTGGAGCTGTATCTCCCAGTATTGTAGTCTATTTTATGTCAATGAAATAGAGTTAGTGCATTCTTCAGTATCCTAAATTCCAAACCCAAACCTGCATTTCAGTTAGCTGTGCATGGCAAACCGGAAGAGTCTGATAACGGCCGCCATTTTAAGTTTTTGATTTCCAGTATTATCATGTTCAACCTGTTTAAACATTGCAAGATAGCATTGTGCAGACCACAAGCCAGTAAGTAGGTAGAATGTTTTACAACTATATATATAGATATATATATATTCACTGCAAAAAACCATAGGTTTCAGGGGCGTTATAGTTAGTTGGACATTTCACCCGTTCAAAACCAGTGAAATTCCCCCATTATAGTTAGTTCAGCTAACTATAACTCGCGCCCCCGCAATGCACTGCTGATGACGTCACATATTACATCACTCATGACATGGTCAGTGACATCACCGATGACATCACTGATGACATCTCAAATGTAAACACGCCGCATGGCACGTTTTAAGTTGGGGGATTAAGTCCCCTTGAATCCTAAGGTTCCCTGGGGTCCAACTAGCCCACCAGGTACCTCCAGTAAGCGCCACAGAGCTGCGTTGCAGAGTGGTGTAAAAAGGGGCATGGCCTGGGCCACCTCTCTGCAACGCAGACCTCTGGCGCTTACTGGAGATACCTGGTGGGCTAGTTGGCCCCTCAGGATTGAAGGGGAATTAATTCCCCAACTTAAAACGCGCCACAGGGCGTGTTTGCACACATGTCACCTCAGGCCCCGCCCCCTCCCTTCACCACTGTGCAAACGCGTCCCGTGGCGTGTTTTAAGTTGGGGGATTAAGTCCCCTTCAATCCTGAGGGTCCCTGGGATCCAAGTAGCCCATCAGGTACATCCAGTTAGCGCCACAGGGCTGCAATGCAGAGAAGTGGTCTGAGGCCACTCCCCTTTTTACACCTCTCTGCAACGCAGCCCTGTGGCGCTTACTGGCGGTACCTGGTGGGCTAGTTGGCCCCCAGGGACTCTCAGGATTGAAGGGAAATGAATTCCCCAACTTAAAATGCGCCACAGGGCCTGTTTGCACACATATCACATTAGGCCCCGCCCCCTCCCTTCACCACTGTGCAAACGCGCCCGTTGCGCGTTTTAAGTTGGGGGATTAAGTCCCCTTCAATCCTGAGGGTCCCTGGGGTCCAACTAGCCCACCAGGTACCTCCAGTAAGCGCCACAGAGCTGCGTTGCAGAGAGGTGTAAAAAGGGGCGTGGCCTCAGAGTACCTCTCTACAACGCAGCCCTGTGGCGCTAACTGGAGGTACCTGATGGGCTAGTTGGCCCCCAGGGATCCTCAGGATTGTAGGGGAATTAATTCCCCAACTTAAAACGTGCCATAGGGCGCGCTTGCGTAGTGTTGCTGGGAGGGGGCGGAGCCTCCGGCGCGATGCCATCTTTTAAAAAAATGTTGTTTTCTAGAAAGGGGCTGTGTGGCCCCCCTTCCTCACCTATATTTTGGGCGCTGGGGACCCCATCCCCCAGGGCCTCACCTCTAATTTGATTATTTTTCTTTTTTTTAAATGGAAGGGGACCTTTTCGGCCCCGGGGACCCTATCCCCCGGGGCATGACCACTATATTGATTTTTTTTTTTTATATTTAGAAAGGAGGGGGGCTGCGTGGCCCCCCTCCTGAGGCTTGTGTTAGCCCCGGGGACCCCATCCCCTGGGGCTCTACCTCGTTTTATTTTATTTATTTTTTGGGGCCTTCCTGGACCACTTCTGGCCCCGAGGACCCCATCCCCCGTGGCCGGCCTTCTCCTTTCGGGACCATGGGGGGAGCCCCAATGCCCCCATGGTCCGTGCCGGCTCCCTGCCTCCTGTGGGAGCCGGCATTGCTTTTCCACATGGGGAGCTGCTAACATGCAGCTCCCAGTGTGGAAAAGCAATCTGCTTTGCTTCATTGAAGCGAGAGTAGGGAAACCTGCTCTCGCTTCAATGAAGCAAAGCAGTTTGCAATCACAGGGTGGGAGTCTTGAGGCTCCCGCCCGGTCATTGCAAACAGCAGTGTCTCGGGGGTGGGCACCCCGGTACACTGCAGGAGTTGGCCCTGGGGGGTGGTGGTCCCCAGAGCCATCACTGGCTCCAGGAGGGGGGCCGCGCGTTCCCCTCCCACCTATTGCACAGGAGGTGGTGGTCCCCGGGCTTGGGGGTCCGTACAGACCCCCGAATTTGAATATTAGTGCCCCGGGAAGGAGGCGGTCCCTGGGGCGTGTGGGGGGGGCTTGAGCCCCCCACGCAGGTAAAAAAAAAAAGCCCCAGGGGATGGTGGTACCCGGGGTTTGGGGGGGCCTCGGAGGACCCCCCACCCATTAAAAAAGAAGCCCCGGGGGTGTCGGTCTCCGGGGCTGCAGGGGGGCTGCATGCTCCCCCACAACTCTGTAGTCAAGCCTCGGGGTGGCGGTCCCCAGGGCTGCGGGGGCCCCCGTGGGGCCCCGCATACATTTTTAGCAAATTCCCCCGGGACCTGGCCCACCCGGGGGCCTCAATTAAATGCCCGCGCTTCATTTTTTAAATAATGTTGGCGGGATTCGCGGACCCAGCGCGAATTTCGAATGCTATTTTTGGCCCTGTGGGTCCTTGTGGGACCCCCTGAGCAGGCCTAGGGGGTCAGCGTGTTTCTACCCTGCCCCCTTTTCTTGTTTTGCGCGTTAGTTTTTCTGTTTTCTTGTGACTGGGTTCTACCGAGTCCAAAGATGGCTGCCAACACGTCCTGGTTTGGAGTGTTGACAGCCACTTAGAATGAAGCTCGTGGTCAGGAGGGTGCGCGGATCCACGGCGCTTCTATATATCGAAACTTTTATTTTGGGATTTTCTCAGCAACTACTGAACGGATTTACACCATTTAAAACAAGCATTGGCATAGCCAATAGGTCTCGCCTTTGGGACCTTATAAGTGTTTAGCCATGCAACAGTTGCATAACTAAATACTTATAAGGTCCCAAAAGCGAGATCTATTGGCTATGCCAAGCGGCCGTGCGGCTGCGAAAGTGATCGCGATCAAACATCAAAGCGAAAGTGAAAGTAATCGCGATCAAGCGTGGCGCGCGCGCCCGCGCACATGCACTTTAGCTCTAGCCTGGCCTGGTAGTACTTTTTGGACCCCTCTCAATAAGTCTCGCCGGACCAGCGCATGCGCTGGGTCTGGCGAGACCTAAAAAAGGATGCTTTCTGAACCAAGCACTACCTTTTTACCAAATTTGGTGTAATTCCGTTCAGCAGTTCGAGCTGTAGCCGTGTCTAAAGTTTCCTATGGGAAATGCATTTTTTTACCTCTATTTTTTTATTTTCTCAGCAACTACTGCATGGATTTACACCATTTAAAAAAAAGGGTGCTTTCTGAACCAAGCAATACCTTTTTGCCAAATTTGGTGTAATTCCGTTCAGCAGTTACGGCTGTAGTCGTGTTTAAAGTTTCCCATGGGAAGTAACATGGAGAAAACACGTTTTGGGTCCCCCCATTTTTTCTCGGCCCCTGCTTGGCAAATCACCCCGAAACATTTAAGATAGGAGCTGAACGGAGCAGGCCATAAGTTTTGAAAATTTCATGAAGATTCGTCAACCGGTGCCAAAGTTATTGGGAAAACAAAAAACAAGTTTTCTATGGAAACTAGGTCCTAACTATAACTACCTACTGGCGACCGCTAGTAGGTTTTATATATATTTATATATATATATTCTCCAGCAAACTGTCTGCAGCTGGTGCGCTCGTTTCTAGCGGGTGCTGATGTCGAGGTCAGACAAACCTCGAAGTATTGCTGCTGAGCCAAGAATTACATCGCACTCCAGATTTTGATAAGTTGAATAAAGCTTATTTATTTAAGCATAATTTCGCCAGCAGGCGCCACCACCAACGTTTCGAACAAAAAATGTTCTTTATCACGGTTCAGTGAGTCCTTTTTCTGTTTCACCCTTATATAGTGATTATTGCCTTTGCAGGGCATTATGGGATCTGTAGTTTTCGGAATCGCATTATTCGTTTTAACTCATATAATTCAGATCATTGTTAATGATCTGAATTATATGAGTTAAAACGAATAATGCGATTCCGAAAACTACAGATCCCATAATGCCCTGCAAAGGCAATAATCACTATATAAGGGTGAAACAGAAAAAGGACTCACTGAACCGTGATAAAGAACATTTTTTGTTCGAAACGTTGGTGGTGGCGCCTGCTGGCGAAATTATGCTTAAATAAAGAAGCTTTATTCAACTTATCACAATCTGGAGTGCGATGTAATGCTTGGCTTAGCATATATACATACATATATATATATATATATATATATATATATATATATATATATATATATATATATATAGGGGGTTGACTTCCACAAAATCAGGAAGAAGGCGACACAACCATTCGTGCTTTCTGGTA
Organism: Triturus cristatus; assembly: GCF_964204655.1. Taxonomy (NCBI): domain Eukaryota; kingdom Metazoa; phylum Chordata; class Amphibia; order Caudata; family Salamandridae; genus Triturus; species Triturus cristatus. The sequence continues at coordinate 355,977,977 of NC_140586.1, read as the reverse complement.
CTTTTTATTAAGCTGTAAACAACGTGTTTCAGCCGCGAACGGCCTTTGTCAAGTTTACTATACTTCCCTTCAGCCGCCATTTTCAAACATCATCATTGTAGAGAGAAACTAAATACTTTCCGTAATTACAATTGGTCACAGAAATAATCGCTTTGCAATGTAATATATATTCATACAATATCATTAAATATTGTGAAAGATTCATACAATTTTGGGGGGTTTTCTTGGTTTTTAAACGTGAATCGTGACGCAAACAGAACACAATTCATAAACATAAAGGAAAGATGCCGAACTCATAGCTTAATGTAAGCAGAGTATCACATGTAAGTACAAAAGTACATCTAATTTAATCACCGTAATCCATATAGATTCTATGTAACATGAAAATTAAATCCCACAAGTGTGGTTATTATTGCACTGGATCGAAAACAGATCAATTCATTATGGCTATCCATATAAAAAATTCTCTATGTATTTACAAGAAATCACTCCCTTTCAAAGCGATTCATGCTGGAATACAATTTCATCAATACATTATCCTGAGTCTAAACTAGATAATTTCTTATATGGCTGTTAAGGGGAAAGAAAAATCCATAACAAGTGTCTTTTATCGTGAGATATTCGTGATACATAGTGCAATAATGAAAATTACAAACAAATGAAACAAAAGTTATAACATAGATAATGAATTCAGGATACAGGTGTTGTTTCCCCCAATTACGTCAAGTGAACTAAGTGATCATTATTTTTTTAATCTCATTTTGTAACTGATTTTATAATGTTTTAAATTTTAAAATTTTCTTTATATTTTTCTTTTATTGTTGCTAAGTGAGTACAAGCCGGCTCATATTGGATTTGAAACCTATGGTCGCAAATGGCTACTCCATAATCCATACATGAAATCTCATTAGCATAGTCTATCTATTCCATATAGACTTATGTAAAATGAGTCTGGAAAATCCAAGCTCTTGATTCCATGATTAGTCTAAATAACTGACATTTGGATGATTAGTTACCTAACCCCTTCCAGGGCAATATGTCCTATAATCTCTAGTGCCCCCTAATCAAATAAAAATATAATTGAAAAAGGCAGGGATTCAACCCAACCCTGCCATATATCAACACCCAAGAATTGATAACCACCATTGCATGAAGATTACATCACTGTTAAAAAGCACAATAGTCCATGTTTAAATCTGGGATACAGAGAGTTTATTCTTGGAACTGGGGCAATAGAGAAACACTATATGCCTATGTGAGTACTCAGTTCTTCTTCCTTATTGAGACCATAAGGGGTCCTGGTTTGGAGGTCTATGATGTAACGGGACTCCAGAATGCGTAGCATTTTCTCCCTGTTCCCTCCACGAATATGTTTTGGTATTTGATCAATACCACAGAACCTTAGGAGATCCCTATTGCTATTGTGCAAATTGTAAAAATGTCGTGCCACAGGATAATTAAAATCCAAGTTGGAAATGGCACGTTGATGTTCCAGGATCTGTTTTTTTAGGGCCAATTTTGTACTTCCTGTGTAACGTAGCCCACAAGGGCATTCCAAGAGATAGACCACATACTCTGAGGTACAGGTAATAAACTTGTTTATAATCCTGTCATTGCCATTGTGAGCTTTGAACGTTTTACAACTGGAAGTATTTTTACATGCTTTGCATGCATTGCATTTATGGAATCCCTTAGGTTTAGCTAGCCATGTTGTTGGAGGTACTGGGTTCTGATAACTTTATACAAGTTTATCTTTTAGCAATGTGGATCTTCTGTAGGGAACCACGGGAAAGGAACTTACTGATCTGCCTATCACACGGTCTGATTTAATGAGGGGCCAATGATTATTCAGTAAATTTCTCAACCTGCCCACTCTCGCATTGTATGTCATAATCATTCTGGGACTGTCCTTTCTGTCTTTGTCTGTCATCCCCTCCTTTGCAGCAAACAGGATATCAGTTTGTGAAATATTTTTAAGTTAGTTATTGGCTTGTTTAAGAAGTTTGTCAGAGTACCCACGTTGTTTAAATCGTAGGTTCATATTTTGCTGTTCCCTGTGAAAAGCCTTATCTGTACTGCAATTTCTGCGACCCCGCAGAAATTCCCCATAGGGAATACTGTTGAGTAAGGGAGCAGGGTGTTGACTTCTGGCAAGAACCGTGGTATTCCCTGATGTGCTTTTACGGAATAGAGAGGTTTCTAACTTACCACTGACAACTTCAAGTTTAGTGTCCAAAAATTCACATTCTACATCACTGATGGTATGTGTGAAACTCAAATTCAAATTGTTTCTGGAAAGTATGTCAATAAATTCCATGGCTTGATCTCTTCCACCATCGCATATGACGAAGAGATCGTCTATGTAACATAGCCAAAGTGGTATATGTTCAGTATAGATCTCATTTTCCTCAGTCCACACCACCTGCTCCTCCCACCAGCCCAAAAACAAATTTGCCAGGCTGGGGGCGAAGCAGGTACCCATTGCAGTCGCAGATTTTTGCCTGTACAGAACTTTTTCAAAAAAAAAAATATTTTCTTACAGACAATAGAGCATCATTTGTTTAAGCATCATAGTATGTTCCAATTTGTCCAAACATTGCCTCTTTGGATAGTGCATGCATGTTTCTACCCCTTTCTCTTGGTCTATACAGGTGTATAGGGAACAGACATCTAAGGATATCATTAAGAAACCTTGTTCCCACCTAACATCATGAATGTATTTTAAGAAGTCAGTACTATCCTTGTAATATGATCTTAGGTCTTTCACATAGGGTGCCTAAAAATGATCAAGAAATATGGACGTATTCTCCAATAGGCCCCCATTAGATGATACAATGGGCCTCCCTGGTGGTCTAGTTGGGTGTTTATGCACTTTAGGTAAGAAATAAATGCAAGGTATTTTTGGATTGTCATTCTTTAGAAATGTATGTTCATCATCATCTAGCAACCGACTTTTCCACCAACCAAGCAATATTTCAGAATACATCTTCTCCACATTGTCATAAACTTCCCAAGTAATGATTTCATAACAGTTTACATCACTCAGTTGGCGTTGCGCTTCCTCTCTATAGCTGTCAACATCCCATATAACAATATTGCCCCCTTTTTTTCGGAACGCTTGATAACTACTGTGGGATCATTCATTATACTTTTGATGGCTGCTCTTTGTCCCTTAGTGAGGTTATCCCGTATTTGATATGATTTGTCTTCCCGTAACGTAATAAGTTCGAAGATCATAGCTTGATGAAAGGCTTCGATGCTATCATATATTATATTAGGATTGAATCTTGATTTGATCTTAAAACCACTTTTTAATGGAACATGTAATGAATCCCAGGTTTTTCAAAGTCTTAGCGGTATTTGTTTGATCTTGTGTATCGTTATTTGTTTGTAACTCATTTATCGATAATATGGACTCCACATCATCCATAACAAACGCTCATGCAACAGTTTGTTGTATAGATATGCTGTTCGTCTGCTGTCTATGGCAGTACATTTCTGAAGCAATATATATATATATATATATATATATATATATATATATATATATATATCGCAAACAACACTCCTTCCATTTCTACCAAAGCCTCGGCAGCGAAGAAAGAGAAACGAACCACTTCTTTTTTCCAGGCAAGATGTTTATTTAAAACCTAGCAGCAGTCAACAGATGACGCGTTTTGGGCTTAGGCGCCCTTGTTCACATAAAGGCTGTGAGTGGATTTCGCCATTTTAAGTGATATGCCCTTCCCACCAAAGTCACATGTTCCAAAAGTTAATGGAGAACATAGTAAACAGACTACATGACTCGAATATAATCAATGTAATGTCCCTACTCGTTAGTGCCAAAAAATCATAATGACAAAACCCCAACCGCATTTCCCATCATATTATAACGGAAATGTATATTGTTGTCGGCTGGAGAAAAGCAAAATAAAACTTTTTGAAATTACAATATAATTCCAAAATCAAAAGACTTCATTTTGGCAATCTAAAAATCCCTGGATAAATCCAAATACACGTTATAAACAGTGCAAAAATTCATTATAACTGCATAAATGCATGTAATCATTAACAGACTTGCGACTTTTAGTTTAGAAGGAAATGTGCAAAGAAGATAAAGTGCATAGCAGAGCTAATTGTAGAATTATTTTACAAATATACCATGTGCAAATTGATGTGGTGTTTAGTGTAGATAATGAATGTAAAATGGTTACAAAATAAAAAATGCATTTTGCAACCCAAACTCGGCTGAGACATTACACAAAGTGAAATATATTATGGGATGGCACCAGCTTTTGTTTGGAAAGTTATATTGTAAACTTAGACCACGTCCAAGTTTAACCATTTTTTTAAAGACCAATATATGCTTTCCCTATAATACAGTGTCTCTGCCGAAGTGTAAATGAGTGAAACACACAATTAATCACCGTTATAAAACGTTAGTCCAAAATCACTGAACATTTTTTTCGTGACCACGAAATTTACCAATACCAACACACTCAAACAATAGATCATCTAGAACCAGGTCAAAAAACAAACTCAAAAAATCTGTACGATATAAAGCACACTGCTCAGGGTAACACACAGAATACCTATTTACAAGCATGTGTACATATCTTCGGTGTTGTTCAGACCATTTGGGCATTTGCTATCGAAGTTAAGAATAAATTTGGTTTCCAATCTCCTGAGCAAAGCCTCTCTGTTCCATCCTCTGCGTGGTTTAGGGACAGCAGCTACCACATAGTATTTTAAACAAGATAAATTGTTACCATGAACTTGTTTGAAGTGGCGTGCCACTGGGTAATTGGGATCACTATGCAAGATGGCACGTAGATGTTGAAGGATTCTCTCATGTACCTGTAGCTTTGTGCTTCCGATATAATTGAGCCCACAGGTACAAGTGAGAACATAAACTGCAAAATCAGTTTTACAGTTATAGTTTCCCATTATCTTGTGTGGTGTAGGGCTGAATGGAGTACAGTATTCTGTTGTGTTCACCCCGAACTTGCACGCCCGGCAAGATGAGCATTTATAGAAACCATCTTTGGGTTTTAACCAGTTGGGTTTAGTTCTTATTTCAGGGCTGGTAGGATCTAACACGGCCCCCATGTTTCTGGCTCTACTGAATGTTATAGTGGGGCTAGATGGCAGACTCATTCTCAGAACGGGGTCAGTGAGTACTATTCCCCAGTTTTTATTAATGATGGATCTAATTTTGCGTTCGTTCTCACTGTATGCTGTGATTAGTCTAGGACATTGGGCCTTATCGGTTGTCTCGGGAGTAGCTGGTGAATCAGATAGAACCTCCGGGACAGACTCTTCCGCTATGGGAGCTGGAAGTAAACTGGCTCTAAGTCTGGACGATGTTTTAGTTAGAGCTGATGTCAAGATCTTATCTGAATAGCCTCTAGCTTTCATGCGACGTATGGATTCTGCCGCACAAATGTTAAATTCGGCATCCGTGCTGCATATCCTTTTTAGGCGTAGCAATTCCCCATAGGGGATGCTCGCAATCAGATGCCTAGGATGGGCACTGGAGGCATGGAGTGTGACATTGCCAGCGGTGGATTTTCTGAAAAGGGTACTTTCTATTCTACCATTCGCTACATACAGTTTGACATCCAGAAATTCCAAGCTGGAATTGTCTATGTGGTGGGTTAAGTGGAGATTCAAATTATTGACATTGATGTTTTCAATGAATTCCAATGCTTTATCTTTACTGCCATGCCACACGATGAAAATATCATCGATAAACCTGTAGTAGTGCACAATGTTTTCTTCAAAGATGGAAGAATAGTCCCTTTTAAGCACCTGCTCCTCCCACCAGCCAACGTGCAAGCACGCATAGCTGGGGGAGAAGCAAGCGCCCATGGCCACACCCCTTAGTTGCTTGAATAGCTCCTTTCCAAATAGAAAGAAGTTGTTGTTAAGACACCAACTCATCATGCTAACTAGGGCCTTGTTGTGCTGATAGAATTCGCACGGTCTTTGGTCCAAAAAGAATTTTACAGCTGATAGTCCTGCCTGGTGATCTATACTGGTGTACAAGGATTCAATATCTAATGAAATTAGGTACATCCCATCTGACCATTGAATGTTCTTGATTTTACCCAGAAAATCACCCGTATCCTTGATGTAACTAGGCAGTGTTTTTACATGATTTTGCAGAAAAAAGTCAATATATTGGCCCACCTGTTCCGCTGCACTTCCTATAGCGGAAATGATAGGCCTACCAGGAATGGGAGAAACACCTTTATGCACTTTCGGTATTAAATACAACACGGGTACAATTGGGTTCTCATTGTGCATAAACTTGAACTCATCATTAGAAATAAGGCCATCGCTACGTAGTTGCATTAGCAGTATCTTGAGAGAATCTGTAGCCCCTTTATATTTTTTGGTGTTAGATGGCTCATAACAATCACTGTTATCCAGTTGGCGTTTTGCCTCCTTGATATAGTCTTCTCGGGGCCAGATTACTAGGTTGCCCCCTTTATCTGATTTCTTAATGATGATTTCGTTGTTTTCACTTAGTTTTTTCATTAACTGGGCATAGTCTTTTTTCTTTTTTCCAACATGTTTTCTTTGTTTGAATTTTTTGGACTGTACTTGCTTATTCAATTTTTTAATGTCTTCAACCACACAGTCGTGGAACGTGTCTAACGCATCCCTGGGCATCATGGGGATGTATTTGGATTTTTTCTTGAAGGGGCTGATCCCAGCACCTTTTTGTAGCAGATTGATGTTATTGAATCTAGTTTGAGTTGAAAGATCACAGTCAATCTCGTCACTTGCTGCCTCGCCAGTATTCAAATCATGTAGGTCTAAATAGATTGGAATATCAGCAGCCCTGATGCCTAAACTTTCCACATAATTGTTCATTCCTTGTTGCAGCTCTTCGTCTTTATCTTTTGCGTTTTTCAAAGAGAAATGTTTTTTCAATTTGAGCTTTCTAACGAATCTAAAGACGTCAATCCTCGTGGAGCTATAGTTGAAAGTTTGGCCAGGGCAAAAATTGAGACCTAAAGACAGCAACATTTTTTCAGCATTAGACAAAGGCACTTTGGACAGATTGATTATGGTTTTATCCAAGTCTACTTCTTCTGTGTCCAATTGCTCTTCTTTTTGTTTTTTCCTCTTTTGTTTATTGATTTTTCTTCTTTCTTTTCTTCGTCTGTTTTTTCTTGTGTTTTTTGCTGTTGTTTGCTGTCCTTTCTCGGTCTCAGTGACCGCAGTCTCTCTGCTACTAAAAAATCCAATTCCTCTCCTGCATCAAGTACTATAGCTGGCGTGGGCCTCTCTCCGCTTTCTATGCTGGATTCACTTGAGATGGAAATTGAGTCAAAACTAGCGCTGTCTTCCGCTGCTCCTCCTGTTGCGGCAGATTTCTGCACATTGGTCTCCACAATACTTTTACCCTTCTGTTCCCCAAATTTTTTGCGGTTTTCATTATTGTATTTTCGGGCGAATGTGAAGATTTGCCCGTTGTTATAATCTGCTTCGTCCCTGGCAAATTTATGTGCTTTACGTTGTTTTATTTTTTCTTCATGCTTGCGCAGTCTTTCTTCAATGGCAGTTCTAGCACTTTTGATATAATCAATTTTAGCAGATTTCTTAAGCTCCTCTTCGATGTTTTCTATTTTTTTGATTATATCCACCCGGTCTATTGCTGCATATTTAATTAAAATGCGGACTGAGGTCATGGAAGCTTCTAGGTTGTTTTGCGCCCACTCTTTTAACATTGCAGGGTTGGGATTATCATAACTTGGGGCTAAAAGGATACGTAGACCCCTCGGGACCCGTCCAACTTCTGCATATTTGGTTAATGAGCAATGCTCCCACCACTTGGTGATTTCCAAGCGCTTGTACTTTTCCAGGTCTTTTAATAGCGTCTTTTCACTTTCATCCGCCCCTGCCGATGTGCTCGCAGTGGGTACAGTGTTTGAGTTTGCTGCTGGTCTTTTGCAAAACAATTCTTCCGCTGCCGCTTCACGTTGGCGTACAGCCTCGTCTGTCATGCTGACTGCTAGGTTTGTATTACAAATGTAACCCGAATCGTATCTCGGGTTAACTCGTAAGCGCCTGTTATCTCCCCACCTCTGCCACAATGCCGTCGTCACTCACCGGATACAGTTTCTGCTTCGCCTTCGAACCAGTTCGGTTCTACTCGCCGACCAGTATCCCTTTGCTCTCCTGTGACGCGTGGCGGCGCGAGGGGGCTGCAGCCAATGTTTCACCACGAACATCCAGCTTCTTCGACTTCTAGGCGGCAGCCACTTCCGGGTGAGAGGGTTCGTTGGACGGAAGAAAGTCGGACCTCCGTGAATTCCAAATCGCAAACAACACTCCTTCCACTTCTACCAAAGCCTCGGCAGCGAAGAAAGAGAAACGAACCACTTCTTTTTTCCAGGCAAGATGTTTATTTAAAACCTAGCAGCAGTCAACAGATGACGCGTTTCGGGCTTAGGCGCCCTTGTTCACATAAAGGCTGTGAGTGGATTTCGCCATTTTAAGTGATATGCCCTTCCCACCAAAGTCACATGTTCCAAAAGTTAATGGAGAACATAGTAAACAGACTACATGACTCGAATATAATCAATGTAATGTCCCTACTCGTTAGTGCCAAAAAATCATAATGACAAAACCCCAACCGCATTTCCCATCATATTATAACGGAAATGTATATTGTTGTCGGCTGGAGAAAAGCAAAATAAAACTTTTTGAAATTACAATATAATTCCAAAATCAAAAGACTTCATTTTGGCAATCTAAAAATCCCTGGATAAATCCAAATACACGTTATAAACAGTGCAAAAATTCATTATATATATATATATATATATATATATATATATATAGCTCCCGGTTTTATAGTATCTATTTTTTGGACATTTCCGTCTGTATTTATCCATATTTATTTTTTGTCAACTTTATCTGTATTTATCCTTATTTATTATGGGTTTTGTGAAAAAAATAAAGCTGAAACTGGTATATTTCCAAATTTATTTAACCAATAAATACGCAGTCATTCTTGATTGCCTGCCAGGTTTCAGTGATATGAACACCCACAGAAGATAAATTAATGCACTTATATCAAAATACACACATTTCAGTATCAGCCTTGTGCATACCTACTGTTGTTTAAGCCTCTTTACTAAAATGCCTTTCTTTTTTAACCCCCTTACCAATCAATCCACACAGTTATTGGCCTTAGAGTCATGGTAAAGTATGTTTAGAATCACTCAAAAAACATCCAATTTCTGTTTTTATCCACATTTAAAAATACTACAGACAAGAAAAAAACATGGTTTTCTGTCTGTATTTATCTGTAAAAATCAGTAAAAATGGTAAACGGGGAGCCTTTAATATATATATATATATATATATATATATATATATATATATATATATATATATATATATATATATATATATATATATATATATAAACAAAGGTTACAGGGTCGTTTTAGTTTGGGAATAGAATTTTAAAAAACCTTAGAAATTCAATGAAAATAACAAAGGTTACAGGGACGTTAATGTTAGGCTCAGATTTCACTCTGACAAAACCAGTGAAATTCGGCAGTTATAGTTACCTGAGTTAATTATAACTTATGCCCTCACAATTCACTGCTTATGACCTCACATATTACATCACTCATGACATGGTCAGTGACATCACTGATGACATCGTCCACAAAATAACTCAAGCACCCACTCACACCCCCATACATCCTCTCGTTCTCCCACTCACACGCCCACACAACCACTCACATACCCATTCCAGACCTATACCAGTACTCATATACCCACTCACTCTCCATATAGGCACTCACACACCCACTCACTTACAAGTTAAATCTGAGCCTAACTATAACGTCCCTGTAACCTTTGATTTTTTCACTGAATTTCCAAGGTTTTTCAAATTCTATTTTCTAACTATAACGTCCCTCTAACCTTTGGTTTTTTAAGTGAATTTCTTTGTTTTTTTTTAACTAGTAGTCGCATTTCCAGAGTGGTGGAGAAAAGGACTGGGGCCTTCGACCAGATCTCAAAACTCAATTTGCACTTTATTGCGTATTTTGCACAGTCAATTATGTTTGGATATTATTGAATCAATGAATATGGAGTTTTATGTATTTCAGACTGAATAAGGATCCTGAGTTTGTTTGGATTTTAACCTGTTACTGAATTGCACAGCATATTCAATGTGGTCTTGAATGTATTGTTTGGAAAACAGACTTTCGAGGTTGGAGTAGTGTGTCTTCACTTTCTAAATGTCACATGGTGCAAAAAAACGGTGAAAAAAATGCAGCCAATTGAAAGTCATGTTGTATAAAATGGGCTCATTTTATTGAACTGATTGTCTGTGAGCAAGGGCGGATGCCCGAAACGCGTCAGATATTTGTGAAGACTCGGCTTTAAAATAAAATAACAACTATTGTGCCTGACTTTGGATCTGCGTGGTTTCTGTTTTCCGTGGACACGGATTTTTTGGAGACTGCAAACGTGGGATTTAATTTCGGAAGGTGATTGTGTCCGAGGCATTTCCACTCCCTAGAAGCTGGCTGCTGTGTTCAATCAACTCGCTTTATTTCCTTGAAAGGGATTTCTTCAACAGCAGCCCCCGTGATCATTTGGTTCGGTGAAGCCAGGCTGAGGAGATTTGCAACGTTTGTTTCCAACATCAAACAACTAATTGCAACAAAGTATCCTCTGTGGTGAGTGAACCATAATTATCGACACAGTTGGGAGGTTGTCAGGCACATGGCGTTATAAGCCTGGAGGCAAGTTTCAGCTCGGGTTTTTAAAAAAACGTTAATAACTTTTAAGCAATTCGAGTGTTTCACCATGTCAGAGGAAATTCTTCGTGGGAGAGAAGCGGCGGCGGCTGCACTCTATTCTAGTTTACCTAAAATCACGAGTAATTCCAGCAATAAGAACACTGCTGAACTCAGTGGGGGTGAAAATTCTGATGAAAATCAAATTAAAGCGGCGTTAAAAAGATTGGAAAAATGCATGTATCAGGAAATGTCAAAGTGGTGGGAACATAAGTCTTTAACCATGTATTTGGAAGAAAACCGTGTGCCTCGTGGGCTTCGAATATTGTTGGCGCCAAGTTATGAGAGACCTAATCCAAATATGCTTAAAGAATGGGGCCATGCTAATTTGGAATCCTCGACTAAATTGTTGCAAATATTGGTCAAGTACGCTATTATCGACAGAGAGGCATTGATGGTGGAGATTCAAGAGATCAATGACCTACTGGCAAAGTTTGAGCCTAATGTTTTAATTACTGAAACACGCAAATCAATCAATGAGAGGCTCGCAAAACAGGAGGACAAGATTAAGGCGCGCAAGGTGTATAAATTCGCCCGCGATAAGGATGACTATGCCCAGGGTCGCATTTACACCTTTGCTAAGAAATTCGATAATGCGAAAAGATCCAAATTTGCACAACAAGCTCAACAACTTAAAGCTGCCAGGCCCACAGATCGTGCGACAACGTCTAGCTCTGCTGTGCTCAATGAAGCAACAAACATAAATCAGGAGCCGAGTGATGTTGAATCTTTAACAAGCGGACCTTCGTCGGATGAGGAAGGCTGCAGCACATGGGACCCTAATGCCATTGTTTTGGACTTAGGGGAAGAGGTGGATTTTTTAGTGTCGGACAGGCTCCAAACACTTCGACCACGAACCAAACCACCACCGAAGACTCAACAGCAAAAAGAACAAGATGTAATAAAAGGAGGAGTGAACGTCGGAAAAAACATAAAATCGCCCAAAAAACAAAAAAAGCAATATTGGCGAAAAAAGCATTAACAAACAATGAAATTATAAATTTATCCACAGTCACCCTATCTGAAGCCGAGAAACAACTACTAAGTCTTGGACTTACATACTGTCCGGTTTCAGACTTCAACTATACAAGAACACGAGTTGATATCTATCTTTACATCAGAAAACTTAAATTAAAAAAGTTCTTTTGTGTCAAGGAGGGTCAAAATGAAAACGAAAATAATCCAACCGTTGACACTGCTGCTGCAAAGAACCCTTTGAATTTACATGCGAGAGACACCAGAACCTTTTTAACAATGCATCAACTGGCGACAAATGATACGATTAATCTTGAAATTTCTTCTACTCAGGAGGAGCTTAGAATGGCCTCGGTTGAACAACTTGGAGCCAGCCTGAGTCCGTTCAAACCCAAATCAAAATTTATCCCGGTAATGCCTAGGGATTCCATTGATGTTTTTCAAGATATAATTGTAGATGATCTTAAAAAGCTGCACCACAGGATCAAGCACAAAAAAAGATATAAAAGCCAGCATGAAAAGGATTACACATTGTTAACCAAAAAATTGAGTGATGATTATAGGATCATTGTGGCCACTGCTGACAAAGGAGGCAACGTGGTTATCTGGCCGCAGGAAGCCTACATCATGGAAGCAATGAATCAGCTCAATAATCCTTCATGCTACTCTAAAAGTACCATCAAGGACTTCAATGAAGCAAGAGAAGTCCTAAAAAAACTCTTGATGAAATGGAAAAGAGAAGGCATGATTTCTAAACAGGAGTTTGAGTTTCTTCATGTTGAGCATCCATTATTACCAAAATTATATCTTTTACCCAAGGTCCACAAACAAGTTGTTCCGGTGCCTGGGAGACCTATCATCTCTGCCATTGCGGGAGTAGCGGAACATGTGACTGAATACATCGACTACTTCCTGCAGGACTTGGTAAAGGATCTTCCCACTTATATCAGAGACACTGGGGATTTCATTGGTAAGATCAAGGATGCTGGTTGGAGCGACGATATGCTATTTATCACCTTAGACATCGAATCGCTTTACACAAGCATTGACCATGCATCTGGGCTTCGGGCCCTGGAATTTTTCCTGGGCAAAAGGCCGATTAATTGTTACAACCATAACAAATTACTGATGGAGCTTACCAGTTGGTGTCTCAATAACAACTTTTTTCTGTTTGGTAATGATATCTACATTCAGAAGCGTGGTGTGGCGATGGGAGCATGCTTCTCTCCCAGCTATGCATGTTTACATGTAGGCTGGTGGGAGGAGCATGTCCTCAGACTAACGCACCACGATATTTACAAAGAACATGTGGCACTTTGGGTGCGATTTATTGATGATGTTTTTATCTTATGGTGTGGTGATGTTGCCAGTGCGACTAATTTTGTTACTGCACTAAATAACAATCAGCAAAATCTTAGATTCACCTCTTCTATCAGCAAATGTGAAGCTGTTTTTTTGGATGTTAAAGTATTTGTACATCAGAATCATTTGGCCACTAAACTTTATCGAAAAAGCACTGCTGGAAATAATACTCTCCATGCCAGCAGTGCGCATCCCAAACATGTTATCGATAATATTCCGTTTGGTGAATTATTGAGGCTCAAACGGATTTGTAGTGAAACAGATGATCTCAAATTATGTACAACTGAAGCTCTGGAAAGATTCAGACAAAGAGGCTATAGGGAGTCCATTTTGAGGGAGGCAGTTCGGAAAATGGAAGCTAGAACGCGTGAGTCATTATTTTTAACAACATCTAAGTCTTCTGTTGACAGTGACTCGACTAATAATAGCCAGACCCCCAGACTCATCATAGCCTACAGCAAACAGGCGAGACAAATCAGGTCCATTGTTCAAGAACGATGGCCGATATTAAAAACTGATTTGGTCTTAAAACCCAGGTTATCTGATGGGCCCATAATAACATATAGGAGGGGACCCTCTTTAAGGACCCAAGTTTGCCATGAGTTTCCCGAGCTCAGAAAACAAGAAGAGTGGTTGAAATCCCGGCCGGGATTTAAGCGTTGCTTTACATGTAGAGCGTGCAAATTTGGTAAAAACACCAACCAATATTGCACACCTTTTAGCCCAGTTCCATTTAATATACGTGGATCTTTCACATGCAAAACTGAATTTGCTGTCTATGTACTAACGTGTACCTGTGATCTAAGATATGTCGGGAGCACCCGGCAACCAGTACACGTTAGGATTCTCCAGCATTTACGTGCCATTGTAAACAATGATGCAACATATCCGGTGGCGAGGCATTTTAAGGCTTGTCATAATAACAATCTACAATGCCTCAATTACTTTGTTATTGCCTCAGTTCCTAAAATCAAGAGAGGGGGTGACCGTGATAAAATGCTTAGAAGACTAGAATCGGAATATATTTTAAAACTAGACAGCAGATTCCCAAATGGGCTTAATGCAACTGAGGATCTTCATGTTTTCCTTTAACTTTGCATCTTGTATTGTATTAGGTTAAATTTCTATGGAGTGTATTGCCCTGCCTGCTTCCACGTATATAGATTATGAATTTCCAGTTTTTTGATCCCATTTTCTTTCTTTTTACACTTACAATTCTATCTTTCCTAATGTGTTTAACTACATGATTTAGGAATAGATTAATGTGTTTTCTTTCACTTCATTAATTAGACATAGACTCTGAGGTATGTCTGTTTGGACCATACGATTAACAACAGTGAATTCACTTGCAATGCTTTATAATTATATCTCAACTCTCAGGTGTTTAACAATACAATAGGATCATCATTTCGATTATGCGAATTGCATTTTATGCGTTTTGATATTTTTTGTATTTTTATCTCCATGGTTCGATACTTGTATCCAATAATCAAATTCAATTATTGACAATTTTTGCGTTATTTGCACAACTTTTTGTGTTTACATCATTGCGTAATTTGCACATTATTTGTATATATATTGAATTTTAATCGAATATATTTGCACTTTATTGCGTATTTTGCACAGTCAATTATGTTTGGATATTATTGAATCAATGAATATGGAGTTTTATGTATTTCAGACTGAATAAGGATCCTGAGTTTGTTTGGATTTTAACCTGTTACTGAATTGCACAGCATATTCAATGTGGTCTTGAATGTATTGTTTGGAAAACAGACTTTCGAGGTTGGAGTAGTGTGTCTTCACTTTCTAAATGTCACATGGTGCAAAAAAACGGTGAAAAAAATGCAGCCAATTGAAAGTCATGTTGTATAAAATGGGCTCATTTTATTGAACTGATTGTCTGTGAGCAAGGGCGGATGCCCGAAACGCGTCAGATATTTGTGAAGACTCGGCTTTAAAATAAAATAACAACTATTGTGCCTGACTTTGGATCTGCGTGGTTTCTGTTTTCCGTGGACACGGATTTTTTGGAGACTGCAAACGTGGGATATATATATATATATATATATATATATATATATATATATATATATATATATATATATATATAACAAAGGTTACAGGGTCGTTTTAGTTTGGGAATAGAATTTTAAAAAACCTTAGAAATTCAATGAAAATAACAAAGGTTACAGGGACGTTAATGTTAGGCTCAGATTTCACTCTGACAAAACCAGTGAAATTCGGCAGTTATAGTTACCTGAGTTAATTATAACTTATGCCCTCACAATTCACTGCTTATGACCTCACATATTACATCACTCATGACATGGTCAGTGACATCACTGATGACATCGTCCACAAAATAACTCAAGCACCCACTCACACCCCCATACATCCTCTCGTTCTCCCACTCACACGCCCACACAACCACTCACATACCCATTCCAGACCTATACCAGTACTCATATACCCACTCACTCTCCATATAGGCACTCACACACCCACTCACTTACAAGTTAAATCTGAGCCTAACTATAACGTCCCTGTAACCTTTGATTTTTTCACTGAATTTCCAAGGTTTTTCAAATTCTATTTTCTAACTATAACGTCCCTCTAACCTTTGGTTTTTTAAGTGAATTTCTTTGTTTTTTTTTAACTAGTAGTCGCATTTCCAGAGTGGTGGAGAAAAGGACTGGGGCCTTCGACCAGATCTCAAAACTCCTGTTGTGTCGGACTTACTGGAGGTAACAGGCGGGCTTCTGGGCTCCCAAGAACCCTCAGCATCCAAGCGGACTTCATCCTCCAACCAGCAATGTGCCAGGAGGCAGGTTTACAGAGTGATGGAGAAAGGGGGCATGGCCTCCGAAGACCTCTCAGCAATTCTACTGTGCGGGACTTACTGGAGGTAACAGGAGGGCTTGGTGGCCCCAAAGGACACTCTAGAGCCAAGGGGACTTCACCCCCCCCCAGCCAGCAGTACACCCGGAGGTGCATTTGCAAAGTGATGGAGAAAGGAGGAGTGGTCTTCGAAGACCTCTCAACTATCCTGCTGTGTGGGACTTACTGGACATAACAGGAGGGCTTGTTGGCCCCCCAAGGACCCTCTGGAACCAAGGGGATTTCATCCCACAACCAGTACTGCGCCAGGAGGCACGTTCGCAGCATGGTAGAGAAAGGGGTGTGGCCTCTGAAGTTCTCTCAGCAATCATGCTCTGTGGGACTTACTGGAGGTCCCAGGCATGCTTGTTGGTACCCAAGGACCCTCAGCATCCAAGGGGACTTCATACCCCAACCAGCAGTGCGCCTTGATGCGCTTTTGCTGAGTGGTGGAGAAAAGGGCAATGGCTTCGAAGACCTTTCAGCAATGGTAACAATCCAGCCCAAACAGCCAAGACTGTTCCTATTGGAGCAGGGTCAAGACTGATTTGCATATAGCTGGGTCCAAACTGAGTTTGCATGGTGTGCAAAATAACGATGGATTGGGATGTTGCCCTGAGTGATTACCAGTGGCTGAGATTATTTCAAACATTCTGCCCACCTAAGTTTTGTAAACGTATTGTGCTGCCCTAAGAAGGACGGGTATGCTCAGACGTGCATCCCATGCACACTGTGTCACTGGAACCATGTAGTACCTGGCTGATGAGCCCATAACTAAGCCCAAAACAGGTCCTGTGTTAATTGTGTTGGGGTTCAGGGAGGACCTGGCTTGGCAGTTCGGCCTGGACTGTTTCTATAGGAGCAGGGTCCAGACTGATTTGCATATCGCTGGGTCCAAACTGAGGTGGCCTGGTGTGCAAAATAACGATGGATTGGGATGCAGCCCGAGTGATTACCAGTGGCTGAGAATAATTCAAGCATTCCATCCACCACTGTTTTGTATACTTATTGTGTCGACCTAAGTGGGTCGGGTATGCCCAGACGTGGGTCCGGTTCATACTGTGCCACTGGAACCATGCAGTACCTAGCTGATGAGCTGATAATTAAGGCGAAACCAGTCCTGGGTTGCTTGTATTCGGGTTTAGGGAGAAAGTGCCTTGGTAGTTTGGGCTGGACTATTCCTACTGGAGCAGGGTCAAGATTGATTTGCATATAGTAGGGTCCAAACTGAGGTGCCATGGCATGCAAAATAACGATGGATTGGGATGCGGCCAGAGTAATTACTGGTGTCTGAGATTAAGTCAAACATTCCATCCACCACTGTTTTGTATACTTATTGCCTCAGGACTTTGGCAAGGCTTTTCCATTCCTAAATATATCAGGTGTAATGCAGCATCATTACCCTTATAAAAAAGATCTGGAAATTCACCTCTTTAAACTATATTTCTTTAACTATCGGAAGTCAAAGGCTACCAATCTTTTTTCAACCTTTACTTTTGCATTATATCCATCTACAATATTGTTTAATGTAAATGCTCATATATTCTGCATTAACCTCAATAAGTTACCTGTAAAGCACCCCGCTACAGTGTGGCCAAGAGGGACAGCGAACAATGACAGCCCAAGGAGACTTCTCTGACAAATGGAATGTTTAGTTTTTAAAAAGCAATAAACCACATCAAACTGACCATCAGTGTGGACTTGAAAAATATCAATAATTGACTGTGCCCAGCAAGGCAGAGCCTATTATTGGACAAGTCGCATTGCAGCACTGTGTCTCAACAGCATCTGCAAATCGACAAGAAAAATCTTTGCTCTTTGTCAGATGTATCAATCCAGCCCAGCGCAAAGGGGTCATCCATAAGTAACTGCCGCAGACCTACCTCATCAGTATTCATGAGGTAGAGTGCATTCTGTAAATACTTGTCAGCCACAGCAAATGCAAGGGTGGAGGCCTGCAAGTGACAGCAAACCTCCAGCCCTGCAGCCTCCAATGTGGCTCCGGTCCCTCAGCGGGACACAGGTCACAATTTCAAACAAACTTTGGCAACGCCAATAGGTCTGGCCTTGGCAAGCTGGTGCATTGGTTACTGAATTTTTTTATTACAAATAGATGCCACAAAAATAAAAATAAAATATGCATCTACATAAACATGGCTGCCATAAGCTTGCAGCATAAGTTTTAGGCGCTGTTTTACTAGTGATATTTTTTTTAACAATTGTTATTTCTCTTTTTTAGCGCTTACTACCCCTGATGAGGCGTCAAATCGTGTTTTCGGCTAGTAGAACGCTACTCCAGAACCCAAAAAGGATTAGTGGTGAATTAGTATAGGGAAATATGAAATTAATTTGAGCAGTGGACAAGTTATTCTGTTATTTGGATTGAAAAGGATAGTGGAGGGATAGAAGAGGGAAAGGTTTGCATTTATATAGTGCTTGCTACCCCGATGAGGTGGTGAAGCGCTTTTCGATGGGTAGGAGGCTACTCCGGAACCCAAACAGGATAAGTGGGGAGCAAGAAATTATTCACCACCTAGACAAGCTCTCAAAATGCAGGAAGCTAAAATTTCACTCCATAACTACATTTTAAAAAATTGAAAATAAATTGCCGTTTAACTGGGCACCTGAAGAGTAGGAAAAATAGCTGGTATTTAAAGTTATTATAAAATATAAATTTTAATAAAGCATGTTTTAAACATCTTCGTCACTAAAGAGAAAGGAACTATTTTTAGGTAGCACATGTGAACAGGCGTTATGCAATCCCTCAAAGGAAAGTCAGCCAATGGGTAAAGTGACCTTACCCATTGCCCCATGCTGTGGTGGGCGGAAGTAAAATGCAAATGGCAATTAAACAGACCAACGAACGAAGCCTGCTGCATGTTGTATCTGTTTATTTTTAGGAAAAGCATTATCTGGCTAGACCGCTAAAGATGTGTCAAAGGCTAGACGTAAAAAGTGGTACATTGCAAAAGGGCATCAGGTGGGCCATGCACCTATGCCTAATAATAATAATACTTGGATTTGTATAGCGCTGCAAATCACCAGTGAGGGTCTCTAGGCGCTGTTCATAGGCACAGGGAGATTATGTATATACAGTAACACAGTAAATCCAGAAGAACATATATCCACAACACAAGTACGTTTCTTAGAATCTTCAGTCTTTAATTCTTTTGAAGGGTCTTCTTATTATGTCAATCATGAGACTGGTCGAAAGCCCAAAAGCCAACACGTGTTTCGTCGCATACATGGGTAGTGAACCCGCGACTTTTTCAAGGCTGTATAAGTGGGCAGTATAAAAAACAAACAATGTACTACCTTACATGACAGGAGTACAAATAGTCCAAACATCTTCATTCGTGATAATTCACTGCAAATCAGAACCCAATTGTATATACAGAAAAGGAAAATCCCTTAACCAGTAAAACCACGTCCCAATGCAACACGAACGATACTTGGTGCACAAATGTAGTGCAATAATAGTATTAACATTATACACCAAAGGGAGATGGAAGAAAGAAGGGTCACCGAACAAAGAAAAGTGCCAACGTTTATAAAGATTACCAAGTGAGTGATTCTCAGAATAACTTCTATGCAGTGGATCGCCTAAATACCAGAAACGTAACTCCAATAATATAGTTAGATGTAGAGGATAGTAGGATTAGTGTGTAAACCTCATATAGCCCATGATGTAAAGGAGGGCCATAAATACCTATTCTTTATTTGTGGTGAAATCTGTGAGCACAAAATGTTAAAACGTAGATAAGCATCCGATCTGTCTACCATTGTTGTTTAAAAATTCTAAGTGCCCGTCACAACAGGATACCTACTTAATCTGGGTGGATACTTCCATCCCACAAAGGGTGTCTGTCTTTAGCGGCGTCCTTAGTAAAGGAAACTGTACATCCGGGGATCCTGATACGTCCCGTTAATGCTGACTGTAATGCTTTTACTGGTTAAGGGATTTTCCTTTTCTGTATATACAATTGGGTTCTGATTTGCAGTGAATTATCACGTGTTTGGACTATTTGTACTCCTGTCATGTAAGGTAGAACATTGTTTGTTTTTTATATGCCCCACTTATACAGCCTTGAAAAAGTCGCGGGTTCGTAACCCAAGTATGCGACGAAACACATGTTGGCTTTTGGGCTTTCGACCAGTCACATGATTGACATTATAAGAAGACTCTTCAAAAGAATTAAAGACTGATGATTCTAAGACACTTACTTGTATTGCGGATATGTTCTTCTGGATTTACTGTTACTGTATATACATTGTTATTAACTCAACAATTTACATGTGCTAGGGAATTTGGTAAATGTTTATCTTGCAGCTTGGGCTGCAGTTTTAGGAGAGGTGGGTGGTTCTCTCCTCCTTGTAGCACCATACAATACTATTTCCTATCAGGATAAATCAGTGAATGTTTCCAGCGGAGCTGTGCCTATGCTCAATACCACTATTCCCCTGTGCTTTGGCACAGGGAGATTAAGTGATTTTCCCAGAATCACAGGATGTTGAGCCAACGCCGAGACTGGAGCCGGGAACCTGGATCCCCAGCTTCGTAGTCTGCAGCTCTGACGCTTAAGTTTATAAACAAAAGGATCCACCTTATAAAAGGAGGTACTCAAAAGACCAGATAACAGGGGTAATGGTGAATGAGTGTCCCTAAACGTGGTTGGGCACACTCAGTGTTGTTTAAATACCCCTCACACACCAAGAATGGCCCATGGTGTCATGCTTCATCATTGGGGTCTTCCCGCCCCGCTGCGGGACGGGGCGTGCTACGACCTACGACTACGTGGGAGCACTTTTGATGAAGTACTATGTGTGATGTAAAGGGAGGGTCTATTGTAGTTGTGAAAATGTGTATGTTAAAAAGCAACTGGCCCAGGGAGACAGAAAAAACTTTAATTTGTCCCGAGAGGGCTGGTGCTAGTAAAAACAAAAGTGCGGAGTTTGCCTACGTAATGTGTGGTTACTCCTTGTGGGTCAACATGTTTCGATGCTGGGCATCTTCATCAGGACAGGAAAAAAGATCCCTCCCAACTTAGAAGCATGTGCTTAATAAATACGTAAAAGTGAAAAAATGCAGTAAATAATGCACGTATATACAATACCTAATCGTATGTATGTAGATCTGCAAAGGTAAGGGAAACAAAGACTTTATCAATTTCCCTAGAAGGAGAGCGTAGTACCTGTAAATGTAAACAAACGCCACAATGTGACTTTAAATTGCGTGCTTCAACTGTGATATTAGCGTTATCAGGAAGGGTGCAGTGACCTGTAAAAGAAAGGACAGTACAAGACACTACACAACAGAAAACACACACTCTATAACTAAACGTGAAAAATCATTGGCATTTCAGGTGGGAAACGTGGTTAAAAACAAAGGTGCATACTTATATGTATATGAGGAAAATGCCTCATGAACCTAGAACGGGTAGGATCGTAATGGAGCCTTAGTTCTAGTGGGGAAAAAAAGAGGTAAAAAAGGGGATCAGGTTGTTACCTCCAGCGAAGGATTTGAGTGATGGACGAAGTCTGCAAACCGGAGCTGTGGCTCCGTACTTACGTGCCCTGGCTGACAATCTCAGCTACGAGTCTGTCCCTCCCGCGGTTCCGCTGTGTAATGGAACCAGGGCGGGTAAAGTGCTTTTAAAGCTCCCGTAATTGGCTTGGAAATGGGAGTCAGCTGGTGACGGCGGAGCACCTAGAAGCGCTTCCGGGTTGGGGCTTTTACAAAGACTAGACCGAAACCCTTGCACACTGTGATACGGAAGTGGATATAAATCTCTTGGTTGAAGAGATGTTGGAGAAAAAAAGGTTTTTTTGTGCACCGATGTCTGGGGAACACTCCGTCTATGCAGGTGTGAAGTGACAAAAATGGATTACGGGGCTGGCGAAAAAAACAATGCTAAACTCATGATTGATGTTTAAAAGGATTTTAAGCTGTGGTTGATTCCTACATAAATACGTAAAGTCCGTTATGTGCACCGATGTGTAGGGAAAAACTCCGTCTATGGAGGTGTGAAGTGACAAAAATGGATTACGGGGCTGGCGAAAAAAACCAGGCTAAGCTTATGATTGATGTTTAAAAAGATTTTAAGCTGTGGTAGATTCCTACATAAATACATAAAGTCCGTTATTGACACGGTGCGCCTATTGAAGGAGTTGGTGAAGATTAATCGCGCCAGTAATCAAAAACGAGACAAGTAAAGGTGCGGATTGGAGAACACAAAAGTAATATCCGCTGCAAGAAGAGTACGACCAAAATGGCCACCCATTTCCTGAATATGAATCATGGCGTGGATGAAATCAAGTGGACTATCATTGAACAACTCAACAATGATCGTGGACTCTTTGAAAAGGAACAACGTTGGGTGTTCCTTCTGGACACACACATAACGGGCCTGAACGATGATATACCTTGGGCACAATTGACATAATAAGGGTGTCGCCTTACTGGATTACTATCAATAACCTATCAAGATCGACGAGGTGTGAAAAGTCAGAATTTGCCAAAACGTTGTGGGTGTACTTGCATACACCAGCGCACTTCCCCCGTAGTGTGTTATGCCTTCCTCCTCCCCCCTCCCCTTCCCCCTTCCCCCCCCCCCTTTTTTTGATTACTGGCGCGATTAATCTTCACCAACTCCTTCAATAGGCGCACCGTGTCAATAACGGACTTTATGTATTTATGTAGGAATCTACCACAGCTTAAAATCTTTTTAAACATCAATCATAAGCTTAGCCTGGTTTTTTTCGCCAGCCCCGTAATCCATTTTTGTCACTTCACACCTCCATAGACGGAGTTTTTCCCTAGACATCGGTGCACATAACGGACTTTACGTATTTATGTAGGAATCAACCACAGCTTAAAATCCTTTTAAACATCAATCATGAGTTTAGCATTGTTTTTTTCGCCAGCCCCGTAATCCATTTTTGTCACTTCACACCTGCATAGACGGAGTGTTCCCCAGACATCGGTGCACAAAAAAACCTTTTTTTCTCCAACATCTCTTCAACCAAGAGATTTATATCCACTTCCGTATCACAGTGTGCAAGGGTTTCGGTCTAGTCTTTGTAAAAGCCCCAACCCGGAAGCACTTCTAGGTGCTCCGCCGTCACCAGCTGACTCCCATTTCCAAGCCAATTACGGGAGCTTTAAAAGCACTTTACCCGCCCTGGTTCCATTACACAGCGGAACCGCGGGAGGGACAGACTCGTAGCTGAGATTGTCAGCCAGGGCACGTAAGTACGGAGCCACAGCTCCGGTTTGCAGACTTCGTCCATCACTCAAATCCTTCGCTGGAGGTAACAACCTGATCCCCTTTTTTTACCTCTTTTTTTCCCCACTAGAACTAAGGCTCCATTACGATCCTACCCGTTCTAGGTTCATGAGGCATTTTCCTCATATACATATAAGTATGCACCTTTGTTTTTTTTTTT
The DNA here is from genome assembly GCF_964204655.1 of Triturus cristatus. Classification (NCBI taxonomy): domain Eukaryota; kingdom Metazoa; phylum Chordata; class Amphibia; order Caudata; family Salamandridae; genus Triturus; species Triturus cristatus. The sequence continues at coordinate 355,954,473 of NC_140586.1, read as the reverse complement.
TTGTTTTTTTTTTTTGAAAATTTTATTGAACAATAAAGCAATTACAAGCATGGGCCTACAACCACCGGGGCCGGCCGCTAGATTCGGGAAGGATCATACAGAGGTTAAGGCAGTAGTCGACTCCCGGGGTCCAGCCCCGTACATGACTCCGGATAGTCCTAGGGAAGCAGGATACATAGGTTTAACATAAATAACAAATAAAAACAAAAGGCGAGGCGTAAGCGCAAAAAAAAAAAAAAAATGTGGGTCTGGCTACATCCGGGGGACTCTACTTCTGACCGTCAAATAGCTACTAAAAGGAAGGAGTAATGATAGGTCGGGGGGGGGGGGGGTCACAGGAGAGGAACGTCTATATTCGATTATCCCAAAAGTCGCAGGGAACCATCAAGGGTCAGGGGGACAGGGCAATATCGGTGTCCACTAGGGGGGGAACACAGATACCCCCACGATACGCGTTCCATTGCCCCCAGATTCTACCCCATGCCCCCGGTTTGCCACGAGCCACATACACGGTCTTCTCCCTGAACATGCACCAGTCCATGTTCTCCTTCCATACGGACACGGTGGGAGGCCGCTGGGAACCCCAAAGCTGCGCTATATCTCTCTTGGCAATCATGTTCCCCAGGGCCGCCCACCGAGTCTGAGCCGCGTTATAGTCATTGGGCTCCCACACATTCAGGACACAGCGACGCACCTCCGGCAGCAGCACTACCCCGGTGACTTGTCCCATGGTCACATGAACCCGACGCCAGTATTCCGCCACCTCGCGACACTCCCAAAGGATATGGAGAAAGGTGGCTCTGAGTCCACATCCCCGCTTACAGAGCCCGTCTTCAGAAAATCCCATTGAGACCAAACGGGGACCCGTCACATACACCCGGTGGAGAATCTTAAGTTGGACCAGGCGGAGACGGGCTGGAATGGCCACTTCCTTGGGGGACGACAGTGCGGACTGCCAGTCCTCGTCGTCCAGTTCCACCCCATCCCCCGTCCACGCCTCCCGGAGGCGCACCAAGAGGTCAGCCCGATTATTGATAAGTTTTTTATAAATTAATGAAATAGTACTGTCGGGGACATGACCGTCGAGTATGCGGTCCTCGAGGGGCGAAGAAGCCGGGATATTGGTCCCCTCCCCAAAAACGGAGAGCAGGGCATGCCGAATCTGGGCGTAGCGGAAGAACTCCCTTTCCGTAAGTTCGTATTCGCTCTGGAGCGCCGCGAATGTTTTAACAGCACCCTTAATCCATAAGTCTCCCACTCTACTAATACCAATCGTGTCCCAACGTTCAAACCCCTTCGTTGTCCAAAGGCTTCCCAGGCGGTCGGAGGCAAACAGAGGAGTAGCACATGTTAAACGCTCACTCCAGCCCAAGGCTACATTGGCCGCCTTCCAGATCCGTACCGCAATCTTAGTAGGGCCCGTAAGGGTCCGTCCAGCCGAGCTGGAGTAAAGTGCCCTGTTATAGTTGCCGCCGGGAAGCAGGAATTTATCCATCTCATACGCCGGATTCAAGCCAGGCGCATACGTGGCATGGTTAATGGCCGACAGCTGTGAGGCCCAATAATACCTGCGGATGTCGGGAAGCGCGATGCCCCCGTCGTACCAGGGGAGAGTAAGCTTTGCCAGAGCGATACGCGCCCGTCCGTCCCACACCAATCTCCTCTGCAGGCTCTCCACCTCCCGAAAGTAGGACACAGGAATAACATCGAAGGAGTTCTGAAGTGCATAGAGAAATCTGGGAAGAGACATCATTTTAAACAGTGCTGCCCGACCCAGCGGGGACAAGGGCAGCTTACACCACCGAGCCGTGTCCTCCCTCAAACGCCGAAGTGGAAGCAGGAGATTCTGCTCATAGCGAGCCACCGGGTCCAGCGAGACGTATATTCCCAGGTATTTAAAGCCGGACAGAGATAACGGGATCGGAAGCCGAGGCGGCAAGAGAGGAGGGTCACCGGAGATAGGATAGACACAGGATTTAGACCAGTTGATCGTTAGACCCGAATTTCTCCCAAAGGAAGTCAGAACATCAAAGAGAACATTAAGCGACTGCCGCGGCGTGGTGAGATACAGGAGAATATCGTCCGCATACAACGAGACCCGATCCTCGAAGCCCGAGGCCCAACGGATCCCTCTGATCGAGGGCTCCCAGCGGAGCCAAGCAGCGAGCGGCTCCAAGGCAAGAGCAAAGAGCAGAGGGGACAACGGGCACCCCTGCCTCGTACCCCTACCGAGAGCGAAGGGCCGAGAGACCCGCCCATTAACCACCACCTGAGCCATGGGTCCCGTGTAAAGAAGCTTCACCCAGCCAAGAAATCCCTCCCCAAAGCCGAATTTGGTCAAGACAGCCCAGAAAAATGGCCACTCAATGGTGTCAAAGGCCATCGTGGCGTCTAAAGAAACCAGCACGGCTGGTTCGGAAAGATATTCCGCCCTGGCGAGGGCGCCGTGAAGACGCCGCAAGTTAAGAGCGGTGTTACGGTGAGGGATGAAGCCGCATTGATCAGGATGAATCAAATCGCAGATGACGCTCAACAAACGGTTGGCAAGGACTTTCGCCAGGATTTTAGGCTCTGCATTTAGCAGCGAAATAGGCCTGTAGGAGGCACAGCGGTCTCGTGGCTTACCGTCCTTGGGGATCACGACTATCGTTGCCAGACGTTGGTCATCAGGAAGGGAGCCTGCCTCAAGGGACTCCTGAAACATACGACGGAGGAAGGGCGCGAGTTTATCCGGGCGCAACTTATATAATTCAATAGGCAGCCCGTTGGGGCCCATCGCCTTGCCCGAACGAAGGGACCGAATCGCCGTTGCAATTTCATCTACAGACAAGGGGGCGTCCAGCTGCTCACGGTCTTCGACAGACAGGCCGGGCAAAGCAATATCCCTCAGCAGAAGGCAAGAATCTTCTTCATCCCTATCAGTCACCGGGGAGTACACGGCCCGGAGGTGGTCAGCGAAACATTCCACAATCTCACCAGGCTCAGTCACACACACTCCATCCGAGACACACAGCTCCGGGACCACACGGTTCACTCTCTCCTTCCTATCCAGCCACGCAATCAACTTTCCCGCCTTGTCCCCGGCATCATACAATCGACCCTGCTGTTCCCTATACAACGTTTTGGCGGCGTCAGTGACAAGAGACCTGTATTCAAACTGTTTCAGACTGAGGGCATGGAGCCCGTCCGGAGTGACACCCGCCTCCAAGGCCGACTCCAGCCCCGAGATGTCAGTCTCCAGCTTCACCACTGCCTCACTCTTGAGTTTCTTAGCCACCACTATCTGGGAGAGGGCGTGTCCGCGGATTACGGTTTTAAAGGCTTCCCACAGGGACATTGCGGACGACACCGACCCCTCGTTGTCAAGGAAGTATTGGTCCATGGCCTTAACCAGGCTGTCGCGAGTCATAGGGTCTCGCAGGTACCACGGGTTAATGGGAGCAATCCGCCCTGCAGACCGCGTCTCGGTGTCAAAGAGCAGCCAAAGCGGGGAGTGATCGGAAATACCCCGCGCCAGGTGCCTAACCTCCCGAATCCGACCAGTCTGTGCCGCGGGCATAAGGAAATAGTCTAACCTAGAAAGACTCCCATGCGCCCCAGAGTGAAAGGTGTACTGACATTGGGTCGGATGCATTAATCTCCAGCTATCTACCAGGCCGAAGGTCTCCAGCAGGCCACCAAGCCATGCCTGGGCAGCGGGGAGGGCCCTGGGTGGGTGACGATCCAGGTCACCCGAAACCACCGAATTAAAATCCCCGCCCATAAGCAAAAGGCCATCCGGAAGTTCAAGCAGCATTCGACCCAAGTCTGCGAAGGTGGAGTTCTGGAGGCCCGGGGGGACGTAAACTGAGACCAGGGAAAGGGGCTGCCCCTCCCACCTCCCAGACAGACACACATAGCGCCCTCTGTCATCCGAGATTACCCTAGTGATATCCAACGGAAGTGAGGATCGCAGGAGAATGCCCGCCCCCCTGGAACCAGTTGTGAAACCAGAATGGGCCACGAGGCGGTATCCTCCCCTGTTCATTGCACGACAGACATTGCCCACCAGATGCGTCTCCTGGATAAACACCACATCAGGAGTAAGACGACGCAAATACTGCAGTACTATACCCCGTTTGATACGATCCCCCAACCCATTGACGTTCCATGACATCAGTCTCAACCCGTCCCCCCCCATCCCCTCCAATAGATCAAAGGCCCCCCAGTCAGTAGCACAGTTCCCGTATCTGGACAAAAATCAATACCTCGCCCTGTAAACAGAAAACACACAGCAAAACAACCCCTCCCTCCCCCCAACCCCCCCCCCCAAATCCAACTCCCCCCACCCTGCACCCCTGCGGGCCTGAAAACCCCCCCAACTTGCAGTGTGCCTGTCGCCCTACTAACCCCATTCTACGAAAAGACCCCGGAGGAGGAAAGGGACCCATCCCCGCCCGCCCCCCACACAGGTCCTAGTGAGACAAAATGAACAAAAGAAGTAAAACCCAGCTGAACAGTGCAAAATGACAAAATCAAGGACCAAAAGTCACTCCAAATGGGACCCGTCACCTTCGGCGCCTGCAGAGGGCCCGGGACGGTCACCTCTGTCCGGCAACGAGTCCAGCCAGTCACTCACGGCCACAGGAGAGTCAAAAAAGGCAGTCCGATCCTCATGTTCCACCCGGAGTTTTGCAGGGTAGAGCATAGAGTACTTTAGGCCCAGTTCTCGGAGACGGCGCTTCACCCCCTGGAATCCCATCCGCTGTTTCTGAACAAGTTGGGTAAAGTCCGGATAAAAGTTAATGGATGAGTTCTCATGACGCACCGGGCCGTGGACCCGTGAGGCCTGCAGAATCGCATCTCGGTCTCTGTAGTGGAACAGTTTGGCCACGATAGGCCTCGGGGGGGCCCCCGGCCGTGGCCGACCGCCCGGAACTCGATGTGCCCGCTCCACGGCAAAGAACTTACTTAGGCCTGCAGGGGCCAACTGTTGGAGCATGAGTTCCTCAACCAGGAGGTCAACCGGGCGGCTATCGGAGGACTCCGGTACGCCTATGACACGGATGTTGTTGCGTCGGGCCCGTCCCTCGAAGTCCTCCAGCCGCCGGGCCATCCGGTCGTTGACCGCCTTAATGTCACCAAGCGCGGCCTGCAGGTCCGACACATCCGTACCAAGGGTGGAGGTCCGCACATCGAGAGCCTGGACCCTCTCATTTGTTTTGGAGAGATCTGCCCGAATTAAGGTGACATCAATCGCCACCGTGTCGATTTTACGGGCCAGGGCCTCGTATTGCGTGGCGATGGTTTCCCTGATGCCATCAATGGCGCCCATGATGTCCTGCAGGGAGAGCTCCGGAGAGACGGTTGTGCCACCATCGACGGCATCCGGGGGGGGGCCAGTCGCTCCAGGGGACCCTCTGCCCTGAGTATAGCGGTCCATGTTGTTGGCCTGGACCGGTCCCCCGCGGAGGGAGGCCTTAGTCTTGCGCCCCTCGGGGCCCCCCTTGCCCCCCATGTGGTCACGGACACCGAAGGGGATCGCTGATCAAGAGTCGTAGGGGCAACGGCACCGCAGACCAGCGCCTCACCAGAGACCACAAAATAACGGTGCGGGGGGACCCAAGGCGATGGGCACTCTAGTGGCTGGTGGTGACAAGGCCTCGCACAGAGGCCAAGGAAACACCCCGCTACATCAATTGCATTCGCAGGCCAGCCCCCTGAAGTCCAAAAGTGAAACCGAAAGTGGTAGAGCGGCCACTGGCACCGCGCTGCGGCCGCTGTTGTTCAATTACGACACGGCTCCACGGTTCACCTTCGCCCCGGGCACCTCCGTCGGGTGGGTCCCAAAAGTTCGAACAACGACAACTCCGGATTCCCAGGTCCGATTCGAGTTCTGAAAAGAGATACGTGCTCAGCCGGTCTTCATCTGCCAGATTCCACAAACCACATCAGGATATTCTCAGGATAAATTCCGAGGAGCAGCAAGGGTCCGGGGAGCCCTGTGCTCACGCGACCATCTTGGATGCGCGCTAGGCTCCTCCTCCTGCACCTTTGTTTTTAACCACGTTTCCCACCTGAAATGCCAATGATTTTTCACGTTTAGTTATAGAGTGTGTGTTTTCTGTTGTGTAGTGTCTTGTACTGTCCTTTCTTTTATAGGTCACTGCACCCTTCCTGATAACGCTAATATCACAGTTGAAGCACGCAATTTAAAGTCACATTGTGGCGTTTGTTTACATTTACAGGTACTGTGCTCTCCTTCTAGGGAAATTGATAAAGTCTTTGTTTCCCTTACCTTTGCAGATCTACATACATACGATTAGGTATTGTATATACGTGCATTATTTACTGCATTTTTTCACTTTTACGTATTTACTAAGCACATGCTTCTAAGTTGGGAGGGATCTTTTTTCCTGTCCTGATGAAGATGCCCAGCATCGAAACATGTTGACCCACAAGGAGTAACCACACATTACGTAGGCAAACTCCGCACTTTTGTTTTTACTAGCACCAGCCCTCTCGGGACAAATTAAAGTTTTTTCTGTCTCCCTGGGCCAGTTGCTTTTTAACATACACATTTTCACAACTACAATGGACCCTCCCTTTACATCACACATAGTACTTCATCAAAAGTGCTCCCACGTAGTCGTAGGTCGTAGCACGCCCCGTCCCGCAGCGGGGCGGGAAGACCCCAATGATGAAGCATGACACCATGGGCCATTCTTGGTGTGTGAGGGGTATTTAAACAACACTGAGTGTGCCCAACCACGTTTAGGGACACTCATTCACCATTACCCCTGTTATCTGGTCTTTTGAGTACCTCCTTTTATAAGGTGGATCCTTTTGTTTATAAACTGATACCTAAGTGGAGGATGTATCCACCTTAGCGCTTACCTCTACACTCCCTAATCTTGTTATACTTGGCTCTGACGCTTAAGCCACACCCTCTCTTGGGCAGCACTGCACACTGTGAACATCATGCATGAAGAGGCCAGTGTCTGAAAGGTAAGAGCTGCTGCACAGAAGGTGTCCTCCACAAAGCATATTTAGAAACATGTTTACCTTTAGAGATGCCCATAAGGATGAAACCTGCAGTGAAGCACCCTGATCCACCAAGGGACCGTCTCCAAAGCAGGCCGCAACCCCTACGCTAGTAGGGGCCCGTCTCCAAAGACTTCAATGTGCCCAGCCAGGCCAGACCAACTTTCGATATGTTACATTAATGGCCTGACTGTCCAAGGGAGTTGTTTGCCATGCTATGCTTCACAACCGCAGGAGGGGTTTCCAAATCTTTTGACCTTTTGTCTTATAGATCGAACGGAAGGGAGGTAGTGGCCACTTTTTCTTTGCAATATGAAAGGCATCGCAATATTGACATTATGAGCGGCAAAGACTTTGCAATTCGCAAGGCCTATTTCATAAATCATTTACAAAGTCATAGTGGCTCTAAGCACTTTGTTTATATTGTGCTGTGGCCAGCCTCTTTTGAGCAGCAGGCCTCTTGAGTTTTTCACAAAGCCAGACACTTTGTATGCTTAAAAAGATTCATGCATCGGGCCTAGAAGAAATCCGGCCAACCTAACATGGATCCACATTCCACAACCTTGAAGGCATCTCAAAGGCTTTGCTCTTTGGGCTCTTCTCCTTCCCTCTCTGTCAGCCCTCCAATTGGTTGCCCGATCTCCCTCCCCACAGAGGCACACCGAGGAGTCCCACCGACAGCAGCCCAGGTTCCCAAGTCCATGCCTGAAGTGCTGTTCAAGCTCAGATTTTTCTTTTAATTCTAGGGTTTGTAGTCTTGCTTATTTCATTATTAAACGGGACTACTACAAGTCCCAGAATTCAAAGAAAAAATATCTGAACTCGATCAGCACACCACGAATGAACCTGGGAAACTTGGCAGCTATTCACTGATCAACAGTGAAGGGGGCACAGTCCCCCAGCAACCACCTGCACTCCACGACTCCCAGCGAGCACTGCCACTACATGGCAGGTGAAAGAATTATTGCAGAAGCCAGTGTGTTCCCCTTTGAAATAGAACCTAAAAACGGCGAATACACGAAGAAATGACTACAGAGGCATATTACAGCTGTCTAAACTATTCCCAAGCCGAGTTAGAACTGCCATGTTACAAATGACTGTATGGGATTTTGGACAAAAATGTATTGAAGATCAAGGCCTTGGTTCCCTCCAGGGTCTCAAAGCAAAACAGATGGCTGATATGTTTCACTGACCAAAATCAAACATATTCTGTTACTTGTTCTCACATGCAGTGAGTGCCTGGATTGACAGTGTTTGTTATTTTGCATCTGCCGTTTCCGGCGGGATGCTTTATACGCACCGCCGGCCCCTTTAAGAGAGGCCCATCTCTCATGCACGCACGAGACTGGCCGCGTCAGCAGCACCTCGATTTAATAAAGCCGCCCGGCTCGCGGGCTTGGGCAGTGCGGTACTCCTCGCTCGGAGCCACCACAGCCTGTGCTTGTTATTTCTGATTTGATCACGCTGAGTGCGCTGGCAGACAGCTCGCGCCTCGAGGCGCTATGGGCTGACGGTTGTGTGCCTCGCTGGAGAGGGGGCAGAGGGCTTGGGGCAGTGTCATCATATTCTGGGAAGGACAGTGGGCTGCAAAGTGTGGTTAGGTACTAGCACGGAGGACTGGAGACATTTTTGTGGGGCTTTGGGTTGTGAACAGTGATCCTGTTGGGTGGGCAGAAATCTGGGATTTTTGTCCAGGTGGGCACGGTGGCACGGGGGTGGAGAGCAGGTGGTTGGAGGTAGGATAACTGGCAAGGGACCAGTGGGAATGGATGGAGGCCGTCTGGTCGTCACTGGGTAGAGAGCTCAGGACAGTGCCAGGTGGAGAAACAGACAGTGGAGTGGAGGGCAAAGGCTGCGGACAGTGTGACTTGGGCAGAGGGCACCTGGTTGCAGATGGTATGCAGTGGGAAAAGGGGCAGAGCCTGGGGGTGAGACAGTTGAGTGGTGGGCAAAAGCTGGGGCAGTGTGACTTGGTCAGAGGGCAGAGTGTTGCTGACTCTGTCCCATGGGGAGCGGGACAGAACACTGGTTAGTGTCCACTGGGGAGGGTCAAGGGGCTGGACTCAGAGTCATTTGGGACAGTGGCTGGGGACACTGCCCTTACTGGAGGGACATGGGTTTCGTGACAGTATCACTTTGGGGAGATGGGGTCGGAGAGGGACTGGGGACAAAGTAGCTGAGTAGGGTGCTAGCTAGGGACAGCGTCTGGTGGAGGGGGTCAGAATGACAGGGCGGGAGGGGGGTAGAGACAGGGTACAGTGTCGTCGGAGAGGGGTAGGAGGCTGTAGCTGGTCACGTGGGGGGAGGTGGGGGGTCAGCAAAGGCATTGAGACCGTGTGAACGTGGGTGGGGCAGTGAGATGGGCGAGTCACCAGGGAGTGGAGGCTGGACACTGTCATGGGGAGGGCAGAGGGATGAAAAGAGTACCAGTAGGGGAGGGGGTGTGAGACAGTCACTGGGGGAGGGTGCAAAGGGCTGACCGCTGTCACTGGCGGGAGACAGTGTCACCGCTGGGGGTGACTGGTGAGGGGGGAGGAGTAGCCGTTTTTCATAATCCCGGCGGTGTGTCTTTGATCGAGGATTATGGAACCAATCTGAAATATTAAAAGCTGCATTTTAAGCCGGCGGCGGGACGGCAGATGCCGCGGACAGGCTGAGCGGGCTGGACCGCGCCGGGGACATGGCCGCGTGCTGCCTGGGAGCGGGGCGATGCTGCTTCATGCCCTCCCAGCCGGATGCAGCGCCGGCGCCACCGAGGTAAGAGATGTCAGCACATCTTCCGTAGAGGTCACAGCACCGCCTGGCTCCGGGTGGCCGAGTGCCCCTCTCTGGGTGATGGGTATCGGCGTGTCGGGGACTGCTGGCCCTGGCCAGGGTGCCCATGATGTAAAGCTCCAGAGGGGGTATTCGTACGATGCCAGGCTCCCTGTGGCTGGCACCAGCGTGGGACTCGTGAAGGGACCCCTCCACCTGGCCACCAACGAGAGAAACTTTCTGCCTGCCTGTCGGTGTAGACTTGGCAGAAAACTCCGGCCTGGGTACAGATGTTACAATGCCCATGGATGGGTGCCAGGGATGGACTAGCCCCCCCCCCCCCGGCACTAGTGGCACAGGGTCCTGTCTTGTGTCAGGGAGGGGTGGTTCTTTCCTGGGTATCGGCGAGGGATGGTTTTTGCCTGAGTGACAAATATACCTTTCGTCTCGCTAGACGCTAGCGTCGCAGTCCTGCTGGGTACCAATGCTGGGGTGCCAGGGAGCGGAGCCTGCTTCCTGGGTACCGGTAACGGAAGGCTGTGTGCGTCTATGCAGTGACAGAAGGCTTCTAGGCGAAAACTAGTGAATGTAGATCGTTGATGTCTAACAATAACGGTTATAATTATCACTTGTTTTATAGCGCTGTGTTGCTGTTTCCACGTGAAGCAAATAGCAGATGGTTACTATCACCACATGTAAGGGTACCTAATGTATCGACTTCAGAAAGATGAAAGGCAGAGATTCCAACTCGAGACCAGCAGATGTCACCTGTGCGGGGAACAGTGGCGGAAGGCCCCTGTGTAATACTGTATTGGTAGCAACGTTGGTATGTGAGGAGGTTGTGAGATTGTAACTCTCGACACACTGAAAACCGAATCACCCCCAGGTGAGGGGCAGGAAGATTGCACAGAACATCATGCGGGATTTTAAGATGGGGGGGGGGGTATAATGACGTATCGAGACCATGCCTCTCAAACACTGGCGCATCTAGCGAGAGAAGGGGGGGGGGGGGGTCCCGTGGCTCCGCTCTATTTCTCCCCTGGGCACCCCCACCCCAGATGGTGCGTGTGCCCGGGGAAAGCACGGAAGAATATACTGACATGCGCATCTTGCCACACATATTAACTTGTCCAAAGTAGTGTGCTTTGCCTCCATTTTTAATTCAGACTTTGTGTGTATATAAATATAGATATATAGATAGATCATCGTTGTAGCTGGCCCCAGCATGTTTATCTGTTGCCCAATGCAGAATACACTTCTAGAGGCGCCATGAGCACCAATGACCTTCTCTGTAAGTACCTCTAAAACTAAGAAACTGTTTTTTTTTAAATTAAAATGTAAACTCCTTACCTGAATCTCTGACGTGTATTATTCTTCATCAGATGGCTCGAGCTTTGTGATGCGGCGACAGGGCCGGCTCAGCCTCTATCGCACTTATTATTTCTGTGACAACACGTGGAGTTACTTCCATATGTAATGGATGTATAGGGTGTGTTATAAACTGTATTAAGGCGAGGTGCTCTGACGTCCCCACGGGGCCTTCTTCTCGCATATATCCAATTTTAAAATACATAAATAAAAGGTGCGTTTTGAAGGTTGTCGGACAGTGGGGTCTGGTCATTCCAAAACCTTGCAACTCGGACTGCCGCGCGCGCCTCTCTCTTTCTAGTCGCGTTTTCGGAAAAGACGCGCTGAGAGGCGCATTGGGTCTGGCACTGGCAGCACATCACCTGGGATTGAGACCGCGATCTCTCCAGCTCTAATGCCCATGCCACACAGCGTGGCTCTTGACACGACCTCTGGCCAAGCCTGGACAGGTGAGAGGTTCACAACTCGTGTACAGACCCAGCAGCCATGTTTTAGCTGTCTCTGGAACCTTGCACGATGCCGATCGCGTCCGAGCGCCTCAAAATGGGGGTGAGGCTCATGGAGGCTTTTTCTAGTACCCCGTTCTCAGTGGATATCAGTTCATCATAGTGCCTGGGTAACCAAAGTGACCTTAAATGACCATACAGAAAATGGCATGAAATCACCTTTGACCTGATGACGGAGAGGTTACCTGGCTATGCCATGGTGACAAAAAAGGACATAAAAGGAAGTGTTGACAGCAAAAACGTGTCTGTGCGAGGTTGTTTCCAACAAGTCAATGACGCCGAAGCGTCCCGCACAGCAGGATGAAGGGCGCCTGGTGTAACTCTAAGCAAAACACGCTGGACACCTTCTTTTCTTCCTGGACCTCAGGGTCGTCTGGGAGGTGTAGTCTCAAACAAGGCAATGAAGTACGAGCATCCCACACAGCAAGACGAAAGGGCGCGTTTTGTAGCACCAAACACACACCTTGCCAACCTCCTCCTAGTCCTGGGTCTCAGGGACTTCTGGGAGATGTAGTCCCCAACAAGGAAATGAAGTTCAAGCATCTTACACATCGGGATGAAGGGGTTCCTTATGTAACACCAATACAACACCTTGGCATGGCCACTTCTTCCTCTCCTGGGAGATGCAGTCTCCAACAAGGCAAAGAAGTTGAAGCGTCTTTCTTGATATATCAAATGGACTAAGAAGGCAAAGACAGTCTTTAAATCTGCTGTTGGCCTAGGAGAAATTAGCTTGTAATGCACTTTAGACTGCTTTCTTGCAATTATGTTATTAAATCATGGTGTGGTGGCACACTGTCAGTTGCAAACCGCGCGTTTGCCATTGAAATGGGCGCTAAATGTGCACAGGCATACAGTTTTACTTATAAAAATATATGGGCACAAAAAGATAATAGGTGGAAATCAGGTTTCAGCAAATATTTATAATTTGCACATCACCAAGAAAAGTGTCTTGATTTGTTTTGATCCTATTAAAATCTTGGTTTCCATCACAATTCAGAATTACAAAATAATGCGCCTCTCTCAAGTGTGCTTTCATAATGGCTGATACGTTTTGAGATACTTGCACAGTTCATTTACTGGTATTTAAATGTTGTATGTTAGAATAAAAGTAACATCCTACAGCAGTTCTTATCACATGCGTTGCACTTCAGCAGATTTCCACATAGTTCACTGTACTAAATGATTTCATTTTACAGTCAGAGAAAGAAAAGAAAACACTCATTTCCATATTATAAGAACAAGCAGCAATTTGTCAGAAGACGTAGTCTGACATTTGACTGACATGTGACAAGCTAAAAACAAGATTTAAAGGCGTCTTTTTTGCTCATTCACCCTATTAACTCCAGCATGGCTATCTTCAGGGTGCTACAGCACCCCGAAAATTGAATGGAATAGGCTGGGAATCCGGTCGTGCAGACAAGCAATTATTGCAGCTCTAATGCCAGAAAACACAAGTCTAAATATTGCTTTTACAACTTTTTTACGAAATGCTTACCGCACTCTTAGGCAGTAATGGGTCTGGTATGTTATTATGCCATTTTTAAGAGCTACTTAATTTCATACTGTAATCTCTCAAATGCTGCTAACACTACTTTTACTTGATTGATGTTTTGCATAATCGGCTGTCATTTTTATGAAATATTGGTTTGTATTTATGTTTGTCTGTCAAAACACCTGATATCAAATGTATTTTAAACGTTATGCTTGTCATTCCATTTTGCACATCAAGTTTTTTTTACCATTTATCTATCAGTGAAGCTTTTATTGTAATTCGAAGTTTTTAACAACCACTGCTCTTATGCTAAGGTTTTTGTTGTTCCTTTTTATATGTATTGCTGTCGTAACTTTGTGGTGCTCTTTTAAGGATATTTTTATATCTAAATAAAGTACATATATACATATACCCCGCACACCTACTTCCAGTGCCTATGTGCACATTGCACCCTGAGATGAAGCCAGTCTTTCCTAGGCACAATACTACAGGTTTACTGCACTGGACGGTAGAGCTCTTTTATCTCCTTGTTAAGTCTCGGCTATATAGCACATGCACTGTTTTGAGAGACGTGGGGGCATGTGTACAAGGATATGTCGGAGCGCTGCACTCCGACATTTTCAAAACGCAGTGATGCACCGTATTTACAATACGGTGCAATCCTGTGTTTTCCCTTGCACTGGCCCTAAAATTAGCTACATAGCGCCAATGCAGGCACTCATGTACCATAGTGCAAGGGTGCCTGCATTGCAGGGTGGTTGTTTAAGTGCAGGAAGGTGTTCCTTCCTACACATAAACAATCAATAATGGCAATTTGCTCTTTCTGTGTGGGCTGAAAAACATTTCTGTGGCACAATGCCCTGTTAAAAATATGCCCCATGTTGTTTTCAATCTTTAGTCTTCAACCTGCCTATAGACTTACCATTTGCTTGCTTCATCGTCACACTCATATCCTTTGTCCTCATTTGCCCATCGCATGCATGCGTCATGCCTCTTCTTGTGTTTAACCTTCCCCCAGAGCATGGACCAAGCAATTGTGTCCTTCCACTGCTCTCGTTTTAGGAGCCACTTTTTTCATTGTGTGGTTAAGCACTCCACACAAGTGCTTGTGTTTTTACATGCTCTGTCTCCTCCCATCCTGGCTTTATTTTGAAATATGCATAGATTTTTAAACTGCACTAACTGCAAACCAGCAAAATTGCAAGCTGGTGCTAAGTTTTTTTTTTGTTGCAGTTATATATAGCGCAAACTCAACCCGAGGGTATCGGAGCACTTTACATGAGCACCAGTTGCATTACAGATGGACGCATACATTTTTAGGCACGGAGAGAATACGTGATTTGCCCAGAATCCTGCTGAGACTCAAACCTGGTTCCCCAGCTTTAAAGGTGGCCGCTCTAGCCATTTGTTGGACTTGGCCCTTTTGCCAGGCCATTTCAGAACTTTTTGCATTCCTCCTGTATTTTTTCTGACCTGTTGGTGGTGGTTTTATGACTCTGGGCACCTTATTACTGTTGATCAGTGCTAAAGTGCATGTGGTCTCTCTTGTAAACTTGGTAAGATTGGTCTACATCTGTATGGCGTATTTACTTTACCTATAAGTCCCTTGTACAGTGGTATCCCATATACTCAGGGCCTGTAAATTAAATGCTACTGGTGGGCTTGCAGTGCTGCTTGGTCACCCACTGAAGTAGCCTTTTTGTTTTTTTTACGGAGTTTTATATAGCGCAAACTTGACCCAATATCGGGTATCAGAGCGCTTTACATAGCACCAGTTACGTTACATGAGGACACATTCATGTTTTTGTTAGGCACGGGGAGATTAAGTGATTTGCCCAGAATCACAGGATGTTCAGCGTCATTGCCGAGACTTGAACCCGGTTCCCCAGGTTGCAGGTCGACCGCCCTAGCCGTTAGGCCAACTCCTCTTCCCCAAGCCTGTTATACCTGTCTCAGGCCTCTGCCACAGCAGAGCCTGCACGTGCAGTTTACTGCCACCGTGATGTGGCATGTAAAGTGGTTGTTACGTCTGCAACTCCCCTTTTACTACATAGAAGTAAGGGTGGGCGGCAAATTCCGTTCTGCTCGTGGCATTTGCAAAATTTCGGCAATTCCGCGTTCCGTGCGGAACGCGGAATTGCTGAAAATTCCACGATCTGCGGCGTAGCAGAATTCGTGGGCATGGTGAGCAGAGGTATTGCACAAAACGGTGGCATCTTCTTGGATAAATAAATATGCTGGGCAGGATTCACTCTGGCACGATGCTCCTGTCACAAAAATTAAACCTCAACAGGAAGAACTTACAGATATAAAGCAGGTGCCCGAGTTAAAGCTCAAATTCGGTAACGCATTAATCAGCCCAAAAAAATCGTGCGCTCGGTCGAGGCTGGGCAGGTGTGTTTTCTCCCCATATCTACAGTGAAAAATTAGCTGTGATGCTTGATGGAGGTCTTTGCATCCATGACTTTCTCGAGCGCAATCCCCGTGTAGTTCCTGTGACCAGGAGGTTCTCTCACCTCATCTGCAGCTCTGATCGGTCTCTGATCTTTTTTATACAAGAGACATGTGAACTCGCATAGAAGCCCCGCCCCACAAACACTAGCGGTATGCAACGTCTTCCCGCCCTTTACCCACTATGATGGACAGCTCACTCAAGGGACCCCGGCGCCTTTCGGCGTGGTGGCAAAGTTACAGACACACATGGTCACTGAAGACAACAATTCTTCTGGCAGCACAAGCAATTCCGCGAGCTCGCGGAATTCTGCGTGCTCGTGGAGATTTCTTGCCGTTTTGCAGAACTTTGCGTATCGCGACTACGCAAATTCCGCCCACCCCTACATATAAGTCACCCCCAAGGTAGGCCCTAGCTAGCCCTACAGGCAGGATGCTGTGTAGGTAAAAGGTAGGACATATGCTTTAACTGTGTGGCATGTCCTGGTAGTGACAAACAGCCTCTTTGGTTTCTCACTGCTGTGAGGCTGCCCTCTTATAGGGTTGCATTGGGGATTCCCTGATATGTGCTTCAGTGGTAATTCCTGATTTGGGAGGGGTAGCGTGGCCATGTTTGGAATAGTAATAAATCCTGCTTATTGGTGAAAGCAGATTTATTATTACTATTTTAGAAATGCCACTTTTAGAAGTGGGCATTTCTTTGTGCTTATGTGTTTTTGTGCCCTGCCTGGATGTGTATTGACCGTCTGGCTCTGTCTGACAGGGGAGAGGGGATGTGCATTCACTCCAGCCAGTCACAAGGGGGGGTTAAGGTGTGTCCTGCCTTTCCTGGGTGACTCAGCGCTAGGCTGAATAGACCTTGGCTGAATTTAGAGTATGGGGAGGAGTTTTCCCTGACATCTGAATGGGCCTGGTCTGCATTTGGAGTGGTGGGAGGAGTAGCCGCTGCACCTGAATAGGGGTGTGCCTGCCTTCCACAATGCTGGCTCCACCCCCCTGTGGTGTATTTGGGGCCTGGGCTTACAAAGTGAATGGGGGCGTTAGGCACTTTAATATAGTGTTTGAAGTGCCCCCCAGAACAAAGACATTAGCACTATAAGTACGGGGCTGTGACCCCATGAAAAGAGGAGAGTAAATTGCGAGGAACTTCTGACGAGGAGCTGTTGGGCTGGCAGAAGGAACCACCACTTGGACTTGCTTGGTGTGCTGATCTAGGGCCTGCTGGCTGGGCTACTGGAAGGACTGCAACCTTGCTGAAGGACCCTGAGGTGCTGGCCTGCTTGCCTGCACCCTACTCCCTGAGCATGCTCCAAGTGTTCCCCAGGGAGCATCGTTATGCTCCTGCCTCTGCTAGTCAGCGCGTGGGCTTCGGGGATTAGCAGGTCGCGCATTTGGGACCTCCTCGCTCTGGTTATTGGAGCCCGAGGTGAGGGCTCACTCTGCTCCCTGATCAGTGTGTGTGGAGCACTTCATTTTTCTGAGCTCAGAAGCACTGCGCCTACACATCAGAAGTGTGTGGTGGGGACTTGAATATGATGTCAGAGCCCGAGATGTGGGCTCACTCTTCAAGTGCGGTGGGCGCAGAGGAGTGCAATTGCGCCGTAAAGAGATGCCGCAGATCTGACGTCCGGCAGGAGGGAACCGCCTGGAAGGTGTTAATAGGCAAGCCAAAGTGACTGCTAACGGCTGGGGATGCGTTGGCGTCATCAGTCACCCCAGCTACAAACATACATGCCAACATTTTAGGACAGGGACGTGAGAGATTTAAAATAAAAAACCGGGAAAATGAAAATTGCCCATTGACTTCTATTGTAGAAAATGCAATTTCAGGCATGGAGACAGCTAAAATAAAGCCATTTTTGGCTTGAAAAATCGGTATTCTCCCACCTGAATCGGGTCTATTGGCATGTATGGCTACAAAGGACCCTGTGGCCATGCACGGCCCAGAGAAGCAGCGCCTCCCTGGGAGCCCGACAGTCCCTATCCCAAGGCGCGCTGCCTGGGCGAGGCAGGTAGAGACCAGTCGAGGTCTCAGGAGTGCCCTTTGTAGAAAGCGAGCTGAGGCAGCTACACCGCCAGTCCGAGGGCAGCAGCTGCTGGCTTAGGGGAAAATGGGAGACCCTGGAGTTCTTCCCTCTTACCAGCTGCCATGTAAGTGCCCCCCCTTCCTTTATAGCTGCACCTACCTGGAGGCATTGCTGTGTATTTTGAAACTCGGGGTAAACCTCAACAGAGGACCCCACTCCTCCACTGGAAACAGGAGGGTGTTGGAAGAAGGGTCCGGGAGCGGTAATTACTGAATTTCCCGTAAGAGAGGCCGGAGTCTTCTGTGCTCCATGCTGTGCAGGAAAATTACCAGATAACGGGCAAGAGGAGTGTGGGGAAGCTGCACCCTAGGCCCTTCGGTGATGGTAATTGTACGCACCACTTGCTGCAGGTGCGTAGCTGATGGTTTGTGGCCATCTGGCAATTTATAGGTGTTGTGCCCTGATGTAATGTTGCATATTGCAGGGATAGTCACTGGGATGGTGATTTTCTAATGTGTGCATGCTACTAGTGTTTACTATAGTGCACTGTTGATGTTTATACATAATGTTTTATGCTAGGTGCAAACCTACCAGTAGTTACTGGTTATCCTAACTGTGATGTTTATGACAATCGCCAGATGTGGCAAAGGGTTTTATGTAATCCTGTGTGAAGTCTTGTCAAGTGCCTAGTGGCACACTGATATGTGTGATTGTGATTGTGGTCCAATGTGTTTCATGTGCAATACAAAGGATATTTTTGTATACCCTTGTGTGGTGTCTCGTTTGTGGTGTGCCTAGTGTGTCACTGATGTGTGAGTTTGTTGCGCAAAAGCTTTACACATTGCCTCTGGGATAAGCCTGACTGCTCTGCCAAGCTACCAAGGGGGTGGGCAGGGGTTATCTTCAGTGTGTAACTCCCTTGCCCTGACTAGAGTGGTGGGTTCTGCCTGGCTTAGGTGCATACCCAAGCCAACCAGAAACCCCACTTCTAACACCGTTACACTATATCCTCTCCCAACATAATATAAACATGAAAACTGCACAGTTCCCATTTTGTATGAGTCGTGGATGGAGATTGTTTTTATTTCTTTTTGCACCTTCTTTCCCATCTTTTACTGCTCTTTTATGTCTGCTAAACAGAATATAAATACGACCTGAGTAAGTTCCGCCTGCCTTGCCTCTCCCATTTTCAGAGACAGCAGCACTGGGGCTTTGGTGCATGTGTGCGCGCTCGTGTGTTACTTCAGGGAAAAAACCGAAGAGTCCGCCATATGCTTAGGATTTTTTAAACATTTCCCTCAAGTTCTTAACTGTAGGGAGTCTGGACAACACCTTAATGGGAAGTAAAATCACACACGTTTTACAATAGGAAACATAGTACCAGCAAAGGGAAACAAACACTCAAAAATAAAATCATCACTAAAACCTTAGCTTTTTCATTGAGGTGCCTTCACAATTGTGCAATGCTCTCAAATATGTGGGTTCAGAATACAGCACAGGCTGGGTCATTGCCCTTTTTTACATGACTTTCAGCCATGCTGAACAGCAGCTGTGCTGCTATTCAGCATGGCTAAAAGACACTGACATTGACAACGCCAACAGCTCTGGTATTGCCGAGATCTATTGGCTTTGCCAATGCTTGTTTCTTATTACTGCAAGCTGAATCCCTCCATACTCCTGTGACTCAGAGGAACTTCACTAGGGACTTCAGTGAGTCTCTTCCAGAGTTCACCACTCACACAAACCCCTCTTGGCCACAGCCCAACCAGTTCAAGACTCCTTTGGTATAGCTGACTGTAGAGCAGGAAACGGTCATTTGTCCCATGAGCCACGAGAAATGAAAAAACTAAAGCTTTCCTAGGTATCCACTACTACCTTCAAACTCACCTGCCACAGGGGTTGGCAGCAGTGCAACACTATGACAGGGTTCTGCTCTGTAGACTTACCAAAAACACATCTTTTCATGGCATTCTGCTTCAGGGCCACAAACAAC